>NC_081424.1:600000-1200000 GCF_949786415.1 Peromyscus eremicus | reverse complement strand
ACCCTGAGAAACATGAAACCTTTGAGAGGGCATCATTTTCTTAGAATTGCTTCCTGCTGTTTAGGGGGTGATGGTATCTCTGTTGGGTTTTGTAAGAAAGCTCAGATAATTAAGTCTCAGTTAGACTAACTGTAGATTCTGCAGCAAGTCCCAGTGATGTGTACGATTGTCTGTAATTTTGGCTAGAAGTGTAGTATGATGATGAGTACCATGACATCATTCTGGACTGGGTAGAGTTGTTGTTGTTGGGGCCCCATCTTCCTTATGGAGACTTCAGAGATTGCTATTGGAAAAACTTATTTTTACCGTGAAAAACTTGAACATTATTAATATATCAAAATGGAAAGTTTGGATTTAAAGATGATATGACATGTAAGAAAGGATTTTGAGAAATCAAGAGTAAGCATGGAGAGAATTAGAATCTTGAAGACAATGTTCCCTTTTTATTGGTTTATTGTCCATTTCTTTTAGATTTTCTAGTTTGGTGGAATACATGTTTTTAAAGGCTGTCCTTATGATTCTCTGGATTTCCTTGGTGTCAGTTGTTATGTCCCCTTTTCATTTCTAATTTTGTTAATTTAGCTTCTTTCTCCTTTTAATTTGTTCGAATAGGGATTAGTCAGTCTTACAATTTTTCTCAAATAACCAACTCTTTGGTTTTATTGCTATTTTATTGATTTCAGCCCTGAGTTTGATTTTTTTTTTTCTTTGCCATCTACTCCTTTGGGATGTGATTTCTTCTTTTTGTTCCAGAGCTTTCAGGTTTTCTGTTAAGTTGCTAGTATGAGATCTCTAGTTTTTTTATTTATTTATTTTTTTAATGTTAGTGCTATGAACTTGCCTCTTAAATCACCTTCAATGTTTGGGTATGTTGTGTATTCATTTTCATTCAGTTCTAGAAAGTCTTTGATAGCATTTTAATATCTTTCTTGACCCATTTTTTCATTCAATATACAGTTATTCAGCATGCATGAGTTTGGAAGCTTTGTGTTATTTCTGTTGTTGCTGATATCCAGGTTTAATCCCTTTAATGCATGGTGATCAGATAGGCTGCAGGTTGTTACTCAATTTTCTTATATCTGTTGAGATTTGCTTTATGTCTCAGTATGTGGTCAATTTTAGAGAGAGTTCCATGAAGTGCTGAGAAGAATGTATACCTTTTTGTGTTTGGGTGGAATGTTCTGTAGATGTCAGTATAAGTCAGTTTGATTTCTAATATTATTTAACTCCAGCATTTCTCTGTTCAGTTTTTGTCTGGATGATCTGTCTACTGGCAAGAGTGGAATATTGAAGTCTCCCACTATCAGTATGTGAGGGTCATTTTGTGATTTAAGTTATAGAAGTGCTTTGGTCTTTTTCTGTTTTGTTTCATTTCATTTTGTTTTTTACAAAAGTGGGTGCTCTTGTGTTTGGGATGTAGATGTTAAGAATTACAGGTTTTCGCCGGGCGGTGGTGGCGCACGCCTTTAATCCCAGCACTTGGGAGGCAGAGCCAGGCGGATCTCTGTGAGTTCGAGGCCAGCTTGGCCTACCAAGTGAATTCCAGGAAAGGCGCAAAGCTACACAGAGAAACCCTGTCTCAAAAAACCAAAAAAAAAAAAAAAAAAAGAATTACAGGTTTTCTTTGTGGATTTTTTTTCCTTTAATAAATATGTAGTATTCTTCCCCTATCTCCTCTGATAGGGAAGTTTTGGCTTGAAGGTTATTTTGTCAGATACTAAAATGGCTGTACCAGGTTGTTTTTTAGGTCCATTTGCTGGAATATCTTTATCAACCTTTTACCTTGAGATGATACCTATCTTTGATATCGAGATATGTTTCTTGGACACAATAGAAAGATGGATCCTGTTTTCATATCCATTCTGTTAGTCAGTGTCTTTTTATTGGGGAATTGAATCCATTGATATTGAGAGATACCAATGACTAAAGGTTGTTGATTCCTGTGGTTTTGTTATTGTTGATTCCTGTGATTTTTGTTGTTGGGGGGTGTGTGTGTGTGTGTGTGTGTGTGTGTGTGTGTGTGTGTGTGTGTTTGTGTTTCCTTTCTTTTGACTTTGCTGATCTGAGATTATTTATTCCCTGTGTTTTCTTGGATTTAGTTAACCATTTTAGTTTGGAGTTAACCTTCTAACACCCACTGTAGGACTGAATTTGTAGATAGATATTGCTTGAAATTGATTTTATTATGGAATATCTTATTTTCACCATCTATGATGTTTGAAAATTTTGCTGGGTATAAGAATCCAGGGTAGCATTTGTGGTCTCTTAGTGTCTGCAGCACATCTGTCCAGGCACTGCTGGCTTTTAGGGTCTCCATTGAATCTTCAAGTGTGATTCTAATAGTTCTGCATTTATATGTTTCTTGGTCTTTTTCTCTTGTAGCTTTTAATATGCTTTTCTTTTTCTGTATGTTTAGTGTTTTGATAATTGTGTGGAGGGGATTTTCTTTTCTGGTCCAGTCTCTTTGGTGTTGTGTATAGGCATCTCCTGCTTCAGAGAAATTTTCTTCCATAATTTTATTGAAAATATTTTTTCTGTTCCTTGGACTTTCGTTTCTTCTACTTTTTAATTCCTATTATTTCACAGTGTCACAGATTTCCTGGATGTTTTGTGCCAGGGGATTTTTAGATTTCACATTTTCTTTGACCTATGTACCTGTTTCTGCTATCATATCTTTAATGCTTGATATTCTTTCTTCCATCTCTTGTAGTATGTTGGTAAAGCTTGTTTTTTTAGGTCCATTTGCTGGAATATCTTTTTCCAACCTTTTACCCTGAGGTGATGTCTATCTTTGATGTTGAAGTATGTTTCTTGGACACAACAGAACTTTCTTTTTAATTTCCTAAATTTTTCATCTCCATATTTCCCTCAGTTCAGATTTTCTTTACTAATTCTATTTCCACTTTCAATTCTTGAAAAGTTTTATTCATTTTCATCTTCTGCTATTTTCTGTTTTCATAGATTTCTTTAAGGGATTTATTTCCTCTTAAAGACCTCTATCATATGCATACAGACTCTTTTAAGGTTTTTACTTGTGCTTCAACTACGTTGGAATACTCAGTGCCTGCTGTGGTAGGGTTACTGGGCTCTAGTGGAGACATTGTCTTGGCTGTTAATAATTTTGTTTTTCCACAGGTGTCTAGGCATCTGAGATTGCGAAAATTGTAGTTCTAGGAGCTGATAAGTAGTCCTGTTTTTGTTGGGTGGGTGTTTTGTTCCTTGGTTTCTGTCTCTTCTCTGGATTTTAGGAGAGTGTGGTAACTATGTGTTGCCTATAGGAAAATCTTTTGGGGTCTTGATAGGTATAGGCACTGTGGATTCCAGGTAGAAGGAGTTTCTGGGTATTGGGACCTAAGACTTAGGAATGGGGAATGGCTCGGAGAGGGGGGGGGGGGTTGCTTCACAAGAGGGAGGAAGGCTAGATCCTTTGGGAATGAGGGATATGAGGAAGGAGAGGCCACAGTAGGTGGTCTGCTGCAAAGTTGGGGATGGAACTGGGGGATTAGACTTGGAGAAAAAAAAGAGTTGGCAAAGATCTGCACTTAGCCTGCCTGCTGGAGTTGGGGCTGGGATAAAGCAGTGAGTGAGAGGAGCAGAGTTAGGAGGGGAAGAACTGTGTGATCCACTAGAGATTCATGCAAGGTAGGGGAAGGGAAGTTGCAACAGGTAGTCTGCTACAAAGCTAGGGATGAGCCTGGACTTGGAGGAGATGAGGGAGAGTGAAGATCTGCAGTGCTAGCCTACCTGTTGCCCTGGCCCCAGTAATCTTGGAAATTTCCTGAATTTATTTATTGTGTCTTAACATCCCCTTTATGAAATTGTCTATAAAGGATAGTTTAACTTAGAAGTCATTTTGTTTTACTTTTTCTTTCTCTAATTGCTCTGCCCAGAGCTTCAAGAACTCTGTTGGACAGAAGCAACACAGTTGGGAATTCTAGTGAAAATATTCTTAGATACCATTAGTACCAACCTTCTGGCAACAAGGATGTCATAACTATTTACAATTGTTAGTATAATATGCATGCATATTAAGGAAGCAAAAGTCATTATTATAGTAATACCATTGAAGAGAATTATCTTGCTGAAATAAAATTCCACATTTTAAGTATTTTTCACTTTACTTGGGGTAAGCTTTCTGCTTTTAGATTTTTTTTTTAATAAATGAAACCTAAGTAAGAACTTTAATATAAAGTAAAACTTAGAAAAATGTAAAATGAGAATTGGTATTTGCTCAAATGTTTCTAATTTTATCCCAGTGAAATTTAAGTACACTAAAATGATTACGGCCAAGTGGAGCAGTTTTAAAATCAGTGTCAGCTTCTTCCTTTAGTGGTGTTTAGAACTTTCCCCAACACAGAGAATAACAAATGCTATTTCAGTTCAAAAACCTGCAATCAAAACTTGTATTCTCAGAAAGGAGCCAAGGAACTAAATGGTATAATCATTCCAAGTCCGGAATCCACTGAAGGTGTAGCACAGAGAAGTAATTAAACATCCTAAAATGCTTTCCAGAGTGGCAGTGAAGCTCAGTGGTAGAGCACCTGACCAGCATGAGCTTGGCCCAAATCTCCAGCACTGTAAACACCAATAAAAAACAAAACCTCCAATATCTTTTCCAATTCTACCCAAGCAGTGTCCCACAAGATTCTTTTATTTTGGAAACATAACATTTTAAAAGGGGGAAATTTCACAAAATTATCCCTTGATGATTAGGGAATTCTTAACCTTTTATATTCAGTAACATGCATGGCTTTTTATTTTATGTTAACAATGTAGAGAAAACAGAATCAGTCTCTACATATTCCTTCAAACAAAAGCATGGTCAGACCTATCACAGTAATACCCCAGTCCCTGGTGCCAACTTCTGTTTTAATTAGAGTTTCTATTGCTGTAAAGAGACATCAGTACCATGGCAACTCTTACGAAAGAAAACATTTAATTGGGGTGGCCCACTTACAGTTCAGAGGTGTAGTCCATTATTTATCATCATGGCAGGAAGCAAGGCAGCATGCAGGCAGACATGGTGCTGGAGAAGTAGCTGAGAGTCCTACATCTTGACTTGCAGGCAACTGGAAATGGTCTGTCTCACTGGGTGTGGCTTGAGCATATATAGACTTCAAAGCCCCCCTCCGCAGTGACATACTTCCTCCAACAAGACCATACCTACTCCAACAAAGCTACACCTAATAGTGCCATTGACTTTGGGAGCCATTTTCTTTCAAACCACCCTGAGAGGTGACATTTGAACATAAAATGTAATTCTGTGAATGGACAATTTGTGAGAGAGCCTTTGGACAAGAATTCCAGTGAGGAAAATAAACATAAAAGAAGCAAAAGCCCTTGGCTAATTCAAAAAATATCAAGCAACCCCCAGTATGTGTGGAGTAGTGAGCACTAGAAACCCCAGGCCTCCTCATCTATGTCATGATAATGTCAAGTATTCATAGGAACTTTGGAAAGATTTGGGTCTCATAAATGATGGATCTAATGTTTTTTATGTAATGTTTTTTATTTTTAAACCCACTAAGTATTGTTAATCTTACATAGAACTATGCAGGGAGAATAAAAATAAAAAATAAAAATTGTATAAGTCCAAGTACAATGGAAGCCATGTGTCAACTATATGGAGAAATAATCAAAATCTCTTCTGTTCATCCTAATTTTTTAATAAGCTTCAAAACTAGGTCATCAGCTGTAACTAGTAAGGAAAAGAAACACCACAAGTTTAGGAAAAGATAGTGACTCAGTCAAGCTCTCCACAGTGTGATGGAGCTCAATGTGCCACTTAAAATTCAGAAACAGCTTATCTCAGCATGGCCATTTCATTTCTTCATGTAATTGGCAATTCATTTAATTTCTCTAAGCCCATTTCCAAAGTTATTAAAAAAGCATGAAAGCCATCTCTTCTCTGGTTTTCTTCAGAGTTAGTGTCAGGTACTAATGGGATAATTAAATAACTCGTCTGTTCCTGCTTATACAAATTGAATGGACACTGTTAGAACATACCTGACCTTGATATAGGGAAAGTTTTTGTTGAGCAGTGGTTTGGAGGTTTGAGTTTGGATATTCTACATATGTTTTGCTCTTGTTTTATACTCAAAGCTTCCTTGCTTTGGACACCTTTATAGTATTTTTAGGGATTGAGGGCATTTAGTCTTGAGGGCATCTTTTTGAACCTATTAAGAAACTTTTTCATTTCTTTATGGGTGGCTTAATAAAGAAGACTATGTGGTTTTGTGTCCCTTATGATTCCAAGTAATATATAATATTTCCTTAGCATGGATCCTTTCTGTACTTGACATAGTTGTGTGATCACATAGTTCCACATGAGTAACCTTTGTATCTTTGCCTGAAGTGGTGTTTTTAAGATACATTTTAATATATAAAGGCGGCATGATGCATGATATATGAAGTATGTTTATACACACACACACACACACACACACACACACACACACACACACATAAATACACATAATTGTGAACCAAATGATCACACCCATCATCTCATGATTCTTCTGCATATTTTCTGAACCTCTCTTAGATTCCTGTGCCTCAACTTCCTCTCCCCTTCTTGATCTATACCCAAGTTAATATTTAGCTAAAGGTCATAGATCTTGGTTATAGATTTCTACTTAGAAATGAGAAAGTCTACAAAAGAATGGTTTCCCAATGTTATACTGTCCTCTCTTCAAATAGAAAAGGACTAATAATCTTGTATCAAGTGTTACTCTGATGTACCAACCAATGTCTATGCCTGTAAGACATAAACTCTGTTTATATTTGTCTGAAACCACTGGATGTTATAAGTCAGAGTGATTATGACTAGTCACAGACTCTGACTTGGAAGTACTTCTTTACTGAGATGCTTTGAAAATGGATTAGCACATCCTTAAATACTGAACTTAGTTTTAAAAGATATGGGGAAGCTTTTAGTGGTTTTTGTTTGTTTTATTTTGGTATTCTTTGGATTTTAAATAGGAATCTACAAAACAGGTAGAAAGCTATTGGGGACCTAACTAGAGGGAAAAACTCAAGAAAATGAATAGATCATTTTATGAGTCATATAATCTAGAAATTTTCCCTTGAGTGAGTTTATAGTTAACAATCTGGCCAGCTTCATCTATTGTTTGTATTACTAGCTCAAAATTTGACTGAAATATACAAAAATAAATGTTATAGAATACAAGCTTTTTATTGTATGCCATATGAAGATCTACATTTTCCAGTTCAAAGACAGAATCAGTGAGTAAGTTAAGAAAACAAGTTAAAGTGAAGGGATAGAAAAGTATCCCATGCAAATGGAAAACACAGTGCAAGAGGAGCTGTATTAATGTTATACAAAATATATTATAAGGCAAAATTAGTAAAGAAGGAGAAGGTAGGTTATCATATAATGGTAAAAGGATCATACAAGAAGAATTAATAACTAACTTCATATGTACCCAGTGTAGGAGTCCCTAAATATATTAAGCAAGTGTTAATAGTCCTAAAGGGAAAGATAGGCTGTAATATAATAATTGTTTCAGACTTTGGCATCCCACTCTTAGCAATGGACAGATCATCTGACAAAAAAAAAGAAAGAAAGAAAAAAAAGAAAAAGAAAAAAAAATCCACAAAGAAATACCATAGTTAAATTACATCCCAGGCAAAATGGATCTAGACATAAATTTGTAGAACAATCCATCCTGCACCTGGAGGACATATGTTTATTGTCAGGACATGTAACATTCTCCACATTAGATTATACAGTAGTTCACAAATCAAGTTTCAGTATAATAAACCTAGAAATAAATAATAATAAAAGCTTTCTAAACTATACAAATAGAAGTAAGTAAAACAGATAACAGCTGAACAACTAGTGGATCCGTAAAGAAATCAACAAGGGAATTTAAAACAGTCTTAAATCAGTTGAAAATGGAGATACAACATAGCAAAGCATATGAAATAAAGGAAGCACTGAGGGACATTTACAGTAGTCAATTCCAGTGGCAAGAGAGGAAGAGATCATAATCCTCAGCTTAAGGAACTAGAAAAAGAAAATAAACCAAAAATTATTAAAATAAAAAGGCATTTATGCATTAGAGAAGACATAAATGACAAAGACAATAAAATATTATAAAACATCAATGAAACAAAGAACTTGTTCTTTAAAATAAAACTCAAAAGACTAGGAGTGTAGCTTATAGAGTGTTTGTCAAAAGTTGAGATGTTGTTCCCTGAGGAAGACTCAGCATTCCTTAGTTGCCTGTAGTTCTTTGCCTAAGACTGAGGCACCATGAGTTTTCATCCTCATGTGTTTGCTTGTCTGTTGGTGTCATCCTTGTTCAGGTCTAGTCAGCCCTGAAGTCATACACATACAAATAACATTATACAGAGTGAGCAGGTTGTATCTATGTGTTTAGGGATATATATGTATGTATATGTATACATACGTGTGTGTATTTATATATATAAATATATATATCAACAATTAAAGAAATAGATACCTTGATTTTGAGAGACAGCAAGGAAGAAAGACTTGTAGGGAAGAAAGGGGAAGGGAGAAGAGATGTAACTGTATTATAATTTCAAAAAATGAAAAGGTTTAAAAAAAAAGTGAGATGTTAGCTCAGGGTTCTTCTTTGTAAACTCAACACTGCCATCATTGTGTTCCCACTGTGAGACTCTCATCTGATCCTAATTACCTCCCAAGTATCTTGCCTTCAAGTATCATTAGCATGCATATGATTAAGTTTCTAACACATGAACTTTAGGGAGATACATGGAAACTGTAATATTTCTTCTATAAGAATGATGACAGTGAAGATTTTTGTTGAGTACATATGATAATGACCTAGAGGACTTTACTCCTCTGATGTATTATAGGATGAGTGTCCTGACTTCTAACCCAAAGACATGATTATGCCCTAGTCTCATATGTAACTAAATAAAGTACGTAGTTATGGTCTTTACTACAAAACTATCCACACCATCAGTGAGCTTATTTTAACATTATTTTCTCTAGGAAAAATTTCCATAATTTTTGTAAACAATATTTTCCACCTGACAACCCATGCAATGTAGACACATCACAGAAATCAAAGTGCCTCAGGACATTAAAACTCACTTTGCCATGCTAAAGAGGTGGTTCATAGGTGAAAAGGACTTGCTGCTCTTTCAGAAAAGACCCAAGTTTGGGAGAAAACTTAACAAGAGTCCAGATGTCTCTGGCCTCCACAAGCACGTGCCTCACATGGACATAACTGCATACAAACACACACATCTATACATAATTAAAAAACTCACTTTGCTTACAAAAAGTGAGATGGGATCTCAGTTCGAGGCCAGCCTGGTCTACAAAGTGAGTTCCAGTACAGCAAGAACTAAACAGAGAAACCCTGTCTCAAAAAAAAAAAAAAATAGAAAAGAAAAAAAAGGAAGAGTGAGCTCTAAATGCCATTCTCCTTGGATTCATAGTTTATACTTTCTTACTCTCTATTATTTTGTGTATGGCAAAGAAACACAGTTTAATAGAAGCACTGTGTGCTTCTGTTTGAAGGAATGTCCTGTGGTATTAGACAGCATTCCTTCTCCTTTTTCTTTTTTTTCTCTTTCTGGCAGCACTAAAGATTGAAACCACTCATAGGCTTCAACAGTTCCCTACCACTGAGTTGTAACCAATCCTTTTTGGTTGGGGGGTTTTATTTTTGTTTGTTTGTGACAGTCTTTCACTAAGTTATTCAGGGTGCACTTGAATTTGCATTGTCTGGTCTCAGCCTTCCAAGTAGCTGAGAGTACAGGTCTTTACCATTAGGCCCTGCTTGTTTTCCTATGAACCCTGGTTGAATTCACTAGATATTGGTCTCAATAGCATCTTGTGCAATGAAGAACACTGTAAATTCTGACTATTTTCTGATATTTATTAATTAAAGTCAGCAAGTTTATAAGATACATGCCAAGCAGATATCATCTTCTGACAGATGGACTAAGGTCTCCTGAAGACCCAGTGATGAGGCTAGCAGTGCTCTGCTGGACTAGAAATTCAGAAAGGCTGTGTCTTTGTCTTCTTTAAGCATGAAAGCGAATAGAAGGGGTGGAGGGGATCAGTAAGACAGTGCCACTTTGAGATCTTTGGCAGCAGTTAACTCTGCAGCTCACACATGATTGAGCCTGTATGATAATGAGTATTCAGAGACAGGTAATGCCTGGGGGCACTCACCAACCTAAGACAGAGCGCCTGTGTGGCCTGGGCAGGTGTCTCCATGATGGGTAAGGTGACCTGCTGACGTCCCAAGCAACCTAAGTCAGAAGCTCATTTTTTAGTAAAAGGGGGGACCATTTTTTGGGTAACTATTGCCTTGCTTGCTGACCTTGACCTTGATATCCTCCCTATGCTAATTCCCTGCCGGGTTCCACCCTCCTCAATGCTTAAGGGAAGTTCCTTGTCTGTGTATCCTGCATGTTGGTCTTTAACAGCTTAGATGCGAACTTCTGCCTCCAGGGTTCTCCCATTGTGCTATAAGCCTGTATTTAAGACCTCCTCCCTCTTTCAATAAATGACATTAGGCATTCAAAAAAAAAAAAGACATCCAAACAACCAGTGAATACAGTAAAATCAGAGAAGAATCAAAACATAGTCACTTGAGACCCACACCAAAATGATATGGCTCATACTGTACTAAAACTAAAAGCAGATGTTTCATGTTCATTTTTTAAAATCATTGACAAGGAATATGAGTAATGTTTTAAATATTTCAGTTAATGAAATTTCTGCACATACATCATGTAATTTTACTTTTCAAAGAATATTAATGCTCAAACATTTAAGATAGTACTAAAAATAAAGGCATATATATGCAGATAGGTTTTTTTTAATGATACTGAGAATTCATAAAGGTCTTTATGTGTCTTCATGCTATCATAAGCATCAATCATCATTACCTTATGGACATACTAAAATGCTAGAGAGCTCATTAGTAAGGAACTAGTAAAGCTGGAAGTACAGCATATAGCATGTGTTTAGCATGTGCAGGTGGGTTCAGTACTCAGCATGTATGTATATCTATGTATGTTTGTATGCTTACATACCTACATACATAAATACATAAATGTTGTGGTAATAGAGTTTGGGTAGTTGTAGGCTAAAAGAAATAGTTCTTTTCTTTTGAAACAAGGCAAAAATCACAGGGCGTAGTGTTGCATTCATTTAATCGCTGCACTTGGAAGGCAGAGGCAAGCAGATCTCTGAATTCGAAGCCAGCTTGGTTTACATAGCAAGTTCCAGAACAGCCAAGGCTACACAGAGAAACACTGCCTCCAAAAAACAAAAGGAGGAGGAGGAGGAGGAGGCCAAAATCTATAGATATTTATTTACTGTATCACCACATCAACAAAATAAAGCTACTCTTTAAGTAGCTTTCCACTTCATGGCACAAGTAGTTGGTTGCTACATTTAAGACACAGGAAAGTCAGTTTGTCTTGTGTATTTTCATATTGTACTCTACAAGTATAATTCATAGTTAATCAGCTCCAGATGAATACCAAACTTAAGAGTTGTACTTCATATACCCTAAACATGTACTTTATTTTTTTAGTGTTTAAGGTACCAAGGAAAGACAAACTAAATTGGTGAATTGAGTATTGCCTACCTATTTCATATACATGTAGATATTTAGATGTAGAGAAAACTTTCTTACAACCTTTGAATATGACTTAGCCATAAGAATTCATGTTTGCTTTTTCTTGATTCGCACAGAGCAGATGGGTGCTTGACGGACTGCTAATCCACAGCTGGAATGGTTTCAGCCGTTTCCACGTGGCCGGGTTAGAGTGGCTTTTCTAGTGGACTGAGAGGGCAGCAGAAGAGGGATATCATTATTCATCAGTATCCCAGTGGGAGCGCTGCCAGCAGAGATTAATTTTTTCTGTTATGCTTGTAAAACAAGCTCAGGTGGAGTCTCTAATCCTCAGGGCACGGGTGGCAGATCAAGAAAGATGCTACAAAGCTAGTTAATTTTCTGATTCTCGGGGAAACAGAAGCTCTGTTAGATGTATAAATACACGATTGCAAATTTAAGTAGCTCAAATCCAAATGGGATCTTCCCAGACATCTGGCATTGAAAATCTTTGTTTTCCTTTGTTGTATTTAAATAAAACGTATTAAAAGTTTACCTTAGGAACAAAAATAGTGGTAACTTTAATTACTCTAGCATAATTGATCTTATGAGTTAGTAACTTTTAAAACATTTAATATTTACAAACTAAAACCTTGTGTCTAAATACACTCAAAGTTGAATGCACAGTACAAAGTACCCACCTAAGTATAGAACCTAATCAGTGGTTTCCAGTTGTTGTTTTTTTGCTTTGTTTGTTTTTTTTCTGTTTGGTTGGTTGCTTGCTTGCTTGTTTGTTTTTAAATATATTTCTAGTCTTTTTTTTTTCTCCTTTTCTTCAGTGCTTGTATTTTTATTTTCAACTTATTTCTTTTTAGCATCTGCTTTCTTTATCTTACTAAGTGACCTGTCAATTTAAATGACTGTTTAACAAACATTATCTACTATATTATATAAAAATATTATTTTTGTCAAGTTCTACCATTACAAAATTAACTTCCTCTGTGTCCTATGGCATTCTTTTTAATCTTTGAGGGACAAAATATCACACATTCATAGCATATTGGTTTGCTTTATTTTGATTTTTGCTTGTGTTTGAGAAAATAACAGAAAGTTAATTGAAATCATTCAAAACAAAAGGCTAGACTAAGAACACACAATTTAACTGGGCAGTGGTGGCGCATGCCTTTAATCTCAGTACCTGGGAGGCAGAGGATCTCTATGAGTTCAAAGCCAGCCTTATCTACGAAGCAAGTTCCAGGACAGCCAGAGCTGTGATACCGAGAAACCCTGTCTTGTGGGGGGGGGGGGGGGGGCGAGATGACACAATTTATAGTTTTAGCTTTTCAAATTGTTTATAACCACAATGTATGAGTAGTTTCCAAAGTTTTTTTGACTACAGTGCTACAGAAGGAGTTTCACAATCTTTTGAGTAAAGAAAGCTCTTTTGACATGCACTTAACCTCTCAATGTGTTTATTTTGAAAAACATAATGTACATATGTTCATTTAAAATCAGTCTGTTTAGTGACTCTGTTCATACCTTGCATAAAAAGTAAGCCTTTCACTTGATTAAACTTAGATATTTGTTAATTCTGAGTCCATATCTTGAATTAAGTGGAACATTTTGTAGTCAAAAGAACATAGATTTCTGAGCCACTAAGGATGAAAGCTTGACACTTCATAGTAAATGCCTCTTTAAAAATGCAAGATTCTCACAAATCAGGAATGTTTTCTCATGGCTAAAACTAAGGAATGTTGGAGAAGATACAAGCAAGTCTTGTGGGAGCTAGAGAAATAACTGAAGCTAGGAAGAAACCTATCTCATTTTTTTTTTAAGGTAATAATGGTTAGATAATAATTTTCCCAGTCTTTACCAAGTCAACAAGTCATCTCTTTGTGCTTCTCTGAATAAAATTGTGCCATCTTTCAGTACTACACTAATCCTAAATAAACACCAACTCATTGATCCAGCTTCTTTACTTTACATGTGTCTGCCATCACTTCTTCAAAGTTATCTTTTTCACACATAACTTACAAACTACGTGATTGCTTTTCAAGCATCATTTAGCCCTCTGTCTTCACAAAGAATATTGTTTTAAGAGAAGAGAAATAATTTATTCAGTCAGCCCTTAATTGTAAACAATGTATTCTTAAATCAAAATAGAGAAATAGAATATCAAAATGTTTCAGAGATTTTTAAGGATGTCCACAGTTTTTCTTTCTAAATTAAAGAAACTTACTTTCTTACTGCAGGAGTTCTTATGTACACCCAGTATGCAAGCAACTGTTTCCTTGAGTCTCTTCTAAGACACTAGACTTTTTCTATTCCAAATAAATTAGAAACATCTTTTGTGAATTTAAATAGAGTTTTAAAAATAAACTTTCTAATCACTGAATTAAAAGAAGTAAAATCTAATGTATTAAGGAAAATAATTAATGTAATCATAGTTACAAAGCTACACATGAAGATGTACCCCAAGCTGTTTGTTCAGGACTAGTAGGAGCCCACCAATGCATGTGACTGCTTCTGTTGCCTTCAGCTATAGCACAGGTCTCATGTGCTGTATGCAGAGATTTTTGTTAGACATTTGCAGGGAATAACTTGTAAACATTATATGGCTTTAAATAAGAACTTACATTGTTTCACCAGTTTTACTATATTGTTACATGTTTTCTGATAGTTTGGAATTTATTGAGATTTTCACATTATGCAAAGGAATAACCCTTTATAACAACCAAAGGCTATATTTGTGCTCACCATATATTCAATATATAGATTTATTTGCCATACATTATAACTTAAAATTAAGGTGTTTTGTTTTTTTTTTTTTTTTTAAGTGATGATAGCATGCTCTCTCTCTGTCTTGGAAAGCTGTATTAAGACTTTGAAGTTATTAAAATGGGGCTTTAGCAATTCTAGAATACAGATTATGCAATTTCTTGTTTATGATTTGGGAGCTTTTTAAATAGACATTATTTGCATTAAGGCACAGAATTTCTATCATATTCTCAACTGAATTAGTTGAAGTCTTTGTTATTTTGTCTAATAGTAAGACTGCAATAACTTAAGGAGAGCCAGCACTGGAGAATTGAACATACTAGTCCCAGTCCCTGGAAAAAGTCACCTAAACTTAGAGTCTAGTTTTAGTGAATGCAGAAAGGGAGAAGAGGAGTTGTATTATTCTTGTTTTTTGTTTGTTTGTTTGTTTTTTTTTGGTTTTTCGAGACAGGGTTTCTCTGTGTAGCTTTACGCCTTTTCTGGGACTCACTTAGTAGCCCAGGCTGGCCTCGAACTCACAGAGATCCGCCTGCCTCTGCCTCCCGAGTGCTGGGATTAAAGGCGTGTGCCACCACCGCCCGGCTTATTCTTGTTTTTAATGCTTTACTTTGGGAAACAAATCTGAAAGCTGTAATGGAAAGTTCACTTATTTTTGTAGTCAAAAAATTTGGACTTTCATAACTATTTGGTGACTCATAAAGATTGAGCTAAATCAACTTATTTAAAGGAGCTTTTTTGAAAGGACAAAGTGTCTAATGTAATTATATGTATGCAGTTTACTGTGGGTTAACATTTAACACATAATAGAAATTATTTTCTAAAACTTTAGTTCAGGAAGTTATCAATTTTCTCAGTATTTTCCCCACATTTCTACAGAAAAAATATATGGACCTTTTCCATGTGAGAGGATCTTTAACATTTTCTCTTGTTTTTTTGTTTGTTTTTGTTTTTGTTTTAAGAGAGACAATACTTCTAGATGCTGTAGTTGGGCAGGAGTGCAGTACCCCTCATCATTTCCTCCAAAGCCTTGCAGGATCTCTAACCCAGGCAGTGCTAGCCAAGAGAAGCAGTCTGAGAGTGAAAGCTTTGCTCATTCTCAGATTTGACCAACTTCAGAACTTTATTTACATAGTGACTGTGTCACTGTTTAATAAGGCCAGAAAGGAGTCAACACCCATGTAAAACAACTAGACCGCTAAAGAGTGTGTTCCCAGCAATGGCAGAGAAACATTTTTCTCTGATGTGCGTGAACATTGAACAGTCTTCAGAATCAGCCATTGAACAGTCTTCAGAATCAGCCACAGACTTAACCAGAAAACAAGTCCTAGATGAAAACACTTGAACATAAGACATGTACTGTCTAAACGCAGTGAAATTAATTTGTAAGGCATCAGCAGGAAGAAATTTGAGAAATGTGCAGACACATGGAATTTAACAGCACTTCTACACAACCATATGCTCAAAGAAGAATTCATAACAGAAATAAGAAAATACTTTAAAATAATGAAAACCAAAACAGTATGTGAGTCTTTATGAGATACAACTGAAGCAGCACTTTTATAAGGTCCTAATGAGGGCAGATTTGGCTCAGTGGGCAAAGGCACTTCCTGCCACACCTGACAACCTGAGCAGTCCCTGGAACCAATGATGAAATAACTGACTCCTGCAACTTGTCCTCTGATCTCCGCACAGTCACATGCCCAGTAGACACACACACACACACACACACACACACACACACACACACACACAAGATAAATAAAGTCCTAATTATATAGTCTGTATTTAAGAACAATTTGAAATCAGTAATACAACTCTCTAATTTAAAAAGCTGGAAGAAAAACAAAAGTACCATCAGAAGGAAACATTTGATAAGGATCAATGTTTAAATGAATAAAATATAGAATATAAAGTAAAAAAAATCAGCTGTAAATTTTTAATCTTTTCAGACTGCTGTACCAAAATCCCTTGAAGTTGGGTGATCAATAAACAAC
Organism: Peromyscus eremicus; assembly: GCF_949786415.1. Lineage (NCBI taxonomy): Eukaryota > Metazoa > Chordata > Mammalia > Rodentia > Cricetidae > Peromyscus > Peromyscus eremicus. The sequence goes on along the minus strand of NC_081424.1, from coordinate 1,183,631 downwards.
AGAAAATTATTTCTGTTAGTTCTAGAGGATGAGGAAACCAAGATTAAGTTTTTGGCAGATTCAGTGTCTGGTAAGGTCCCACTTCCTAGTTGGTAGATGACCATCTTCTCTGTCCTCACATGGCAGAAGGGTCTTATTAAAAAAGTACTGATTTCTCTCCCATTCTTGAGCTCTCTACTCTCACCACCTAGTCCCCTCCCAGTGGTGCCACCCTGACGTACTATGAGTTGTTTAGGACACAAGCACTCTATAGCAGAAAACAAAAGCTGATTCGTTGCAAAGATAAACTTCACAAGACTTTAGGTAAAAATAAAGAAAAATGAAATATTGAACTTGACAAAATCAATAGTGAAACAAAAGACTTGACTGTGCCAAACCTCAGAAATCAAAAGAATTACAAGGGTATTAGCAAGTATATATTTCCCCCCTCGAATATATATAACTTAGCTGGAATGGATTTCCAAAAAGATATTAACGAGAGTGACAGGAATAAACAAATTATCTGAATAGATGTAATCCAGGTAAAGAGATTGATTCAAGCCATTTAACACTTTCTATTAGGAAACAGGCAGCCCCAGAAGTTGGTGAGTCATGCCAAATATTCAAAAAAATTGTCATTAACCCTATTAGAAGTCTTTGAAGAATACAAGAGAGAAAAAGACAATTCCGAACACATTTTATGAGTCTAGAGGTACCCTAATACCCAAACCAGATAAAGCTTTCCTCAGAAAACTAGATTAATGTGTCTTGTGAATACAGATGTGAAAACTGTCAGCCACTTAAAGCCATGAAAAGATGATATGCCTCGATCAAGTGTGATCTACACTTGAATGCAAGGTTGACTTAATATCTAAAAACCAGGTGAATTAACTAAGATTTAATGCAACGAAGGGCAATCATTTAATCACTCAGAGAGCTGGAAAAACATTTAATAAAACCCAATATTTCTTTTTTTTAATTTTTTTATTCATTTTGCATACCAACCACAGATCCACCTCTCATCCCTCCTTTTTCTCCCTCCCTCTCCCCCCACCCCCCCCACCTTTCCCTCCACAATGTACCTCTCATCCCCTCCTCCAAAAGGGTAAGTTCTCCCATGGGGGGGACAGCTAAGCCTGGTAAATTCAGTTGAGGCAGGACCAAGCCCCTCCCCACTGCATAAAGAGTGAGCAAAGTGTCCGTAATGTAAAACTCAGTATTTCATGATGGAATAATCAAAAAAGAGGAGTATGTGGGGACTTTCTCGACCAAAAAAAAGGGATATTTATGAAAAATCCACAGCTGACTTAGCACTAAATGGTAAAGAACTCTTTCTTCCTCTAAGAGCAAGAATAAAATAGGTGGAGTTCTTGCTGTTTCTGCACTGTACTATACTCAAGGCTCTGCCTATTACACCATGTCAGAAAAAAAGGAAACATGCAAACTCTAGAGGAAGAAGTAAGCTGTTCTCAGTTTTTAGATGACATGGCTGTATTTGGAGAAATCCCTATGACCTACTAAAATACTAATTAGGACTGCAGGGAAAGGCTCACCAAGGTTGCAGAACTCCAAATCAATACACAGAAAACAAACAATTATTTTGCTCTACAGTAGTAATGAACAGGCTTAAATATAATAATTAAAATACTTATAAATTAAAAATATTACCAAAGAAGTACTAAATACACACTATAAATTGTCAAATATTGAATTATGAAAATAGACATCTCATATCCATTCTCATTCTCACATCTAACAAAACATAACCTATACATAAACTGATAAACTAATATTAAAATCTTTGTAAAATATAAAGGACCTGTAGTAAAGTAAGCTAATCCTGAAAATGAAAAGCAAATTTGCAGGATGCTTATAATTTTAAACTTGTGTTACAAAACTATAATAATTAAATAGTATGGTAGTGGCATAAGGTAGACATGTATGTATCCATGAGATAAACGAAGAGTCTAGAAATGGTTGGTTTTTAGTAAAAAGTACCAAGATATTAAAATGGAAAAAAGAATAATCTTTTCAAAAATACTGCCAAGATAATGAGATAGACTGTTTTCTTGCACTGTGCACACAAATTGTATTATAAAATTGAAACCCTCACTGACCTAAATAGAGTTGAAACTGTCATAGTTGCCAGACGGTGATGGTGCACACCTTTAATGCCAGCATTTGGGAGGCAGAGGCAGGCCTATCTGAGTTCACAGCCAGCCTGGTCTACCAAGAGAAACCCTGTCTTGAAAAACCAAAAAAAAAAAAGAGGAAAAAAGAAAATCTGTCATACTCATAGACGTCTTTATTATTATTGTTGTTATTACATTTACTTTGTGTGTTTGTGTATAGGAGGGAGGGGGCACATGTGCAGTGTTGCCATGTAGAAATCACAGGACAACTTCTGGGAGTCAGATTTGCTCCCTATGCTGTGTGGGTCCTAGGATCATCAGGCTTGGAGACAGGAGCCCTTACCACCCACCCACTGGACTATTTTTAAAAATACTTTAATCCATGCAACTAGAAATCATTATAGTAAGCAAATTTCAGAAAAACAGTTATACATGTTTTTTCTCATATATGGAATCTGGATTAAAATTATATATTTATATGTGTATGTAAAAGGAATTTGTATCTAAATTAGTAAAACAAATAATATCTCTACTACAAAGATAAGTGATTCAATTTAAAAAATCATCAAGGATCTGAATAGGTACTTTCTCCAATTGTCCAGTAAGCACGTAACAAGGACTTAAACTTCATTAATTATTAGTGAAAATGCAACCCAAAACCTAATGCAATGTACTCCATATGTACTACGGTGGTATAACCAAGAAGTCATACCATAGTAGTGTTGGTGAGAATATGGAGAGGGATCACAGCTCCCAAGCATTGCTATTGGGAATGTAAATCATGTGTTCACTTTTTGAAAATATTCAGCTGTACCACATAGTACCTCAATTTCACTCATAAATGTATACCCACAGGAAATGATATATATTCAGGCCCAATTTTACACAAATGTTTATACAGTATTTTTCCCAAATGGAAACAACCCAGTGTCAGTCTATCAACTGAAGAACAGACAAGAAAATTATAGTATGTCTGGAAGATATATTACCTGCGTTCTCAGACACTGGCTTCTGAGAACCCAGCTGTTTTTCCCTCTTAAGTCTTTTGTGTAACTTTCTCAGTAATTCTCTTGATGTTTTTTTATAAACGTCAAATAATTTTAAATATAGGAAAAACTTTCTTTTAACTATTTTTCATTAACCCTCTAATAAAGGGAGAGAGACTTCTTTATTTGGTTCTCCTATCCTCCTTCAATTACTCTCTTACTCTTTCTTCCATGCATTGCCCGTCAGAGAGGGAGTGAAGGAAGATGGAAGTCAGGACAGGAGAGAGATGGAGGTCTCAGCTGTTCCCACTTCTTTTCCATCCTTTTGAGATCTTCCCGTGTTCTGAACTATCATGGTACAGATTCTTTAAAGGTCCACAGTGCCCTTCTCAGGACTGGTGATGTGGTCTTAGTATACATTCTCACATTTTACAACCTTTTGACACCCTTGCTTACATGGATATTTTCACTCTGGAAAATGTACTTGCAAATTTTAGCAATTTCTTTTTTTTCTATATTGTCACAAGCTCCTCCTCTTCCTATGTCATACTCCAAACTTGTTTCTAGATTGCTTGCATTCTAGAATTGCACCGCAGTTACTACAGTTTAAAAACTGCCTCTATATAGGCAAATCTCATGACATACACCAATCTTGACATCTCTTTTCACCTACACTTGCATAGTTCTGTTTTCTACTTCCCATGTCATCCTTCTATGGAGCCAGACTCAGTACCCAGAAGGCTGAGAGTCTCTCTTCTCGTTGTGCCAGTCCCTTGCGGGGTAGTTGTTTATATATCCAAAAAGGTTGCTTCCTCCTTCCCTTCTCCACAACTTCTCACACCAAGCCAATTACCAACTTCATTCATTTCTTCCTTTTTTAATTTTAGTTCTCAAATTTCTCCCTTTGGTGGGAGAGGGAATTTACTTTTCAGCTCTTGTCTGGGTTCTCATTACCCTGCATCCAAGTAGTTAGAATGTCTCACAAGATCTTCCTGTTTCTTGTTTACTCCATAGGACTTATCTCTCAGTCTTTCTGTTTCAAAGCATTTTGTCCTCCACAGCTCTACAGTTTGTATCTAAAGAACTGTCCTTTAATTTCACCATTAAGGCCCTATACGCTTTTATCTCTTCAGTTAGACTTCCTCCCTCTCTGCTGTAGCTGTCCCCTTTAAACACACCGTGTGCTCAGCCTGCTTCATGCTTCCTTTTGATTCCCACCTGCATCGTGTATCTGACTTTCATCCATCCACCTTGCCTCAGTCTCTTCTCTGTAGCTCAGCCTCAGCGGTTGTTTTTTCAGTTTGTTGTACAGTATTTGTTTCACTTATTTGGCAGTTGCTTTAAGTATTGCCTTGAAATACTTCTCGTGTGTTTGGCTTATGTTGATATTTCACTTGTAGATTTACCTAGCTTGTTAATACATATATTTCTTAACTCCTAGAACAAAAATACTCTGAAATTATTTAACAAATTAGAAATATTTACTGATATTCCTTACTATCTTCCTCCTTGCTTTTTTTCAGTTTTTTTGTTTACATTTGTTTGCTATATTCTCATATTCTATAGAAATACAGTTTATAAAAAAGACACCCCAGATCCCAACACTTAGGAGGCAGAGGCAGAAATAAGATCAGGAGTTCAAAGCCATCCAGGTTTTATAGCCAAATTTAATACCTACCTGAGCGATGTAACACCATGACTCAAAAGAGAAAAAGAAATGAGAAAAACAGAAAGAAAATCTCACTACTAATAAATATTTAAAGTTGTAAGAGCAGAGGGAGGGTGATAAAATAATTTATTTCATGTTTATTGATAGGTTGTTTTATGTGTTTTAAACTTACTTAATTACCCTATATTGCTATTAATATCAATATCCTTTGCTAGGAGTCAAACCTCATAGCCACATGATTTTTGTTTCTTAAAAGGGAAATATCAAAACATTGTTAAGCCATAAGGCATTTTTTATTATATCCCTGAAAACTGAGGATTTTTTTTCAAGTTTCATCAAAGAGCAATTTTTTAAGGACTTAGCTATAAATCCTGGGAAATAGAAGTTTCTGATGGAATTCCTACCACTGAAATTATTTTAAGTACAACAGAACTGCTGGTGCCCACTATTGTAAGATCCCTTAAAAATCCAGCTGTCAACCAGGTGGTCCTTCTTACAATTGAGAAAGGATGGTGTTATTTCTTGTCCATATTTATTTTTGGCAAATGATTCTATGCCCTAAATTGCCTGGGAGGTAGACATCTGTCTGTAAGTTTTAAGACATTGATACAAATCAGACACATGTTTTCAGATAACCTTGGAAAGACACATGTAGAGGTTATGAGAGGTCATGATTATAGCCATCAATATTTATACTTTCCATCTTGGTGTTATTTTGAGCCTTTGTTAAAGTAAAGTAAATTATTTAAATATTTGAAAAACAAGTTATTATTTAAGTCACTAAATCTTAGTTTTATTATTTTGTAATCTTTTGTAACCTAGGGTTCTTTTGCTTTTTCCTTGAAACTGAAATATGAAGTCCATTCCTTGTGTACTTTACACTGAGTTTTGTGATTGCTATAAACACTATGTAGGTCTGCTTTGATGTCTTACATTTTAGAAGCTTCCTTTGTTCAATAGCATAGCATGTGACTCACTCAGTTTGACTATATTTTCCTAATAAAAGTACAAATTGTAAGTGTTGAAGCAATATTATATATTTGACAATATATGAAAATATTTAATTACAATTTTAATCTATTAGCAGTTAAATAAAAGATAATCTGAAATAACAGGCAAATATATCAGGAGGCACATTGTCTTCTTCCTGGCTTGGTAAATGCCAGCTTACTTTACAAATGTTGTTATAAAATACCTACTTCCCAATTAATTTAGTTCTTCTGAAGGCAAACAATTAGGGTCACTATCAGGGAAATTTACTGAAATGCTTTTTCTAAAGCTTCAGTGGCCAAAAGACAGCACTGGAATGTGAGAAACTAATTTTGGTTTGTTTTAACACCTCAGAATGTTACAAATTAATCAAGTGCTACTTAAAGTCTAGAACTCATTAACTTTTTAAGTTTTACTTTTCCCATGACAGAGATTAGGTTATAGCATAAGGCTTTAGTCTCCCGTTGATTAGACTGCCATCCCCACTGCACAAGTGCCCTCTTATCTGCAGTTTAGTGAGTGCAGGCAGTGGTCTGTGCAGTGATGTCAAAGAACTGGTTTACTGTTACACAAGGGCCCACTCCAGCTCTGTCTGCTTAGGTAAAGCACACATATTACTACTGAAGCTGGGAGGGAAAACGTGTGTTACTCAAACATCCATTTGTTAATAAAGAAAAGGCCTTAGTGACATTACAAGTGTTTAAGCATTAGATTCTTACTTTAACAAACCTGAAAGGGAAAATTGTACAGTGCATATATTTGAGGGCCTCAAGTCCATGTGAGATTACATATTAAATAAAGGTGCCAGGGTCCTAAGTAACCCATGCCTACTGATGGTTAGAAGCTTTCACCCAGGGCAGACATACCAGCTTGTTCATAGTAGAAAAGCAAGTTGTATGGAGTCATAGAAAAAAACATTGTGTAGGAATATTTATCTCCTGCAGACTAAAAACCAGTAGATAAACAGAAGCAAGATGTAGTAGCATCCATGCATTTTTTAATTTTTATGTTATGTTTAAGAGCAGAGTTTATGGGGGCTATAGAACAGATTGAGGTTTGTAATGAACAGGGACAAAATGAAAAGTATTGAAGGAACAGCAGGAACCATTTGTAATTATGAAAGGCATTTCTTCATTCTGTTTTTTTTTTTTTTCCTTTTGTAATCTAAAAACAGTAGCAGGGGGTTACAAGCAGAGTTCATCACAGGTTGTCAATCACTGTCATTTAGCATTTGCAGTGGAAGATGTCTTTATTCAAAGACAGCTGAGCAAATCAGAGACACAGATTTGTAGTTAGTAGTCTGTCCAGCCTGCACTAAATAAACAAGGCCAGGGCTAACAACCAGCCTCTCACATAAAAATATAATGGACTCCACTGACCTTGCTGCCCTCCATTCAGCTTCAATCCCTGTTATATAAAAGCTTCACTACCCACATTCAATTTCCTTTAATTACCTACATGATGTAGATAAGAAAATGAACCTTCCTTTTAGTCAATGATCACACACAGGAAATTAGACAACTTGTTTAAAATTAGAGGAGTAATTTGGAGGTAAATAATTCTATATGTCCTGCTGAAGAAGTATCTAGAAAGAGTTTTTGTTGGGCTGTTTGTTTTTAACCAGGGATTTTGATTATTTTCCAAGTTCTGCTGATCCTGGGATTACTCAGTCTAAACTGAGTTTTTAAAAATCCCCTTTGTAAGTTTTCTAAAACATCCATCATAATAAAATACTTGTTGGGACATAAGAGGTAAGCAAAGTGGTGAAGCAAGCATGTCACATTCTAAAGAGCTTAAAAAATTGTGAAATGGAATTCCACAAACAAATGTGCATGACTTTCACAGGAGGGTCTGGCAGAGCAGTAGAGGATTAAATAGCAGTTGTCTTCAGACTTCATTTCAACTCTGCTTCTGAGGTCCATTATCAAGCTACCAGCAACAGCAGCAAGAAGCCAGTAATACTTTTATTCATCTATCTGAAAATCAGTAATAACTTTCCATTTGTGTGAATCATACCATTTGAGCATTGATTAGAAAACAATGTAAGGTTTCAAAATTATGTGACTTTTCTGGACATGTGAGGATAAATGGTCCTTTCATTTTTCCCATCTACACAGTATCTTCAGTCAGTTCCATTGAGGTGCAGAGAAAAGTGTGTTACCTTATCACCCACACAAGTACTTTTTTTCAACATTGAACTATTATGGATTTAAAAGCGACTTGCTTGGGATCAGAGACAAAAGCCCACAATATCATATCTGTAGTTCAAGAGGATACAACTTCTGAGTATACTTTAACTATCTCGTAACAGGAGCACATTGTCTTTGAAAGAACCAATCTTTTCTGTGACTGAATGACATTAAAATTCTGTGATTGAGTAGCCAACAAGTTTTGGTTCAGGAGGAAAAAGCATTTGATATGAGATGGTAAAACAAACCTACATAGTTATAATATATATATATGCCTGAAAATTATAGACCAAAACTCAAGTAATTGACTCTTAAGTCAGTTCACATCATGTACGATATCAGATATGGAGATCATAGTCATTATTATAATACCTCACTCTTACAGGAAGTCTTTATATTGAATCCTCATACCAAGCCCCAAGTTAAGATAAGAATTTGAGCTTTGGGGATACAGTCAGTCTCAGAAGGACTCATAGTTCATAAACAGCAAGGCTGAAGACCTACCTTCTATATCAATTCTCTGGCCACTCACCCCTCAGATCCCACACCATCCACCCTGCTGATTTGTGGAGCTCTAAGACCACATTCTTTGAATTCCATTTAATTTAAACATTGAGCAGAAAGATCTTTGGAATCAGGGGAATCAGTGGTAGAGTGTTTGCCTATCAGGTGAGAGATTCTGGTTTCAAGCCCCCATGCTGCTCTAACCTGAAAAAATCAACAAAGGAGATAACAACTTTAGATGATGAAACCTTTTTACTGTGTGTGACTTTTAATTACAGAAATCATTGTTAATTTTATGTTTTATAAATATTTATAAGCCAAATAACTGCTTTGATGATCAGAAAAGTATAGTCTGTGTCAAACTGAAATTCGAGAGACCAGTTTTACCTAAGAGTTTATTAACTAACCAGATGGATGAGGTACTTTGGGCCTGTGCTGTTAGCAAGCATTCATATAAGCATAACTTACGTTTGAACCACAATGGGAATGGTGTCTTTTAAGGTGTATTTTCTCATGAATCATTCCCCCCTTTTAATACAAATTTGTGCCCTAACTGATCTATGTTTTGACTTTTAAAAAGTCATAAACTGCTCAAAAATATTTTCCCAAACCCTTTTCATGTGCCTCTCCCAATATTTCTCCCATTGTTATTTTATATTTTTCTATAGTCTGGAATTCCTACTATCCCATGTCATTCCATCTGATTTTGTGTGCCACTGTGTATAGATAATACATTTAAATATACACTTAGTTAAAAAAAAATGTTCAGTACACTAAGACCTTGCCATTGTAGTTATTTAAACACTTAAAATTTTATTAATTAAAGTATATGTAAATTTTGCAAAGAAATCAGGTCTTTTTAGTTCAGAAAAATTGTTGTATGTCCTAATAGGAGGTATTACCATAGTACTGTGTTGCCATCTTTGGATACCCTGCACTGAATCACATAACCCTGCATGCAACTGAGACGGCCGCACTGCAGAACATTTTTCCAACTTGAAATGTACTCAGCTGTTCTTTCCTGATATTGATACTGCTGGCAATGAGCACATTCACAAGCCTGGAGAAGAAGGGATTAAAGAGTAAATGGGGTCATTCAGGCAGAACTGGCACAGTTTAGAGAATACTGGAGTTACGTCTCACATGGAGTTAGGATTCTGAGAAGTAAAACCAAAAAAGCCAAAGTTACCAGAATAACTTTTCAAGTATCATAAGTAATGTGCCTGCTCAAATATGTAGCTTCTCATTTCAACACCAGGAGTTTCTTCTCTGGCATTCAAGCACATCTTTCTTTCTTTAGTACCAAATGAGACAATTAGCTCACTTATATGTCCTAATATTACAAACTGTGAGTCTAGCTTGGCCTTGGAGCTGTCACCTCTAATCACAGTACATGAGAGGCTGAGGCAGGATCACCACAGGTTCTCAAGGCCAGCCTGGTCCAGATTGTCCTACAGAGTATGATCATTTCTCTAAATAACAACAAAAATTTCCTTTGGAGTCAGAATTACAGTCACTTCAGAACAATGTCTGCATGTTCAAAACGGGTAAATCAGGGCCTATTATAGAAAAGTTCCCCCATGACAGAGGAAGAATTTATATATGTGTATAATTAAATAATGTTTGCATCATTGTATATGTGTTATATTGTATATGTGTTATAAATCTGGATGGTTCCTTAGACAATTAACAATACTAATTAAAACTACTACTAATTAGTATTTCAGCCAGACTCTGATTTTCTGTTTTTCTTTATTTTAATTAATCTTTGCAACTACTATGTAAGTCTCATCTTCCTCATACTCCAAACCTGGAGATCCAATTTGGTTTTCAATAATAAAACAGTCACCACATTTTTTTCAGTAAAAGATGAGAAGTAAATTTTTGAACAAAAAAAAAAAATCTAAGGTGATCAGTACACCATTAGCTTACTGTACAGTCCTTACTCTGATTTGTCCTACTGCTGTGGGATGTCGTTCTGTATTCCGTGAATATGTGTTGCTCTGATTGGTTGATAAATAAAATGCTGATTGGCCAGTATCCAGACAGGAAGATTAGGCGGGGCAAGCAAAGCAGAAAATTCTGGGAAGAGGAGGGCTGAGTCAGGAGTCACCAGCCAAACACAGAGGAAGCAAGCTGACAAGACAGAACTTAGAAAAGGTACCAAGCCATGTACCTAAACATAGATAAGAGTATGGGTTAAATTAAGTGTAAGAGCTAGTCAGTAATAAGCCTGAGCTAATGGCCAAGCAGTTATAATTAATATAAGCCTCTGTATGTTTACTTGGGGGATGCAAGTGGGAGAGATTTGTGCCAACCACCTCTGGGACACAGGAAAACTTCCAGCTGTATCCTTTCCACCTTACACCTAACTGCCTGGGTTGCTGCTGTCCCTTTTAATAGATTTTGTATGTTTGACAGAAAGTGCTGGCTCACTGAACATTTCCTACCTTCTATGCTATTAACTGCATTATCATCTCCCTCCTCCTGGAGGCTCAAACTCGTGCCATCTTTACCCACCTCTTTAAAGTTTTATTTTATTGTTATTTGCCTTCTCGTACTATTCTTGAATGCAGGTCATTTCTCATTATCCTGTAAATTGTTGTAAGCCGAGAATAAACACTGTCTCTCTGGGAAACTTCCCAACATATCCCATCTTCTTCAACATTCTTCTCTCAATAACAGCACTTGATACTACAGTTTAAATAATTATTCATCTGTATAAATTGAATTTCCTAGAATGAAAAAAGCACATTTTAATTTCTGAGCCATCTTCTTCCTTTTCTGCCTTTGGTTTTTGTTGTTGCTTTTCTGTTTTTTGTTTTGTTTTGTTTTTTCCTTATACCAGTTGGCAAGCCAGGGAGTATGAAATGGACTTGCTGATGAAGATCTAGATGGAACCTAGACACAGGATGGTGTTAGGTCAGCCTATGTATGACAGTGCTTCTATCCTGAAATTTAACTCTTACAAACAATATTGTACTGGCTAGTTTTGTGTCAGCTTGACACAAGCTTAAGTCATTTGAAAGGAGGGAACCTCAATTGAGAACATGCTTCCATAAGAGCAGGCTATAGGCATTTTCTTCATTAGTTATTGATGTGGGAGGGCCCAGCCCATTGTGGGTAGTGTCATCCCTGGGCTAATGGTCCTGGGTTCTATAAGAAAATAAGGCTGAGGAAATCATGTTGAACAAGCCAGTAAGCAGCTCCCCTCCATGGCCTCTGCATCAGCTCCTGTCTCCAGGTTCCTGTCCTTTTTGTGTTCCTGTCCTGACTTCCGTTGATGATAACCCTTGATGTGGAGGTGTGAGCCTTTCTTCCCCAACCTGCATTTTGGTCATGGCATGTCATCTCAGCAATAGAAACCTGATCTAAGACAAATATGTAGTTGGTCTTTCCTTATTGGCAGGTGACTTCAAAAAAGAAAAGAGCAGAAATGACATTTGTAAAACCATGATGGAATTAGAGGCAATGTATTAACTGCTATTATATACTTCTCACATAAGGAAGCCCAAAAGGCCAGTGTCCTGCAAATCCATGATAGTTTTGACTATTACAAAACAAAATTTAAAAAGAAATTTGACATTTATTCAAATTATTATAGTTTGTTATAATAATATTCAAGCTACTCATTCAGCCAATTGTATTAAATTAATTAAAACTAATTTTACACACATTTTTCACTATCTTGACCTCACCATTTTCCTCACCACTAGAGAAAAGTGTTCTCTGGGCCCTCTTCACTTCTCCCTTCATAGCTCATTTATATTCTAACTACTTTTTTCTTGAGGACACTACTTTTCCTTTCTAACTGGGTCAAGTATCTTTGCTGGAGTCTTCCATGTTTCCAGTTATCTCTTCACAACGTTTGTCTTTCTGTCAGTCTTCCATGGATGTGTGCAGTTGATTTGATAATGTCTTTAGGCACTACTGGGGCCTTCTTTATCCCAGATGTAGGCATTCAACAAATGCTTTGTCAGATTAATTCATTTTACTCAAAATTTCTAAGTAGGAATATTCCTATCAATACTCTAATCAAACATAAGGATCTAACACCTTAACCATTGCTTTCATTTTGAGGTACTCACAAAGACACATACATCTAACTTTTTTTGTTTTAATAGAAAATAAAAACATTTAAATGTAAAATATTATAAATACTATATGTGGATAGTTGAGTACGTATTATGTATTGACACATAGTTAATAGAATACTTGAATTTTATTATACTAATGAATTCCAAATAATAAAAACCTGATGGCACTGTCTCATCATTCTGTCATATTTCAAAAGCAGAAATCCACAATTTCAAAACTAATGTTATCTCACTCCCATGTATGTGAACACTAGCCTCCTCAACTCTTGAGTGCTAGCCAGTCACCACTGTGCTTTCTGTCACTATAGATTAGTTTGTATTTACTAAGTGCTATGTAAATGAAATCCTAGCGTATACTCTTTGGAAAAGGATATAGCTTTTTTCACTCAGGATAATTATGCTTTCCACAACCTGTGTTGTGGAAAGTATTGACAGTTAATTATCTTTATTGAATAGTAAAAATTCGTATCTAGGTAGAACACAGATGTTTATCTCTTCACTTATTGATGTTAATGATGTTATCAGTTTCTGCATGCAAGCTTTGTGTGGTTGTATCTTGGGCACATCAATAAAAAATGGAATGACTGAGTCATGTGACAGGTGTGTGATTAAGTTTTAGTGAATATGAAACTTTTCCAAAGAGATTATAACATCTTACATTCTGGTCAAGATTTTCATCATTCCTTTTAACACTTCGTTTATCAGTTACACAAATTTTAAAGATTTTAACTTTTGTTTTTCTAAACTAACAATATTGCACCTCTTTACATGAAATAATTCTTAAAACTTTTTAAGAATTTGTGAGGCTGACATTGGTATGTGATGTGTTTAGCAATAGTGATTGCTTATCATCTAACTGTAGATAGAAACCAGTACCATTGGAAATAGCCTATAATGTTGTGGGGAAGTTCTGTATGACCCATTGACAGACAACTCAACAAGATATAACCCATTCCTAGTACTGGGAATTTTATTTGGTAGCATATGGTGTCTAATTGGGGTATTGTCCCTGCATTATATGGTAACTCCATTTAAATTCCTTTTTATATGTGAATATATCTTAGAAACCTTTCTTAAGCCAGATGAGGTCACACACACCTTTAATCCCAGCACTCTGTGAAGAGGCAGGCAGATCTCTGAGTTCAAGGCCAGCCTGGTACACATAGTTCCAGAACAGCACTAAGCTATATGGTAAGAACCAGTCTCAAAAATAATTAAATAATAGAGGAGAGAGGCAGAGGGAGGGAGGGAAGGAGGGAGGGGAAGAGAAAGAAGGAAGGAAGGAAGGAGAGAGAGGGAGGAAGGGAGGGAAGAGGAAAGGAAAGAAAGAGAGAGAGAGAAAGAAAAAGAAAGAAAGAAAGAAAGAAAGAAAGAAAGAAAGAAAGAAAGAAAGAAAGAAAGAAAGAAAGAAAGAAAGAAAGAAAGAGAAAGAGTTGTCCAGGCCAGCCTGGAACTCATAACAGTCCTCTTGCCTGAGACTACTGGTATGGAGCCTACAAGGCATAAGCCACCATGCCTACCTTATAACAAGTCTTAAAGTCATATAGTACTAACTTTTCTATTTTGGTGTCTTTTTTCTGAGTTTTGGCTTTTCTCTGTATTATGAATTTTGGAACCAACTTGTGAATTTCTATCAAAAGAAACAAGGAAAGAATTTCTGTGGTTCTGGTTGGAACTGTTTTAGGTCAGTAGGTCAGTTTGAGACAACCAAGGGATACTTGTCCATTTAGTTTGATTTTGTTGAACTTTTCTTAGCAGTGTTACATAGTTTTCATTATATAGATTTTTATATATTTAGTAGGTTCATCTTTAGGTACTCATAAAATTATGAGCAGTATGTAAAATTGTAATTTTATGTAATTACATAAAATTACATAATATGTAAAATTCAATACCATTTAATTTTTCACTTTCCAAAATTTTAGTTCTACATATCAAAATTAGTTATAGATGATTATTTTGGCTGTTGGTCAGATTTTCTGCATTGATGATCAAATCATGGCAGTTTCGGTTCTTCCTCGTGTCTTTTTATTGTCTAGGTCATTGGCTGGAACCCTTGTAATAATGCTGAATAGAGAGGTATTACAACACAGAGCAAACTTGCTTGTTTTTTGTTTTTGATTTTTTTTAATCTCAAGGTGAACACACTCACTATAAAGACTTAGCCTTTAACTGTAGCTTTCTTGGATCTCATTTACAACATTGAGAAGGTGTCCTCTCCTAGGTTTGCATGAGAGTTTTTGTTGGGTTAGATGTGAGGTTTAGTTTTCTTTTCTACATCAATTGACATGATTATAGTTTTTTTTTCCTTTGCAAGTTTCATAATTATTAAGGTTACTTATATTTATTGACTTTTAGAGTATTGATTACACATTCTGCAAATCAGTCTTACTTGATCATTATGTATTGTTTTCTATAAATTTCTTAATTCATTGTTTGTATGTGTTAGTGTGTATACATCAGTACAGTCCATAATGCACATGTAGATCAGAGGAAAACTTTCTAGAATCTGGTCTCACTGTCCATCTGTTGCAACAGGGTCTTTCTTATGGTTTTTTCCATGTTCCAGATTAGCTGAACCAGTTTCCCAGTTACTCTCTTGTCATGACCTCCCAGCTCACTGTAGGAGAGAGAGCTGGGATTATAAATTGTGTCTGACACTTTATGTGGATTTGAGGGGATTGAAACTAAATACTCAGGTTTGTGAGGCAAGTGATTGTTTTGTAAATAATCACTTGATTTTGTAAATTGCATTCACTATGATTTTGTTTACATTTTTGCCCATTTGTAAGCTATATTAGTACAAACTTTGCTTGTCCTCTAATATAATTGTCTCACATGGGTGCAAGGACAATACTCACAACATGGAATTGGATGAGAAATTCATATAGAATTGGTTTATCTCGTTTTTAGTATGTAATTTAGTAAAAAACTCAATCACAATACAGAATTTTTAATTGCAAATTCTTTAATATAAATGAGGATTTTTCAAGATATCTATTCCTTGGTGAACATGGTTCTATGTATCTGTCAAAGAAGGGCGTTTTGTCTATGCTTATAGGTAATAAGTTGTTCACATTTTTTCTTATTACTTGTTTGGAATCTGTAAAATGTATAGACATGCCCCTAGCCCTAGGCCTGACACTAATGTGTGCCTCCTCTCCTCCTCTCCTGGTGTCTTCTGGGCTGCAGGATCTGAAGGGTCCTCAGTTCCCTCATCCCCAAAATCAGATCTCAGTGCTATTAATTTTCTCTACTGTGGCTATTTTCTATTTCAGTAATCTCACTTTGATTTTTTTATTTTATTTCTTGTTATTTGGATTTAATTTAAACTTTTACTTCTTTAAGTAGCTTGATGTCATTAATTTGAGAGTTCTTCAATTCTAATATAGGCATCAATTTTTTACATATGTCCACTATGTATGTTCTAGTGACATCCCACAAAAATCAGATATACTGTTTTTATTTTTATTCAATTCAAAGTAATTTTTTGATATCCTTCTTATTTATGAACACTTTGGAAGTCTGTGTTTGATTTCTTAGTATTGGGATGTTTACAACAGATGTTTGTTGCCAACTTCTCATTTGATTATAATATAATCTGAAATTTGTTTATGGCATAGAATATGTTCTGTCTTTGTAAATGTTTCTTGCATGCTTAAGAATAATGAGTTTTATAATGTTGGGTGGAGTCAACTTGGCAATGTTCAATTAATTCTCTTATATCCTCAAACCTTTTTTGTCTATTTAAGATCTTATCACTTTATTTAAAGACAGACATTAAGTCTTTGCCTATACCTTAGACTTTTTAGTTTCTTGTATTCTACCAACTTTTTTTAAATTTAGAAACTTAGTTGAACAAAAAGTATCTCACACTGTTAAAGCATTTTGTGTGGTTGATTCTGTTACCTTTATAAAATAATCTTATTATTTTTTAATTTTTTCATGAAATATATTTTGATTATAGTTTTCCCTCTTCCAAGCTCTACCAGATCCTGCCTACCTCCCACCCAATTTCATGGTTTTTTTTTTCTCTCTCTCTTTTTCAAAAAACAAGAACAAAAACAAAATAAAACAAAAAATCAAAAAACATCACACACAGCCATGGAATTCATTTTCTGTTGGTTAACTACTCCTGAACATGAGGCCTTCCCTGAAGTGTAATCGATAGACCTATGTCACTCCATTGGAGTGAGCTGATTTTGCCTCTCCCAGCAACTGTCAGTTGCCATTAGCATCTTAGTTATATGATATTTTGACCCCGTTTCCTCCCTCCATGTTGGGATCTTGTCTGGTAGATTTTTGCAGGTGTTATGCCTGCTGTCACAGTCTCTTTGAGTTCATATGTACATCAGCCCTGTTGAGTCTGAAAGAATGGTGTTTCCTGGGAATCATCCACCACCTCTTGCTCTTAGGATCTTTCTTCCTCCTCTTCCTCATAGATCCCTGACCCTTGAGTTCTCCAAGGTCTCTGATTCCGCACATATCTAGTTTTGGATCTTTATGTTAATTCCCATTTGCTGCAAGAAAGTACTTTTCTGATGAAGATTGGGTAATGCAGTGAACAATGATATAGCAGTATATCTTTAGGAATCATTTTATTACTATGTTCATTTAGTACAATAGTGGTAGGTTTTATCCTAGGGCCCATGACCTATCTAGTCTCATAGTCTTTTCCTCATGAACAGTGAGTGGGCCTTAAATTCAATCAGAAAGTATTTGATTTCGCCATAAACATTTGTACCACTATTGCCTCTGTATATCTTGCAGGTGGTTGCTGTCATAGGTCACAGAGTTCATAACTAGGTGACATTAATTACTTTTCTCCTCTGATAGCACATATAATACATTCTAGCACTATGAATGCTAGTCAGTGGGGTGGGATGGAGAGGATGACACTTCCAGTTGGGCCGCATCTTCATTTCTCCATGTACTACAATGTAAGTGAGTGGCATCTTCCTCAATAGGACCTTATCATCATGTTATGGATGCCAATAGCATATGGTATTTGGAAGGTCTACAGGGCCCCTTTGACCACCAACACAACAAGATGAAACCCATTCCTGATTGGGGATTTTATTTGGTAGCATATTTGTCTACTTAGGGCCTTGTCTCCCCTGTTATATGGTAACTCCATTTAAATCTTTTTTATCTACTTTAAGAAATTTCTAGAGTAGTAGGATTCTGTGTAGCTTTTCAAAAGGCCTTTGGTACTAGATGTCCCTCTCAATATTCCCTTTATCCTGCCCCACCATCCCTCTCCCCATTTAATCCTTCTATTCTTCATTCCCCTTTTTCCTTTATAACACTCTATTCTATCTCCCTTTCCTTGGAAGGTCACCCTGCTCCTCCCTTGTCCTTTACCAACTACCTTTGCATAGTCACAATAAAGCACACATATCTGAAACTTGAAAGCTAACATCCACATATAAGACAAAACTTGCAGTGTTTGTCTTTCTGAATCTAAGTTGCCTTACTCAGGGTGATTGTTTCTAATCCATCTATTTATTGAAAATTTCATTTTTCTTAACAGTTTTATAATTTCTCATTGTGTAAATGTATACAGTTTCATTATCTTTTCCTAAGGTGATAGACATTTAGACTATTTTCAATTTCTGGCTATTATGGATAGAACAACATTGAACATAAATGATCATGTATCTATAATATTTTAACTGAAGTAGAATTACATCACTTTTTCCGCCTCCTTTTCCTCCCTCCAGCCTCTCCCACTCTTCTCCACTCTCAAGTGACACCCTCTTTTTCATTGATTATCATTGTTACAAACATTATTTATATACATATATATATGTATGTTCTCAAATATTTATAAATAGGACCTGCTGAGTCTGTTTTTGTTGTTTGCGTGTATATCGTTTCAAGGCTAACTACTCTGCATTGGACTACCAGTAAAAGGGCTTGATCCTGGAAAAGGCTAACTATCCTTCTCCCAGAAGTTATTAGTTGCCTGCAGTTTTTCATCTAGGAGTGGGACCACATGGACTTTTTCTGCTTCCACATTAATATGCTGTTGTTCCAGTCTTGTTTATGCAGCCATTTCTAGAAGATACTGTTTCACAGCAGAGTATTTGGCGTTCTGGTTCTGACAGTATTTCCACCCCCTCTTCTGCAATGTTCACTGAGCCATATATGCAGAAGCTGTGGTGTCTATATCTGTTGGGGCAGTGTTGCCCATGATCTGATGATCTCTGCATTGTGTCTAGTGTTTTCCTATAATGGTCTTCATTGCTGAAAAGAGGGACTTCCTTAATGAGAGATACCAGCTACACTTGTCTGGGGTTAATATTTATACTATAATAACAAATTGTGTTGGTCTAGCTCAGTAGTGGTAGTAGATTGATTTCTAAGGACCATGACCCCACTAGCCCCAGGAAGTTGGCTCAGTGTCTAGAACCAAGTGTGATTTCCCTCCTGTAGAGTGGGGCTTACATCCAATTAGACAGCCATTGGTTGCCACTAACATGTGGGTGATCCTTATTGCACTTGTATGCATATTTTGCAGTGCTGGTGAGTATCATAGATCATAGATCATACATGTTGCAGCTGTGTTTGACTGTTTAATTGCTTCCCTCCTTGAACTTTTGTCCTATTTTCTGAAACTATGGAAGCAAGACCACAGGAAAGAAGCATTCAGGTCAGATCCAGCTCAAATCATATAAGTCCTTTGTTAAGCATCCAGTAATTCCAACAATAGGGGCTCAGCCCTCAAAGTACTTTTAATTTGCATTTCCCTGATGGTTTAAGATGTTGAGTATTGTTTAAGGTTTCTCAGCCATTTGTTGTTTTCGTCTTTTTGAGAACTCTCTAGTTCTATACCTGTTTTTAAATGGGTTGTGTTCTTGATGTTCATTATGTTTAGTTCTTTGTATATACTAGATAATGAACCCACTGTCAAATGTATAATTGGTAAATTTTTTCCCATTCTGCATTCTGTTCAATGATGGTGTCCTTTGCTGTAAAGAAGCTTTGTAGCTTCATGAAGTCCATTTATTAATTGCTAGTCTAAATGCCTGCCCTATTGTGATCCTGTTCAGAACGTCCTTTCATATGCCAGTGAGTTCAGATATATTCCCTGCTTTCTATTCTATCAGATTTGAGATATCTGGTCTTAGGTTGAGGTCCTTGATCCATTTAGGGTTGAATTTTGTACAGGGTAATAGATAAGGACCTATTTTCATCTTCTATATGCAGCCATCCAGTTTGACTGGCGCCATTTGTGGGAGATGCTGTCTCTTCTCCAGTGTATATTTGGCTGGTCAAAAATCAGTGTTGGTAGATCCATGGAGTGACATCTAGGTCTTCAATTTATTCCATTGATCAATGTGTCTTTTTTTTATGTCAATGCCATTCTGTTTTTATTTTTATAGCTCTGTAATACTCCTGAAATTTGGAATGTTGATATAAAAGCCATTCTTTTATTATTCGGGATTGTTTTGACTATAATGGGTTTCTTTGTTTTTCCATATAAACATTAAGATTTTTTTTTTAATTTCTATGAAGAAATTGTGTTGGATTTTGGTGGGGATTGCATTAACTCTGTAGATTGCTTTTTGTTGGATGGCCATTTTCATATTAATCCTACTGCTCCATGAGGATTGGAGGTCTTTCTGTCTTCTGATGGTCTTATTCAGTTTCCTTCTTTAGTATCTTAAAGCTTTTATTGAACAGATCTTTCACTTGCTTGCTTAGAGTTATTCCAAGATTTTTTTTTTAAGGCTGCTGTGAAAGGAACTTCTTCCCTGGTTTCATTCTCAATATGTCTGCTGTTTATTGATAGGGAGGCCATTGAGTTTTTAAATTAAGTTATTCCTTATTTTTACCTTTTTGAGATGATAATGTATAATTACACCATGTTTCCCCTTCCTTTTCCTAACTTAAAACCTTCCCATATACCTCTTCTTGCTCTATTTCAAGTTCATGGCTTCTTTTCTAATTTTCCTTTGTTTTTTCTTTCCATAATAACATATGCTGATATTAAGGTTTGCCCTCCCTCTACTCCTCTTCTCTACTTCCCCTCCTATCAGGATCCACTCCCTTCTTTCTCTCATTAGAAAACAAACAGGCTTTTAGGGGAATATAATATAATATATAATATAATATAATATAATATAATATAATATAATATAATATAATATAATATAATATATAAACTAACAAATTGAAGTTGAACCAAAAAAAAAAAAAAAAAAAGGAAAAGAGCCCAAGAGAAGGCACAAGAAACAGAGACGTGCTCATTCACACACTCAGGAATCCCCAAAAAAAGAACACTATACTAGAAAACTAGAAAATATAACATATGTGCACAGGACCTGGTGCATACCTGAGCAGGCCCTGTCCATACTGCCTCAGTCTCTGTGAGTTTGTTGCTCATGCTGATTTAGAGGGCCTTGTTCTCCTGATGACTTCCATCTCCTCTAGCTCTTACACTCTTTCTACCTACTTTTCCACAGAGGTCCCTGGGTTCTGAGTGAGGGGCTTTTGTGAAGATATCCTGTTTAGGACTAACTGTTCCAAGGTCTCTCATTCTCTACATAATGTCTGACTATGGGTCACAGTATTTGTTCCCATGTGCCACACAAGGAAGCTTCTCTGATGATGGCAAAACAAGACACTGATCTGTGAGTATAGAGTTAATTAGGAGTTAATGCTAATTTATTTTGTTAAGAACAGTCGTATTTGGTTTTACCCTAGGTCCCTGGGCTATCTAGACTCAGGTTCTTAGTCACCAAAGCAATGTTGGGCATGTGTTCCATCCCATGGAGTGAGCCTTAAGTCAAATCAGATATTGGTTGTTTACTCTCACAAGCTTTGTGCCACCATTGTCAATAGAATATCTTGCAGGTAGGACACCATTATAGATCAAAGTGTTTGTGGTTGACTTGATGATGTTTCTCTTTTGGTAGCATGCAGACTACCTTCCTGTAGCAAAGAGTCTAGAATATATGGATGAAGGCTTCATGTGGGCACCAGCTCTACATCTCTATGTTCAAGAGTTGTATAGGTGTTGTCTTCAGGAATTAGGGTATCACTATCAGTTTTTAGAAAGCAACCTATAGTCCTGATAACATCCTGGGTTGTTTGTGGGTTCCCATGGGACCCCTTTGGCCAACAATGCAATTAGATGTAACCTAATTTTGGTTCTGGAAGTTTCATTTGGTGACAAGAAATGGCCAAGTAGGGCTCTCTCTCCCTCATTTAGCGATTTCATTTAGAATGCCTTTCTCATATTTCAGAAAGCTCTACTGTATTATTTTTCAATACTACATATAGCCCTTAATTTTAGCTTTTTCTCCCTGTATTCCCATCCTCATCCTCCTCTTCCTCCTCCTCCTCACTTGATCCTCCCATTCCAGCCCCCTCCCTATACAACCATAACTATCTGTACCTGTTCTGTTTCCCTTCTCTAATTAGATTTATCTGTCCCTGATAGTCCCTTGCACTATAACTGACCTCTGTGGTTCTACATATTGTAGCTTGGTTATCATTGACTTAACAGCAAATATCAACATATAAGTTAATGCATACCATGTTTGCCTTTGTGGGTCTGGGATACCTCACTCAGGATGGTTTTTCTCTGGTTCCATACTTGGATTTCTATGGATCTATCTATGGATTTCATTATTTAATTTTTTAATGGCTGAGTGATACTCCATTATATAAGTATATCTGGTTTTATGTTGAGATCTTTGATGGGTTTGGAGTTATTTGGATTCTTCTACAAGCTGACATCTAATTTGACCATCACCATTTGTTGCAGATGCTGTCGTTTTGTTTTGTTTTGTTTTGTTTTGTTTTTTGTTTTGTTTTGTTTTTTTAAGTGTGTATTTCTGGCCTCTTTATTAGAAATCGGGTGTCCATAGGTGTATGGATTTATGTCTGGTTCTTCAATCAGTTTCATTGATCAGTTTGTCTCTTTTTGTGCCATAATGTTTTTATTTCTATAGCTCTGTAGTATAACTTGAATTTGGGCATGTTTCTTTGTTTTTCAGGATTATTTTATCCTGGGTTTTTGTGTTTCCAGATGAAGCTGAAAATTTCTTTTTCAAGATCTGTAAAGAATTGTGTTAGAATTTTGATGGGGATTGCATTGATTGCTTTTGGTAGGGTGGCCATGTTTACTATATTAATTTTACCGATCCATGAGCATGGAAAGTCTTTCTACCTTCTGATATCTTCTTTACTTTCTTTGTTCAATGTCTTAAAGTTTTCATTGTAGAAGTCTTTCACTTGCTTTGTTAGAGTTTCCCCGAGATAGTTTATATTATTTGAGGCTATTGTTTTTATCTAAGTTGTTCTATTTACCAATAAAGACTCGGGAGTCAGATGTTGGGGTGAAAACCTGCTAGATCAGAGAAGCTAAGCAGCAACTAACTAACTTCCTTTTTGGCTGGGGACCCAGCAAGAGAACGTCTCTCTACCCGTCCTAAACCAGAAGGCCTGCGAATCTCTAAGTCCCTCCCTACTCCTTCCTGTGCTTCTCTGTCCGTCTTCCTGGGTCCTCTGCTCTATCTGACTAATACTTGTCAGCTTGTTGCTGGCTCCTCCCCCTGATCCAAGGTTGATTTTATTAAAACAATCTCACAGTTTCACAGTGCAATCAAATATCCCTCAAATATCCCACAAAAGGCTATGTGAAAGGTGTTATTTCCCTAATTTCTTTCTCAGTTCATGTGCCATTTGTATATGGGAGGGCTACTGATTGTTGGAAGTTAATTTTATATCCAGCTACTTTGCCAGAGTAGAAGTTGGGGGGTTATTTATGTATAGTATCATATCGTACTTTGATTTCCTTTCCAATTTGTATCCCATTGGTCTCTTTCAGTTGTCTTATTGCTCTAGCTAAGACTTCAGGAACTATACTGAGTAGGTATGGAAAGAATAAACAACTTTGTATCCTTCCTAATTATTAGAATTACTTTGAGTTTCTCTCCATTTAAATGAATATTGACTATGAGCTTACTGTAACTGCCTTTATTATGTTGAATTCTTTTCCATATATCCCTAATCTCTCCAGAACTTTTATCATGAAGAGGTGTTAGATTTTGTCCATGGTATGGCCTTTTTTCATTAACTGTTGTTACATATATATGTGCATATATATGTCCTGTTCCTAAATGTATAAACACAACCTGCTCAGTCTGTAAATGTTACTTGTATGTATATGTTTTTAGGGCTGACCATTTGGTATAGGACCAGTTGGTGTGCTCTTCCTTGGGGAAGACAATTTTTCCTTCTCTCAACATTCATTAGTTACTTGTAGTTTTTTGTGTATAAGTAAGGCCTGATAAGCTTTTCCCTGTCTACATTAGTGTGTCTCTTGGTGTTGTACTCGTTCACGTAATGTTTAGGCAGTAATGTTGCTGAGACTTTATGGTTGTAGCTTCTGACATTCCTACGAAACATAACCTCATAGCTAACTTCTTGTTCCAATCGAAATGCATATTTATGGAGCCCAGTCCCAACTGCTAAACTGCAACACACTCTTGCACCTATAATTGCGGAACAGGGGGCTGAAAGATTGTACGATTATAGATTAATGTATATGTTATGATATGTTTAATGAAAAGTTTCTGATTCTATCCAGATGCCTAGCTGTATAAAGCCTTTCATTATTACACCTTTACTCATCATTCTTTAACCTTTGCTGTACAAACAAAAAAGTGTCCTAGGTTCTTAGCAGTGTTCTGTTTACCTCAAGAACCCACAGACCTGGTGATGGGCAGTAAAAAAGAGATTACCTAGTCCTACTGCATGAGTGTCAATGACAGAGGCTGCTGCTGCAATCCCAGAGCTTTTTGGCTGCCTCTGGAATGAGCCTACTTCAGAGAGCCCCTCCAGGAGGCAGCACTTGGTTTTCATTTTGCTGTAATTTATACCAATGAGGTCTTCCAAACCAGTCATCTTCCAGAAGCTGTGATCCCAGTCTTTCTCTCCAGAGTATATCCATTTGTGTACCAACAAGCAGACTGTCCATGCTATGACTCTTATTCCCTTCCCATGATAAGTCTTGGAGAAAAAGAAATCCCCCACTTAATTCCAGTATGTCTCAAATTCTCCTGGATCTCCATCATACCACCTAATACTGCAGGACAACATGTCTCTTAATCCTGTGGACCCTGGTTGACTGCTTGATGGTCCAACCACATGATAATGTTTTGATGGTAATCCACTTCATGGTTTACTAGTGAAGAACAAAACTACTTATCCAAGTCAAGTCCTCCAATTCAGCTTACATCAGTCACTTGAGCAACTTTCTTTGTGACAAGGAACATGTAGCCCAGGTGTCCTAAGAGGACTACTCCTGGTAGTTCAGCAAGGGCTCCCACTTCTTAATTGAGAGCCAATTAAGAAAGTAAAAAGGACCTCTATAAAAGCCAAAAGGACCCCTATCTCACCCACCAGAACTGCATGGACACTATGCATTCCAACAGCAATACCCACATAGTAGTGGCCTAGCTCCAAGTCTCCTCCAGACGTGGTGGTTCCTTCACCTTGGATACTGCTCTTTAAAAAGCCACTCCTTCAGGATGAGTTTAGTTTGTGATCACCTGCCAAAACTGTGTCCTAGGAGAGGGAGCAGAATTCAGTGGCCCTTTTCACTGTTGATCTTTGGGCTCTCCTGGTATCTCATGTATGTCAGCCCTGCATAAGTTATTATTTGGTTACATTACTGTTTGGATTAGTTAAGAATTTAAATTATTTTCTAGCTCATGGTGCCTGAAAGCTGTAGCTACTTAATTTTGTATGATAATCTTCTATTCTGGTACTTTCCTGACAGTGTTTATCAGCTCTAGAAATTTCCTGAGGGAGTCTTTATGGTCTTTATTATATATATATATATATATATATATATATATATATATATATATATATATATATATATATATAAAATCATGTCATCTGCAAATAAGGATTCTTTAACTTCTTCCTTTCATACTTGTATCACCTTGATCTCCTTCAGTTGTCCTACTGCTCCAGCTGAAGTTTTCCTGGTCCTGCCTGGCCCACAGTCAGGACAAATCTCTCTCACCCGCCAGTCCCGCAGCCAAGTAAACACACGGAGACTTATATTACTTATAAACTGTATGGCCATGGCAGGCTTCTTGCTATCTAGTTCTTATATCTTAAATTAACCCATTTCTACTAATCTATAAGTTGCCATGTGGCTCGTGGCTTACCGGTATCTTAACATCTGCTTCTCATGGCGCGGCACTTCCCAGCCTTTTCCTCTCTCTTTGTCCTGCCTATACTTCCTGCCTGGCTACTGGCCAATCAGCACTTTATTTATTAACCAATCAGAGCAACACATTCAGAGCATACAGAACATCCCACAGCATCCAGCTAAGACTCTGAGTACTATAGTGAATAAAGGAGAGGATGGACATCCTTGTTCCTAGTATTAGTGGAAATGTGTTGGGTTTCTCTTTATTAAAGTGATGTTGGCTGTGGTCTTGCTGTAAATTGCCTTTATTATATTGAGATATGTCCTTTATATACCTAGTCTCCCTGGTACTTTCATTATGAAGGGGTGTTGAGTTTTGTCAAAGGCCTTTTCTGCATCTATTGAAATGACCACGTTGTTTTTGTCTTTTAGTCTGTTTATGTGGGGATTATGTTTATTGGTTTATATATGTTAAACCATCTCTGCATCTCTGCAGTGAAGCCAGCTTAACCATGGTAGATAATCTTTTACATGTGTTCTTGAATTCAGTTTGCAATGATTTTATTGAGAAGTTTTGAACCTATGTACATTAGGGATATTGGTCTATATTATTCTCTATTTGTTAAGTCTTTGTTTTCATATCAAGCTAATAGGGACTTTGTAAAAAAAAAAAATAGAAATATTCCTTCAATTTCTGTTGCCACCGTCTGTGGCCAGACCCACAGGACCCCAAGTCCTACTTAAGAAACCTCTAGAGTCAGTCCTCTTCACCCTCCTGCTAGCCTATGACCCACCCCACCCATTGCACTGACCACAGACTCCATGGAATCTGAACTATAAAATGCAGAGTGGCTCCAATACTGAAAACCAAGCATCATTCTGCTCCACAGCCTGTCAAATTGGCAGCCTGCAACCAAAATACAAAATGATTACCCAACTAAGGCAAGACCACAAGAAGAAACACCACAAGTACTGTAACTCCAGATGCGTAGATCCTGTTGCAAAAACAGAAACATGAACCAAGATAATACACCTCCTTCAGAAACTAGCACTCCTATTGTAACATTCTCCGAGAGAAGTAATTTAGCTGAAGCACAAGGCAAGAACTTTCAAAATAGCTGTTATAAATATGTTCATGAGCCTTAAAGAGGATATTAATAAAAACCTCAGTGAAGGCAATCAAAACACAGTTAAATGAAATAATGACAATTCAAGATATCTAAGTAAAATTTAACAAAGAAATAGAATACCTAAAGAAAAGACAAACTTTAAAAAAAAAAAAAAAAGCCAAGCTGAAATAAAACTGGAAATAGAAAAACTCAGCAAGTCAAAAATCTCTGAAGTAAGTGTCACCAAACAGATTAAAAGACAGGGAAGAGAGAATTTCAGTTCTTGAAGACAAGGTAAAAGAAATGGATAGCTCAGCCAAAAAAAATGTTAAAGCTAAAAAACAGACTGGGACACTATGAATAGACCAAAGCTACAAAATATAGATACAGAAGAAGAAGCAGCAGCCCAGGTCAAAGACATAGAAAATATTTTTAGCAAAATCATATGAAAATTTCCCTAATCTAATGAGATGTCTCTCAAGGCACAGAAGAGTACAGAACACAAATGGACAGGACCAGAAAAGAAACTCACATGACACATAATAATCAAAACATGAAATGTAAAGAACAAAGACAGGATATTTGAGCTGCAAGAGAAAGGGCCTGGCTTTTCAGTGGAAATTTTGAAAGCCAGAAGGGCCTGGACAGATGTTCTGCAAACTCTGAGAGACCTACCTGACACAGCTATGAATTGAAGGGGAAGAAGACCATTTCATGATAAAACAAATTTAAGCAATTTCTTTTTTTTTTTTTTTTTTTTTTTTTGGTTTTTCGAGACAGGGTTTCTCTGTGTAGCTTTGCGCCCTTTCCTGGAACTCGCTTTGGAGACCAGGCTGGCCTCGAACTCACAGAGATCCGCCTGGCTCTGCCTCCCGAGTGCTGGGATTAAAGGCGTGCGCCACCACCGCCCGGCTAAGCAATTTCTATCTACCAGGTAAGCTCTACAGAAGGCACAAGAAGGAAAACTTAAGTCTAAAGAGAAGGTTAGCTACATCCTAGAGGACACAAGGAATGAATATTCCCAGAGCAGTCAACCAAGAGGAGGGGACACCACAGCAACAAAATAACAGGAATTAAAAAATACTGCTCAACGCTGAATGCTATTATTAATAACTGTTCTTAATAATAGCGATTTATTATTTAATTGATAATTGTTATTACTATTATTCTCAATTCCCTATAAAAAAAGACACAGACTAAAGATATAGATTGGATTAGAAAACCGAATCTACCCTTCTGCTGCCCCCAGGAAATGATAGATAATTCCTTAGAATAAAAGGATTTAAAAAAGGTATTCCAAGCAAATGGAACCAAAAAGCAAGCAGGCATAGCTATTTTTTTAATTTTTTTCATTTTACATACCAACCGCAATTTCCCCTCCTCGCCCTCTCCCTCCCACCTCTTCCCTACTCTACCCCTATAGTGACATTTTATTTGTGCTGAAATGTGATTTTATTTGTATGTTAATAAATAAAGTTGCCTGGGGATCAAAGCTAATAGCAAGCCATTTAGCAGAAGTCTGGCAGTGGTAGCACACTCCCTTAATCCGATCACATGGCAGGCAGAGTCTCTGTGTTCAAGGACACAGCCATCATGGTGACACACGCCTTTAATCCTAATACCAACCATAGAGACCTGGAGGTCTCTGAGGAGAAAGTCATGTGGTTGGGTTTAGAGCCAATGAGAAGGCAGAACAAAAGACAATAAAAAGACAGGACACAGGAAGAAGGTCTCTCTCTCTCAGGGGAGGGATGACAGAGAGTGGTAAGATAAGATGGTCTTAGCTCTTGGCTACTGCTCTGATCTCTGGGCTTTTAACTCTTTATTTGGCTCTATGTTTCTTATTTAATAAGACCATTTAGAATTACATCTATGCACAACCCCCTCCCCCCTCGATCCACTCCTTAGAAAGGGTAAGGCCTCCCATAGGGAGTCAACAAAGTCTTGACACAAGTTGAGGCAGGCCCAAGCCCTGCCCCCCTGCATCAAGGCTGAGCAAGGTATCCCACCATAGGGAATAGGCTCCAAAAAGCAGTTCATGCACCAGTGATAAATCCTAGTCTGGCTGCCAGGGGCCCCACAGACAGACCAAGTCACACAACTACCACCCACATTCAGAAGGCCTAGTTCAGTCCTCTGCAGGTTCCCCAGCTGTCAGTCCAGAGTCCATGAGCTTCTACTAGCTCGGGTCCCCTGTCTCTGTGGGTTTCCCCATCATGTCTTAACCAGCCCTGCTCATACAATCTCACCTCCCTTTTTTCAGCAGGATTCAAGGTGCTCAACCCAATGCCTAGCTGTGTATCTCTGCATCTGCTTCCATAAGTCACTGGATGAAGGCTCTGTGATGACAGTTAGAGTAGTCACCACTCTGATTACAGGGAAAGGCCAGTCAGACACCCTCTCCACTATTGCTAAGAATCTTAGCTGGGATCATTCTTGTCGATTCCTGGGAATTTCTCTAGAACCAGGTTTCTCCCTAACTCCATAATGGCCCCCTCTAACAAGATATCTCTTTCATTGCTCTCCCTCTCTGTCCCTCCCCCAACTCATCCATCCTGATCTCATCCTCCATCCCCTTCCCTCTCCCCCCTCCCAGTTTACCCAGGAGAGCTCATCTATTTCCCCCTCCCAGGGTGATTCACTTGTCCCTCTTAGGGTCCTTATTGTTACCTAGTTTCTCTGGGTCTGTGGATTGTACCTTAGTTATCCTTTTCTTTACATATAATGTCCACTTATGAGTGAGTGCACACCATGTTTGTCTTTTCTGAGTCTGGGTTACCTCACTCAGAATGATTTTTTCTAGTTCCATCCATTTGAGCATAGCTATTTTAATATCTGACAAAATAGGCTTCAAACTAAAATGAATCAAAAGATGCAATATGCTCATTAAAGGAAATCCACCAAGAGGATATAATATTATAATTATAAGCACTTATGCACCAAATACAAGGTCATCCGGCTTCATAAAAGATCACTATTACATCTAAAATCACATACTGACCCTTACCCAGTGATAGTAAATGACTTCAATACCTCACTCTCACTAATAGAAAAGTCATCCAGAGAAAATTTATTAACCAGAGAAATTCTTGAGTTAAATAACATCATAAATCAAATGGACCTAACAAGCATCTACAGGATATTCCACTCAAACACTAAAAAGTACACTTTCTTCTCTGTAGCTCATGAAGCTTTCTCCAGAATAGATCAGATATTAGGACACAAAGCAACTCTTACCCGATACAGGAAAATTGAAAGAACATCATTCATCCTTTTTGACCACCATGGACTAAGGTGAATATCAACAACAGTAAAAATGGCAGAAAGGAAACAATCTCATGGAAGCTAAACAACTTACTACTGAATAAAAATTGGACCAAGACAGAAATCAAGAAAGAAAATTAAGCTTGTTTTGTTTTAGAATTCAATGAAAATGAAAATACAACATACCCAAACCTATAGGGCACAGTGAAGGCTGTTCTAAGAGGAGGTTCACATGAAAAAAGATCTCATATTAATGACTTACTGATATACCTGAAATCTTTAGAAAAATAAGAAGAAATAATACCCCAAAAGAGTAGATGGGAATAAATAATCAAACTCAGGGCTGAAATCAATGAAATGAAGAGTTGGTTCTTTGAAAAAAAATTTAACAAGACTGACAAACCTCTGACCAAATTCACTAAAAGAAAGAAGGGATCCAAATTAATAAAGTCAGCGATGAAAAGGGAGCCATTACAACAGGCACTGAAGAAATCCAGAGAACCATAAGGACATACTTTAAAAATTTGTATTCCACCAAACTGGAAAACCTAAAAGAAATGGATGGATGTCATCTTATATTTGACTCATCAAAGTGAAATGAAGATGAAATAAACAGTTTAAACAGATCCATAGCCATAGTGCAGTGGTAATTAAAAATCTCCCACCTGAAAAAACCCCAGACGAGATGGATTCAGCACAGAATTCTCCCAGACCTTCAAAGAATTAATGGCCTTCTTTATGCATTGTCTTCATCTAAAATCCACTGTAGCTAGAGTTTTCCTGCCTGGCCCACAGTCAGGACAAATCTCTCTCACCTGCCTGGCCCACAGCCGCTCAGACCCAACCAAGTAAACACAGAGACATATTGCTTACAAACTGTATGGCCGTTTTTTAGCAGGCTTCTTGCTAACTGTTCTTATATCTTAAATTAATCCATTTCTATAAATCTATACCTTGCCATGTGTCTCGTGGCTTACCGGCATCTTCACATGCTGTTTGTCATCGTGGCGGCTGGCAGTGTCTCTGACTCAGCCTTCCACTTCCCAGCTTTATTCTCCTCCTTGTCCCGCCTATACTTCCTCCTGCCTAACTACTGGCCAATCAGTGTTTTATTTACTAACCAATCAGAGCAATACATTTGCCGTACAGAACATCCCACAGCAATCCACTATATATAGCCACTGTCCTGTTACAACTGATATTACCATGGCATATCTTTTTTATTCTCTCCTTTTACTTTCAGTATTATTCGTTTATTTATGTTGTATAAAGGCCACATGTAGCTGAGTCATGCATTATTGTTCAGGTAATCTTTGATTTTGATTATGGTTATTTAACCCATTTATACTTAATGTGATTGTTGATATGCCTTAGATTTAAATGTTTAATCTAACATGTTTGTCTTCTGGTATAAAAACATACTTTATACACCTCATCTATTCTTTGATATTTTTGTTTTTTGCATTTTGTTTTTGTAGTTTTTGGGGGAGGGGAACAGGCCATGTTTCTTAGATTATTTCCTACTTTAGTTGTAGTGGTTAGGATTTAAAATACATTTTTAGCTGAACAATCCTACCCTCAAATGATACTGTATTCCTTTATTAGTAATAAAAGAACCTTATCTTTCTATTTTTCTCCTACTAGAAAAAAATGCTTTTTAATCATCTAGTTTACTTTGTTTTATGTTAAAACTTCATTGCATACATAGTTTTTGTTTGGAATAATTGTCATTCTGTTCAGTATCTTTGTTAGTTCTATAGTCTGTTAGTTCCTTATCAGTTTCCATAGATGGTTATTCTCCTGTTACACTGTTTTCCTGCTTTATTTTGCTTGCCTGGTAATCATTAATTTCACCTTCAAGAATTTTTGTAAGCCTATAAATCTTTCTGAGCTTTGTTCTGGAATTTAGTTAATTTACTTGGAAGTATGTGATCTCTTATATCTTGCTTTTATGGTTTATGATTTTTTTAGGCAGATCCAGAGTAGTACTCACTGTACAGTTAATAAGACCATCCTGTCGCCTATGGACTGTGAATTTTTCTGCTCTGTGGGGTAGGAATAAAAATTAGGCAAGGTACTGTTTCAATGCGAGAAATCGTTCCTTGTAAAGTCTTGTAAAGTCAATGATTTTTTTTCTCCTAACTTTGGGTAATTTTCTAATATACATTCTCTAGACCAGTTTTTAATCAACATTCTTAACGCTGTGACCTTTTAATACAGTTCCTCAGGTTGTAGTGACCCCTCAACCATAAAATTATTTTCATTGCTACTTCATAACTGTTCTCCAACCTGAGAAAGGGTTGCCTAGACAGTATTCTGATGAAGACTCAAAGAGGAATTCCTGCTGATTTCTAGAACTCATGTGCACATGTTCTCCGCTCCCCCACCCCTGATGTGTAACTATTTTCTCTAGTACGGAATCATAACCTTTAGCTACCTTCATGTCTGTGGATTTACAACTCCATTTCAGTTCAGGGAGCCTTCTTGGTCTACTTGGATTGAGCCTTTCTGGACTACATCCTGGAAAGGCTCCATACTCTAAGCGAGGCAGTCGTAAGGCTCACCTAGTTTGCTTCCTAAGTATCAAGAGTTCCATGGTTAGTACCTTGAGAGTCACTGCTTTGTATGCTTCGTCCTTTCCCTGTTAACCAAATGATATCAAACCGTATGTAACATTACTCATCCCCATTGCCACAGATGGTATTGAACTTTCATAACCACAGCAATAGGCTGAATCTCAACTACACATTTGGAAAAATAAGATTTTTCTTTCACAAAAATATTCCAAGAAAGTAGATAAATCTGCTGTTAATAGAACAGGCTAATTCCATTTATAATGGCTTTGGTCTCTATTGTGTCAGTCATAAATACCTATAGTAGCTTCTAAAAAAATATCTCCAGTAGATTAGCATTTAGTACACAACAGTCTGATGATGAGTTTTTATTGACAATCCTGTTCTCTGCCCTTTGCTCCCCTCACTAGTCCTGTTCCTGACCCTTTTCCAGCACTGCTTTGTTTGTCCCACTCTTTGAAGATCAAAAGCCTCACTGTTTTCACAGAGCTTTTCCCGACCCTCTGAACAAAGCAGATTCTCCAAATTAAAAGAGTCTGTAGTACTCTGTTCTTAGCAGATCATAGCATTCATTGCACTTTATGGAATTGATTGTGGGAACACAGGTTCAGGTTGTTACCTGGTGTGGCCCCACTGTCATAGTAACATGTAACAACTAGTTGCTCCTCTATTAACTTTTTTACTTTTAAAAAACATGAGTATTCATGAATTTCAAATTTATTGTACATTATCTTTAGTTATGTATTAATGATAATATTAAATAAAACAAGATTTGAAGGGATATGGTTATTTGTGGTTTTTATAAATCATGTTTTAAACATCAGCAAGTAAAGTGTATTAATCACAGCTAGGGATGTGGCTGGAGAGGTACAGTGGCATGTACCTGGCACATGTATCTGGCATGTTCAATTCTCAGACCACAAAATAATATCAGTGAGAAGTGCATTAATTATTATGTTTTTGATTATTAAGTTGAAATTTGTCTTGTTTTACAGGATGCAGAAGAATACACAGACTTGCCAGTAAGACACAATGAGGACCATACAAACAGCGAATTGGCCAAATGTCTTCCCATTGAATTAAATCCTCATTCATTTGACAGTCCTCACACCAAAGCGCATCTCTTGCTTCAGGCACATCTCAGCCGAGCTATGCTGCCCTGCCCAGATTATGACACTGATACCAAAACGGTCTTAGACCAAGCTCTCAGAGTATGTCAGGTATGACAGACTTTCTTGTTATCCATATTTTAATTTTATTACATTTAAGACTTTTTTATTCTACCGTTGTTGAGAAACACCTGGTGAATCAAATTAGTACTTTTCTAAGGGAAAACAAATAAAAATATATTATAAAGTCAGTTTCAGTCAATTTTAACCAGAATGTATTGAAAGAGAAGTGTGTGCCAGGAGCATTACATGCATTGAGCATATAGTAATAAGACAGAAGAATCCATACTTTTATGACTCAAGATGGCAAAGGCTGAAAGTAAAAAAAATGTAAGTCAAGGCAAGTGTTATGGCACTCACCTATAATCCCAGCACTTCGGTAGCAAAGACAGGAGAATCTTGAGTTAGCAGCCAACCTGAGCTATATACAAAGTGGAGTCTACCCTGGCTACCTAGTGAAACTCTAAAATTGACGGAGGAAGGTGAAATCATAGAGCCTTGGGTGGGGTACGTTCTCCACACAGAAGCTGTGGTGATATTTTATTTGTACACCCCAATAAAGCTTTTCAGGAGATCAAAGGAAAAAGCCAGCCACTATATTAAACATAGAAGTCAGGCAATGGTAGCACACACTTTTAATCCTAGCATTCAGGAGGCAGAAATTCGTCCGGATCTCCATGAGTTCAAGGCCACACTGGGAACAGAGCCAGGCATGGTGAGACATGCCTTTAATTCTCAGCACTAGTTAACCATAGAGGTCTGGATGTCTGTACAAACAGACAAGAAGTGATGTAGCTGGGCAGAGAGAGGAAGTGAGATGCCAGGGCACAGAAAGGATGTAGGCATGAGTATACAGGAAGTAGCTCTCTCTTTGGCTGAGGATTTCCTAGTGGTAAGAACATGGCTGGCTTCTTTCTGCTTCTCTGATCTCTCAGTTTTTACCCCAATATCTGGCTCTGGGTTTCTTATTAATAAGACCATTTAGCAATTTGTCTTATAAGAAGCAATTACTGAAACTGTCCTGTAGGAAGCCACCTGGTCTAATTAGAAAATCAAAATGGCTACTGAAAAACATTGAAAAGAGATGGATAGAAACAGCACAAAAAGAGTAGAAGTGGAGATTGTGGAGAAAATAGGATCAGCCTATTCAGGGAGGAGCTAAAGCTTACTGTGGATTTTAGATTTCACTCTGAAGAGGGAAAGCGTTGGAGCACTGGTTCATTAGTGATATTAGTAATACCTATCAATATTCTCAAATATTCAGTACTTCATTTGAAGATAACAGTAGTACTCTCATGTTAATATAATTTTTATAAAAAAAAATAATTACTTTCTAAACCCACAAAAGAATAGTGAAAACGTTTTATATTTTGCAAAATGTTTTGATACCCAGTGTAATAAATGTCACCTAGACCCAATTATCTCCTTTTGCAATCAATATAAAGTATTTGTTGCAATGTTGTTTTATCGAAATTTATAAAGAAAATCTACCCTTGTTGTGATATAATTTAAAAGAAGAGTACTGTAACAACTTTTTCATATCATCATGAGCATTAAAGTAGAGTATAAAACCCTATCAATGAGGTTTCAATACCTTGAGTGCTCTAGAGTGAGTCAAGGAATGTTGAATAGTACAGGTGTGGTAGATGAGAACTGGTTGGATCCAAAAAGGTCCTTGAATAGCTTTTTTAAGAGCTGGCTGAATGAACAGGAATTTTTAGCAGGCAGGAGAAACTAAAGATGTATCTGTGATACAAGATAGAACCTGCCCACAGGGAAGCAGGTTTTGATGAAAGATGTGCAATGACAAGGTTGAATTATGAGAGATCTTGACTTTCTGAATTTTACATTTTTAAATATTCCTGTCATACAATATATAATTTTTAAAAGTGTTTGTAAAGGTACATTAAGTCTATCACTACAAGTACAATGACATTCTTTACATTGGTAAAGGTTCAAAAATGGCCTAGGACCTCTCAAACTAATTATAATTTGTAATAGTTCTATTGATAAATTATACACACACACACACACACACACACACACACACACACAGTACCTACACCTAGGAAAAGATCTAAGATGGCTCCACTGAGAGATTTTACAGCACCCATATCTGGGTGACAGCTTTAGTATGGTTTTTGTTTTCTGCTTTCTGCTTTTCTAAAATGCTTGAGTGTTTTATAAAGAAACTGTGACATTTTTATTATTCTTTGTTTGTTTTTTGGTTTTTGTTGTTGCAATTGTTTTGAGACAGGGTCTCTTGATGTAACCCTGGGCATCCTGTAGCTCACTATGTAGACCAGGCTGGCCTTAAAATCACAAAGATACACCTGCCTCTGACTCTCTACCTCTCTGCTTCTGATTCTGCCTCTGCCTGTCTACTGGGATAAAAAGCATGTGACACCACACCCAATACATTTTATTGTTCAAAAGTGTTACCATGTAAAATAAAGCATGGGGTATCAGAAATTCAGAGGGAAATAAGACTTTAACACATCACACTTTTGTGGCTAACACGTGATCTACCTCTGTAGAAAGACGATTTATCATTCCTCATTAGTCACGCTTTACAAGGTTAAAGTTCTGGGTTTTCAGCTGTGGCCCTGGATACTCATTTGTGTTTGCTATGGCTTTTTTTCATCCTTTCCACAAAGACAGTTAATGAACACTAGGGTCAGGAAGGCTTGCAGGAAAGGTACAGAATGAAGTACATTTTTATTCTTGCAAATGAATTGGTTAACACTATAGTTGTCACTTAATATCATGCACAAAATTTATCTTACATAACCAACTCAGTAAAACTTTCCTTTTCCATGTTCAGCCAAAGGAATCTGTTTCAGTGTAGGATCCCACATTTCATTTGTTACATCTCCTTAGTGTCCTTGGCTTTCTTAGCCATGATTTTGTAGTGCCCCACAATTTGAGCTTGCCAAGTGAGTGTTTCCTTGTGATTGCATTCATGTTCCATATTTTGGCAAGAATACCACAACAGAGATGTTTTGCCCTGTTGATGTATCACATTCAGGAGGTTCATGACAGGAATGCAGATTACCGATGATAGTAACTTTTACCACTTGAAATAGTGTCCACTACCCTCTACACTCTGAAACTTTGTTTTTTTCTCTAATAAATATCTTATAGGGAGTTGTGCTTAGGTTATACGAGTATCCTGTTTCTCATTACCTTTCCTAGATTTTTGTCAACATCCATTGCAGATACATACCTAATACAGTTAATACTCTTGTGGTTTTCTAATTCCATTATTCCTGGAAAAGTATGATAAGGAAGAATACTCTGCTCTCCCACATTTATTTTTCTGCATTTAAGCAAGTATACTTTCAAATTGCTTGTATTATTCTTTTGAGTAACATGTTTGCTATCATTATTTGCTTTCAAATTGTCCCAGTTTGTCTGGTAAAAGCCATTCAGGCCTCTGTCTGAATCTTTCACATTATCCTGCTGTGGTTTCTTGTGGTTTAGTCTGAAATCTGGGTGCTTGCAGCACTTCCTTATCACTTTGTTGAGTGTCTGTTTCTAGGCTCTTTATATAGACAAAACGAGAATTCTAATGATGTTCACACACATATCTATGATCATTTGTCCTTCTGTGTATCTGAAAAACTTCGATATTTATCATCGGATACCCACACTTTCAACCTCACACCAAAAATTAATTGTAGTTTTTCTCCTTTTTAAATGTATAGCTCCTTTATCATTTAAGAAATATCTGTTGATCATTAATAAAAATGTATTAGCTTGGCTTCTCTGTTTCCAAATGCTCCTGATGTAGTTAAAGAATTGCTAACCCTTATTCTTGCAAAATCCATGCTTTCAGCCTCATTGAGAGCTATGTGCAACTCAGTTTGTCTTAGGAGGTCTTTGCTTTGTATACTTACACACACAGAGATACATGCCTGCCTAGGTTTTTTTTTTCTTTTATTAATTTTTATCATCTTGTTTTATGACCTTTTTGATTTAATAATTTATATCATTTGATATTGTTTACAAGCATAATTTATGGTACCTGGATCATATTTCTTCACTTCAAATTCCTTAGAATATTTAATGGTCTTAAATGCTTAACTTGGCCTTCTAGAACCCACCTGGAAGCTTCTTAGCCTGAATCTTTTCATTCCTGCAATTGGTTTGCAATACTATGATAAAAGTAAACCAGGAAAGGGAAGGAGTATTAGGTATTGGAAATGTGGAGAACAAGTCAGGTTGCTAATGTTCCTGTGATTGATCGGCAGTTCTGATTTTTCACTCTTTTCCCATTTGATGTAGGATAGATGCTCTGACTCTTAGAAAGCATTGAGTTCAAGCCTTTTTCCAAGCTGTAGCCCTTCTGGCTGTTTGAAAATTATATTACTGCTCACATGGCACCTGAACATGCTCATGCAGTCTATGGTTTGGACTCAGTACCAGCAGCTTTACCTATAAATTTCCTCTGCTCCTCTGCTGCCAAGAGCAAGGGGTTTAACTTCTGGTGTCTATCAAAGTAGCACAAGTGGAGCCTTCCTAATAAATATAAAGGAAAACACCTAGAAGGCTCAAGAAAGTAGGTGTACCTTCATCTTCTCAATCTAAGATGCTCTCCATCATCATAGTAATTTACTACTAAAGGGATTTTTGTGCCTTTTGTTTCATAGAAGCATATCTTTTATTTGAGCCATTCTTTAGATTATGAAAACTGTAGCCAGATTAACAGTGTTTGGGGAAGTTTTTCACCAAAGAAAATAGAGTTGCAATAACAGAAATTCTCCTGGATTCAAGCCGGAAAATATAATGCAGCCTTGTTTTTTTTTTTTCCATCATATTCAGTTACAAATTACATATCAAAGTTATTCTGTATGTGTGCAAATTTGTTTTTTTTTTTCGGCTGGCTTTTTGTCATAGTTTTTTTTCTTTTAATATTTTACTATTATTGACATTTACATCAATTATAACAAAAGTAAAAATTACTCTATATACTCTAGTTCTTAAAAATAGGTTAAAAGATTCTAATTTGTTAATTGTGTTATTATGGAATTAGTTGGCCGTGGCTTCACCTTTGAAACCCTGTTCTTGATCATGCTAACTATAAAATGTAATAAATGATACTGTGTAGCATGTATTCTGATTGTTCTTAATAATAAAAACCCAGAGTCAGATAGAGGGGTAAATGCTGAAAGATCAGAGAGACAAAGGAACAAGCCACAACCACTTCTTACCTCTACCAAATCCTCAGACTAGAAGGGCCAAGCTCCTGTCTCTATCCTGCCTTATTACTTTCTCTCTCCCCCGACCCAGCCATATCACTTCCAGTTTCCTCCTCCCAAGTGCTGAGACTAAAGGTGTGTGCCTCCCAAGTACTGAGATCAAAGGCATGTGTATGCCACCACTGCCTGGCCTCTAGTAGCTAGCATTCTGATCTCCAGGCAAGCTTTATTTGTTAGAACACAAACAAAATATCACCACAACACTGAGAAGAGGTTCTTGAGCTTTGTGTTCCTGCTCTGTGTTGTAGCTGATGTACTCAGTCACAGACACCATTGAAGAAAACTGATTTTATCCCTCCTAGCAGCTATCAGTTGTCAGTAGTTTCTTGAATAGAGATAGGGACTCTGCATATTTCCCCTTCTGCATGCTGGGATTTTCTCTAGTTTGAACTTATCAATTCTTTTCTTTTTTCTTTTCTTTTCTTTCCATAGTTCTTGTGTGTGGTGTCATGGTGTCTGTGAGTTCATATGAGAATAAAACCTGTTGTGTTTGGAAAATACTGTTTCTTTTGAGTCATCCATCACTTCTGGCTCTTAGAACCTTTAAGCCTCCTCTTCTGCATAGATCCCTGAACCTTGAGAAGGGAAAGGTGTGATACAGATATCCCATTTAGGGCTGAGTACTTCAAAGTCTTTTACTCTGTGTGTGTTGTCCAATTGCCGTCTGCTGCAAAAAGCTGCTGTGATAAGGATTCAGCGGTGTTCTCTGTGTGTATAGCAATATGTCATTAGGAGTTGTGCCACTGCTGTCCTACTGGGCATCTCTTGCAGGCAGGTCACTGTTGTAGCTTACAGGGTTCTTAGCTGAACAAGATCAATGATTATGTTTCTCTTCTAATAACATGTATATCCCCTTCCAGCACTGTGAATGTTAGTAGGGGGTGAAGCTTCTAGTTGGGCACCGGCTCAATTTCTCCAACTCTGGTAACTCAGTAAGTGATGTCTTCAACAGTGTTTACTATCAGATTGTGGAAGATAACCAATAACATTGTCAATAGCCTGTAATGTTTCATTGGGTGTCTGTGCTTTGGCCAGTGATTCAAAAAAAAGCAACCCATGCCTAGTATTGAGATTTTTTTTTTTTTTTTTGAAGTATATGGTGTCTGGTTCTGGCACTTTTTCCCATTATTTTTTAAATCTGTTTAAATTTCATTTATATATGTATATATTTTAGGAATCTTCTACAATAGATTTACATATGGCTTTTCAAAGACCTTTAGTTTAGTTGTCCTTTCTGGTATTCCCTCTACTCTGCCCTCCCATTACCCTCTCCAGTTAACCCTCCTCTTCTAATTTCTCCTTTATCCCTTTATAATGCTATAGTTTATTTTCTCTTGGAAGATCTCCTCCTTCCTTGCCCTTTACTAGCTACATTCTAGTTCTTTGTAGGTCTGGGTTACTTCACTTATGATGATTGTTTCAACCTTCATCCATTTACATGCATATCATAATTTCATTCTTAATAGCTGAATAACATTCCATTGTGTAAATGTACCACGTTTTCCTTCTCCATTCATCAGTTTATAGCCATCTAGGCTGTTTCCAATTTCAGGCTATTATGAATAGAGCAGCATTAAATGGATGAGCAAGTGTCTCTGTAGTAGAATGTAGAGTCCTTTGGGTCTATGCCCAAGAGTGGTATACCTGGATCTTATGGTAGATCTGTTTTCAGATTTAAAAAAAAAAAAAATACTAATAATTTTAACCAACTGCATAAATAGAGGAAGGGAACATGTAGTTGTTTTGGAATGACATACCTTTCTCTATTTAGATAAGTTCTTGAATTTGCAAAAACAAATCTTTAAAAGTTCATTGACGCAGTTGGGTTGTTGAGCCTAAAGATCAAAATAATAATGACTTTTTTATAACAACTTCTGATAAGATAAATGTATACCACATATCAATGACTCTGTATTTTCTATAACTCACGTTAATTCTGAAAGCACAACATTTCATCTTCAATCTATTTTTTTCCTTTTTGTTTTCTTTTCTTGATCTGGTACAGGGTCTAATCTAGCCTAATGAGGTGGGTCTCTGACTTAGACCAGACATGAGCCTAAAGTCCTCATTCTCTAGCTTCCACCTTAGAAGTGGCAAAGATCACATTACAGGCTTACGTGCCTCCACTAATCTATTGTTAGAGGTTGCAGTGGATCAAACTTCGAACCTCTAGTATGTTGTGGCCAGTGCACTACCCACTATGCTGTATCCCCAGCTTCACTGTTGTTAAATATGCTAACGAAGAAACAATACATATGTTTCTGTAAGTATGTGTCCATATGTTCGAGTATGTGAAGAGGAGGGAATAAAATATGAGTTACATTCTGTACCACAAAAGGGAAACATAGGAAAAAAGAACAATTTTGAATGAAAGATAGTATAACTGTAAATGTGCTAGATTTCATTAG
Source organism: Peromyscus eremicus (assembly GCF_949786415.1). Lineage (NCBI taxonomy): Eukaryota > Metazoa > Chordata > Mammalia > Rodentia > Cricetidae > Peromyscus > Peromyscus eremicus. The sequence goes on along the minus strand of NC_081424.1, from coordinate 1,142,118 downwards.
TAAATGATTCATTCATGTTGTGGAGGTTACATGTAAAAATATTTGATTCTCAAAGAATCAAATACCATAAAGGAAAGTGGGTGTGTTTACCTCATGTTCACTAGCATGGGATTGGTGAGTGGGAGTATATTGAAAAATGTCACAATCGTCTGAATGAGTGGAGTTTAGTCTTTTAGAGCCAAGCACAATTAGCAGTGAAAGTAGTCCAGGTATTACCAAGATTAAATAGGAAGTACTTGGTATAATCCTTAATCCAATACTTGCAAGAATGTTTTGATATTACAAATGTTAGGTGAATCTGCTGTATTCTTAGTTAAATCCTTTCAAATGTTAAATGCTTCTAATTAGACAAAATGAGATTTTTCTTTAAGTAGGTAGCACAATAAGTTTCAGAAGATCTCTCCAGATCATTTTGATAAAGTAAGGTAAGTAGCTTATATGTAAACAATATGTCTGCTTTGCAGGTCTGTGTCAGGGAATGCTAACACTATAGGAGGGTTTCATAGCTGAGTTATACTATTAACTTCTAATAGCTGTAACATTGCTGACTGGGAAGATGACTAGGCCACGGTGTGGCATGCAGGAGATACCTGTTCATCACGAACAAATAAAATAAATATTTTGGGTTTTTTCTTTCTAGTTGTTTAATAGGAGATGGTAGGAAGAGTAGATTTGTGTGTGTGTGTGTGTGTGTGTGTGTGTGTGCGTGCGCAAGTTTTCCCACAACTTAAAAGATTTTTTGCTGCCAAATTTTGAATTGTCTACCAATACATGTAGTCCATTTACTATAAACATTTTCATGTGACCTTATCAAACTCATAAGAGACCTGGGTGGGGTCTAATTCAGGCTACTTTCTTGCCCAGATGGCCAAGGGCCCCTTCTTTCTGTAGAAGCTTGGTGAAATCTTGCTAAGGATTTAAAGCAAATCAATCTACATGAACTTAATCCTTAATGATTTATTCTTCCAAATGAAAATACCCACACTTCAGTGAACATTCAGTCCAGATAGTCAGAGCTTCATCTTAACTCTTCAGTACATTGACCAAAATCACCTAAAACAAAGCATCATCCTTGCTAGGGATGCAGCAGAGCCAGTGGGCTCAGCAGTTCCAAAACTAATACAACTCTATATGTTTTGTGGTGTTACACACCTTTATTTACTCCTGTAAATTTACAAGCAATCTCCCTTCAGAGACTATAATATAATTTGCAAGGCTGTTTCCTCCTGGGTGACTTGCCTGTAAGCTTTCGTATGGCAGCTCAGGGATGGTTTATTGACAGTGTGGTGCTGTTGTAAAGGATCCTTCTATCCCCAGTTCCTCTCCTCACACTCACATAACAACCCTTCTCCCGGTTGGGGCTTTAGGAAATGAGTAATGCTTAACCCATTTGTGTGATCAATTCACTTAAGCAGCTACTGTGAAATGTTAATCACAACTTTAATTTGTACTGCATTAGCATTTTGATTAACTTGTAGGCTTGCTAGGACACTTGAAGCGCTTTTACTCATAGTTACAGCTCGGAAATGACTTTTTGATTAATTAAGTTTGTTAGACAGCAGCTGAGCTTCCTGAATGCTAACCTTCTGGGGGTCAAAGTTTAGGAGAAAGTTATTATGAACAACTGTTGCTACTGAAAAAGATCTTATAAATGTACTTTCAGCATTTTAATTATTGACAAAAATATTGTAGTCTTACTTCACAGGACCTGAACCTTTAAATGAGTGTTCCTTTCTCTCCAGAAAGCTACTCTCAGGGGTCTTCCTGTCCTTGCAAAACTTCCAGGAGCTCTGAGCTAAGCAATGGGCTTGCTCACAGTCTATCATATTGAGCTCCTACAATGAGTTTCCAGTTATGTTTGTTTGGAGTGTTTTTTATTATTTTCCTATACTTTTCATTTGAGAATAGTTTACATTTTCAAGGAAGGTTGTCTAAAACCTTACTGCTCTAAATATTTTCAATGTAGTCTAATCTTGGAAGCTCAGTGGAATCAGGCCTGGTTAGTGCTTGAATGGGAGACTTCCAGAAAAGGTTACATAGAGTTCATGGGTGTCCTGAGACTAGTGTTCCTCTTATAATAGCATCACACATGTGTTAGTGCAATATAGTTACTATAATTAATAAGTTTATACTCATATGTTATTATTAGCCAAAATCCATAATTATTTAGGGCTCTTTAATATTTACTTGCTAATTTTTTTCTATTCATACTGTCTTTCAGGATACTACATAAACTAGCCTGACTTTCTTGTCTTTCTTGACCTGTCTTAGCTATGATAGTTTCTCAGACTTTGGTTTTATCATCTTTCTGTAGTTATTTGCATTCCAGTGATACTCCCCTATTAACTTTGTTTCTCTACATTAATGTAATTTTCTCTTATTTGGGGTAAAATAAATCTTTAAAATCCAAGAAGAGAATTTTATCTTTATATTATTTAATTTGGGCAGAAGTGGCAATGTCACCTGCCACTTCAGCTATTGTCCTGGTGATAAGTTAATATGCATGTGATCTCTTTATAATCAATAGATACAGTAAGAGAAATAGTGGAACAGAGGAAGGATTTCTCACTGGGAGAAAGAATCAAGGAAAAGATGAGGTCTACCAGAGTGCTGCATCAAAAGCATATGGCTGGAACATCACATGCCAGATTCTGCACACTTTGAGCCCAGATTTCTGAAAATTAATTTTTGGTTTGGGGAGAAATTTTTAATCGTAGAGTTTTCCTTTACTATTCTGTTTCATTGGTTTTCTTGCAATAAATTGAAATTGACTTAATTGTATTAGTGCTCACTGTTAAGTTTGATTTTTTTTTTATTATTTTACTCCAGAATGAATTCTGTTTCAAAAAATAATGCCTGAATAGCTGATGTTTAGATACAGCTACATGGATTAAAGCTAATTCACGTTTTGTTTTCAAAACTTGTATTGACAAAATTTATTAATAGAGACAGTAATTATTTAATTATATCATTTTGTTTAAATTCAATGTTCATTTTCTATGTGTGGGAAAGAAGAGATGTGAGTCAACTAGAATCCTCTTTGAAATAAGACAGCATATGTGTATGTAAGTAAGCAGAGGTAGTGGAGTTTCATGGAGTGAGCACAGGTCTGAAATTGGAAAAACAAGATTAATCCTTACCTCCATCACTCTTATGTATGTTATTTCATAGTCACTGACCTGCAACATTCTCTTTCCCTGTCTCACAGTTGCTATTGGTAAGGATTAAATTAGGTTATCTGTGAAAATGTTTTATAATCTGTATGCTAATGTACAAATATTTTCATCATATGTTTGCACACAGTATAACTTTATATATAATTTACTGTTTTGGTATTTTCACAATAATTGAAGATTTCTATTACTTGATAAATTTATATATTCACTGTTTAAAGTATAATTTGCAGTCATAGAAGATGATAAGAAAAATATTATTAGATTTGGATAAATCAGTCCTTCATGCCACAAGAAACTTACTGGGTTTTCACTGTTAAGATCAAACTTGAGAAGCCTAGGGATTTCTGAGATGGATGTGTATAGTAAATGTTGAGGATGTGAGGTCTGTCCATACCCTAAAGCATGCCTTCAACTAAACAGATTTTCTTGTAGAGATCATTCCTTCTGCTTTCCTTTACCTTCGCATGCCAGAAGTCCTTGAGGATGAAATGCCTCTAGGTGTATACTCTCTCTTTCCTGAGGTTTGCCTCTGTTTCATCTTCTTTCCAGTCTTGCTCCCTCACTCAGACATAGGCCGACACAGACTAGTTCATTCTCCTCTACTCTCCTCTGAAATTCATGCTGAGTAGTTCTTGTCCTACAGAGATAAAAGCTAGCCTCCTGTTGTCTCTCCAACCATTTCCTTCTAGGGAGCCAGCTTCTGCTAGAAATCCATTAGGTGTCTTTTGTTAACTGTTTCCTAAACTCTTTTTCCCTACCTTCCTCAAATAGAGTTCATTAGTGCCAGTTTGCCATCTTGAGCCCCATCATAGTGGCTTCAATAGATGGCTTTTTAGACAGCATAATCCTCTGCAACCCATACTTTGATCAATGTCAAACTGCCTCACCCAGCACCAGCATGGTCACCACTTGAGTCTCCTCTCTCACACTATCTTTATTGGTCAACTGGACTGAGCATTTCTGGTACTATCATCAGGAATCTTTTCTCCCCTTCCTATTCTATTAATTTACTCCCTGTCCCCTTATGATTGTACTCAAAGTAGCCACTTTAACACTAGTGTCAGAATGTGCTAAAATCTCATGCTGCCATGGGTAACTATGAACAGGAACTATGAATTCTCTGCCTTCAGGCCATAATCACTAATTATTGCTAGAAATAATCTCCGAACATTGTTGAATCCACTATAGAGTCTTGCTGTTGACAGCAGGACTGTTCCAGGATTTTTTCCATCATTGATTCTACCCAGTTTTTCCTCCAAGTGTTTTTGCTCCTTTAATGAAGAGAATGTTAACCTTCATCTACAGAGATTTCCTTTGCTTTCCTTTCATTGGTCCTATGAGATCTTCAGTGATCAACAAAACTCCTTTTCTGAACCCTCATATCCTGACTCCAGGATTTTCTCTTCTCTGTACAGCTTATTTGGTGTTTACTAGAAATGACCTCAAAAATGCTAGAGTCCACCTGAAAAGGTAGAAAACAAATGTACATATATATATGGTGTATCTGTAGTCATATGTCATTGCTGAAATATTAAAGCTTATACAGAAGGTAGAATTCTTTTAAAAAGTGACAGATATCAGACTCAATTATTCAGATGTGGAAAATGAACTTCGATAATTAACTAATTTGCCCAGGGCCTTCCAGTTAGAGGTACAGTTCTAAGCTGTTGGTCTGTGTCTAACTTACCACACCAGCTACAAACCAGTGCCAAGTGTCTGTGAATTGCACTGAAGTCTGTAGTCATCAGCCTTCCATACTCACCACTTCTACATCTGCATATTCTGCCAACCATGGAGCAAAATATTGGAAGAATTCAGTCAGTGCTAGATATAGCCTTTTTTTTTCTCTTTTTCTTTTGTCATTACTTAAGCAATACAGTGTATTAGGTATCATAAGTAATCTCCAGGTGATTTAAGGTATAGAGGAATATATGCATATGTTACATATAAATACTAACATTTTAAATAGGAGACATGAATATCCACAGATTTTGGCATCCTTCAGGGTCCTGGAACCATTCCCTGACAAATACTGAAACAAGATTTTATTTGCTTTAATTGAGAAACATTCTTGAAGTCCCATTGATCTAATATGCACATTCCTCATAAAATCAGTTGTTCTAAATTACAACCCCACTCAAATTCTACACACTCTCCACTTTATTCTGAATTTCATTGGCTGTTTACTATATTTACTATTTTCTATATATATACTCTTATACTAATATTAATTATATATACTATTTACTATGCTAAATATACCATTGGAGGCAAGCTCCCAACAATTTGAATTTGAATCTTAACCAGACTCATTTTCTAAAACTTTATAGTCTTAGATATGTTTCTTTCTCTCTCTGAGCCATGATCTTCATCTATAAAATGTGCTTAAATTTAATGTTACATAAAAAAAATTGCTAATAGACTGTTTGACAAATAGCAAGCATTTAGCAAATATCTATTCAAATCACAAATTACTTCCAGTGTTGTGGAGGATGTTCAGATGGCCTCCTGTGCCATCCTCTCCTACCTTTCTGGGTCTTGCCTCCTGACCTGCTCTGTTACTGATTCCTTTGTTAGCAGTGCTGCTCGTTGTAACTTTCTGGCTGACCACTTTGTGCCCTAGATTTCTGAGTCCAGCTGTAGCATATACTCCCTGTGGAGCTTGTCTTACCTCAATTACCACCTGGCTTCATAGCTCCATCTCCATTAAAATGTGTCCAAAACCTAATTCATCATATCCATTCCAGCCCACCTCTCTTCAGTGAATAACAGACATCCTTACTGTTTCTGTTATGATAGGTTTTTGTTGTCTAATTTTATAAAAATGAATGCAGTGCTAGAAATCACATTTTCATTCCACTATAGCTAGAGATGATAATCAATGAAAATTGATTCCAATTCAGTAAGAGAAAGTCTTATAAAGTGTCAGCCCCCATCCATGTTTTTCTGTACTCAGAATCATTATAACTTGGTCTCCTCAGTGTGCCAAAGCAATCTTCTCTGGTTGGCTGTCAGATCTCTGTGATATGGAGTAACCTGGGAAAGACTGTTGTAAGATAGTAAGACATAGAGTGTAGCTGAAAGTTTTTCCTGTGTCCCACCGGTCTGCAGCCGCTCAGACCCAATTAAACACAGAGGCTTATATTAACTAAAACTGCTCAGCCATTAGCTCAGGCTTACTACTGACTAGCTCTTGCACTTAAACTCAGCCCATTTCTGTTAATCTATGTGTTGCCACGTGTTCCGTGACTTTACCTGTGTACCATTACATGCTGTTCCCTGGGCGGCGGGCTGGCATCAGCCTTTATCTTCCCAGAATTCTCCTTGTCTGCTTATCCCACCTATACTTCCAGCCTGGCTACTGGCCAATCAGTGTTTTATTAAACCAGTGTACAAAAGCATTATCCCACAGCACACAGAGTCCTTTCCAGACTCAGTCATAGCTGCCAGAATCCTCAATCTCCCATTGTAAGCTATAGTTGGAAGCTTTCCTGTGTCCTGCCCAGTCCCATAGCCACTCAGACCCAAATAAATATACAGAGGCTTATATTATTTTCAAACTATGGCCATGGCAGGATTCTTGCTAACTAGCTCTTATATCTTAAATTAACCCGTTTCTATAAATCTGTACCTTGCAACGTGGCTTGTGGCTTATTGGTACTTTACATCTTGCTTCTCCTGGTGGTGGCTAGCAGCATCTGCCCCACTCTCCTTTCTCCTCTCCTATCTCTCTTGGATTTCCCCACCTGGCTCCATCCTGCCCTGCCATAGGCCAATGTAGCTTTATTTATCAACCAATCAGAGCAACACATATTCACAGCATACAGAAAGACATCCCACAGCAGTAATCCCTGTCAGTTATGACCCTCTGAACAGTAGCATGGGCTTCCACTCCACCTGAGAAGCAGACTGATATCTCTCAGTTTGTCCTGCACAGCAGGACAGGTTCTTTGCCTTGTCCCTTGACATTCTTGTAGTCGCAAACCTTTCCTGATGCCCAGCCCATGCATCTGCTCCTGGCCATGCATTCTCCTCTCCTCTACTCCTCCTACCCTCTGTAGAAATGGGCATGAAAGAGATAAAAGGAAATCTCTGCTAGGAGAGGGGAAAAAGTATTGTTTTATGATGTTTAAATGGGTCTCTGTTCATTACTGTCTCCTGTGCAGCAGACAGCTGCTGGAAGACTCATGTATATTTTCTCTTTGCTTCCATAGAACCTCTTCAGTAGTGTAAAGTGACTTTCTCAAATTTAGATGTGATAAATGGGATAAAATTAGGATCCAAATCTATGTCTGACATCAAAGTTGGTTTGTTTTTCTTTTATACTGCTTTTAGTATATCTCAATGATTTAGTCATAATGTTATAATCATTATCGTTGGATTTTTATGTATGCTTTAATAAAGCAAATATGTCTTAACTAGCATTTTATTGCTGTGAATAGACACTGTGACTGTGGTAGCTCTTATAAAGGAAAACATTTAGCTGGGGCTGGCTTACAAAGTTCAGAGGTTTAGTCCATTATCATGGTGGAAAGCACTGCAGCACAAAGGCTGACATGGTGCTGGAGAGAAGCTGAGAGATCAACATCTGCATCAGCAGGCAGCAGGAAGAGAGAGACACTGGGCCTGTCTTGAGCTTCTGAAACCTCAAAGCCCACCCGCGGTTACACACTTTCTACAACAAGGCCACACCTACTCCAACAAGGCCACACCTCCAGTAATGCCACTCCCTGAGTCTATGGGGGCTGTTTTCATTCAGAATGCCACAAAATATTTATTGAATAGACTGTGCTAGGGCTAGAATTACAAAGAATGATTACAAATTCTCAAGAGAAGAAGTCTGTAGTTTACAGGATAATATGTAAATAGAAAATCGCAATAAGGTAATGGTCATCTACCTTGAGGTAGAGGCAGAGGAGACAAACTATATCTGTCTGGAAGAATCAGGAAGGTTTCAAATGATAAATGGGAAATTCTCAAGTATTGAAGATTAAAAAAGTGATAGTGTAAATCTAGAGAATGCCAGTCATTTTGTATTACTGCACTGAGAGTATATTGGGCAAGATGACCAAAGAGAAAAGAGAGACAGTAGTTACAGGGTTTGACTGCTGTGCAAGAATGTGTCTGTTTTGTCCACCACACAGTGTGATGTCATTGAAAATACTTAAGTAGAGAGATGGACTGATTAGCTTTACCTCTTTAGAAATTCATTTTAGTAAGAAAATTAAGTATTGATTAAAGAAAACTGAGTTAGAATGGGAATAAATGGAGACAGAAGCTAAGCAGTGGGGCATCCCTGTCCTTTCTATAAATTAAAGTTTCAGTCACAATAGAACTTTCACTTGACGTAAGTGCTTACCTTGCATTATTTTCTTTTTGTATTTTCACATCTGGATCATACAATGAAAACTTGTGGAGAACACTCATAAATTTTATGAAATCTTTCAACTTCATAATGAAAACTTCAAAGTTAAAACCATATGGTTAGTTCATCCAACTATAGATGTGAGCTTTTGTTCTGGAATTTATTTCCAGTCACATTACAATACAAAATCAAAAGTAAAATTGTTGTTGGTCCTCATTACAAGTTCTAAATGCATCATTGTATTGCATTAGTACAGTTACTCATTTCTCTTTTCTGTTCTCTAAGCTGGTCTCAAGCGTTGTGATTTAAGTACTACATTATTTTCTACATAGCATTATTTATAACTTGTTTGTATCGTACATCTTAAAGAAATTCTGCTTTGCAAAAAAAGAAGAAATGCACACACACAATGTTTCTCGGAGTTCATGTGTGCATGAAACATTCACATATGCACATACTTATGTATCCACACGTGTGTGTATGTATATGTATATATATACACACATACATATATACATATATATACACATACATACATACATACATACATACATACATACATACATACATACATACATCTCCAGGCTTTTGGTGTGTAGCTAGCAGCCCAACAGGTGCTAAGGACCAGCTTGATCATTCTGTCACACTAATCATTATATCCAAGAACCCTTGTCCATTTCCCTGTATTGTACATAAAAAGAATGTAGATTTTATTTGACAAGTTTTTGTAATTTACTTTTGTGTATTGTAGAACACAGTTGGAAATTTAAAGCTTAGGAGAATATGTTCACATTGATACCACAAAATGGTAGTGTGGCACATTACTAACATAGCTTAAATCATTTCTAAAAGTAGACTTTGTACAACATTTTATAATATCTTACCATCAGTGAAATATTTACTGTTAAAGTATCATTGTAATGGAGTAGTAGGTACATCCCAAAACAAGCTAGTACAGTCCCGAAACTGTACAATTGCCCAATATCATATTAACTTACATGTCTTTCAGTCAGCATTCTGCAGAATCTAATTTAATTGAAATCACTTTGCTTATGTAAACTTCTCCTCTGTTTAAATAAGATTTCACTGTTTAGTTTTGCCTTAAGCAAATGCAGCCTTTTGTTTGTCCATAAAACATTAGATTAAATGTATAGTCCAGTATGGGTAGCTTCCATCACTACGCATGGGCCACAGGCAGTTGCCTATACAGTGTGCTCTATTGTCATTAAGAGTCAGCCTGTATCCTTAGCCTGCTCTTTCAGGAAAATGTTCTTTTAACAAAATAAATAAATAAATAATAAACTTTTCCCCTATGGTTACTGATTTTACATTTGAAAGCCAGTAAAATTTACATTTTAAATGCTCTTGCTGCTGTGAATTGTGTAACTATTTACTCAAAAAGTATACCATTTTCTTATTAGTGGAGACAGTAATAGCTGACTTTTTTTTACTGTCCTCAAAAGCTTATATTTGATCCTTCTGTGGTAAACTTAGTTTGTTCCCTATCTTAGCTATAGCTCAGTTTTTAGTTTCCGTTCTGATACACAGTAATTTTAAGACATGATATTTGGCTTCCCTATGTTGTTTGTTGTTGTTGTTGTTGTTGAGGCTAACATGATTTTCCTTATCCAGGCCATGCTGGATGTGGCTGCAAGCCAGGGCTGGCTGGTGACTGCCCTGAACATCACCCACCTGGTTCAGATGGTGATCCAAGGCCGATGGCTAAAGGACTCCTCTCTTCTCACAATACCAAACATAGAGCAACACCATCTTCACCTTTTCAGGTAATTGTTTTGTCAATGTAATTGTTTTGATTTAAAAACATTTTTTTAAATGGGGTCAGGGGTTGCTGAGATCCAACCCAGTGGTTGATACATGCCATGCTTGAGCCCTACCACCGGACTCTACCACAGCCACAAAGGCGGTGTTCCTCTCTAAGCTCAGATAGCTGCTACACTTTCATGTAGTGCCTTGAAAATTGATTCTTTCAGGTTGAAAATAACTGTTTTCTAGAGGAGAAGAGTGTGGGCTGTGATACAATAGCCTCTCTTGGAATGGGTTTACCAACCCTAAGATGAACAGCAAGTTTAGCCCCTTCCTATATAAACCCTTTCCCATTTGCAGCATTGGTTAGTTGTATGTCTGTTTTAATTGAATTTATTCCCTTACAGTATCAGCCTCCATTTAAGAAGACATTGATAATGTACTTTGTAATCAAACATAAAATAGATTGCCGTTTTCTTCTGTAGTATACGAGAGTTAAGGAATCTGAAATGTTTTCAAATGAAAACATGTTTATAAAAATGTTGTTTTATATACTAGAAGAGTTTATGGTAGCATCAAATTACTTAGCCTTAGGCCTCATAATAGTTATAATTGTTTTAGCCAGAGGGGAAAAAATACTTGATACCTGGAGGTTGGCAGGATTTAAATAAAATATTTCTTTCACACCAGTGTTTTATAGTCAAGAGACACTTTTCGACCAAAGTCTTTTTTTCACAGTCATGAAATCAAACAAAACAATCTGCTTGAAACTTGCCATCCTGTTCCTTTTATAATTTGATCACCTGGGAAAGATGTTGCAATCATTAGATGCCTGTAGATACAAATAACAACAAAAACCTCAGGTGCAGGTTGCAGACGGTAGCTAAGTTGACAGAGTGTTTGCCTAGCAAGCAGGAAGGCCTGGGTTCAACCCCCAGAACTATGTAAACCAGTCCTGTTAGTATACATCACTCAGGAATTGGAGGCAAGAAGATCAGGAGTTCAAGGCTATATCCTCAGCCACATATCAAGCTGAAGGTTAGCCTAGGCAACATGAAACATAGGACACACCAACAAAACAAAACAAAAATAAAACCACTTCAGGCATATATGGAGTCCCTTCAGAAGAGTCTCTTATTTAACTCAAATATATTAGGCTCTATGGCACTCCAAGATGTTTGAGTCCTCCATGGGATATCCCTGAAAAATAATACAAATGTGCTTAGAGCAAGTCAGACCAGTAGCAAGTGTTAAGAGGTGGCAGACACCCCTATGTGTCTGTGGCTATCTCAGGATCCTTTCCCTGAATTATTAAATGATACAAAAGCTGGATTTTAGTAGTAAAGAAGGCATACTGAGGGACTCAGAGGTCTATTATGAGAACTTAGAACAAGATGGGGCCTAGGAAATCCCCTCCAGTTTTCTGGAAACCCTTAAGAGTATGAGTATGATTTCAGTTGTATTTTTTTTTTCTTAGCATAAGATCTAATGCCCTGTGTTCCTGTAGACAACCACTGTCTGTGAAATCTAAGTGTTTATGTGTAAATTACAGTTTACATATTTCATACAGTATTAGAGATGGCTTAGAGAATACTGAGTAGTATTTAAAGAAACTGTTACTGTCATCATTTTGCTGTGAAGGAATTATTTTATTGGTGTATATTATTTCATAGGAAATGGAAACCACCCATAAAGGGCCCACATGCTAAATGCCGAACATCCATTGAGTGCCTTCCTGAGCTGATCCATGCCTGTGAAGGGAAAGACTATGTATTCAGCTCCATGGTGGAGAATGAGTTACAGTCAGCAAAAGCAAAGCAGGTACATCCATCTCTCCTCCAGATCAACAGTTTCTTAACTTAGAACACAGCTTCTTCAGCTGTGGGTCGCCAACACATATTGTAATGGAATCATGAAAAATAGTAACAGTGAAGGGTTTCTGAATACATAATAACCAAAAGTTAATTTTAAATCAAGCATATTATGCATCTGAAGTGTTCCAAGCATTGATCACCCATGTTTCATCTCACAACCTCACTGCAGCCTTAGTTCTAAACTTAGAGTAAACACACTATGTATGCTGTTGTGCCTCACAAGGCCAATAAATGTTACATAAAACACCTTAGTTTAAATTTGAGACTGTTGTATTTTGTAAATTGCAGTATTTTGACTGTACATACAAAGTTTTCTTCCCTTATGGAAATGTATGGTTTAATTACACAGAGCAAAGACTTTGAATTTCATTGGAGGGGGTGGGGATTCCTGGGCATATATACTATCCCTTCAATTGCTTGTTTAAGTCTTATGTCTTTCTTTAATAATTTTTCTCTTACTAGAGTATAAGATAGTCTTTCAGATATGCTCCTTTTGTGAACTATATGACTTATATAGACAGTTAAATTGCTGTTGTGAAAGGCAGAGTAAGTCATCTATCCAAACAGTCTTTGGGAAAACTAAAAACATGAATGGATGATGCCAGAAATATTTGACTGTCTAGACTTTTAAGTCATTAGTATTTTTTTATCCTGAAATTTTAAAGTAAGTGTTCAGCACGTCTTCATAATTCTTTAACTTCAAGTATTGAGGAAACTTCTACACTGTGTTTCTTTCATTTTCCAAGTGAAACTTACTTTAATCAAGACTTGGTAAAAGTATAACAGGCATAAGTGTCTGATTGACTGTTCAGTTTCTGTTGAACCCCAAATTGACACAAATCATTATTTAAATATTCATAATAAATGCCTATCTTTCTAACTAAATTACCATCAAAATTATGAATAAAAACATCTTTGAATTCAAACAAAACTACTTTTAGCAACAACAGATTTCTCCCATAGCATACACTGATTTTAAGCCAAGTTTTAGATGTGATGAAAAATTAGAACATTGTTATAATTAGTTGAGGGAGAACTCAGAAGTAAACTTACTTAATTTATTTGCATAAATTGCCATTCTGTTATCTTTAAAACCAAATGCAAATTGGCTCTGTCTGATATGATGATGGTTATTTGGCTCAAAAGTGCTTCAATTTGCAGAGCAATCTGGTGTCGGCTCTGCAGTGAGGCGATCCCAGGTAACATACAAATCCTGAATTATTCCAGAAATTAGTATGTTTAAAGCATCAATTTAAGTGCTAATTGCAGTAGTAATGAGAAAAAGCAGTACGACTGTGAGATTTGCATCTCCTACCCCATCAGTATGCCTGGAACGGCTGCTGACTGGCAGAGGATTTGGCTGCTAATTAAATAATTATATGCATGGCAGTGATCTTGCCTGATTCAATAGATGAAGATTAATCCTCAGATAAATATGTTTGGCTGGTATTGAAATGTCTTAGGAGTTTCTTTAAAAATAGCTCATGATACATGTGTATGTGTGAGTGTGTGTGTGTGCATGTATGTATGTATATATGTGTGTGTGTGTGTGTGTGTGTGTATACACACACACACACACACACACACACACACACACACACAGTAAGTCAATGTGTACACATTATAGGCTGAAAATTAATACTAAATCCTTCCAAAAGATTTCACACATATAAAAGCCAGATATTTTTAAGAGCATTGTATAGTAATTCAGAGAGTTGCTAAAACCAGAAAACATGTTATTGGTAGCTAATTTAATTGTGCAAGTAAAGAGAAAGTAGTAATAGGTTTGTTTCACATGTGTCACCTCATTAAATAAATGCTCTACCGAAATTGTATGTCTCCTTGACCACTTTTACATGCTGGCCAGTCTTAAGTAGAGCAGTTTCTCACCTTGATAACAGCTGGTTCTGGCAGGGGCTCAACCATCGTGTGTGTTTAAACTACGTTCTGTAGCTGACTATGTCAAAATCTAGTTCCAGGCATAATTTCAGATTCATAAGAAAAAGTTACAGGATTGGGGTTACAGTGAAAATTCTCATTGAACTAACTTTTCCTTCTTTCTTTCTCTTTCTTTTTTCCTTCCTTCCTTCCTTCCTTCCTTCCTTCCTTTTTTTCTTTCTTTCTTCTTTTTTTAATTCCCGAGGGTGGTTTGGCTCATCTCAGCTACTTCATTTCAATTACATACACTCAGCAACAGTAAAGCCATCGTGAACAAGCAATTAAAGTCTATAAGGAAAACTGTGGTACACATTAAGGAATCAAAGGAACCAAAGTGAAAGTGCTCATGGACTTTTTAAACTACATTAGGAAGTAGTCTCGATAGCTAATAAGCTCTCCCATACTTATAAATGTTACAAAAGATGACAGTTACCTTAAATACCTTGAGTTTCTTGTGACATGATTTCCAGGAATCTAGACTTTCATTTTTTCATTCTATATTGTAGAGCACTGATTGAATGATTATTTTCAAGTGTCTTAAAGAGGAAGCATAAAGTGGCAAAATATTTCCACTTTTTTTAACTTTCTTTTTATTTATTCTTTGTGTCTTTCACATCATACATCTCTATCCCATTTATTTCCCCCACCCTTCATATCCATCCTCTACCCCTACAACCTCCCCCCGAAAATAAAATTTAAGAGAAAAAAAAGGGGGGAAATTATCTATCTCGTCTCATCATGGAAGCTGCAGTGTGACACAGTGAGTCACACAGTAAACCCTTTTGTCCATGTATCTTTACTTGCAAGTGTTCATTACAAAGACTCGTTGGTCAAGTTCGAAGCCTCTGGCTTCTGCTACATTATCAATGCTGGGCCCTCACTGAGACTCCTCTTGGATATCCTGTTGTTGCCCTGTGTTGTGGTGATCCTGCAGCTTTGGGTCTGCAGGTCAGGCCCCTTGACATGCTCCAGTAGATCATAGATAGGGTGGATGTTGGGGCAGGCCAACTCGTAACCCTGGTTCTGGGTCTGGGTACTTGCAAGGTTGATCATCCCGCCATCTCTCCCCTGTCCTCACCACCAGGGTGAGCTCTCCAGCATTGCCCTGGCTAGTTCATGTCCTGCAGTGATGAGCAAGGTGAGGCCAGTTCTCCTGCTTTCAAATCCTCATGGTCATCTCACCCACACCTACACCATCAGGGCCAGCTCTACTGTGTTGCCCAGGTGAGGTGCAGAGGCCACACATTTCCACTCTTAATAGGTGGTGTTTTAATTAGTACTGTGGGGATGATAATGCAAAAAATACATTTTTTTCTAGAAGGACCCCTAGAATTACAGGGCTCCCTATGAATTACAGCTATTATGAGATTATACTGTAGAAATTTACAGAATAAATTTAGAATGTAAACAAAAAAATGTATTATGTTTCTTTAAGTTGCTTAATGAAAGACACTGACATCAGTTTCTTTTCAAGTTGTCTTTATAGGTCCAAATAATGCTCTCCACATGAAAAGTCACTTATAATATCTGAATAGGCACAACTCTAAAACAAAGCAGTTAACAGTAAACTTTTTAATCATGCCTACTTTTTAGTGTAGCCAATAGTTATTCAAATCAGGTGAGATTTACAATAAAGAAATAAGTTTAGATTGTAATGTCTTTCTTTTTCAATTTTTTTAAACTAAAATTGAAAGCATGTTATTTCAACATATACAAGAATAATAAAAGCTAGTGAAATCTGAGTGGGTAAATGGGTCATGTCACTAGCCGTATCCTAGTAGTAGCACGAAGCTGGGGAAAGTATAAAGTATCTGTATTATTGGAACAGCTGTATCAACACAGATATAGTCTCAAAGTTAGAAGACTGACTTAGTTGTTCTCTGCATTTTCCACTAATTGTTCCTTTATTATTTTTCTTTTTTATTCAGGCATGGAATTTCTTATCTCGCCTGCCAGTGATAAATGTTGGCATAAGTGTTAAAGGCTCATGGGATGGCTTAGTTGAAGGACATAATGAACTCTCCATCTCAACTCTGACAGCAGACAAACGAGATGACAACAAATGGATCAAGTTGCATGCTGATCAGGAGTATGTGCTTCAAGTCAGCCTGCAGAGAGTCCACTTTGAGTCCCACAAGGTATGACATTTGCTTTCTATCCTCAGATATTTCACACCAAGTACTCACATGCACCACCACACGTATCTTTTCTATTACTAATGTGTCCGTGTCATTCATGAATCCTGCTTTCTCAACTGGCATTAGCAGCTCACATCAGTCTTTTGAAATTAGTTCTCCTCATGTGCTGTTTTTCATGTCTGGAAACTCCCTCCACCTTATAATGCCTGTAGCACTGCTCACAGACTTTTCCAGCTGGGGTACCTTGAAAGTGGATTCCTTGAACCCCCTCCACACTAACCAAAACAGAATCTCAGGGATCTGATACTTTCTCAGTGCCCCACAGGATTTATAAAGATATTAAACTCTTGAGAAGCACTGCTTTGGAGGATCTTGATGTACAGGACCTACAATACACTAGATGCAGATGAAGTTGAAACTTCCGTAGGTAGTAAGTACTCTGCACCTGAATAAAACACTTAAGTTTTTCTGAGGCTCAATTGCCATATCTGCCTGCTTGCTTCATAGTAATGCATTCAAGAACACTGTCAATTTCATGCAGAGAAAAAAAATGTACAATAGTTTTATTGTATATTACTGTGCTCTTTTCTGTAGCCTGATACCAAAATCATTTAAGTCCCAGAAGATCACATAGAATAGGCAGATGGTTTTTAAAGGATACCATAATTGAAATAATAAAGACTTCTTCCTTTCAGCCTCATAGTTTCAGGCCTTGCTGGTGTCAAGAGTAAGCCTTGATGAATAAGGTTTCAACTAGCAACTTTTGCCCTATGTTTTTTGTTTTGTTTTGTTTTTTGTTTTTGGGGGTTTTTTTTGGTTTTGGGTTTTTTTTGTTTGTTTGGTTGGGTTTTTTTTGTTTTGTTTTTTTTGTTTTTTGTTTTTTGTTTTTCGAGACAGGGTTTCTCTGTGTAGTTTTGGAGCCTATCCTGGAACTCACTCTGTAGCCCAGGCTAGCCTTGAATTCACGGAGATCCGTGCTGGGATTAAAGGCAAGCGCCACCACCGCCGGGCTTGCCCTCTGTTTTCACATACAAAATCATAGATACAAAATAGTATTAATTATAAAAATAAAATCATAGTGAAGTTACCTTAATAATTTACCTTAAAAATATATTTAATTGTACTAAAAAAAACTAAATTTAATTTCCAATTACTGTTAAGAAAAACTGTCTGGAACACAGTACAATCTAATGAAGAGCTTTTTGGTATAAGTATATTTATGTCATAAGGTCATTGTCTTACAAAACCAATAGATGATCTTTGTAGAAATAAATCCCAAAATAAACTTCAAGTACATCTAGTCATGGACTGTGGCGAGCAATATATGTTACAAATTGCTGTGTTTACAGTTTCAATTCCTGGGTAGGTGGGCCTGGAACTTGCTTTGTAAACCTTGTCCCATTGTTATTAATTCTTAATGTCTGGCAACATTCAGCAGGAAAACCATCTGAGCCTGGCCTCAATTTAGTTGGCAGTCTGACCACTCTGCCTCATCATTGCCTGGTACAGTGTTGACAGGCTCTTGGTTAATTTGGGTAGGTCACACGTGTCAAGAAAATCATCCGTTTCTTCTCAATTTTCTCATTTGTTGAATTTTGGGTTTGGGGGTTTTTGGTGGGTTTTTTTTTTTTTTTTTTTTTTTTTAGATATGCCTGGAGATCCTCCGAATATCACTAGTGTCTGTTGCAGTGCCCACTTTTATCTCTGTTTCAGTAGTTTGGTTTGTCTAAATGTTTGTCAAGTTTATCTTGCTTATGTTCTCTTAGATTCTGGTTCTTTGATTCTTTATATTTTTTTTTCAACATTCATCTTATTATTTTCTGCCCTGATTGTTACTCTTTCGTTGCAGCTAATCTACTTTGGGGGATTGGGTTATTCTTGCTTTTGTAAGACCTTGGGGTGCTTTATTAAGTCATTTATTTAATGTTTCTCTGATTTTTATTGTGGGTATTTATAGCTATAAAGTCCTGCCTTGGAACCACTTGAATTCTATATCACAAGTTCTCCTGTTGTGTACTTTCAATCCATCCAAGTATAGTACTTTTTCAATTCCTCTTCTTTCTCAGTGACAGTCTTCTGGTTCAGTAATGTGGTATTCATTCTCTATGAGTTTTTGTATGTTCTTTAATTTCTCTTATGTTGATTTCTAGTTTTACTTTTTTGTGATCACATAGAATGTAAGAAATTACTCTAATTTTCTTCTATTTGTTAATACTTTCTTTGTGTCTTAATATATGAACTACTTTAGAGAAAGTCCCATTCACTCCTTAGGCAAGTAGCATTTTCAGTGTTTGATAGAAAATTCTGTAGATGTCTCTTATGTCCATTTGCTCTATGATGTCCTTTAATTATGATTTTTGTGGTTGTGTTTTTGGGGGGTTTTTTTGTTTTGTTTTGTTTTAGTTTGGAAAATCTGACTAAAGTCACCTGTTGTACTTCGTTGAAGTTCATTTACTCCTTTGCATCCCATAGTTTTTGTTTATGAACTTGCATATATCAATGTTTAATATGTGTATCTTTAACACTGAAATATCCTCCTGTTGCTACTTTTACCACTGTAAAGTTGCCTTCTTAGGAAGTCTTAGTAAGAAGGCGTTCACTAAGTCTAAATTTTTTTCAGTACTAGCTACATCTGCTAGCTTGCTAGTTTCATGTGCTTGGAATACTTTTTTCTGTCCTTTCACCAAACTAAGGTTGTGTGTCTTTGCTAATTACATATGTTTATTGAAGGCAACAAATATAGGACTCTTTGGGGGAATGAATGTATGTGGTGTGCACGTAGGTGCATATGCACATGTGTACAGGTACATGTGGAAGCTAGAGATTGATGTTGGTGTCTTCTCTGATCACTCCTAACCATATATTGATTCAAGGTCCCTCAGTGAATCCAGAACTCACTGGTTCAGCTTATCTAGCAAGGCACCTGCAGCATCCTTGTCTCTGCTTCTTAAGTGCCAAGATTGTAAGTGGGCTGCCACAGGTACCTGCCACTTAATGTGGGTCCTGAGGATTCCAACTTCAGTCCTCACACGCACACAGCAAACTCCTCACCCACTGAGCTATCTCCCCAGCCTCTGGATCCTGGTTTTGAATCTAGTCTTTCACTCAGTGTCTTATGATTGAAGAATTAATACCATTAACATTCCATTACTATTGAAAGGTTGTCTTAGTTAGGGTTTTCTTGCTGTAAAGAGACACCATGACCACAGCAACTATTATAAAGGAAAACATTAATTGGGGCTGGCTTACAGTTCACAGATTTAGTTAGTCCACTATCATCTTGACGGGAAGCATGCATAGTTTTGGAGAGGTGGCTGGGAGTTCTGCATCTGAATCCGCAGCACAAAGTGACAGTGACACACTGGACTTGACTTGAGCATTTAAGAACTCAAAGCCTGACTCCTAATGATTCATTTCCTCCAACAAAGCCACACCTAGTACAAGGCCACACCTAATAGTGCCTCGTCCTTTGAGCCTATGGGAACCATTTTCATTCAAACCACCATAAAGTGTATATTAATGCCTGTCATTTCATTGATTTTGTAATGTTTAGTGCTTCTCTCTGTTTGCTTAACTGCCATTCTAGTATAGTTTATTGTTTTCTTCTGGGTGTGTATATCATCCTCTTCAGACCAAAAGATTCCCTCAAATATCTGTAATGCTGACTTAGCTGTCACGAATTCCTTCAGTTTGTGTTTGGCATGAAAACTTTTTCCTTCTGCTTTTAGTCTAGAAGGTGCTAGATATTGTGATGTGAATTGACAGTTACTGTCTTTGAGAACTGAAAGTAGGTTGTTACATGCTCTCCTAGCTTTTAGATGTCTATTGAGAAATCAGCTGTTCTCTTGATGTGTTCACCTTTATAAGTAACTTGGGTCTTCTCTTTGTTCTGTATATTTACTGTTTCAACTATAATATGACATGGAAAGTTGTTTGTTTGACTGCTTAGAAAAATGCCTCATTTATCTACATAGCCATCTCTTTCCCTCAATTTGGAAAATCTGCTGTTTTTATTAAATATATTTTCTATGCCTTTAGCTTATCCTTCCATGTCTCTAATTCATATATTTAGTTGTTATTGGTGCCCCATAGATTTTGTGTGTTCTGTTTATACTTTCTCATCATTTTATTTTTGTCATTGTCTGGATGTTCTAATTTGTCTGTCTTGTCTTCTAGCTCTGATATTCTGTCTTATACTTTAATCCATTCTATTAATAAAGCTTTCATTGATTTTATTTGACTTACTGTGCTTTAATTTCAAAAAAAAACCTAATTGTTTTAGTTAATGATGTGCATGTACATAATACACAAATGGGTGAAATGGGTGTATGTGCACATGTGTGGAGGTGTTGTCCCTCTGGAGGGTGAGATGGGTGTATATGCACATGTGTTGTCCCTTTGGAGCCATCTACCTTATTTTCCACCTTACTTTTTTTTTAAATGGGATCTCTCACTGTACCTGGGACTTCCTGATTAGCTAAGCTGGCTCACCAGCAAGCCTTGGGATCCTCTCTTCTCCACCTCACCATCTCTGAGATTAAAGGCACATACTACCATGCCCGCCTTCATACTCTATCCAGCCCGTAAGTGCCTCTGTCATACTCTCTATTGACTTTCTTAAATCACTCAGCTGTTTGTTTGAATTATTTTAATGTATTCAGTGACATCAAAGATTTTATGTCATTAAATATTCTTCTAAGTCTTCATTTGAATTATTTGGCAGGGATTTTATCTAATTTACTTTTCTTTGGAATCTCTTATTTTGGAATTGACCATTTTCAAAGAAAGCACAATGCCATGACTTTTCATGTTTATTGCTTCTTTGTTGGAACTTGCCTATCTGGGCTTAGGTCATTAGTTGGGTTTTAATTTTGTGTTTGTTTGTTTGTTTTAAAATTTCAACTAAAAATATTATTTCAGTTGAAGTATTTGCAATGTTCAAGTAGACTATGTTGTAGTATGGGTGAAGCGCCATTTCTCCCACTGGAGACGAGTTTCAGTGCTGTGTTTAAGCCCTCATTCGGCCCACATGCTTAAGGAAACAGGCCCAATCTCCGTCACTGGTCTTTGTGCAGGTGAATACTAGCTAGGTGCAGGTTGCAAACTATCTCAGTCCAGTACTAGTGTAGAAACAGGTTTAGGGCTTGTCCCTATGCCATCCTTCACATGTTGTGGTCCCTCAGTGCACAGCTGAAGGGCAGGGTTATCTGTGCAAGTCCTCTCCGGTCTAAGCCTCAGACTGTATTTACACTTTGTGGAACACTGTAACAGCTAGGCTTAAAGTAAATTGACTCAATCTCAGAAAATTCTGCAGACTGGATTTCAAAGTATAGTCTCTTGGCACTTGCTCTAGGTCGCCAGAATGAGCCACACAAGTCCCTCTTCTGCCTCTAGAGCTTCTGGGTCACTGTTGGGAGATAGTCTCTCTAAAAAGGCTTTTTGACACTGCTCCATGAGTCAGACATCAAGAAGAAAGGATATTCCCAGCATATATATCCTATGATTCTTGTCTGGTTAGACTGTGAATATGCTCAGTGATACATCCAGCGTTGATTGTGGTTTAAGTATCTGACGTTCATCCATGTGCTCACTGTGTTTCCTTCATACCTGGACACACAAAGTAGTCTCAGCTCTGCTCTTTATTTCTTTGCTATTGAAACTAATATTTGTCATATCACCTCCTAAGATAGCTCCTGTCCAACTTCCTTCATTTGTTCCCTGGAGAATTGAGCAATTTGTATATGGGTATCATCTGCTGTCTTTGAGAAAAGAGTTTTCATTATGCCACATTAAATATGTCCTTTTGCTGGGTGGTGGTGGCACACACCTTTAATCCTAGCCCTCAGGAGGCAGAGGATCTCTATGAGTTCAAGGCCATCCTGGTGTACAGATTGGGTTCCAGGACAGCCAGGGCTACACAGAGATAAAATATGTCCTATATATCCATATAAGAATATGTGGATTTTATTCTTGGGCAAGAGCAAAAGTTCTGCCTTTGTTCATTATTGTGAGGTTCAGTCTAGTCTTGACTAACATGTTCATTTGCTTACTCGTTTTCCTAACCATCAGTTCTTTGTTGTGCATGCCACTTTGGAAGATTGATGTAATATCTTAAAATTGTACCTCAGATTTTTCATCTCTCTGTCTGTGTAATGTTAATGTTTGTTTTAGGAATGGCATGTAAACTGTATGTTATGACCTGGAGCTTTCTGTTCTAGCTGAGCCAAATGTTTTGATAATCATAGCCATAGAATGGTCCCTTTATATGGAAGAACAAAAACCAGAAAGGAAGGAACTGCAAAACATCCAGCTAGCTGTGCTTGAGCTTGACTTCAGGTGAAACAGCATAGCCTTGTAACCAGAGCCAACAGACTAGAAAATACAAGCATTGGTCATGTTTTGTCTTTCTTCTGGTTTTCAGGGAAAACACGAGAGTTATGCAGTTACCCCTCGATTTCCCAAATTAAAAGATGAAGGATGGCTTTTGATCTTAGGAGAGGTGGATAAAAGAGAGCTGATTGCTTTAAAACGAGTAGGATTTGTTCGAACTCATCATGATGCCTCGCTCTCTTTCTTTACTCCTGAAACACCTGGAAGGTAAGCAGCATCATACATTCAAGTTCCAAGATAAGTGAAGTATGGTGATCCTGTATCCTGAAAAGCCTGCATTTACTCGAGCATGTACTAATGACTTTCTGTATAGGTATCCCCCTCCACCTATGTTAATTCTCATGCTTAAATACATGTTCAAACTATTAATCTCCAACTTTGCTTCATAAAATAGAAAAAGACTAAAATATGGCTGAAAAGTGACATTTTATCTCCAGATTTTTCTTTTATTGATATATATACAATGGTGTGTTTCATAAAGGCATTCTCACTTACATGTATCATGTACTTTGTGTTTTTATATTTCAGGTATATCTTCACCCTGTATCTAATGAGTGACTGTTACCTCGGCCTAGACCAGCAGTATGACATTTATCTCAATGTCACAAAAGCAGACATTTCCACACAGGTCAACACAAAGGTCTCCGATGCCTTCACTGACTTGGCAATATAGTAACCTGACCCAAACAGGTCACAAAGAGTCTTGGCTAAGAGTCTTGGCTGTTCAGTCATGTGGACAAGTTAGTTGAATTACTTGGAGTCTACCTTGACAGAATCAACTTCTAACCTCAAAACATCTAGGAAATTGACAATGGCTGCAGTGATGATTCCAGCAACATTAGCCACAGAGGCCTTTTAGAAAGTGTTACCTTTTGTAACAGCTTCATGGGTTTCTTTACATATAAGACAAGTAAGCATGTAGTGTCATTTTTAAGTTGTGTATGTTGGAGGTGACAGTTATGAGTTATCCAACTTGGCATCTCACAATGTACTGTTTACATGAATGTTATCTACTCCCTTTTCTAATGAAAATTACATTAAGGTGTGACAGGTTAGGAGTTTAAGCAATATGAAACATATAAATCTATGAGGTAACACAAGCTGGGTCTTATTAGCAGAATTTATACTTTGGTCTGATCACATGTAGAAATAGTTTCAGATTTAAAAGAAACAGATTTCTTTTAAAAGATAATAATATATGATGTGAATTATATTACAGAGTTCAGTGATGATTTTTCAAAGACCATACACTGATCTTTGAAAGTGTGAACACTGTAACTGGTGGAAATAAAATATATAGAGTGTTCCTTCCAGAAAAGCTGCTCTGGTTTTTTCTTGTTACCTTCCCATTATATCCCCTGTTCTTCATCTATTTTTTTTCCATTTCTCAAAACTACTTCTCTTTTCTCTGATACAAATACAAGAGGAAAGTTCAGTGTAAATTGTAATTTTTTGTATTTTATTTATTTATTTATTTATTTTTGTCTTTGGGGTTTGGTTTGTTTCAGTTTTGCATCTCAAGTAACTTAGCCTGGCTTCAAACTTAGAACTGTTTTCCCTTTGTTTCCCAAATGCTGGATCTCCATGCTGCACAGCCAAACCTAGCTATAGTTTTTTGTCTTTATCTCAATCCTACTGGTAGATTCTCACCTATACTAAAGGAAATATGTCTGTTCAAACAAGTTCCATCTTGAAGAAGAGTTACTCAAAATGTAGTTAGAAAGTTAATGTCTATGTAATATATGTTTTAATGGGATGAAATTGTCTTTGCAAAGTTATCCCTGGCCCCAAAATAAATTTAAGTATTACAAATACTAGAATGTAAGTACTCCTCAAGTTGGAACTTCCAACTTGTATTCCTCTTCCTGTGATGAGGAAGGCAGGAAGAAAGAAGTTTTTTTTTTTTTTAAGGTAAGGTTGGGCATGCACTATATGCCCTTCCTAGAATATAGGTAACTAATGTGACCACATGTGGGAGGATAACATATATATATGGAGAGTTCTTGTCTCAGAGTGGCTTCACATAAAGCACTCTTTGTGCTTTTCCTTTGGAAAAGTTTATTTCCTAATTGAAGTTTGTACCTTAACCACTGGTTTAATCAGATAAATAAAAATGAAAATTACATGTAAACAGTGATCACCAATACTGACAGGGACTTGTGTGGAAACAACCTTATATATTCTATATATTAGTGTCATCTCTCTCTGAGAGTGAGCAGGTCTTAGGAAGTAGGGAATCCATTTCATTGAACATATAAATATGACATAGTAGAAATAAGAAGAAATCTATCTCCATCAGAAAGGCAAGAATCAGTGGGGCATAGTGAAGTAGCTTTTAATCCCAGCACTCAGGGCAGAGGCAAGTGGTCTCCAGGGCAAAGGGCAACCTTTCCTCAGCCAGAGCGACATAGAAAGACCTGTCTCAAAAAAAAAAAAGAAAGAAAGAAAAGGAGAAAAGAGAAAGATAAGAATCTGACATTAAAATTGTTTAGCTCCAAATCAACTAGAGAAGATGAGGTGTACTAGGTTGATCCTGTTTCAATGCATCAATGACTTTATCTGCACTTGTTACTCCCCACATTTTAAAGCAATTGGACATCAGACAATAGAGTCTCATTAGTGCTGCTTTTTTAGATCCACGGATCATTAATTTCTTAACACTTTTAGTGGCCAAGAATTTTGACAATGTTTAAAGCAATCCAGATCCTAATTTGGGGGAGAATTTATTTGGTTTACAACTTCTGAGTGTTTGGTGGTGGTGGTTGTCTTTTAAGAAAACATAAAGTGATGGAAATATTGAGTGATCTGTCTTACAAGGTAGAGGTTTCCTTTTTATTAAATATACTCTTTGATGATCTTGTACATGTATGTAATGCATCCTACTCACATTCACCCCATCCTGTCTTATATACCTGCTACCTTTGTCACCCTCCTTCCCTACCAGTGCCCTTCGCACTTTCTTGTCATTTTGTGTTGTGGAGCACTGGATGTAATCAGGCTGTCTGGATGAGCATGGGTTTGCAACTATCCACAAAAGCATTGGTGACTCAACAGTGACTATACCACTGAAATCCGTGACTTCCCCCTCCCCCAGCATCAAAAGCCTTGCCCAGGGAAGGATAGAGCCCTATGAGCCCCTCCTCCATCCATGACTAAATATGGACACACCTAATCTTGTGCAGGCAAGTTCAGGGTTATAATGACCAACCACATAACTCTCTGAAGATAGTGTTTCACAAGCATCCTCCCCATCATCCAGCTCTTATATTTTTCTGCTACCTCTTCCAATGATGTTTCTTGTAAAGTAGAGGGGTGATCTAAATGTCCCAGTTAGGGCTAAGTGCTCAGCAGTCACTTCTCAGTATATTAATCAACCATAGTCTTTGTTCACTGTTATTTGTTGGAGGGGAGCTGCTTTGATAAATGCTGAGAGCAGCACTTGTCTATAGGTATAAATATAAGTATTTAGAAAGCAGTTTCATACAAGTCCCATTTAACAAAACAAATGTAGTTATTTCCCCACAGAGCGTAGCCCATGGGCTTGACAGTACAAGGCATGAATCCCCTCCTGTCAAGCTGACTCGAGTCCAAACAGAAAGAAGTTGGTTAACCCCTAAAAGTCATTCCACTGTTGCAACAGTGGGTATATCTTTCCTGACAGATAAGTATTATAGTATACAAGATACACCACTGGGTAAGACCATTGATGACTTCTTCCCCAGATGGCTGCATAGCACTTTCCAACATTGTGAAGGCTAACCAGCAAGGAGGAAACTTCCAGTTCAGTTTCAGCTTCATTTCTCTATGTCCTGCAACCAAGATATGTGATGTCTTCAGTAATAGGATCTTACCTTCAAGTTCTGATCCACAACCAATAGTGATAACAATAGCACATGGTTGAGGGACTCTTAGACTTTCCTGACCAACAACTCAAAGAGAAATATCCCACATTTGGCACTGAGATTTTCATTTGATTACCTCTGGTTTCTATAGTTGGCATTATATACAATAGTTCAAGTGGAAGTACGCTACTTGGGTAGTTAATAAGGTGGTTTCTTGAGTACCCATGGTTCACTTTATCTTAGAACATCAGTTACTAAAGGCATTTTGAAAAGGCCATGGAAACCTATTACACTATAGACTCACTCTAAAAGATATACAGAGTTTTAATATAAACCTAGAATAGAAAAATTGATCCTGTTTCAATGCATCAGTGACTTTATCTGCAGTCATTCCCCACATTTTAGAGTTTTATGAATATAACATAAAGAGGTTTAGTGGAGTTACAGTACAACAGAGAAACAGTACTCCCCAATTAAAAACCCTAGTACTAGGAGTCACTTGCCTATTTTTGAGTTGTTAGCCAGTGAGGCCACATAGATTCCCCAAGCATTACAAGATATTGCCAGTAATCTTGACTGCCATCTAGAACTTGATGATAAAACCCTATTGCTGAAGACACCATATTTAAATCTTAAAACATAAATCAAGCTGGTACTCACCTGAAAACTTCATTCCAACTGGATTGTCTTCATAGTTCTCTAAGGTACAATACTTGCTACAGCAGAAGAAAAATAACCATCATCTTACCCAACTGTGAACCCTGCAAACTACCACAGTGACTGCCCTGACCAGTACCCAGCGGTGCAATAGTGGCACAAACTTTATGGGAGTAACCAACCACTCTGATTATATCTAAGGCTCACTCCGTGAGATGGAACCCATACCGGCACAGTTATTGGGGCTAAGACCCAGTAGCTAGATAGATCATAGGCCCTGGAGGAGAACCCACTGCTATTATTCTGGTACATAGACATACTATTAAAGTGTTTCCTAATGACTGACTGCTATACCCAAGACCAGTGCGTCTTTCAGTTCTTCTCAGAAAAACTTCTTACAGTAAATAACATCTAATACAGAATCTCCCAACTGGCCGACATGCAGAGAACAAAGGACTATGGAGTGGAGCTGGAGATGACTTAGCACTTAAGAGCATGTATTGTTCTTGTAGAGGACATGAGTTCAAGTCCAGTACCCACATCAATCAACTCACAGTGCACAACTGTAACTCTAGGTCCAGGGGATCTGACATGCCTCTGCCCTCCTCAGCACATACACATACATGCACATACATAAATAATGATAAAAATATGGTTTAAAGGAGATGTAAAAGAGACTGTTCAGCACTGCGTATATACCACTCCCCTTTCCTCAAAGCTCAGGGATCTTCATGGAAGAGAAAGGGGGGAAATTGTAGGAGCCTGCAATGGAATAAAAGAAAAGAAAATCGGAAATTTTTTCAAACATTACAGAGCAATTGACCATATGAACTCACAGTGATTATGACAACATTTGCAAGAAAGACCTGTGGAAATTTTAACCAGATGAAATCTCAGCACAGAAAGGGAAGGTGGGCACAAAATCGATAACCTAACTAAGAAGTTATTGGTATTTGGTGGTTTAGGGGGAGAGTTTTCTTTAATGGTGTTACCCCACAGACTAGCCAGACTCTGGGGCAGCCCACCCCAAGTTGGGTACACAAACTGGACTCAGAGAGGAGCATTTAAAGTTGGGTGGGAAGTGGGGATGGTTATAGGAGAGTTAAGGGTAGGGTGAATATGTTCAAAATACATTATGAAATTCCAAAAAATAGAAAGTAAAACTATTATTTAAAAAATTAAGGAGAAGGCTTAGCTTGCAAGAGATAAGAACCTGGGTAGCCAATGAAAAAGAAGGAGCAATAAACGAAGAAAGTAACTGTGCGGCCCTGGTAAGCTGACCATGCTCCAGGGCAGGACTACACATGCAAGAATATTTGGGTAGCATAAATTGGTCTTGATGGATTTTTTTAAAATTAAGATTTTTTTAAAAGACACAAAGTTGGTGGGTAGAGAAGTAGGGTGGATCTGGGAAGTGCTGGGGGGCACTGAATATGATTTTTTTTTAAGGATAAAACTATCAAAGAACTAATTTTTTAAGTATTTTTTCAATTTTGTGGGTTTTGTGTTTTTAATAGAATTACATTGCTTTCCTTCCTCTCCTCCCTCTAGCCCATCTCGGCCACCCTCCCTAAAATTCCTCCCCTGCCCATCCCCCCTCAAGTTGATAGCCTTTTTTTCTTTATTATTGTTACATACATGTGTGTTGGTGGTATGTGTATGGTTTCAAGGATGACCACTCTGCATTGGATTTTTCTTTTTAAGAAGAGAGTAACTCTGGCTTCACTCAGCAAAGATCTCAAGATACCACCAGCAATGAACTATGTGATCTGTGCTAGTTTGCATCACTGTAACAAAATAGCTTCACATAAACAACTTAAAAGGAGGAAACATTGGTTCTGGTTGGTGGTTTCAGAGTTTCCACTCTGTAAGCTGGATCCGGTATTTCTTTGAGGTCATGAAGCAGAACACCATGGTGGACAGGGCAGGATAGAGCAAAGCTGCTTACTTAATGGCAGTCAAGAACTAGAGAGTGATAGGGACCGGGGTAAGATATACCTTCACTCTATAGCCCATTAAGCCTACAGCCTCCCTCAGCTGCTCAAGTACCTGGGATTATACCCTTTACAATCATCACTACAAATACCTTCACATATGCATCCAGGGGTATGCTTTATTAAGTATCTCAGTCCAATCAAGTTGGCAGGAATAACCATCAGAGTGATACTAGGATGTACACTAAATCTCAGCATTTTTCCCTGAAACCCCCATTCCAGTACACACAGGCACACACACCCTTATCACCATAGTAGGGTAAAAAGTAATCATCCATTTCATTTAGCTGTTAATCCTGTGATCTACAACAACCAACCTATCAAGTTATGCCCACTGATGTGATAGTGGTTCCAATGTTTTGGAAGTAACTAACCACCTTCTGATTCAATTAAAGCCCACTCCATAGATGAATTCTATGCCTGGTACTGTTAAGTGGGCCAAAAACCCAGGGCTGCCTAGGCCATGGGACCTAGGAGAGAACCTGCCTCTATCATTCTACTGGATGGACAGTAATAAGCTGTCCCCTAAATTCTTAGCTTTATACCCATTGACTAATAACATCTCTCAACCCTCATGAGAAAAGCTTTCTTTTGTAGTAGGTGGCCATAAATAGAGATGCACAACTGGTTAGTATACAGAGAATAAGAGATTTTGGAGTGTTCAACTCAGAGAGAGACATCTCGATCATACCCCTCCTTCCAAAACTCAGGAATCATCTCAGAAGATAGGGAGGAAAGGTTGTAAGAACCAGAGGGAGCTGGTATCTATTGAGAGAAATCCATGGAGTCTGTTTAAAGGGCAAAGGAATTTATTAAGGGGAAAACTCCCTATACAGAACAGAATAGTCACAGGTTCTGGAGCAGTGTTCTGGCCACCTGAGTCAGTCCCGTATCCCAAACTATGGGCGGGGGGGGGGGGTGAGAGAGGAGAGTACCTACATGCTTCTCAGATCTTAAGGGTCGCCAAGAGGTCACTCCCGAGGGGCATATACTTCAAGATCATAGGCAGGTAATGTAGCATCTCTAGGGGTGGTGCTTAAGGTCATAGAATAGCTACCCACTACAGGTATCTAACAAAACAGTATTTGCTAGACATGACAGGGATGCTGCACATACCAACTCAACAGCAAATGTGGCTGGATGTACAAGCCCTGTAGATCAAACCAGACAAAATCCCAGAGTAGTTTGGGGAGGAACTCATGAAGTCCCATCCCTAGCTGAGGAATCGATGATTGATGGCTGCTAGGGGAAGCTTAGTTTTCTCCAAAGATGTAGTTGTTTGAGGCTACCCATGTTCCAATAGATGGTCTGACATCATTGGAATGTTTATATGCTGGAGCACTTACATACAGGAGCACTGGAGCAGTATATACAGGGAACACAAAGTTGACTCAGTGGATTTCTTTAAGAAAAATCACATGAAATTGAGAGAGGAAAGTGGTGGGGAAAACAGGAGAGGAATTGAGTGCAAGAATAGGAATAGATTTGATCACATATGCATAAATAAAATTCTCAATGAAGAAAAAAGTGAAACTACTTTTCTCGTAACTTATGAATTAATACCAAAGACTTCAGAAATGTACTAAAAATGTTCTTCTTGTGACATATCAATTCTTAACACCTAGGCACCTAACACAAGGGCACCCATGTCTGTAAAGGAAACACTACTAAAGCTTAAGTCACACGTTGATAGTAGGAGACTTCAATACCCAACTCTAACTAATGAACAGATCATCCAGACAAAAACTAAACAGAAATACTGGAGCTAACTGACTTATGACCCAAATGGACCTAACTGTTATCAGTACAATATTTTACCAAAACAGAAAAGAATACACTTTCTTCTCAGCATCTCATGGAACGTTCTCCAAAATTAATCACATGCTTGCTCACAAAGCAAGTCTCAACAGATACAGGAAAACTGAAATAACCCTTTGCAACCTCTCAGAACACCATGGATTAAAGCTGGATTTCAACAACAGAAAGACTACAAACTCACAGAAACTGAACAACTCTATTGAATTACCACTGGATTAAGGAAGAAATAAATTAAAGACTTCCTATAATTCAATGAAAATAATTGCACAACATACCCAAATCTGTGGGACACAAAGTGATGCTAAGAGGAAAGGTCATAGTACTAAGTGCCTTCATAAAGAATTTGGAGAAATCACATGCTAATGACTTAACATCACACCTGAAAGCTCTAGAATAAAAAGAAACACACCCAAGAGGAGTAGATTGCAGGAAATAATCAAACTGAGGGCTGAAATCGATAAAATAGAAACACCACGAACAATACAAAGAATCAGTGAAACAAAGAGTTGGTTCTCTGAGAAAGTCAATAAGGTAGAAAAACCCTTATCCAAACTAAAAGACAGATTAACAAAATCAGAAACAAAAAAGACAGAACACTGAGGAAATCTAGTGAGTCATTAAGTCATAATTCAAAAACCTGTACGGCACAAAACTGGAAAATCTAAAAGAAATGGATAAATTTCATGATAGGTATCACCAAAATTAAACCAAGATCAGATAAACAATTTAAATAGACATATAACCCCTAGGGCAATAGAAGCAGTCATTAAAAGTTCCCCAAACAATCGGGCGGTGGTGGCACATGCCTTTAATCCCAACACTCAGGAGGCAGAGGCAGGTGGATCTCTGTGAGTTCGAGGTCAGCCTGGTATCCAAAGCGAGTTCCAGGAAAGGTGCAAACCTACACAGAGAAACCCTGTCTTGAAGAACCAAAAAAAAAAAAAGTTCCCCAAACGAAAAATGCTCAGGGCCAGATAGTTTTAGCACCAAATTCTACCAGACTTTCAAAAAAGATCTAATTCCAATACTCCTCAAATTATTCCACAAAATAGAAGCAGAAGGAATATTGACAAATTCTTTTTGTAAGGTCATAGTCAACCTGATACCCAAACCACAAAAGACTCAACAAAGAAAGAGAATTACAGACCAATTTCCCTCACAAACATTGATGCAAAAATACCCAATAACAAAAAAATACCCAATAATATACTTGTAAACCTAATCCAAGAACATATCAAAAAGATCATCCACCGTGATCAAGTAGGCTTCATCCTAGAGATGCAGGGATGGTTCAACATAATAAAATCTGTCAATATATTCCATCATATAAATAAACTGGAGGTAAAAAACCCACATGATCTTCTCACTAGATGCTAACAAAGCCTTTGACGAAACCCATCACCCCTTCATGGTATAAGACTTGGAGAAATAAGGGATAAAGAGACAAGCATAAATGTAGCATGAATCTTAGAGAGTCTTATTAATAAAATCACACCCGGGGCCAGTTATTGGGGTGAAATGCTGGATGGTCAGAGAGACAGAACAGCCACAGCTAATCTCACCTGGCCAACTTCTCAGCTGGTCTTGTTTCCTCAGACTGGAAGCTTCTGTGTCCTCATATCTGAATGGCTCTCAGCTGAACTGTGCTGCTAGAAGCCTGAAAGCCTAACCAGCCAAATGCTTCTAGTTTCTGGTCCTCACGCCTTATATACCTTTCTGCTTTCTACCACCACTCCCTGGGATTAAAGGCTTGCTTTCTGGGATTGAAGGCATGTGTCACCATGCCTGGGCGTTTCCAATGTGGCCTTGAACTCACAGAGATCCAGAGGGATTTCTACCTCTGGAGTGCTAGGATTAAAGGTGTGAGTGCCACCATTTTCTAGCCTTTGTATCTAGTGGCTGTTCTGTCTCTGACCCCAGATAAGTTTATTAGGGTGCACAATATTTTGGAGAACACAATACCACCATACATAAACATAATAAAGGCAATATACAGCATGCCAATTGCCAGCATCAAATGGAAACAGAAAGCAATTCCACTGAAATCAGGAAAAAGACAAGGATGTCCACTCTCCATATCTATTCAATATACTACTTGATAGCTAGAGCAATAAGGCAACTAAAAGAAATCAAGGGGATACAAAGTGGAAAGGAAAAAAATCAAAATATCATTATTCACAGATGATGTGATAGTGACCCCTAAACAATAAATGGACTGAGAAAGAAATCAAGAAAACAACACCCTTCACAATAGTCACAAATAATATAAAATATCTTGGTGTAACTCTAAGCAAGCAAGTGAAAGACATCTATATCACAAGAACTTCAAGTCTTTGAAGAATATATCAGAACACGGAAAGATCTCCCATGCTCCTAGATCACTAGGATTAACATAGTAAAAATGGCCATCTTACCAAAAGCAATCTACAGATTCAATGAAATTCCCATTAAAATCCCAACAAAATTCTTTACAGACCTTAAAAGAACAATACTCAACTTCATATGGAAAAATAAAAAAAGTTCAGAATAGCTAAAACAATTCAGAGCAATAAAAACTTATGGAGGTATCACTATCCTTGATTTTAAGTTCTACTACAGAGCTATAGTAATAATAATAATTTTAAAAAAAACAGCGTGGTATTGTCATAGAAACAGATAAGTTGATCAGTGGAATCAAACTGAAGACCCAGATTTAAATCCACACACATATGAACACCTGATTTTTGACAAAGAAGCCAAACTTAAGCAATGGAAAAAAGAAAGCATCTTCAACAAATATCGCTGGTATAAGTGGATGTGGACATATAAAAGAATGCAAATAGAACCATATCTGTCACCCTGTGCAAAACTTAAGTTCAAATGGGTCAAAAACCTCAAAATAAATCCAGATACACTAAACCTGATAAAAGAGAAATTGGGAAATAACCTTGAACATATTG
The DNA here is from genome assembly GCF_949786415.1 of Peromyscus eremicus. NCBI lineage: Eukaryota > Metazoa > Chordata > Mammalia > Rodentia > Cricetidae > Peromyscus > Peromyscus eremicus. The sequence continues at coordinate 1,108,223 of NC_081424.1, read as the reverse complement.
GCACAGGAAACAACTTCCTGAATAGAACACCAATAGCATAGACACTAAAACTTGACAATTAAGAAATGGTACCTCATGAAACTAAAAAGCTTCTGTAAGGCAAAAGGCACCATCAAGAGGACAAAACAGCAGCCTACAGAATGGGAAAAGATCTTCACCAACTCCAAATCTGACAGAGGGCTGATTTCCAAAATATATAAAGAACTGAAGAAAGTAGACACCAAAAACCCAAATAACCCTTTAAAAAAAATGGGTTCAGCTCTAAACAGCATTCTCAACAGAAGAATTTTATATGGCCAAGAAACAGTTAAAGAAGTGTTCAACATCCTTAGCCATCAGGGAAATACAAATAAAAATGACTCTTAGGTTCTTACACATGTCAGAATGGCTAAGATGAAAACACAGAGACAGCTCATACTGAAGAGGATGTGGAGTAAGGGGAACACTGCTCCATTGCTGGTGGGAGTGGAAACTTGTACAGCACTTTGTAAATCAATATGGCAGTTTCTCAGAAAATTGAGAATTGATCTACCCTAAGACCCAGCTATACCACTCTTGGGCAATATAGCCAAAGGATGCTCAATCATACCACAAGGACACTTGCTCAACTATGTTCACAGCACCTTTATTTATAATAGCCAGAATGTGGAAACAACCTAGATGCCCTTCAACCAAAGAATGGGCAAAGAGAATTGATAAATTTACACAATGGAGTATTACTCAACTGTTAAAAACAGTGACATCATGAAATTTACAGGCAAATGGATAAAACTATAAAAAAAAATCACCCTGAGTGAGGTAACCCAGACCTGTAAAGACGAACATGGTATGTACTCACTTAGAAGTAGATATTAGTTGTAAAGGATAACCATGCTATAATCCACAGACTAGGTAATGAGGCTATGTAATAAGAATTTCAAGGGGGAAGCTAGGATCTCCCTGGCAAGGGGAAATAGAAGAAATTTCATGGGTGGATTGGGGGCCAGAGGAAACAGGAACATGAGGGATCAGGTGGGGGAGGAATGGAGGGGAAGAGTACTGAAAGAGACTGGAAAGGTGGGGCATTTCAGGGTGAAGTGCATACATGGTACAAGGGAAACTCCCAGAAATCTACAAGGATGACCTCAGCTAAGACTCCTAGCAATAGGGGATATATAGCCTCAACTGACCACCTCCTGTGACCAGGCAGGACTTCCAATGGAGGTGTTGGGACACCAACCCAGACGCATAACCTTTAACCTACAGTCTGTCCTGCCTATGGGATGCACTGGGATAAGGGTGGGGCAGAGATTGTGGGAGTGACCAACCAATAACTGGTCCAGCCTGAGACCCATGCTGTAAGAGTGAGTCCACCCGTGACACTGCCTGGATTGCCAAGACCCAGATACTCGATGGTCTAGACACCTAGGATAGAACTAAAAACTACTGGAGGAAAAAAAAGTCAATGTAATTATGCCTAACAATATTGTGCTATACACATAGATTGGTACCTAGCTCAATAGTCATCAGAGAGGCTTCACCCAGCAATTGATGGAAACAGATGCAGAGACCCACAGCCAAACATTAGGCTGAGTTTGGGGATTCCTGTTGAAGAGAGGGAGGAAGGATTGTAGGAAACAGAGAGGTCAAGGACATCACAAGAAAACCCACAGGATCAACTAACCTGGGCTCATAGGGGCTTGCTCACAGAGACTGAGCAGACAACCAGGGAGCCTACATGGGACTGTTCTAGGCTCTGCATATATGTGAGTCTTCTTGTGGAACTTCTAACAGTGGGAGCAGGGGCTGTCTCTGACTCTTTCGCTGGCTTTTGGGACCCTTTCCTCATACTGGGTCACCTTGCTCAGCCTTAATACAAGGTGAGGTGCTTTGTCTTACTGCAACTTGACATACCATGTTTTATTGATATCTATGGGAGGCTTGCCCTTTTCTGAATAGAAATGGAGGAGGAGAGGATTGTGGGAAGCAGAGAGGAGGTAGGGGAGGGACTGAGAGGAAAGGAGGCATGGGAAACTGTGGTTGAGATGTAAAATAAATAAATAAATTTTAAATACAAAACAAATGTTCTTCTTGGTAGCATATCAGCATTTGTGGATATTCTTCCTAAGCAGCAACCTAAAAAGACACAATTTATTAGGATGTGTGAGTTCAGGTTTATAGCTGCCTTTTGTAACATTGTCCATGTGGTAATTAAAACAAAACTAAACAGTGGACTAATAAAAACAAAATATGTTTCAAATGCTTTTATAATTTTAGTCAGACATTTAAGTTTTTAATCTATTTAGAATTAATTTTTATATGTGGTAAGAGATAAAGTCTCACTTTATTCTACATGTGGACATCCAGTTTCCAGCACTGTTTGCCCAGTTAAAATAGAAGGGCAAGTTCCAATGTTATATTGCACAGTAGAGTACTAAGGTAACAGTACTGAATTATTTCAAAATAGATAAAAGAGAAGGTTTTTAGTGTTCTCATCACAAAGAAATAATAGACATATATTGCAATAGATATGATAAGTTCAATTACTGCCTCATCAATATGTATATTCGATATAGATTACAAACAAGATTTTTAAGTAAAATTGGCTTAAATGACACAAGAGAAGATTTTGGTAAGAATAGGAAAAGATAAATTGCATTATGGCTAAAAAAAACTAATACATAGAAAACTATCAGTAGACATCTTCATTATAAAACATTTTTTCTCCACAAAAGTTCAGGACAGACTGAAAACCAATCATCATATATATCTTGAAATAAATTAATACTGCATGAAAGTGTTCAATAGATATCCTAACAAAGAATGCCAATAATTTCAATTGAAATTTCAAATAAGCTCATGGAAATACAAGAACAGCTTGATTTTGAGACGTCTACCAGGAATGCATATCTTTACCAATTGTTACTTTAGCTCATTATGATTATCACCAATTATGCTCTCTCTACTAGGACACAGTTTCACCAGAGATCAAAAGGCGTGGATACAGACTGTAAAGAGAAGCAGGTGTTTTTATTTGTTTTGCCCTTTTTTATATTTTATTTTTACTTATTTTATGCATATGGGTGGTTTGCTTCCATGTGTATGTGCACCGTGTGCATGTTTGATGCCCAGGGGAGCCAGAAAAGATCTCCTATGGATTGGTGAGCTGCCTTATAGGTGCTGAGAATTGAACCCAGGCCCTGTGGAAGAGCTGTGCCCCTCACTGTTGAGCCATTTCTCCAAGCCCCATTTTGTTCCTTTTTGATGAATTCCACTTCTCAGAATGCAAATCTACAATTTAGGTATAGTTCATCACATATGCAAATGTGAGTTATTGGAACATTCTGAGTGTGCTTCCTAGGGATGTGCTTTGATAAGGTGTTAGGGACAAAATGCCCAAATGCTGAGCATTCTGGGATCTGGAGACAAACGTGCCAGGGGCTATTTCAAACCAGTAGAAACAGGAACCACTAGGAAAGCAGAACAACTTTTGAGAACAAGACCATGGAGTGCTTTCACATTGGCTGAGCATGTAGATCATAATGTATGTTACAACTGAGTGAAATAAAATGGTTAAGCAAATGCTATAATGTCCTTTGAAGCATTTGTTTACATTCCTTAATATTGCAAGCAATATCAAAAACTTCCTAGGATTCTTGCTCTTCTGACACTGTATAAGCAGAAAAATAAATGTAAGTATATTCAGTAAAGTCTAAAATGCTGCTTTTAAAAGCAAGTATTTGGAACAGGCAAGATTATTCAGTGAATAAAGGTACTTGCTGCCAAGCTTGATGACCTGAGTGATGTTCTTAGAACTCCCATGATGAAATGAAAGGACTCTAAAAGTTGTGCCTTGACCTCCAATGTGTACCATGTAAGCACCATGTAAGCACATGCTTGCACACGTGTACACACACAATAAATAAATAATTTCATGTTTCATACAAAATAACTATTTTTAGACTATCCAATTTCTGAAATCTAATTTTAACCAATAGATAGGAATAAATTATGCCCTCAGCTTCTACTATAGGATTGTTCTTGGCAGAAGCAAAGAGAATGATATACAAATCTTAGTAAAAGATCAATCTTATTTTCTGATCTTTTGAAAAAAATGCATTCCTCTTAAAAAAAAAAAGCACATTACCCTACATGTATTCTTCAGAGAAACTGAAACATTGAAGAAATCAATAAACTAAAGAACACTCTCCACTGACAATCCCAGTTCCTGTAATATACCACAGTGATGGTCCTGGCTCCTCTCCATCTTGTACAATGCCAGAAGTCATAAACAGCAAACCTGCTGCTGTTTGCAACAATCCAGCCTAACAGGTTGATTCTGAATTGATTGTTACTCTTCATGCTGAGAGAGATTGTACATCTGCATCTTCTATTTCAGCTTGTCGTTTCTATCTTTGCCCACTGTGTTAATTATTTTGGAGGCTTGATCTCATCTCCAAACAATATATTTGAAATGCTCATGAGGGTTGCATAAATATTGAATAGTTAAAGACAAATTCTGAGGTCATTCAGACTAAATTTAAGTAAGTTGATTTGAATCAGCATTTATTGAGGAAATCCAGGGGCCATCCTCACACATTTAAGGTAACTAATTGTTTATAGATATGGAATTTGCACATGCATTCCAATAAATGCATGAATCAGCAATTAGAACAGAAATACATGCATTAAAACACTGGAGAAAAGGGAAGAAGATAATCAGAAAGGTGATGCCAATAACTATAATAATAATTTAAAAACTAGGGAAATTCTTCAAGACAAAAATTTTCTAATAAAATCAGATAAACATGACATAACAAGGATGAGGTGTAAAACGAAAGGGGAAATATAAAGTATACCCAAGCTGTAATTACACTGTTTATGAATTCTACAGACAGGAAAATGAGATCTGTTCCAGCTGATGAACAGAGAAGTGGCAACTGTAATTAAAATCAAATGTCTTGCCTTGAACTTGAAGTTATTTATTGGATTTGAAACTAAACATAAGCAATAAAAACAAAATCACAGTCTTCTTGAAAATAAAAATTATTTTATTTTTTTAAATAAAATATTTTATTTTGCTTTCAACAGGATAAGAAACCACCCACAGAATAGGAAAGATCTTTAAATCATGTATCTGACAAGGTATTAACATATAGAACACACAGAGAACTCCTTAAGATTTAAGAACAACAAAAAACAGCCTGATTTTTAAATGGACAAAGTACCCGATAGACATTTCTCCAAATAAAATAAGCCAATGTGATGGCACAAAACATCATCTCAGCACTCAACAGGCTAGTGGAGGAGGGTCTTGAATTTAAGTCCATCCTGAGGTACACAATAAGTTAAAGACAGCCCTACATAGGAAGACTGCATAGGAAGGTCCTGTCTCAAAGAAGGAAGAAAATGGGGGAGACAGGAGGGAAAAGAAAGGAGGAGAAAGGAAATGATTGTGGATAATTAAAAAAAAAATACAGCACCAATAAGCTCATGAAAAGATGGTTAAGACCTCTACTTGTTTGGAACCCACAACTCAAATCCATGAGATACCTCTGTGGGCCCATTAACATGGCTATTATTTTATTTTATTTTTAAAAGACTTATTTTTTAAATTATCCCTCTCTCCCTCCCCCCTAGCTCATGTGTGTTGGGGGATGGGGAGCTGGAGTTACAGACAGTTGTGAAATGCCCAATGTGGACACTAGGAGACAAACTCCTGTCCTCTGCAAGAGTGATGTGCCCTTTTAACCCCTGAGCCCTAAAATGGCTATTGTTTTAAAGAAGGCCAGAAAATAAGTAATAGCAAAATGTAGAAAAATCTAAGTTCTTATACACCATTGATGGGAACGTATTATACCATAGCCATTGTGGGAAACAGTGTGGAAACCCTAGGGAACAGTAAGGACTTGAAAAGGTATTTGTATATCCATGTTTATAGCAACATTGTTCCCAATAGCTAAACCTTAAAAGCAACACATGAGTCTGTAAAATGATGAAGGAATAAGAAAATTGCAGCATTTGCATACAGTGGAATGTCATTGGCACATGTAACAACATGAACTGTGAGTATATTATAACAAATCAGATTATGCAAAATAAGAAAGACTCGGATAATCAAAATTTCCAAGTTTTATGTACAGAATCTAGATTTTGTGAAAATAAAAAGGAAGAGGAAGTCGACCAGGGATGGGAGAGAGGGAACGAGAGACAGTAAAAGAGAAGGCAAATACCATTGAAACACATCATCTGAATTTTTAAAATGTCACAATGAAATCTACTAATCTGTACACTAAAATGCACAAATAAAAAAGAAGGGGGAGGAGGAGGAAGAGGAAAACACTATGTACCCATTTTGGTAGGCAGCTTCTATGTTGTCTTCTAATATACCTTGTCTTTGCCCTTGGGCAATTCTCTTTCTTTTAGGGTCAGGTGGACTGAGAGATCATGTCTCAGATAGACTGTAATGTGGTGTCACATCAAAGATCAGATTATTAAATGGCCACAGCTTCCATAGTCGGTACTATCCCTTATTCGTTCTTGGACTGAGCACTTACGGGCAAGCCACCAGCTCTTCCATGCTCTGTCATGAGGCAGCCCTGTGGAAGTAAACCTATGAGGTCTACCAACAGCCTTAACAGAACTCGGAAGTAGCCTTGTCAGTGATCCTGAGTCAGAGTGACCCAACTAGACCACTCCTGGATTCCCTGACCAACAGAAATTACAAGTGACAAACGTATATTGGGTTATGTTGATGTGTTTGGGGTATTTTTTTAAACTCTTATTCTTCTCTCATACATTACATCCTAACCACAGTTTTCCCCTTCCTCCACTCCCAGTCCCTCCCCCAACCTCCCCTCTCCTCCAGATCAACTCCTCCTCCCCTCCATTTCCCTTTAAAAGAAAGAAAGGAAGGAAGGAAGGAAGGAAGGAAGGAAAGAAGGAAGGAAGGAAGGACGAAACAAAGAAGCAAAGAAACAAAGAAAAGAACAGGCCTCCCAGGAGTATCCACAGAACATGGCCTAACAAGATACAATACTGATCATAAACCCTCATATCATGGCTGGACATGGCAACCCAGTAGGAGGAAAAGGGTACCAAGTGCAGGCAAAAGAGTCAGAGAAACCCATACTCCCATTGTTGGGAGTCTCACAGAATGCCAAGCTACACAAATGTAAGGTATATGCAGATGACCTAGCTCAGGACCATACAGGATCTGGGTTTGATGCCTCAGTTTCTGTGAGCCCTACTTAGTTGATTTTGTGGGTCAAGTTCTCATGGCTAAGTTCTCAACCTTCCTGGCCCCTACAATCCTTCCTCCTCCTCTTTTGGTGGGGAAGAAGGATCCTCTTCTTCCTCTCCCACTAGTGTTCGGCTGTAGGTCTCTGCATCTGCTCCCGTTGGTTGCTGAATGGCGACCCTCTAATAAAAATCATGCTAGACAATGATCTGTGAGTGTAACAGAGCAATCCTTTCATTGACTTTTTTCCCCAGTTGTGTTTGGTTCTATCCTGGGTCTCTAGGCTATCATGCCTCTGGGTCCTGACCCTGCAAGCAATGTCAGGTGTGGGGTGTTTGGCAGTATTTTATTTCACATCCATAGATAACTACATTAGTGTATTGCACCATTCTAAGTTTTTTATTCGTACTATTTATGTCGACACACAGCTTTAGTTTATTCTACTGAATGAATATATCACAGTTTATTCATTTTTTTTTTAATTTGACTCAGCCTAATTTTATTGTAACTAGTGCTGGACCGGGACTTCTAGAGTCTGGCCCAGATCATTTTACTTTAGCCATATTTAAGCACAGCACAATTTTGAGTAAAGTATTGAGATTAACTCAGTCCCAAGTGCACAAAATTTAAGACATGTTTACATTGAGATTCCTCACAAAGTACTTCTGGCTTCTTTTACAAAAATGGGTACTGTTGACTAGAGATAGTGCCCAAGATCTAGGGTCTAGGGAATTTGATTAAGGTACAGTTTATTCAGTTTTAAGTCGATGGATTTTTATGTGTCACTACAAATAATTGTCACAAGAAATATTTTTTCCTATGCCTTATATAGACTTTTAAATTTCGTAAAAATTTACATTGCTGAGTCTGGAAGAGAACATGCTTAGCTCTATATTTAATCCCCGCAGCCAAAGATACAAGAAACGTAAAGTTTGCCTAGACTAGTAAAGTGTGTTTTTATTGTTTTTGTTTTTGATGTGGGGGATTGAACCCAGACTCTTGGAAGATGCTAAATAAACACTCAGTGTACCACTGAGCTATGCACCCAGCCTCTATTTTGAAGACAGTAATCTATCAAGATAAACCTGTAGATTTCACTACAAAAGGGAATCTCTATACCTGATGCAACTATAAAATAAGAAAGCACCTTCTTGAGTTTGCCCTGGGTGCATGAGTGGAACTAGTCAGCATGCTTCTTCCATGACTGCAGTCCTGCACTTTGGGTTGACTGCAAAATGTACTGCTCCTTTCATAATTCAGTGGGAGATTCCATCCCAGAAGGGTTCTCTAAATAGAGAAGCAGGCCCTCCTCCCACCTACACCCACACTTGTTTACCCTGCTAGAGCCAGGCCCTGGAGTTAAAACATGAAGAGGACATGACATCTGTCCTAGATGAAGTTTACTCCCCTGGGCCAGAGAAAGACCTACAACAACCTTCAGCTTCATGAGTAGAAGTAGCCACGGGGGGACAGACAGGGAATGAATACTTGGACAGCATAAAGTTATTCTCTGACCATAAGTATAAGAGCAACAGCCAAGAAGGGATCAAAGTCTTGCATTTCAGGGTCAGGTAGAAACCTGGTACAAGGGAAACTCCCAGGAACCTACAAGGATGACCTCAGCTAAGACTCCTAGCAATAGGGGATATATAGCCTCAACTGGTCACCTCCTGTAACCAGGCTAGACTTCTAGTGGAGGGATTGAGACACCAACCCAGACACATAACTTTTGACCTACAGTCTGTCCTGCCTATGGGATGCGCTGGGATAAGGGTGGGGCAGAGATTGTGGGAGTGACCAACCAATAACTGGTCCAGCCTGAGACCCATGCTGTAAGAGTGAGTCCACCCCTGACACTACCTGGATTGCCAAGACCCAGATACTCGATGGTCTAGACACCAAAGATAGAACCAAAAACTACTGGAGGGGAAAAAGAAGCCAGTGTAATTATACCTAACAATACTGTGCTATACACATAGATTGGTACCTAGCTCAATAGTTATCAGAGAGGCTTCACCCAGCAATTGATGGAAACAGATGCAGAGACCCACAGCCAAACATTAGGCTGAGTTTGGGGGATCCTGATAAAGAGAGGGAGGAAGGATTGTAGGAAACAGAGGAGTCAGGAGCATCATAAGAAAACCCACAGGATCAACTAACCTGGGCTCATAGGGGCTTGCTCACAGAGACTGAACAGACAACCAGGGAGCCTACATGGGACTGTTCTAGGCCCTCTGCATATATGTGCATATATGTGACAGTTGTGTAGCTTGCTCTTCTTGTAGGACTCCTAACAGTGGGAGCAGGGGCTGTCTCTGACTCTTCTGCTGGCTTTTGGGATCCTATTCCTCATGCTGGGTCAAAGGGAGGTGCTTAGTCTTACTGCAGCTTGATATGCCATTTTTTTTTAATATCTGTGGGAAGCCTGACCTTTTCTGAATAGAAATAGAGGAGAAATGGTTTGGGAGGAGGGACTGGCCGGAAAGGAGGGAGGAGAAACTGTGGTCAGGATGTAAATTAAAAAAAAAAAAAAGTCTTTCTCTGTATGGACACCAGCAGGCCTGGGCTGGGATGTGCTATGAACCAGGAACACTGAGGTAAATATGAAGTAGCACAGCTGAAGAAGAGGTTGTGGGCCCCGAAGCCTAGAGGCTACTGGGGGCTGTGACACTCACAAGACAGCAGTATGAGCTCCCGTTGATTTCCTATGGTTTCCATCAAAGCATATGAAACAAATGGATGACTTAAAAAACCTGAAGTCTTGTTTCCAAGCTCTGGAAGTTCTTAGAAACCTGGAATCAAGGATCTCGGTAGGGACTATGCTTTTTTTCTCCTTGGAGGGAGAAGCTTTCTTTCCCCTTCCTGTTTCATGTGACACCATGTGTTCTCTGACTTATGGTCCCAGCACAGGTCTAGGCTTAACCCTCTTGTTCACATGGTCCCATCTTTTTTGTCTCTTTACAATCATCTCTCTCCGTGTCCTTTTGCAAGGAGGATACCAATCGGGTGGAACCAGGGCTCACTTATGTTACCTAAGGTTGCACTTCATTGGCTGTGTTAAAATACTCCTTCTTTATGGGGCTGGAGAGATGGCTCAGTGGTTAAGAGCACTTTTTGATCTTGCACAGAGCCAGGGTTTGTTTCCCAGCACCCCTATAGCAGTTCACACCCGTCTGTGACACCAGTTCCAGGGCATCTGACTCCCTCTTCTGAACCTAGGTGCCAGCCTGCTTCTTCAGGCACCAGATACACATGAATAAATCTTAAGTTTTGGTGAAGTTTGCAGAGAAACAAACACTCATAGACATAAAATGAAAAAAGACAGTCTTTAAAAATTAAAAATACTATTTTTTGTGGGCTCTTTTACAACAGATTATGACATTTTGAAACTTTTATTTTATCCACATTTGAAACTACTTTACTGGAAAATTACTGTGTATGTATAAGTTAACAACAACAACAACACAAAATCAAATGTTGCAGTGTTAAACATTAAGTCTCTCCCTCCAGACCCCTCCTCTGAAGTCACTGCTCATAAAATTTTGTATGACCTTCCAGAATTATTCTATAGAGAGCATTGGATTCTTTCGACAATCACATTTTAGCAGGGAACATGTTGTTAAAAGAATTGAAGTCTGGGGTGGGGGCTGTAAAAATATTTCCCAGCAGGGTCTGTTAGAGATCAGGAACAGACTTTTACTGCTGAACTCATTGCCTGAAAAGTATCTTTAATTTCCTAGATTCTGCCCCTACTTTGCTCTCGTTCCTATCAGCTTTCCTGCTCCAGGAAGACATTTGTCTGCCTACTGACAGGCAGGAAGGATACTCCATAACCTCACTTTGTTCTGTTGACCTTCACTGGAGACCCCTCAAATAACCCTTTTAAGAGAAGATGGGACAATGAAAATATGTGTGCTTGAGAAGGCTTTAGTTTCCTCTGTTCCTTTGTATGCTTTAATGCCTAAGTTTATTGTTACTAAGTTTGCGTATATTCCACGCTTTTTCAAGCACTTCTTGTGTGCAAGTTGAGCTAGACCACCAGAGTCCTGACAGACACTGGTGCTGTGGAGGCTGAGCCAAGGACACAGCATGTGCCTGAGGAAATCAATGCAGTGAAGGGCCACAGGGACCTTCCACGGCTGACCTTAGTTGTCTTTTCTATTCTGAAGTATCTGCATAGTTCCATTTTAGTTGAAGACTGCACTTAACGTGTTCCATGTTGATGCATATAAGATCTATCATCTGGCAGTTATCATCTCTTTGTTTATATACCCATACTGAGAAAGATACTTAAAGAATTCAAAGATCATTCAAATAATGAGGGAATTTTATATATGATATTTTTTTCTTGAATAAATCTTAAATTGTGGTGAAATGTTTTCTGAGGTGTTTGGGAAAGTGCTACATCCCTTTAAATAGAAGTGCCCTCTCACTCCCATCTGAGTATGCATCAGAACTACAGTCATTTGGGATGGTTCATCGTGGGCTGCTATTATATTTGAATGTCTAATTAAAGCCAACTTTTCTTTATTTAGCACTTTTATGATCAGTGAGCATGGTGGTGATGTTGGAGGTGGCTTGCATCTATGACCAAAACTAAAATGGGGGAGGTAATAACTCATTGGATTTTCTTTTTCTGTCATTTTGTGATAGGAAATATAAAAACATAAAGAAACATGGCTAGTATGAGTAACTAAGTCTCCTTCCTCAAAGGAATATGATTTTACTGAATCTACTCTAAGAAAGGAATAAGTTTTAATGTCAGCTTTTAAAGTCAAAAATAGAAGGGAATCTTTTTAAAACCTCTGTCACACCACAAGGCATGCAGGCATGCTAGTTAATTCATGATGACATTTTAACCAGCCCTTTTTTGCCAGGAGTGATAACACAGGGTCTATTTTCATTTCTTCAGAGGTTAAAGGAGTCCCAGACAGCCAGGTAGCTCCACCCTGGGTTTTTGGGCAGAGCCTTCGACATCAGGCTGGGAAAGCAGGGTAAACAAGTGTGGGTGTAGGTGGGAGGAGGGCCTGCTTCTCTATTCAGAGAACCCTTCTGGGATGGAATCTCCCACTGAATTATGAAAGGAGCAGTACATTTTGCAGTCAACCCAAAGTGCAGGACTGCAGTCATGGAAGGAACATGCTGACTAGTTCCACTCATGCACCCAGGGCAAACTCAAGAAGGTGCTTTCTTATTTTATAATTGCATCAGGTATAGAGATTCCCTTTTGTAGTGAAATCTACAGGTTTATCTTGATAGATTACTGTCTTCAAAATAGAGGCTGGGTGCATAGCTCAGTGGTACACTGAGTGTTTATTTAGCATCTTCCAAGAGTCTGGGTTCAATCCCCCACATCAAAAACAAAAACAATAAAAACACACTTTACTAGTCTAGGCAAACTTTACATTTCTTGTATCTTTGGCTGCTGGGGGTTAATCTAGAGCTAAGCATGCTCTCTTCCACTGAGCTACTGCCCAGACTTTTAAATTTCTCTTGCAATTCCCCTTTAGTAGACCTGTGTGTTGTCGCAGTGGACAGCCAAGTCGTTCAACCACTTCCAACTTAAGAGCCAAGACCCTAAATCCAAGCAGCTGTGGTACACTGTAAGGGAAATGTGCCACCAGAGGAGATGTGGAGATATGGCATGTTTCTAGAACTCCTGAAAAACTCGCTCTTCTACACTTAGAAAGCCCATTCAAGGGACCCGAAAGTAAGAAATGAGCCCAGGCATGGCATCAGACCTAAGTTACAAGTCTGCAGTCTTAGATATTTTTACCCCTATTATTCCACTTGTCTACATTCCCAGCTGGTTTTAAGCTCTGAGGCTGCAACCCCTACTTCAGAGACTGACATTCATTGTCTCTTGGGAAATGAATGAATGATACCAATGATTACTGACTCAAAAACCACAAAACCATGAAGTTTGAACAAACAGATATAGAAGAAGGCACTGGAAGAAGTATATGGTCTCATTCCTCAAGCCTTTATTATAAAATCAACAGAACATATTTAAGTCACTAATGATTTGAAAGGAATAAAAAGCTAGAAATAAAAGGTCATTTCTCTCGAAATTCACAAATTATAAACAACATGTATTGCTGGGTTGTGGTTACACATGCCTTTAATCCCAGCAATCAGGAGGCAGAGCCAGGTGGATCTCTGTGAGTTTGAGGCCAGCCTGGTCTACAGAGCGAGATCCAGGACAGGCACCAAATCTACACAGAGAAACCCTGTCTCAAACCTCCCCCCGAAAAAGGAAGACAGCCTGTATTAATACAATTTTATTAACAAATTATGACTCATTATGACCCATCCCACAGTGAAAGAATAAAGAAAATACTGCCTACTACAAAAAGTTAGTTCCTAATTAGCATCAGACTGCAGAATTTACTGGGTATAATTTTCCACTGTAAATTGTTGTCACATTGACCTTGGCTGGCAGTAAGGACATGGGCTTGAAAACACATCTTCCCTCTGCCAGCATGTCCCCATAAAACACCAGCACCTTCCACAGCCCGTTCACTAGTCTGTCTGCTTCCCTGTGCTCCAGCTCCCCACTGTCACTAGCTTTGAATCTTCTTCAGGAGACATTAACACTTGTAACATCCATGAGAATCAGAAAGGACACAGGAATTGGAATCAGACAGGCCCATAAGTGGGACCCTATCAATGCATCTTACGCCTGTGTGGCTCTGTCCTGTGAATCTTGCTTCTCATATGGTTAAAAAAAAATCTTTCTTGGGGGTTCAAAGCAACTGCTCATGCAGGCTATTTCTTCCAGTTTTGAGTCCTGTGAATAACTGGGAGGCTGACAGTCCTCTCCTCTCTGCACTCAGATTCCCGGAGAAGCTAAGTAAATCTCCTAAAAACATGCAGCAAACATAGCAAGGGCATGTTCAAAATATTGACCCAGAGTACACTGACCTTAAAAAGCAGCTGCTTTGGACTTAACAAGTGGAAACTGACACTTTCATAAATGCAGTGTTAAGCTTGCCGATTGTCTATGTTTTCGGGTTTCTGTCCTTTGAGGCCCAAATGAACGAACTTACAGTTGTCTATGGTACCAGCAAGGCATTCTTCACATGGATTCCCCACTCTGACTTCATTCCGATCTGGTCTCACTGAGTATACAGAGAGAATTAAGAGCCTTCTTTGCCCTGATACCCTTACCACAATGGCATCTAAAGAGACTGTGTGAATACTATTTACTTCCAAGAAACCACCCACCGATACCTACTCTCCATCTTCATGCCTCCTCTTCACCCCAAATAGCCTCCCTCAGATCCCAGGTGTATCTGTGTCTGGCTGTGTCTGTGGCTGTGTATCTGTGTCTGTCTGTCTATGTCTGTGTGTCTGTGTCTGGCTGTGTCTATAACTATGTTTGTCTGTGTCTGTGTGTGTCTGTGTGTCTACGTCTGTGTGTGTGTCTGTATCTGTGACTATGTCGGTCTGTGCCTGTGTGTATGTGAGTGTGTGTGTGTGTGTGTGTGTGTGTGTGTCTGTCTGTGTCTGTGTGTGTCTGTATCTGTGGCTATGTCAGTCTGTGCCTGTGTGTATGTTAGTGTGTGTGTGTGTGTGTGTGTGTGTGTGTCTGTGTCTGTGTCTGTGACTGTGTCTGTGTCTGTCACTATGTCTGTCTGTGTCTCTCTCTCTCTCTGTGTCTGTGTGGATCTGTGTCTGTGTGTGTCTGTGTGTGTCTATGTCTGTGTCTGTGTGTGTGTCTGTATCTGTGGCTATGTCGGTCTGTGCCTGTGTGTGTGTGTGTGTGTGTGTGTGTGTGTGTGTGTGTGTGTCTGTGTCTGTGTCTATGTGTATCTGTGTGTGTATGTGTGTGTGTGTGTGTGTCTGTGTCTGTGTGTGGTGCTGAACTGGTGATTTCATAACGTGGCAAGAATAAGAGCTTTGTACAGCCACTCCATCCATACTGATTGCTTCACCACATGAAATAGGAAGCCTGTGGAAAAGTTCTATAAATGTGCACCAAGAAATACAGCTTCATAAATCAGCACTTTGGAAAACTTTAGAACTTCAATTTTTTTCTAGTGATTTTAGAAATGCCAATGGACTTTGAGAGACAGGACAACATTAATGTACTTGAGATGGAGAATGGGAATGATTATTTAGAGTTAAAATCTGTAATCATATTACTGTTATTAATTTTTGTATAAGAAAACATGTTCAAAATAGAATTTATAGACTCTCATATGATTCAGACTTCCCTCTATTCCATTTGCCCCTAAATGGACCCCTCATTCCCAGATAGACAAGTGCTATTATCAAGAAAAGAATTTCAACGCCCTTGATACATCAGCAATATGGCTACCTAAACAAGACCTGAACAAAGATGATGCCAATTAATACACTATTGTGGAAGGAGGAAATCTCCTGGGCCCCATCCCTAGACAAAGAACTACAAACAGCTAAGGAATGTGAATGGAGGGAGAACCAGTCTTCCTCAGACATGAGCCTCCTAACTGGTTATCCAGTTCCCAGTGGTCAGCCATGAAATCATATACATACAAGCAACACAAAATGGACTCAACAGGTGTGTGTGTCCAAGTGTTTGCACACATATGTATCAATACAACTAAAGGAAAGAGGCTATGAATCTGAGAAGGCATGAGGGCAGGGAAGCAATGAAGGAGTTAAAGGAAAGGAAAGGCAAAATAAAATAATTATATTTTATTTTTTAAAAACTAATTTTTAAGAAAAGAATTTCAAGCTAGGTGTGGTGGTGCCAACCTGCAACCCTGATACTTGGAAGGCAAAGGCAGGGGACTCACAATTTTGAGGCCAGACTAACCTATGTAGCAAGACTCTGTGTCAAAATAAGTAAGAAACTGTTGACATAAATGAAAGAATTCCTGAAGAGAAGGAGAAGGCAAGTAAGTTCTCTAAGACTGTGGCTGGAAAAAGGGCTCAGTGGGTAATGGTGTGTGCTACTCTTCTGTTCTTCCAGAGGACAAGAGTTTGGCTCCCAGTACCCACAACCTCCTGTAACACCAGTTCCCAAATATCCAACACCGTTTCCTGGCCCTCATGGGCAATTGCACACAAGTGATGTGTATACACACACACACACACACACACACAGTAAAAATAAAAATAGATTTTAATAAAACCTTAAAATTTAGAGATCAAAGATTGGAAAAGACTATGGAAGACATAAAGAAAATGTGCGCACAGGAAACTCCCTTTCCTGGTCAATAAATATAGCCATAGCAAGGGATGTGAGGTCTTCCCATAAAAATGAAAAAACTAAAGACAGCTTTTAGTATGCCTTTCCTCTTGTGTCTTAAAAGGAATTGTATATATTTCTACAACATTCCTTTAATAAAAAATGAAGTTTGTTAATTAAGCAATCACTTCAAAAAATAAAATAGCATTTGCATAGCTACTGTTTTCTTTAGAGCAATCGTTCCCATTGTCTGCTCTTCTTTCCACAGTGAAGCTATTCTCTACTCATTTCTGAAATCACCTTTCTGAAGTTTCCACTAAACCTCAATTATGTTTCTCTCCAATAGTAGCAAATATTTATTTTTCAAGGGAGAATCTGATTTTTTTTTTTTTGTTTGTTTGTTTCGAGACAGGGTTTCTCTGTGTAGCTTTGTGCCTTTCATGGATCTCGCTCTGTAG
The DNA here is from genome assembly GCF_949786415.1 of Peromyscus eremicus. Lineage (NCBI taxonomy): Eukaryota > Metazoa > Chordata > Mammalia > Rodentia > Cricetidae > Peromyscus > Peromyscus eremicus. Next base: position 1,091,368 of record NC_081424.1, on the reverse strand, counting down.
ACCAGGCTGGCTTCCAACTCAAAAAGATCCACCTGCCTCTGCCTCTTGAGTGCTGGGATTAAAGGCGTGTGCCACCACCGCCCGGCGAGAATCTGATTTTTTAAGAATGTCTAAAACCTGCCGGGCGGTGGTGGCGCACGCCTTTAATCCCAGCACTCGGGAGGCAGAGCCAGGCGGATCTCTGTGAGTTCGAGGCCAGCCTGGGCTACCAAGTGAGTTCCAGGAGAGGCGCAAAGCTACACAGAGAAACCCTGTCTCGAAAAAGAAAAAAAAAAAAAAAGAATGTCTAAAACCTGACTTGGTAAAACCAAGTGGACAACAAAAACAAAACAGCTTGCATTAAGAATAAAATAGGGCCGGGCGGTGGTGGCGCACGCCTTTAATCCCAGCACTCGGGAGGCAGAGCCAGGCGGATCTCTGTGAGTTCGAGGCCGGCCCTGGCTACCAAGTGAGTTCCAGGAAAGGCGCAAAGCTACACAGAGAAACCCTGTCTCGAAAAACCAAAAAAAAAAAAAAAAAAAAAGAATAAAATAGTAATTGAAAGTGAGTTCCAGGAAAGGCGCAAAGCTACACAGAGAAACCCTGTCCCGAAAAACCAAAAAAAAAAAAAAAAAAAAAAAAAAAAAAGAGAATAAAATAGTAATTGATTTTGAAGTCGTTTTCAAAGGAGAAGTTTGAAAACATGTTTTCCTCAATGGCTGGCTCCCTGGAATAAGAACTGCCTTCCAAGATGGAGGGGTGTTTGTTCAGTGGTATCAAAGTAATTTTCTTTTCATTGAGCCTAAATCTCTCTTCTCTTCTTGCACTTTTTTCATCATTTTAATTAGAAGTTCGTAACTAATGATACTTTTGCCCCTTCACTTGGGATTAGCAATTCGTTGGGTTTTTTGTTTTTTGTTTTTCAAGTGCAAAAAGTTGATTCTCTTAGTGTTTGTGGAACCAATTAGCTAGTTGGAGGCTCTGCAGGTTCACCGGGTAGACTTACTCTTTGGTTTACACCGTTTTCTGGCATTTGCAAGTTGTTAAGATTAGCGCTAAACTGTAGCTTTCTTGTGTTTCTGAGGCCAACAGCTTGTGGAGGTTAGCCCCTTTCTTGCTTCATTTTGGAGCTCATCGGGAGCCTTTTGCCTGCTTCCCAAGAGCAGGACTACCAAAGTGATCAAGCGCTGAGCTCTGCCATGCCACTGCAGGAGCTGAGAAGCAAGCGCTTGAGTTTTTCCTCACTCGGTGTTTATTCATGCCTTGCCTCCTTTGCTGCAGCCACATCTCAATGTTTTGCCTCCCTGTGGTCCCAGCCAGAGCCCTTCATCACACAGAAAAGACAGCACATGAGCACCTCCTGCTCCACCAAGGCCTCAGCAGGCTGAGATGGGATCCTGGCTCAGTGTTTGGGAATACACTGGCGTTACCCAGACTACCAGGGATGCCTGAAGGACAGTGATCAGCTGTCAGAAACCCATCTGAAATTGGCATCAGGCTAAAGCAGGGTGTGTGTTCCCTTGGGCTTTATCACAGGAGGGTACCGGGGGAGGAGCCTCAGGCATCTTAGAAAACTGTACAGACACAGGAACCAGCACCCCTGACAAGCCTTTGGACGGCAGCTACTAGGGGAAGGAGTTCCTACACCTCTTCTGACCCAACCCAGTACTTGAAGGTTGAGGATCTAAAAGTTTTAGTCTCTGGACAAGAAGGATGGAGAGCCAGACACTGACCTACTGCTAATGTGAGTGTTTACCTTTGTCACAGACAGTTAACTGGAGATTTTTATTTGACTCACAATTGTCTAATTGCTGTGATATGTAAATTGAGCTCAGATGTCTGTTCTTTTATTTGTATACTCAGAGCTTCTGCCTCTAGATTAGGGGAAAGGTGTCATATTTATCTCCTTTTGGTGGTTATTTGAAATTGTGATGCTTCTAGAATAGCTTACTAAAATGAAAAATGAAGACTAGTTATTCTAACTAGTCTCACATGAATCACTTGTTCAGGATGTTGAAGAATATGAAGTGGATTCTGAACTGAATCCCTAGGCTCTTGGTAACAGAAGTATATGGCCCATTCTACTGACAAGTTTACTACTGTAGCTTTGAAATCACAGAATCTTCTTTGAAAAATGAATCTTGTCTGGAGTTAAGTTTTTCCTATAGGATCATACAACCTGCCTCTGGTGAGTGACTGTGTAAGAGAGGAAAAGTGCCGAAAGAAAGATGAAAGGTTACTTTGGTTGCGGATTTCTTGATGTCTCGTTTCTCAATCCATTCTTGAGAAGAGGGTAGCAACTATATATACATATATATATATATGTATATGTATATATATATATATATGTTGTTGTATCACAGATAACTCTAGTGGTATGTCACATAATTACCAACATGTAGGAAGTTTAATTGCGACGAATTTGCTTGCAAATAAATATCTCTGTTCCCCCTCCACCCAAACACAGACTCCTGTTTTGGACTTACACAAATGTGTTCAGAAAGGAATAAAATATGGACTCTGAGCATTGCCTCGCCACTCTTCCTCCTTTGTTTCCTCAGCTCCCGTCTCTGCTCACTGTTTGTTTTTGAGATTTTCTTTTTGTTGGGAGGGAGAAGAGGTGCATAGGTCTTGTGTAGTGACAGCAGAGATGAGAATCTCTAACTCCTGACAGACACGGGTCAAGTTTCTCTGTATGCTGGCAAAGAAATGCAAGGCCACTGCCCAAACCACAGAGTAAAGTCTTCTAAAACCCCTCAGCCTGCAATGTTTTCTCATTAAGCCTGTTCACTTATATTTGGACATGCACCTGTTGACTTCCATTGGGGCTTGTCAAGGGCGGATAGACAGCAGGGACCTGGAGCAGAATAAGCCCATTCTCAGGGCTTGGTGTTCCCCTTTGAAGATGGTGCCATTGTTTTTAATTGAGCCTAGTCAAGGCTCATCAGATCATAACATGAAAAACAGAAAGGAAAGAATTTACTTGGGGCAGGGTCTCACTCTCCTGTTGAGATTATCACAGCCTTGTCAGGCCTTCCTTTTTAATCCAGGATCCAATTGGAGTAGACTTCACAATGCATTTCCTAGTCCTGAAAATCAGAGGTGAGAGCCAGGGGAGCAGGAAGGGAGAAAACTCTGGTCTGAGTTTAGAAAGTGTAAATGTGTGTCCTGCCTGTGGCTCCAGCTGTTCACCAGGACAGGCTCTGCTTCTACCATAAACTGTGAAGGCATATAAAGCCAAAAGAAAGAAAATGGAGCATGAAGTGTGCGGCAGTCAGGAAGGACTCCTCCAAACATGTGTGTAATGTGTAAAGTGACCACTGTGAGACGCCATCTTTGATGAAATCCACATGGCAGAGCACTGACCAAATTTCCCACTTCTCTAGCCAACCTGGACCAAGCTGTTTCACCTAAGTGCCAGGCTTCATAATGAACTCCTACGTCTCTCAGGAATGGATCTAGAGTTAGGTGCTTAAAAGGGAAATTTTGAAATATGGATAACATAACATATTTCACAGATGAGAAGAAAAAAGGTACCTAAGAAAGCAATCATAAACAATAAATTTAAGTATTTTGTGAGTGTCTGCTGTACTCTAGGCCTTATGGAAACATAAATTCATCATGGACCCCCCCACCAAGTAAAAATATGTACCATCTTCACTTGTGGTGGCACTGACACATGCCTTTAATACAATCACTGTGAGTTCCAGGTTATCCTGGTCAACACAGAGAGTTTCAGTTCAGCCACTGATGCATAATGAAGGCCCTGCCTCAAAAAAAGAAGTGTATCATCCTTTTCCTTAACAGTCATTAGAAGAGATGAGGGGGGGAACCTTCAAAGTTGTACGGACATTGTTTTTTACAGAATGAAGTATTTAAATGTCTCTCTTTTGCAAAGAATTATTCAGCTAGCTCAGCAGCATGGACAGTGAATAGATTTCTTTGTTTGTTTTTGCTTGGTTTTGTTTTGTTTTTGTTTTAAGACAGAGTTTCTCTGTGTAGCCCTGGCTGTCCTAGAACTCTGTAGACCAGGCTGGCCTTGAACTCACAGAGCTCCACCTGCCTCTGCCTTCCAAGTGCTGGGATTATAGGCATGTGTCACCACTGGCTGACAATAGAGTCCTTTATTTAAAAACAATTTTATTGCACAGCTCTGCAAGGTTAGAGAAATTGTCCATATTCCTAAGAAGTGGAGAAGCATCATAGGTGAAAAGCCAGGATCTCTCCTGTGTACACTGTGACATCCTGACAAAAGTGAGCACCTTGTATCACCAGCTTCATTCCAGAGCTCACCTTCCTTCTTAACCCGCCCATCAGGACTTGGTTCTGCCACATTTGGAATCTGTTACCACTTACTTTTACTGCATCTGTATTTGAGCCAGTGCCACAAACTAGATACCCTGCTAGGATTCTGCAGAATGGAGATAGAGCACACAGGACAGAGACCAGGACAACAGAGCCTAAACCTTGCTCAGATGGTTTTCTCTGCTCAAGGTCAGTATTGTTTGTCTTAAACTGATATATTTGTGAAGTGCTATGGGAATATGGAGGGCAATTACTTTATCCTGGTGCAAACACACACACACACACACACACACACACACACACACACACACACACACACGAGAGAGAGAGACAGAGAGACAGAGACAGAGACAGAGACAGATGGAGACAGAGAAAATTCGGCGTGGTGCACAGGATAAGAAGGCATTTCCACCTGCCATCCTCCAGCACTCACTTCTCTGCCTCTTCTGACCCATCCCTCAGCAGCACTCTCCCCCAAGATGGGTTTAATTTCTTTGGTCCACTCTATGGGCTACCTCATGATTATTTTTCTATAAAATGTATATTATTCTAGACGGACTCCAGAAGAATCACATGTACTAAAATTGATTTAGTGAAAAAATTGTATACAGAAGTAGGACGAGGGATGGCTCAGCTGGTGTAAAAAAAAAAAAAAAAAGCTTGTGGCAAAAGCCTGATGACCTGAGTTCAATTCCTGGCTCCCATGGAGGAATGAGAAAAACAACTTAAGAAATTGTCCTCTGGAGAGATTCTGCAGGCAGGGGACATTGAGATCATGATGGGAAGACGTGCAGAGATGACCGGCCACACTAGTGGAAGCCCATGAACTGTGGACCGGTAGCTGTGGATCCCCCATGGGACTGGACTAGGCCCTCTGGATATAGAAGACGGTTGTTTGGCTCGAACTGTTTGTGGGGCACCCAGGCCGGGGGATCGGGATCCATCCTCGGTCTATGGGCAGGCTTTTGGGAATCCGGTGTCTGTGGTGTGACGCCTTGCGCAGCTTTGGTGCAGTGGGAAGGGGCTTGGACCTGCCTAGGCACACTCCTAGGCTCAGTGTGCCGGGCTCTGCTGACTCCCCATGGGAGACCTTGATTTGGGGGATGTGGAGATGTGGGGTGGCTTGGGAGAGAGGCTTGGGAGGTGGGAGGAGGCAGAAGGTGGGATCTGTGGGTGGTATGTGGAGTGAGTAGAAAATTTTTTAATAAAGAAAAATGAAAAAAAAAAAGAAATTGTCCTCTGACCACCATATGCCTCTCGAGGCATATGAGTGCACACACTCAAACACACACATCATGTAACATGCACATGATAATTTTTAATTAAAAAAAGAAGTGGAAGGGAGGTACAGCTTTTACCAAAGGATGACAAAACATCCAGGAACTAGCAACAGAAAGGCTTACCTTATGTCTGATGTAGCAAGAGAAGATGTCTAAACTGAAAGAGTTATGAGAGGCGGCCATCGTAGTTGTGGCCTAGAAGAATACGATCACTCAAAAACATGACTATAAGAGGGCAACCCATGGCAGTGAAGAGTCTAACCTTTTTCTCTCCTATTATCCACTGTAAAACCCAGCCAGAAACTAAAGGGAACCCAGATTTCCTTAAGAATTTTGGGTAGGTTCAGTGTCTGAACAGTGTCTGATGCAGCAGTATCAGGTGGGAGGTGCTTGTGCTGCTGCCTTGAGACTCTAGAAACCTTCAGAGTAATGACCATTCGCTGGGCATCAGAAATGTAAATTCACACACTTGCTACTTCAAGATATTCTAATATATTCATTAGGTGATTGAATTCCTATAATAATGGGTATTCTTTCCATTTTACAAATAATGGAAATAAGACCTAATCAAATTATGTGGTTTGGCCAAGGCATCACACTAATCATGACAGTGAGGATTCAAATTCAAGTCTGTCCTGCCCTGAAGCCAAGGAAGATGCACCTGTGATTGGTGGGGTCCTCTTAACATGTCACATTGAAGCCGTAAGCTGAAATGGGAAAACCCACAGGAAGAGATAAATCTTGTATGCACATGCTTAATTTGAGGCCCCTAAAGTAAGTGACCAGTAGGTGTGTGCATGAAGCATGCAATTCAGCTCTGGAGGGCCCTGAGCGAGAAGGAAATATTGATAGCCATGGAAATAGGGTAATGGCTGATGCCTGAGTATAAAGACATTACCCAGAAGCTCACTAAACAAAGAGGAGATGAGAATCCTCATGGGATGAGACCACCCCTGCAAGCAGCAATCTTCATTACCATGGAGATTCCTTCCTGCCTAACCTGGCACAGTCTTTCTCCATAGCCTTTCATGCTGCAAATACCCTTCTTTCTCACAGATTCCAGAGCTAAAACCTCTTCTCTGATTAAATCTACCTTAACTTTCCTGACTCTCTCTTTGCTGTGCTTTGCCCATGCTCAGTTTTTAAGCTAGGATGGTGATCTCTTTTATTTCTTGGTTTTCTTTGTTTGTTTTGCTTTTAGAAGAAAGGATCTTGCCAGGCTGGCCTTGAATCCATGTTTCTCCTACTTCAGCTTTTCCTCAGTAATCGCTACCACTCTACCACACAACACATGCTACCTTATAGAACCCATGTCTTTTGTTTCTTTCTAGATGAAGAATTAAATGGTCAACAAACTTTGGATATTGATAATATAAAGTATTAGTTGGAGCTAGAGACATAGCTCTGTGGTAGAGTGTGCAAGACCCTGAGTTCCATTGCTGGCAAAACAAAAAGAAAAACAATAAAACAAAAAATGAACGGCTTGCTTATTGGATATCCCCAAGCATGAATAAGGTCAATTTTCTTCTTTGATCCGTATCAGCCTACCAGATTGGACTACTCTGTTACGTCTAAATCAATAGTAATGGCAGCATTCTTATTATATCTGCTTCCAATGGGACTGTAAGAAAAGGGACAGCAGGGTTGGAGAGATGGCTCAGTGGTTTAGAGCACGTGTTGCCCTTTCAGATTCCTAACAAAAAGATGGGGGATCACAGCTATCTGTAACTCCACTTCCAGGAGATCCAACACCCTCTTCTGGACCTTGAGGGCAACAGGCATGGATGTGGTGCACATACATGCAGGGAAAACATTTATAAATGGACAATAGAATAAATGACTCTAAAAGAAAAGAGACAACACTTATTGGGATTTACATCACAGTGGGTAAAAGCACAACAGGCTTGATAGATAGTCCTTGGCCAAACTCTGGTCCTTGTAACTTAAGGCAGATTCTCTCTCTCTCTCTCTCTCTCTCTCTCTCTCTCTCTCTCTCTCTCTCTCTCTCTCTCACACACACACACACACACACACACACACACACATTTCTACTGTTCCTATCTATACTAGTGGTACCTAGTTCATAGCTTTGTCAAGAAGATCAAATGAAATTGTGTTTAGCCCAGGGCATGATAGGTAGTACAGTCTTTATATGTATAACTTATTTATTTTTAATTTTTATGTGCATTGGTGTTTTGTTTACATGTATGGCTGTGAGAAGTATTGGATCCCCTGGAACTGGAGTTACAGACAGTTGTGAGCTGCCATGTAGGTGCTGGGAATTGAACTAAGATCCTCTGTGAGAGCAGCCAGTGCTCTTAATCACTGAGCCATCTCTCCAGCCCTGATAGTGCAGTCTTTGATATGGTAGATAACACTGTGTTTTTGCCCATAGATTCTAGTATATTAAAGCTGCAAAGAACTCACAATAGATGAGCAGCTGTCTATTAAGAGGTCAGGTCAAGATAACCAAGCTCGGATATAAAACAAGACCTGTGTTCTTTCCTCCACTGATCAGCATCATTTAGGTGTGTAAAAGGCAGCATGTCCATACAGATCCATGCAGAGTAGTAAAGAACACGGTTTACTTTCTAAATAAATAGATCTTTGTATTATAAAGTCAAAATACTTTGGTTAAATAAGAAACTATAATAAACTATTTAAGAAAATTTTCATATCATAAAAGTTAATCTGGTTTGTGGTAACAAAAGAATTATTGCCTAAAATCCCAGTTTGTGCAGTTCTCAGGAGAATAGTGACGACAAACACGTGGTTTTTTTTTACTTGTTTGTTTAGTTAGAGGGAGGTTATGTACATATGTATACATGTATGTATGTATGCATGCATGCATGTATTTATGTATTTTGCCTATTTTGCCATGGGGAAACCTTGTAATAAAAGTGCCCACCTATAGGTGGCAGGCGTGCACTATTGGCACTCTGTCCTTGAGTACCTTTGCTAACATATGCCACTTGAAGGAGATGAAAGGGAAATTTTAAGAAAGAAAAGGAGAAACCTAAAAGAATATGGGAGGAAATTTTCTCACATGAACTTAAAATAGGAAAAAAGCACATAATAATTTATAAGTTGATTAGATTCTTCTGCAAAATAACCTTATGGAATTACTCAAATGTATTCATTCAGAATAAATTTTTCAGAGTTCCTACAAAACAGCATGCCCTGGCTTGGAATGGGAAAGACATACTTTTACCCTGAGAGCCCAGACAGCCTGAGTCCTTCCACCTGCAAGCACATCCAGTGCAAGCCCTTGCTGACAATAGCTACGGTCCTTGATTTTACAGATGAGAAGACCACAAAAGGTCAAAAATAACAGGATAAAGGCAGTCAAGCTGCGCTGTGAAGCTTGTCTCTGGTATGAAAGTCAGAAAGGGACAAAAGGATCCACAACCTGTGAGCAAGACTATGAAATTTGTTGGAGGAGTGCCACTCTCAGAGATGAGTTGGTCCTTTCAGATTAGAATGGCCTCAGTGGGCTAAGACCTGTCCTTACCCCAGCCAACCACACTCATTTCCTAACCAGAGGAGGCATGTTTCCCAGAATGAGGGACAGGACCTCCTGGATCCTCTTAGCAAGACAGAAAATAATTTATCTTACCATCAAGAAAACTACTCCCTCCACCTTACTTTAATTTTTTAAATATAACAACTTTGCTTTAATGTAGGTGTGGTGACTGACACACGCCTGTGATCTCAGTACTTGGGACTTAGAGTCAAGAAGATCAGGATCTGGTTACATTGCTGCACCTGTGTGTGTTACCGAAGATACATTTTTAGAACATTTGCTGGACCAAAGCATATATTCCGTTTAAACTTAATGACTACTGTTAAATTGTTTGCTACAAAGGCCAAACCTGTCGTTTTTTAGTTGAAGCTCTCTCTGTTCCTCTCTTGCTTTCCACCTTACACTAGGCTACTTTTATTCCATGTTTTCACTTCCTTCTCCTTCACACCAAGTCTATATAGTTCATCACAAATCCCTGTTGGATAGCCTGTAAAGCATGCCCTGACTCTATCCACTTTTCAACACTGCCACTGTTCCTCCAGGCGGAAACTCTGGTCTTCCTTGGAGTGGACACCTCCAATCTCACTTCCCTTCAAACTACACAAGAACCATAGAGACTTTGAGTGTTAAAACCAAGTGAGATCTTTCAAACCTTCTGCTCGAGATCCTGCAAACTGCCCTTATTCATCTCTGAGTGAAATCTTACGATGGTTTCTTGGGTCCTATGTGGTGATTCTCCCCTGCCACACACACACACACACACACACACACACACACACACACACTTCGTGCACACATATATGCACATGCACACACATAAGTGCTAGTATAACTGGAGGAAGCTGAGTAAGGCTGTGAATTGTAGCAGTGTCAACTTGCACTAAGGTTATTAAAGAGGTTAGCACTGAAGCAGGCTAGATGAAAGGCACTCCATAAGTTCCTACAAATCTGTGATTATTTCAAAATGAAAGTTAAGAAAAAAAGCTTTAGGAAGAAGTCAGTGCCTCCTCCTCCAGACCATAAATGTTTCTGCTTCCTTGACTTTAATTGGAATATTTGACTAATTATATCAAATATTCTGCCTAGGAATAGTGTGACTATTTGTCTATGTGTTTTTTTGTTTTTTGTTTTTTTTCTCAGAAGCCCACTAGCTCTCTGTCCTCTAGACTTCCCATTTAGGAAAGAAGGGAGATGTCATCTATCCCCTTTTCTCAGGATTCTAAATTCATTGAGACTTCAGCTCCTTCCATGTGAAACCTCAGTTCCATATGGAAATGTAGACGTGATAAGCCCTCTTTCCCTGAGCACCCCACACTTCAGCCACCCTGTGCGTGCTTAGTTCAGTCTCACTGGCCAGGTTCAGCTCATTGTGAAAAGATGTGAAAGTTCCTTGTAATCGATAGTGTTGGTGATCATTGAGGAGCATTGCTAATTACAAGTCAACACTAGTTTATACTTGACGTCAAATTTCAAATTAGTCAAAGCTAGAGAGACTTTTTAAAGTTACTTTTTGGAAATACGTAACTATTTAATAGCATTTTCAAAATAGACATACTCAGTTATTTTGAAAGCATTTTCCTCTGAATTTGGCCAATCTATTTTCAAACTGCTTTGGACATGATGATGTACAGCCCCTGATGAGACACTCTTGTGAGTGCTTCCCATACCACATACAGCTCCTGATAAGACACTCTTGTGAATGCTCCCCACACCTGTGTACTTGTCTCTTTTCCTCCATTGTAACATTTACTTTTCTTTTCCCCATTCTCTTTGGAATGTGCCCTCACAACTTGTTATGTCATTTTTGTTCTTTCAGTTGCTTGGAAAAAAACCCTCTTGATCACCCATTCACCACTGAAACTCCTGCTTGATTTCTCCCAAAGCAGCACACAGCCTTGGCTATACAAGGCAGGAGACAATGGTAGGGCTGGTGCTAAACCAGACAGTGCCTTCACAGAAATTAGGGAAAGATGCACACTCTGAGTAGAATATAGAACTAAGACAGAGCTAAATGTCAGCGTTTGCCTGCAGAAGAGGTACAGCCTTCCCAGTGGGACCCAGGACCTCTGGAAATGGACCAGGAATACAGACTTGGCTGGTCTTTACCACTGCATATAATTCCATCATTACCTTGCCAATATATTCAAGAGCAGTTGCTTGACTTATTTGAGATAAGATCACCTACCCACCCACCTAGGACACAATAAAAAAAAATTACAAAACAGACATGAGGTCTTATAACCCTGTCCTGAAACAGGTTTCTTCATCATGCAGTGCTGTTAATACTCGTGGGAAACCAGAATATCCCTGTGTTTTAGCACAACATCAGACAGGTTTTTTTTTTTCTCTTTAATTGGAAAGAGGAGTGTTGGCTACTCATGTCTTACACAAGTTTTCTACTCCAATGCAGTGATCTGTTGCTAGCATCCTAACACCAAGACCTGCTGTCAGGAGCCTGGTTGATGCATGGACTGCAGTTGAATGAGAACATTTGACTCTCTGTCATTTTGCAGTGGAACATGTCTCCCAGATTTTCTACACAATGTGGTACCATCTTTGGGCATTTCTCATTCAGTGTTTGTCTCTGTAAGCTAGTCTGAAAATTGGGCCAGAAATACTTGACAAATCACTAGCTGCCTCGTGGTTACAGGTGGTGACATAGCCCTGCTGTAGCTGCTTATCCATGAAACTGGAGATTAACACTCTCTTCCTGAGATGTAAACTAGGGAAAACCCCACATAAAGCACCAGCGCTGGGCAGAATATCAGACAGTCAATTTTCAACTGAAATGCCAGTTATTAGAAGTCATGTGGAGTCAGGAGTTGCCATGGAATCCATTTGTGTCTAAACCAGCTCCTCCTGCTGGAATAGTTTCTCATTATCATGTCTTTCTGATGGGAGGGGTCAGGATGGGAAGGAAAAAGAGTGTTGTTCAGTATCTATAACGAAATGGATTATAACTCTACTGTACTTTCATCCTCAAAGGAACAAACAATTAAAATTTTTAAGAAGAGCTAGTAGAGATTTTTAATGCTCATTTTATTGCTGTCTGGTTTGCTATCAATTTGTTTTCCCTATGGCTATGGATTGTTTAAGGAGAACACATGATGGCTTATGGTATGATATTTACCATTGCAAACAAATTATTGGATCTCCAGGAGAGAAAAAATACAAAAGCAGATCTAAGCCTTGATAGGCTGCACACTTACAGTGCCTGTGTTGTCTTTTCTTCTCTCCTATGTACCTTTTTTATTTAGATTCTTAACCAAGCCATTATGGCTTTTCTTCCAGTAAAACTGCTTGTTAGGACGAAGTTATCCCCTTGTTTCCTCCATGTTATTCATTCCAATCATGAGAAGTAATAGTGTGGCATATGCTAATCCTTGAGTTGTTTTTGTGATAAAGTCCCCATGTGGTTGCAAGTAAAATACAGAAATAGGTTGATCTAATGTCAACTTGGGACAACTGAATTTCAAAACACACAGAATTCAGAAATTAGAAAGTATGTTAACATATGTATAATATAATTGGTTATAATTAGTCAGGAGATCTGCTGGATGAAGAAACATTGGGATTATGTTTGCATATTTAACTCACTCTGTGTTTTGCATTAGACAATGTGAAGTGTGTTCTATTTAAAAGAAAAGAAAAGAAAAGAAAAGAAAAGAAAAGAAAAGAAAAGAAAAGAAAAGAAAAGAAAAGAAAGTGTGGATAGCTGACTCCTGAATTTTGAACCTGTTTCTACTTGGCAGTGTCACCAGTGACGATTACTTCCATGGGTTCAAACACTCTTATCTCAGTTTAAAGCTAGGTCCCATTTTTTTTTCTTACCTAAGGGATTATGGTCCACCTGAGAACCAAGAAGCCTCCATCCTCCAATGTTTTGGAGTTGACAGCTCACAGGAGACGAATAGAAAGAGCTCTTAGAATGAATCTCTCTAACAATACTAACTGATACTTTTCACCTGCCAGATAGGAAAGAGTTAAAATATGGCTCATTGCAAGGTTGTTCCACTTTTACTCGTTGCTTGTGGGAATGTCAATTAGGACAGCTTTCCTGGAGAGCAAGTTAACAACGCTGAACACAGGTACATGTCCATGCACCCTTTGACCCAGCCACTCTGCTTTTAAGAATCTGTAGATAGGTAAATGACATGGGCACAGTGCTGCTCATGGCAACATTGTGATAACAACAAGAGAAAACAAATATGAATGCCCTCAGTGAGTGACAGGTAAAATAATTTTTACTAGTACATATCCTTAAAATGAATGCTACATGGATGTTTTAAAAAAGAAAGAATGGGGAAGCTGTCTGAATACTGCCATAAAGTGAAAATTTAAGGTGCAGAAGAATGTATAAAGTCAATCATAATGTTTGCTTGAATATGCATAAGGAAGCCCCAACACTAAGGGCTAAGCAGCTGTACAGCAGCAAACACAGGCTGACAGTCCAAATGCATTCACTGCTGTGCATCTTGATTTAAATGGCATCTAATAATCTGAATTTCCAGGTAAACCAGGTGTTACGACAAGCAATGATTCTGGTAACCTAATGTCTGGATTTTCCACTCAGCTTTAGGGTGGAAGGACATTACAGGAGGAGCACTGAGGAGTGGACAGGTTCTATCGCAGTGTAGTAGGACAAGCTCATAGGGTTTAGGAAATTGGCTCAGACCAGTTGCCAAGGCATGCACATAATGTACTTCCTTATGAGCCAACCTGAAGTCTGCCTGAGGGCCTAGCAACATCCCAGTAGTGAAGCTCTGACTTTTGAACAAATAACCCTTTCCAAAACCTCTCTAGAGGTCTCCTAAAGAGGCTCAGCAGCCACATATGTTAACTGTCACTTCTTTTACAATCAGAGGGGAAAATAAACAGAATAATAGTGATTATATGATAATGAATCTACCCTAAATTGTACCTATCTTTTTGTATTGGTGAAATTGTAAAATATAATTTTTATTTTATTTTTTTTTTGTTTTTCAAAAAAGGGCTTCTCTGTGTAATCCTTGTTGTCCTGGAACTCATGGCCTGAAACTTAGAGATCTGCCTGCCTCTGCCTCCTGAGTGCTGGGATTAAAGGTGTATGCTACCACCATTCAGTGTAAAATATAATTTTTGATGTTTCCTTAAGGAAGAAGGGACTCATGAAAATATTACAAAAATACCCACAGGCCAGTTTAGTTCAGATGTCACAATGTGATGTGAGAGGAGGGGGCAAGAGCTCTTCCAGGGAAGATGTAAAGCCAACGCATCAAGGCAGGGCCTCTTCCTCTCTTGACACTTTCCTGCCTCTAGCATCATAGATGCACACCTGGAACACTTCACTGTTTATCTTTCTTTAAACCATAGGGAAGGCACTGGAGATGTAGCTCAGTTGGTAGAGTGCTTGCTTTGAATGCATGAGGATCTGGGTTCGATGCCCAGTACTGGGCGAACAAATTAACAACCGAAACTGCAGGATAGTGACCAAAGGTGCCAGCTGCCAGGCCTGCAGATCTGAGTTCAATCACAGGCCCCACAGGGTGGAAAGAACTTACTTCCATAAGTTCCCTCTGACCTCCACATATGCACCCGCCCACCCATACATAGGAAATAAAGTCTTGGAGAAAAGAAATGAGGAAAATCAATGCCCATCTGCTATTGTGTGTTTTTTACATGGCCTGTCCCAAACTCTCTGTCTTCCTTGTAGCATAGGTGAGAATCCTGAACCCCGGAGCATTCTGATGATGCCTTGAGCACAGCTCTGTTTTCCTGAGGCCAAGGTCCCCACAGAAGAGCAATCTGAGCTAGGGTTGTGGTGCACACCTTTAATCCCTGCACTGAGGAAGCAGAGTTAGGTGGTGTCTATGAGTTTGAAATTTACACAGTGAATTCCAGGCCAGCTGGTGCTACATAATAAGACCTTGTCTTGTTGGGAAGGAAGGAAAGAAGGAAGGAGGGAGGGAGAAAGGGAGGGAGGAAGGGAAGAAAGGGAATAAAGGAGGAAGGAAGGAGAAAAAAGTGATCTGAGTGGATGGCTTGGTACTTCTTTACCCTTGTTTGGGGGCTGTCCTCCTTTCTGAGGAAGCAGCACCCAAACAGCAGTGAGAACAGGAGCCATGTGCAGAGAACCTCTCCTTGCTCATGGGCCTAGATAGCCATATCACTTTATGCTCATGTATCCCTCAGCAGCAAGATCATCACTGGAAACCTCGACCCCTTAAGGCTTCTCAAGGAGTTTCCAAATGTAGTTCCTTTACTAGTCACAGCAGTGCACTTGGTAAGTGACAGTGATGATGGAAGTGGTCTTGGCATTCAATATTTGAATCAACCTGCCTGGAGACTCCCAGCGATGGCACTCCCAGGTCAGAGACAGGCAGTCCCTAGACCTAGGTTAGCAGTCAGGAAGGTTCTCTAGGGGACTAAGGCAACAGCTACTTGAGGTTCCTGAATTAGTGACAGTTTCCTAGTATCCAGACTGGTCCCAGAAGCCCTAAGTGCCAGGCTTGGAGCCGGTGGCCCTAGCTGAAGTCATTACCCAGTTTTTTCTGGCTATCAGACTTGCAGGGGGTCGTATTCTGCTGCCTGCCACAGGATTTCAGATTCTTATATCAGTGTGGGGTTAAAGGACCACGCTTAAACACTTCCTTCTGCCCCCAGCTCTGCCACAAGTTACCCAGACAATTGACTGGGTCTGGAAGTAGGCAATGGGCTTACTTATTAGAAGGGATCCACCACACCCTTACCTACACTTCTTAAAGTGCTCCCGGCTAGGCTGGCAATATAGTTTGGGGTGGGCTGGCACTAGCGGCTGGAAGAAAAACAACTGGGGCTTAGGGAAGGAGAAAACCTTCCAGAAGGCTAACCCAAAGACCCCCAAAGACCCCCAAAGCCCTGAGAGATTGACGTTAGAGTACTGGAGATGCCCAACCTCGGACCCTTCGCCTTTTCCCAGGCCACTGACTTCGCTCAGTCCCTCCCTGCCCGAAATTACTGGCTTGTCTCCGCCAATTTATCTAGAGATCTCACAGTTAAGAAAACAGTTAGTAACCACTTCTCTTGCTTCCCAGTGTCCCACTGAATTAGGTACGCGTCATTCCTAACTCAGTTTCTGGAAAGAGGCAATGCGGAAACGTGTCCACTCTCTGAGCAGTAGGCTCCCATCAGTGTACAGCTTCAGAATGCGCATAATCCCTTTTCATTGCAGCCATAGCTTTTAAACAAATGTTTTGTTTTAAAGCATAAAAGTTGTGCCTGCCTATACAACGATGAACAACCGAAGCAGCACTCACTAGTAAGCAGCCAATTCAAGGTTGTATTTTAGACTACAGTTTCAAAATGTGGATGGAAAATATCCAGAATGTTCAGAGAAACGATATAAAATCCTTACTTGCATTCATCATTCTTGTATTTCAAGTTGATATTTTTTCCAATGTGTAGCCACTGAAGCAAATATTTTTCTGATAATTCGAAGGTCAATTAAGGTAGATATGTGGGTAACAACTCAGAAAGCTGTCTATCTCTCTACCTTTCTCTGCCTCTCCTTCCCACCCTCCCTATCCACTTTCAGAGATTCCTGATTAGAGAAAAAACATTTATTGCAATTTCTAAAATATTAATTTTGACACTATTTTTGGAGGTTTCTTGTTTTTTTTATGACAGGCTCACCCCACAAGAGGGGCAAAGAGTCCTTCAATATCACAGCAACTTCAAAATCTACCTGTAGGTCCAAGATAGGATTAAAATCAGCATGTGTTTGTAGGAGAAAAATGTAACTATTTCTGAAGACCTTAGTATTTTTCTAAATTGTTCCATGGTAGAGAGTTAAGCACTGCATAGAACATATTTAGTTGCTTAACGCGGCCATCTTCAGGGTTTGTATCGATTATGCCTTTCATCCTGATCTTGCCATTAATTATAATCCTTTTGTATGTTCTTTGTACACCTGAGAAGTGCATGTGTATCTTTGGCAGCCTGACAGGAGTCGTTAGGATGTAGATCTAGGATGCGCAGATGATTGTAAATGGCACGAAGGCTTAAAGGAGGCATGAGAGAAGTCTGTGCCCGCTCAGGGGTCAGCACCACAATGCATGCTCGGGCTGCTGCGCTGAAACCCAGATCGGCTAATTGTCCTGGGATTCCCTTCAACGTTCACTTGTTCCTGTACAACCTCAGCTCGAGCGAGCGTCTCTAGCTTGGACTTTATCTGAGATCTGAGATCCAGAAAGGTCAGCCGGTCCTCCCGGTCGAGGCCCCGCCCCGGCTATCCCGACTGGGTAGTTCCCGAATCCACTCGGGGAACCTGCTGTGCCCGCGCGACCACAGCCCCTGGCGTCTGCAGACGAAGCCAGAGAGCCCGCCACGCCACCACGGGCTCCCGCTGGCCAGCTTCCGGGTGCCCTTGCGGAGAGGGACTCCTGGAAGAATGCTGTGGCCACCCCTCCTGGCTGTTAGTCCTACTGAGAGAGGGGAGGAGGGGCTTAGTACGTTTTGGTTTTGGGATCCTGCTCCTAAAATCTCTGTGCTTCGGGAAGCGACTAGATAGCGCAGACCTACGTTTGGCAGCAGTGGATCATGCATCCGCGGGGCTCTTTCTTCTTGCGTTGGGAAATAAGTGGATAGAGATAGCCCTCAGACTCAGGAAACTTGTTTAAAATTTCCCACGCTGGAGGCGAGCGCAAGCACGTGGGTGACACCTGAGGTGGGGGCTCCCAGCTGGTGTCCCTCGCTGTCAGCAGGCGGGGTCCAGGTGCCTGGCGTGGGAGCCAAGGAGGCCAGTTCCAGCTCAAAGATTAGAAAAACAGGTGGTACTTTGCCTGGCTAATTCAGTCTTTCGGTAAACGAAGCTCTGATAGTTGTGTGCTGAAGACTTAGCGAGGGGCGGTCACCTCTGGGTCGGGCATTGACTATATTAAAAGAGATCTCCTGGCTTAGTGGACAGCTGAGCTTCGGGGGGACCGTGGAGGGACTTGACCACATCCTAAGTACACTTGTTTTGCCGTCAAGACTCCCAATCTCATTTTGCCCCGCTTTCCCCTAAGGCAAAATACTAAGTTCCTCTTCAAAGGCGTCCTTTGGATAAGCCTGGCCTCGGCAGACTCCTCCGTCAACCCCCACAGAGGGTAGGTTCGGGTTTCAGACCCCAGAGAGGCACTTCCACAGCCTGCGCTTCGTTTGAAGTAGAGATGGGGTGTGAAGCAAAGGCCGGCTGCACAAATCTTGTCCAGAACACAGAGCAGAAAACCCGCTGCTTAGTTTGGTGGCTGGTCTCATCCTGAGTTCTGTGCAGGTTAGTAGAAAAGGAAGTCACCAAAGGTTTTTCACACACACACACACACACACACACACACACACACACCATCACACACACCATCACACACATCATACAGTAAGGAACTTGACATTATCTGGTCTTAATGGAATCTTGCATGAGAGCCACAGGACACCTCTACCTCTCTGCTCATTTCCCGTTGACAGTGTTTCTTTAGATGGACATGGTCCGAACCCACCCAGATTCCGGCCTCTGAGTGGCCACAGCCACTGAGGAAATGACTCCTCCTTCTGGATTATAGCCCTGTTATCTGGTTCCAGTTTTGAAACACCTACACAGTCTTAGTTTAGTTCTTTTTCTTTCTCCCCAAATCGTTCACATTTTTTTTTCAGGTGTCGCTCAGATGTGTAATTATTCTCCGAACATTGTCCTAGGAGCTTATTGCCACTGGGAGACAAGGAGATAGGAGATCTCTTATTTTTCAACGAACACTTTTAAAGGTGACTCTCACGACTCTCTTCGGAGAATTTATTTTTCTAAGAGGCACAAAGAGGAGCAGAGCCCACGCTTCCCACTGAGCCGCTGACTTCTAAGGCTTGTGAAACCTAGGATGGTGTCTGTGAGCTGCCTTGTCTTAAGGGAAACTTAGCATTTTTTTTTTCATTGCGATCTGTTGTCTTTTTTTGAGATGACCAAAAGAGAAGGCGCTTAAAACTGGAGGGTCTCTAAACTACAGGTTTTTTTGTTTTTTGTTTTCTTTTTCAGAAACAGATCTTGTAAGTTCGTTTGAGAATTGGTGGGAAATGTATACCTTTCAAGTTCACTCAGACTGTGCCCACTCTAGAAGGAATATTCAGATTTGTCTTTTGTTTCTTGAAATAAGACCCGCAGAGTTGCCCAACGGTTTAGATAACAACGCTGTAAGACGTCTATCTGTATGTCAGTCGTTCCAGCATTCTGGCCTCAAATATCACCTCCTTCCCCCGACAGCCCACTCTCTGCTTCCCATAGGAAACTGCCCAGTAGAGCTGTCCATCGCATCAGCCACAAACGCCAATCATTTCGAAAAAGAGGCCCTTTTTGAGAATTAAAGGCAGGTATTTATTTTATCTTGCGGTGAATTCTGTCACAGTGGTGTCGGTAAAAATGTCCAGCGTCGGTCTCCCGCACCATATCCTGCTGGCACTTGGGGCTCTGCCGTGGGCAAATCCTGGCCACCTTCTGGGTTACTGTCGCCTCTCTTCCCGGAGCCCGGGCCGGACAGCAGCCTCGGAACGCTCCCGGCCCAGGCAAGGCCGCGTACTGTGCAGACACCCTAATCCAGGGAGCGCGAGTGGCGCACGGTCCCCGGAAGGCCTCGGGGTTGGGAGCTGCGGCGGCAGCGGGGCAGCGGCGACCCCGTGCCCGGGGCTCATTAGGAGCGGAGCTGCCAGGAGCGTCGTAGGACCCGAGCCGCGAGCCCAGACGCGTCGGGGGTGGCGCGGGGAGCACTCGAGTCACTCAGCCCTATTGGCCAATGAGCGCCGCGCCTTGGGGCGCGCCTGACCAATAGGAAGAAGGAAGGCTTGAGAGTGGCATTGGAGAAGGGCGGGAGAAAGGGAGCCTGGGAGCGAAGTTGAAGCTAAACCCGGTAAGCTATAAAGAAGTTACAGGGGGGCGCTTTTGGCTCCCAATTAGGAACAGTACCGGCTCCTAAGCACGACGGAGGAGGAGGACTCGGAAAACACCTCGCCCGTCCCGAGCCCGTGTCCTCCTCCTCCTGCTACCTCCCCCTCCCCCATTCATGTCCCCGGGAAGGCCGCTCAGGCGCGCTCTGCGGGCTGCCGGTGACAGCAGGGAGGTTGGAGCCGAGACTCAGCCCGCGCGCCGGCATGAGCGCAGTTAGGGGGCGGGAGCCTCGGGAGCCTCCGCGGCGCGCGAGGGCGTAAGGTAAGTGAAGCTCCAGGCGCCAAGAGCGCCAAGAGCGATGCCCGCAAGGGGCCGTCGCGCGTGCCACCTGTTAACCCTGCTCTGCAGTGGCCGGAGTATGACTGCCGGACTCCCCCGGGGCTTGATGCGTAAGCGGCAATTCTCGAGGAACGCCTCAGACGTGAGCCCCGCGCGGGAGAGGCGGCCCAGGGTGGCGGGCAGTGGAGGAATTCTGCGCGGCGGAATCCCGCTTCCGCGGCCCGGGAGCTCGGCTTGGGGCGCGCGGCGGGCCGAGGGCTCTGCAGACGTGCGTTTAGCCGTCGGGGCTACGTTCCGGACGCCGCAAGCGTGACTTGCCGGCGGTCTCCGGGTCTTAAATACCCTGGGTAGCGACAAGCGGAGCGTGGGCGCCGAGGCCCTTTGGGGACGTTTTGAGGAATTGCAGTAGGTGTGAGTCTAGCCAAGCCAAAGATCTCTCATGCTCTGATGTTCTTGTTTTCGTAGTGATCTGAAAGAAGTTAGTTACCTGGGATTCCTGTTCTCCACAAAACGGCTCCGAACCGTCTCCAGCGCCAGAGGGAAGGAAAAGCAAACGTCGGGTATTATTATGTCGATTTTCCAAGGACAGGGGTTCTCACCACAGAACCGATGAAAAGGCTGCCTCTTCAGGAGTCCTGCCAGCATTTTCTACTTACAGCTCGTAGGATTGCCGGGATTTGCTGTGGACCAGCAACTTTCTTATACTTACATCTCACGACTTCAAGAAGGTATTTTGTTTGCTGCACTGTCCAGTTCCTACCACCATTCCGGTCTCCCTGAGCAAAGTTTAGCCTCTTCGTTCAAAGTTATGTGAATGTGATTGCTAATTGAAAGGTAACTTTTGGTTTTGGATGAGTCTGTGGAGTTTACGTTGTAAGAAGAAAGGGAGCCCGAGACACGATGAAAGAAAAGTCTAAAAATGCTGCCCGGACGAGGAGGGAGAAAGAAAACAGTGAATTTTATGAACTGGCTAAATTACTGCCTTTACCCTCAGCCATCACCTCGCAGCTGGACAAAGCATCCATAATCAGACTCACGACCAGCTATCTCAAAATGAGAGTGGTCTTCCCAGAAGGTAAGCGGCTGTGCCTAGATTGGATTTCAAAGAAGGGGTAAGCCTCCCTAGCCAGCACAGAAATGTCCTAGTGTTCGCCCTCGCGGGTTGTAGTCTCTACAAAGGGAAACTTAACCAAGCTATTTGAACAGTCAGCGCCAAACGCCTCGTCTTGCCCTTTTCAGTCCCTCTCTACCTCCCCATACGTTTCTCTCCACCCCACCCGATATGTTTGGTTGGGAAGAAGCCCAATAGCGCTTTTGTCAACACTTCAGATACTTGGCTCAGTTGAAAGCACTATTAATCCAAACATGACTTTCCTTTTTATTCCTCTTATCAGAAATATATGCAGTAGAAAGCAAGAGTACTGCCCTTTGCTTTTTTCTTTTCTTTCCTTTTTTCTTTCTTTCTTTTTTTTTCTAGGTATAGATTAGATTAGACCTATATACATGGAGCTAGGTGAGCCAGATAATAATTTCTCAAAAGGACCACAATTCTGCAAGAAGTGGGGCTTGTGCACGGACAGAATGTCCTGACTCTATCAGTCTCTTGGCTGTTTATAGTAAATTGGTTCTGAGTATTTAAGATGTTTACCAAACTGGAGCTCAGAATACCCAAGATTCAAGAAAAGCAGAGAGAACATGCAGAAATGTATCCTCAGTGTTGGGCTAGCAAAAGAATCCAAACAAATTCTTACACAGCCTAGAAGTTAGAATAACAGAGCATTAGATATGATTTCAAATTGAAATTTCAGTGACCAAGATTCATTGTGAGAAGGCAAAGCAGCCTTCACAGAACATGATTTGTGTGAAATCATCTCTCCTTACCAGGAAAAGGTAATACTCACTGGGGAAGGGACATTTAATCTCCCATTTGCCGGTCCTTACTTACATCCAAATAACAAATAGAGTAGAAAAATATTTTGTTAGGGGAGGAAGTTTTGAGAATGTAAAAGACTGATTACTAGACAAACAAAACTTCTAGAGAAAGATCCGTGTTTATTTACAAATGCGAACTTTTTGACGTGTTTGTTGGTTTTAGGTGTTCGCTGCGTGTTGTTTTTGATGGGGGAGTGGTTATTGCTAGGGGATGAAGTTCACTTCACTTGATCTTTGTTTAAAAGCTTGCAGAAACACTGGGAATTAGTCAGGGCCACCACACAACCTTCTGAGTAGTTGGTTTCCACCCCAACCCCATTAATGGAGTTATATAGTTGATTCTTTGAACATCTCTTTCACCCTGAAATCCAGGGAGGAGAGAAATCACAGGTTAGAATACCTAGAAAGTTTTTGGGTTTATTTTTCAAGAAGAAAGGAGAAAGGACATATACACTAAAAAAAAAAAAAAAAAATTACATTTCACATCCCAATTGTGCTGAGAGTTGCGATGGGAAAATCACCATTGTGCCACACAGCCTTCTGCCTAAAAAAGAGATCTCTTTGTCTTTTATACTGTCAGCGCCTACTTTATAAAAATAAAGCTATTTCAAACTCGGCTGGCTGCACTGTTCCTAACAGGATTATTAGCAGTGATTTGTCAGCTACTGTGGTCTCAGTGGGCTCTCTTTCTGCGTGATTTCTAGTGGGTCTCGTCAATTATCGGTGCCGATGTCGCTGGCTGTTTGATCAGAAGCAGCATATGGTGCTGCTTGTGGGGCAGCGAATAACCGCGGGAGAAGAATAGAGGGCTGACTTCCCCAGCAGTCACTCAACAGAACCCGGGAACCCACAGGCCAGAGACCTTAGTCTGCTCGGTGCAGACCGTGGTAGCTCAGAGAGGACCCGCCTGGTTATTTTTTTTGTTTTATTTTTGTATTTTAAAAGAGGGAGCTTTCTTCTGATGGCTCTAAGTCTTAAAAATTAAAAATTACATTGAAATAGAAGGACCCAAAGTAAATTCTCGTTATTTTTAACAGAGTGCCAGGAAAGATTTTCCATTGAGGTCCTCTCGGTGGCCAGGCCCCTTGGCTACTTTAACCTACAATTGTGCTTTCTACAGCCCCCTCTTCCTGAACCCGGCCCCTCCCACCTCCCCTCTCTTCTACTACGGGTGAGTGTGAGTTTATGAGGAGGAGGGGATGGACGATGTGTGAACTCTGGGCACATCATTTATTTCTCCAGCTTCTGTAGAGTTCATAACTCACCCGCAGCCTCCACCCGATGAGTTAGCCAGGATCATCAGAACAGCTGGCACCAAGGGATGAGGTTTTAATTTTGAGGTTGCTTGAGCTTCAAAAACCCCAAAGCGAAATACAGCCCCTTAAGGTAGTAAAGAAAACAACAAGAACAAACAATTAAAAAACTCAGCAGTTTTCAAAGAAGCAAAATAGTGACAAGCCGCAGAGCCAGGCACTACCTGCAGGGGGTGCCAAATTTGAGATTGGCCTTGACTTAGGGTTCAATCTAAGCATTGGGGAAACTGAACACTTTATATCGCTGTAATATTTTTAGTGATGCTAAATAGAATTCGAAGTTACTTTAACATCTTGAAGCGTTCCTGCTACACAGTAGGTCTTCAATAAAGTTTTATTTTAAGAATAAGAATGGTTATTTTATCATGGTGAATATCCTACCACATGGATTTTTATAGGTTGTCTAATCTCAAATGATTACAAATCTGATGGCGTGGCTACAGGCATAACAACGTCGTAAAACTTGTTTTCCATCTCACCGTTAATTTATAGAACCGTGTAATGTACAACGGTTATATTACGGTAAGTGGACAAACAAAATATGTTCCACACTCATCTGAAAAAAAAAAAAGAAAAAGAAAGGGGGGATAGAGAAAATAGGTCATTCCTGTACATTTACCCCCTTATCAGTATAGTAGCCTTTGTCTGGGTCCATGTTTCAGCATTAATTTGTTTATTCTGAGTGGGTCATACTCAACAGTTGAGTGCGGAATGAGGGAGTGAGGAGGAGATAATGATGCAGGAATAACCAAGCATTGGCATTAAACTGGGCGTGGTGGTGCACACCTGAAATCCGGAAGAGGGGGTGGAGGTGAAGGTAGAAGAAGAGGAAGAAGGGGGAGAAAAAGGCATTGGATCAGCATTAGAGATTTAATAAGAAAAAAGGAAGATCAAGGAAGGGTCCTGGGAGAGCACTGAAAGTGAATATCTTCTGACTAATCACATTTCATTCTAAAACAGTCTCAACAAAGAAAAATTGAGGAATGTAGAAATGTCTAAAACCTTGGTGCTATCAAATACAGAAAAATGGTATTAAGGTATTAAAACAAGGGGCTGGAGAGAGGACTCTGTGGTTAAGAGCACTGGCTGCTCTTCCAAAGGACCCTGGTTCAATTCTCAGCACCCATGTGGCAGCTCACAACTGTCTGTAACTCCAAGGTCTGACACCCTCATATAGACATACATGCAGGCAAAACACCAGTGCACATAAAATAAAAATAAATATTACAAAGGCATTAAAATAACAACAACATGATTTTATTTATGTGCGAAACAGGACAAATTCAATTCTAAAAGAAGTACATATTTGTTACCCAGCTCTAAAGTAATTTTGGCCAGGGGCATAGTGTCATGCAGAATAAACTGAAAGATCAGATATGGTTTCAAATCTCTGCTTATAATCTTGGTAATATCACTACAATTCATTGTCAATATGTCCATGAAAAATAAAAATAATCAGAGTTGAAATTAGTAAATACATAGGGACAAAATTCCCAAGACCTACAATATTCATCAAAAAATCCTGGAATCTTTAATCATTGTATCTTTGAGTCAAAAAACTAAAGAATAAAAAGATCTCAGTTTCTCACATGGAGCTGTGATTTAAGGATGTTTTTCTTGCTGCTCAGGGAAGTGATTGAGCATTGGGTTTCCATGTTTATTTTCTTACACAAGTTTTTCTCATTTAAAGCCTCTTTAAGCACAGTTTACGCTCAAGTCTGGCTTTCTCTGCTTAATTCCACTTTTAATGTTTTTTTAAGTGAGTGCAGAATTAAACTGTGTGCAAGGCAGATTTATGACTAGAACTTGTAGATTTGATCAACAAAAAGTAATTTCTAAGGGAAATTAAAAACGAACAACACCTTAAGCAATGGTGGGATGCTTTCAAACCGGACGCAACCACCCATCTAAAAGCTATATCCTTAAATATGTAAGGATAGATTTTATTTCGGGGGAGGGGGTTCAGTTCTGGGAAATCTTGGTAGCTTTGAATTTTTACAGTCAGATGCAAGCTTCGAATGCAAACTCCTGGATTCTTGCGGTATTCCCTTGTCAGTCAGTATTTCTCAAGAAAGGGAGATCAACAGTAACAATATCGATGGTTTGTTTGGGTGGGGCACATAGTGCCAGTATCTTGGACTGACAATTGTTTAGGATCAGTCCTGCTACTCAGAAAGTGCTAACGGAATGGGAAGAGTAGGGCAAACTTCTTTCGCAGTTTTGAAACGCTGACAGATTTGACACTCTGGCGGTTCCGTTCAGACCCCTGGTCACTTTTTATCTGAGACCCTACTGCGTTTTTTCCACAGCAGAAAGCACGCAGCCCACTAGGTCCGCGTAATATATTTTGTGGCATCTCCCCTTTTAGTCCGGGCATAGTTTCCAAACCAACTGGGTCTTAGGTCCACGCAGAATCGGCGAAGTCTCTACCTTTGGGACAGGCTTTGCTAGACACCAGAGTGTGACACACCCTTTGTTCTGCCCAGCCGCTGATGCCAGCCCTGAAAGTGGTTAAAAGCTCAGGGGAGATAGGATCATCGTGCCCTGTTCGCGGATGGGCTGGATCGGTAGATCGCCAGGTGCGGAGCCACCCTGCTACGAGGCGAGGGTCTTCGTACGGAGGTGACATTGCCAAGCCCCGGGCGTTTCCGAAGACTTCAGCCCTGGACCATTGCGCTTGACACCTTCAGCCTACTTGCAGGACACTGGTCTCGGGTTTTAAGCTAGACCCGGGGAAACCCTGCTGCCCCCAAGTTCTTGTAGTGTTCAGTGACGCGAAGCGGGTGCGGTCCAAGTTACACAGCCTGGTTGGCAGCCTCTGTTCCTCCACCGGAAGCGTGAACTCCGGGGCGGGATGAAGCATAAGAAACGCGACTAGTGAGTGACCTGCGGCCTTGGGCTGCGAAACACACACACACACACACACACACACACACACACACACACACACACAAGCACTAGAAGATTCCGGTCACAACCACCGTGGCTCTGGTCCGGGAGAGGCGAGCACTCAAGGGAAGGGCACCCGCTGTGGGTCCGCGCAGCGGTGCAGGACAGGCCTCGCCGAGGTGGGTCTCCGCAGCCTCCAAGAGCCCACTCTCCCGCAGTGGCCAGGGTCGATTCCTAGCGCTAGTGGAGACACTGGTGCGCTCTGGCGTTGGATAAAGTGCTTTGCCCTGGGACTGCACCAGGAACTGCCCGGAGCAACCATTCGGCAACCCTCTCTTCCCCCAGAGAGCTCTGCAGCCCAAGCGCGCCGAGCCAGAACCTGGAGTGAAAGCCGGGGCAGTCTTTCAGCCAGGGCGCCCTAGTCCTGCAGGGAAGAAGATGTAGTATTTAGGGGTTTGGCTTTCTTTGTCACACACTCCTCCCCAGTAGCAGCTACCAGCCTCTGGGGACCTGAAGTTAGGAGGAATATGCAAGAACTCACCCCCGTCCCCAGTGGTAGACGGGTCAAGGGACACCTCCTTGTTGCCTCAAAAGCATTCTAGGCATTGTGTGTGTGTGTGTGTGTGTGTGTGTGTGTGTGTGTGTGTGTGTGTGTGTGTTGGGGGGGCACATTTCTATGGAGTTGATGACGGAGGAAAGAAAGAAGGGGCCACTACAACAAGCTCTTCTCTTTCCGGCTAGCAAAGGCGGTAATGGTGCCTGGCCTGTAATCTGTATTTTGTCAAGGGCATGAAATTCATTCGAAGGAAAAGCCCGATCAATTTATTTTTGCTGCTTGCAATAACACAGCTGGATGATGCTTTGAGCGCGCGCTAGACTGGGGCTCATCATTCATTCACCAAGAACGGGCCTAAATGGTGCCTGTGGGATTAGGTCAATTTTAGTGGATCTACTTCGCCTCATTTGGTTACTAATTGGTTTCTTGTTTTATAAATCGAAATCTCATTTTCAGGAAATTACAAAACCCGCGCAGTCAGTCCATTGAGGTAATCCTTGGGTCAGGGGGTATTTAAATGGAAATGGCTCAACCGCGCACCAAGGGTAAAGCAACAGTGGAACTTGCTCGGGTTTTCACAGGAAATGTGAGCTAGCCCTTTAGATTCATAATAGAAACATCCTTTCTAATGCTACTTATGTAAATACGATAAACCAGACTTTAAGGGAAGAGAGAGGACTGAGAGAAGCAAAATTTATCTGCTGAGGTTAATGTGGCATATCTTGGAAATCTTCCAAAATAGATTATGTTTTCCTTTGTCTTCAGCCACTTTAGCTGGGGAAAATCCTTTTGTCTGAAACCTGATTTAGTTATCGCCTCCCTCACAGAGCGCCTTTTCTCCTTTGCAAAACCCTGTTCCCTCTGCCTCACCGAGTTACAAGGGAATCTTTAGATCTTGTTCTCACTGTAATCCCGCCGCAAAGAGAGCTGGTTCCTCCTCATTTTAAACAGACAATCAAAGGATTTGCGAATTTTCTGCGGTAGGTCAAGTGCAGAAACGAAATCTCAGCTACCCCCTTCCAACTGAAACCTGGTGCTGGGGAGCTTCACCGAAGAAAGAGGTGAGAGGGTCCGCGACAGCACTTTAAGACTTTGGGGATTGGGGACCTGGAACTGGTTGGAGGAAGTGTCCTCCACACTTTGGAGGGCGAGCTCCTTCCTTGTTGAGATCCACTGGTAGATCAGGGCAGTCATAAAACATTAACCCAGCCCCAACCGTGTGACAGGTTTCCTCTGCCGACAAAAAGAGAACGCAGCCTCTGTGAAACCAACTTTCCTCCCAGGTGTGCGCGTGGGGGGAGCGCAGAGGGGGGAGGGACTCTGTTAGCCCGCACCCGCACCCGCTCGGGCTGATTATTAACCTGTGGGCAAGTCTTATTTTCCCTTGTAGGCGCATGCTAATGAGGGCACAACCCGACAGAGCAAAACAGGCGCGGAGAGTTCTGAGGCAGGGTCCTTTTACACGCCCCCGACAACCCCGCGACCCCACCTGGTGATTTTTTTTCAGGTCTTTAGAGTACCAGGCGGTTCCAGGCGACCCTCAAATTTTTCTATTAAAGACGTTTGTTTGCCGAAAACGCAGGTTTTGCTAGCTCGTGGGGCTGCCGGAGCTAGTCTCTGACAACCGCAGCCTCAGCCCACTAGAGGACCGGCGGGAACGCCCTGCCCCTGATCCCACGAAGCTGCTGGTTTCCAGGGGTTCGCGGGGCCCAAGGTCTACGCCGCCCAGGTCCTCGGTACTCCGAGCAAGGAAGGACTTTTCTCGTTTCCTTAGTGTGGCCAACTCCTTTAAGTGGCCAAAACTCGAGAGGAGGAGAGGGGAGGGGGAGGCAAACCGAAGGGGTTTGTATGGGTGACTGTGACCAGGCCCTTCTGTACTGGTCCACGAGGATGACTGGGACTAGGATCACGGAGTCACTCGGGGAGGGAATCTTAGACGTGCTGGAGCGTCAGGAAGGATCACGCTGCACTTTTAACGGAGGAGGCGGTCGCAGAGTGGAGCCGCAGTATTTGCAGAGCAGTGCGGAAATCGTTAGATTTATTTAGGTGTGCAAACACCCAGAAAGACCCCATTTGAGCCTGAGGGGCGCTTACCGTTACTCGTTGTCAGGGTTTTGATCACTTGCTTAGGAAGCAGGTCCTAGCTAACGCCTTCAAAAAAGTCTACCCGGATGTTTTATTGTGAAAAACTCTTCCACTTTCTATACTACAATTTGAGCGTGTTTGTCACGGTGTACGTTTCAAAGTATTTGTCACTAACGAAATAGATCACCTTAAAAAGGAAAACGGTTAAATCTTGTTAGTGATGTGAAAACGAAAGGATTTAACTATTGAAATAATTTTATCAGCAACATTTAAAAGACACCCATAAATAGTTGAACATGCCTATGCACTTTTTTGGTTATTTTTATTTCATTCTTGATACAAGTAGTAGATCATATTTTATATTACAAATGGGGATTCTTACATAAATATTTCTTAAAGCATATTCAGGAAAAGTTTGTGCCAAAGGCTTGAAAGGTTAATGTGCTAAAACTAAGGGAAGGAACTGCCTGTCTTTGTTGATAGATGATACTAGAGAAGTTGGGAAACCGATTCTAAGTCCAGAATAGAGCGAAAATAGTGTCCAACGGCTGGCACCTCAACGTAACCGACCCCAAAAGAGTCGTTGGTGTTTTTGAGGGGTGCGGGGAGGGAGGGGAATGGGGTGCCGAGGATGAGGCAGAGGGAAGCTGGAAGTCAACCACAATTAGGGCTTTCTCCAAGAATACTCAGGTCAGGCTGAAGGAAACCAGCGTCCAGAAAGCCCGGCAGCCAATCAGAAAGGCCACCTGGGACTGAGCCTATGTGGTCTGTGGCCTCTGGTTTCTTTGGGTGGCAGTTGCATTGGCAAAGTGTGAGGGCTCTCTCGGGCTGCTTATCAGGAGGAGGATGAAAACTTGGGACGAAAAATACTCTTCCCACCAGCTAAACAGAACAGGAACCCACTTCGAAGATAGCGCTGGGATTGTCCAGGCCTGAGGCCACTAGAACTCCTGTAGGACAGAAGCTGCAAGCTGACCCAGTCTCCCACTCCCGCGGATCGGATCCCAAACGGGGCGAATGTAACCCGCGCTGCTTCGGCTCCCGGAGTGAGAGAAGCGTATTCGCACTCTAGTCCCCGACTGCCAGCAGGGCCCGGGTTCTTGTGCTGAAAGTTGTGTGTCTCCACAGGGCTTGGCGAGGCGTGGGGCCACACCAGTCGAACCAGTCCCTTGGACAACGTTGGTCGAGAACTGGGCTCTCATCTACTCCAGGTACAGGCACAAGATTCCCGATCACCTGGGCACCACCCGGGCTTTTGTTTTCTCAGGGGAAAAAAAAAGGGGGGGAGAGGGAGATCACAACAGCTCTCCTTAAATCTGAGTTCTTAATCTAGCTGGGTGAGGATGGGCCAGTGGTGCCTGGGAGGCTGAAGGGGAAGCAAAGTGACAACCAGGACCCTGAGGTTGCAAATCAGCCTGGCAAGGCCCCAGCAGGGCTCCGTCCAAGGGAGGGGATTCCGTTTGTCGCTTTTCGGCTAAGAAAACTGAAATGCGCTGCGCCAGGCCTGGGAGGCAGGACTGAAGAAGCATCTGAAATGAAGAATCTGCAAAGGAAATAACCGGAATCTGCTGTAAATGCCCTCGGTGCTTTAAGCTGGCGCATTCCGGATCCAGCTGCGTCTGCAACTCATTTCTTCTCTTCCCGGTAGTTCCCAGGCGTACTCCTTTTGCCAGCGCCCTTCACTTCAGGCTAGCCCAAGCTCTGTACAAATCCAGCAACACCATACATATGCACCCCCAAAGATGAGTTTAAACAATGTGAGGTGGCCATCACCTTGTTATTTGCAGTGCAGAGGATTTTTAACTGCCTGTTGGCGGCTTAAGTCACAGAGCAAATATTTTAAATAATAATGCTCCCAGTGGCATTTTTCAGTGTGACACTTGTCCCCCACCCTGCACCCTCTATTGTTATTCAGGTCCACTGGGGTCTCCTAGAGTGGTAGCCTGGAACCTGAGAAGCCCAGTGAAGCAACCAGCGGTGGCTGAGTCCTTCACTTCCCTTCTCAGTCCTAGAGACCAAATAGGTTTTAGTTTTCCTAACAAGGAGAGGACTTGGGTTTTTCCCCACTGATCTGGCCTCCACTTTGAATTCATCTAGAAAAGTCCATAGCTCCCTTCACTGAAACATCCTACCTCAGTACCAGCTGTTCCATGCCATCTCTCCTTGTTTCTATATATTTTTTTCCTAGCAATATGAGCAGGAAAACAAAACCTGAACAGCTTTTCCCTTTATACTTTTCTTGGGTTTCTTTCCACTCTTCACCAGGCTTCTGACAGTTGTTCTTTAACACTCTGAAGTTCAAGGGGTTCTTTGCTCTCCTCTCCATTGGCTCCCACTTCCCTGCAGTCTGATTTCCCCCCATTGGGCCCTACACAGTCGCCACACATCTGTTATCAAGGACTTAACTGAGCACATTCAACTAACAGGCACAGGAAGATGAGTGGTGTGCCACAGGAAAAGCCCTGTTTCCATTCTTAGGAGGGCTTTGGTGTTTCTGGTGGTGTGGGTATTACAGAGAAATACCAGAAAGGGAAAGAGGAGGCCTCCTTTCTAAATTGGAATGGGCCTAGTTAGAGAGGACTTGGTGAAAAAGCATCATTTGGGCAAAGAAGGAGGTGACCCTCGTGGCGACACTCTTCTTTCCTGTGTTTCAACAACAATCTCCTCCATTTGTCTTCTTTTCTGCCTGTCTCTTTTTTAAAATGCCATGCCATTGCCTGTGATGTCATTTGGAAAAGTCTTAACTCCTTTCTCCTCTCACAGCTCCAAAGACTCCTGCAAGTCGTAAACTAGCACTTGTCTCCTGAACTGTTTAGTCCCTGTAACTCCGGCTGGTCTCCCAACTAGACACATTTCAGACAAGACTGCATTATCTCCCTTCTTAGACTTCTACTTACGTAACACCCAGGTTTCCAGCTGGAGAGGTGACACAGGCTCACAACAAAATCTCAGTTTCTCTAAGTTTTCAGCCTAGTTAATGGTGCTGCCTTCTGCATAATCTTCTTTCTGAAGTCAGGAAATCAACCTTACTTTCTCTCTCTGCCACCAATTAATATAAAATTTGCATTCAGTGCCATCCTTAAATTAGACTCTTCCCTTTCCTAGATGCGAATTCAGGCCTGAAGCTATATGGGCTCCTCATCCAGACTCCTGTAGATGATTCTGCCAGGAAAAAGGAACACATAAAAACATATTATTCTCTTGCTTAGATTCTGTTAGAATCACAATGCCTGCCAGGGCAATTGCAGGGTCCTCAAATTGACATCTCAAACTCTAAAAATCCACTGAGTATGTAATTATGTAGCCCCATCTCATACCAGTTTCACCAGCTCTTAACACATCAGACCAGCTCTCCCCTCAGTCTTTGACTTTTATTACATCATTTCTTCTGCTTGAGATGCTCTTCTCTTCAGTCCTTGCTTCTTCCTCTTCAGCGGTCTACTGAACTCAAGTTCTTCAAGGCCTCTGTAATGCATAGTTTCTGGGTCTCTTGTCTATTCAGCTCTATCTACTTAATTGTGTGGTCAACACATTTATCTTCAGGCGAGTTGTCCCTCTGAGCTCCTTAAGAGCAGTCTGGTTTATTGTAGGTCTCCATTGCCTCATTCACAGAGATGAAGGGACAGGGAAAGTCTAAGAAGTTTCTTTACAAAGAGCCTGCCAGCTTGATGCATCAGTGTAAACATACACAAACATACAGTGTCACACTACTTTACAGACTGGCTGCTGAGCAAAGCCTCTCATCTCCTAAATCCCCCTCTCCTGACTCTTTCAGAGTCTTGGCCAGCTTCCTTCTGTCTATAACCTCAAATTGCCAGTTCTTCCATGTCAACCAGTGTCTGCTGTACTGGATATTTTTCAAGCCCAGCTATTACTCTCTTCACTGTTGATCACTGTCACCATGGAACCCTTCAATATTGACACAGGTTCTTACTGGAACCACTATCCTCAGGGCCTAACCTATTTCCTGTTCCTGTTGAAGGCTGTGATTCGACTCCCACACCCAGAACTTTTGTGTGCCACAGATTCTTTTTTTTTCCCCCAGTGGGTCTTGAGTCTTTGTAGGACACTAGCCTTGTCCATAGCCTCACTCTGACCTGTCAATGTGCTGCACACTTACGGGCCTGGGAAGTTCAAAGCAGGAGATTCTTGTGGCTGTTCTGTGTCCTGTTTCTGGACCCTCTGTCACAGCCCCATCTGTCTGCACTGACTGTGTCTAACTTCTGTTCCCCTTGCTCGCTTCATTCCTTCAGATCTCTCACTCTATTTCTGCCTCCCCAGACTCTGGATGGCTTCATCTTCGTGGTGGCCCCAGATGGAAAGATCATGTACATTTCAGAGACAGCTTCGGTTCACCTGGGCCTTTCTCAGGTAGGTGAGTGGTTCATCCTTCCAGCCTGCAATGTGCACAGCTGGAATTGTGGGGAGGGCTTCCCAAT
Organism: Peromyscus eremicus; assembly: GCF_949786415.1. Taxonomy (NCBI): domain Eukaryota; kingdom Metazoa; phylum Chordata; class Mammalia; order Rodentia; family Cricetidae; genus Peromyscus; species Peromyscus eremicus. The sequence continues at coordinate 1,057,867 of NC_081424.1, read as the reverse complement.
CATTTTACATCTGCATCTGGACACTGAAAGCCTCTCATGTGACAGGGGGACTCAATCACCCCTACCTGGATTTCCCTCCTCCTTTAGCTTCTCCTGCAGGTTTAAACAATTGCTACTTTTTAGAATTCTTACCATGAGCCAGGCATGGTGGGAGGAGTTTATGTTGTTTTACAAGCCTTACAAGGGATGTGACTGTGACTATCATTGTTCTCAGTGCTACTGATATTTATGATTATTTTACAGGTAAGGAAGCTGAGAGTTAGATAAGATGGACCAGGTAGCAAGCAGCAGAACCTATTCCATCTTTACGGCCCTACAGATGCCCTGATGCAAGTTCTCAGCTTCTTCTGGGGGCATTGTACGACCACAGAGATGGTGATCCCTCCTCTTTACAGGTGGAGCTGACTGGAAACAGCATCTATGAGTACATCCACCCGGCTGACCACGATGAGATGACAGCGGTGCTCACAGCCCACCAGCCCTACCACTCGCACTTTGTACAGGGTGAGTTAGACAGGCCTTAAGCACCTGCTCAAGCCTGTCAGCTTGGGGGCTTTCCCCCAGTTCATCTTGGCTGGGACACTGCTTCTTTTGGCTGCCTGTCTCTAGTCCTGAGCCTTCCTCCTCTTCTTTCTCACAGAGTATGAGATCGAACGTTCCTTCTTTCTGAGGATGAAGTGTGTTTTGGCCAAGCGGAATGCTGGCCTCACCTGCGGTGGCTACAAGGTGTGTGGTTGAGTTGGAAAGTCCACTCTAAGGGTGGCCAGGCAGGGCTTGAGGCTTCTGGGGGTAAGGGAGGTGGGTTCCTGCCCCAGGAACCACACTTGTGAACCACATTTGTAGTGCAGCCCTGAAAGGTCATTAAACTTTGTGGGCACCTGGGGGCCATTTAAAAGACTAAGCCAGGACAATGGGCTGTTTTTAAAGAGGAGCCTTTGGAACTGTAAAGCTTTTGAACCCCCAGTCATTTGGCTCTCAGTGAGTTAAGGACCAAAGTCTTAGCTGCAAGCTGGGGTTCTCTAGTTGAATCTTTGGAGAGCAGGATCCCTGCCCCAATTCATCTGTGGTAGGATTTGGTTTACAAAAAGCCGTTTACATCTCTCTCTTCATTTTCTGTTTTACAAGCTCCGTCACTCTTTTGGGGGCACCTTATGGTTTGAGACCAAGTAGAATCTTAACATGTTTCAAACTCCTCTGCATCCTTTAGGGAGCTCTTCCTGACCTCTGCTGAGTCTCGCCCCTCCCCCTCCAACACAGGTCATTCACTGTAGCGGCTACCTGAAGATCCGCCAGTACAGCCTGGATATGTCGCCCTTCGATGGGTGTTACCAGAATGTGGGCTTGGTGGCCGTGGGTCACTCCCTGCCTCCGAGCGCTGTCACAGAAATCAAACTACACAGCAACATGTTCATGTTCCGAGCCAGTCTGGACATGAAGCTTATTTTCCTGGACTCCAGGTGGGTGGGCAGTCAAGAAAGGGACTCTAAAGAATGACAGTGTTTAGAGAGGGAGAACATTCCCTTGACTTTACTAGCCCATTTTGCAGGTGGGGCATCTGACCAGGTTTTGAGAAATGGGGCCAGGAACCCAGGTAAGGGGTGATGAAAAGTCCTACATTTATCCCTAGGGGATTTTTTTCCCCAGGGTGGCGGAGCTGACTGGGTATGAACCTCAGGACTTGATTGAGAAGACCCTGTACCATCACGTGCACGGCTGCGACACCTTCCACCTACGCTGCGCACATCACTTACGTAAGGCCCCACCCTACTCTCAAGGGAGTGGCAGAGCTGGAGGCCTGAAGTCCAAGCAGATTGCTGGGGGTTCTCCCTAGAGAGGTAGGGGTGGTAGTAGTACGAGAGACTCGGGAAGGGACTGCTGCGGCGACCCAGTCTGGTATCTCGGACTTAATGGAGCTGCTGATACTAAGGGAGTGGGAGGGGCGTTCCTCCAGTGGGGTTTCATTCTTCACCTGCAAACATCACTAAAGACGAGAGAACTGTTTAAACAACCTAGGCTGCTTTCCTCATGCACATTAACTCACCTTGCTTTTGATATAGCTTTGCTGAGAGCTTAATCTCCCAGGATTGAGGATTTAGAGCTGGACTTCCCCCTTATGCAGTAGGAAAAGCTAGTCTGGAAAGTGGGAAACCGTTAACTTTTAGTGTATTCCCCATTGCTAGTGTGGAAGACAGCGGCCCCAGGAGGGACCATACCAACCATTAGCATATAATGGATATCTATTACTGGGGCTCCGGGCCTCAGTTTAGTTTAACCGGCAATCGATTGATTGGGAATTTGCCTGCCACCTCTCCCACCTGCATTGGCGCAGTTGTTACAGCATTGAGGGGCTTTGCACTCCAACCACCAGGCACTTGGACCTGTCTAGGACAGGCTGGTTCACTACCATCTGCCTCTCTTTCTAGTGTTGGTGAAGGGGCAGGTGACCACCAAGTACTACAGGTTCTTGGCGAAGCACGGCGGCTGGGTCTGGGTACAGAGTTATGCCACCATCGTTCACAACAGCCGCTCCTCCAGGCCGCACTGCATCGTCAGCGTCAACTACGTCCTCACGTGAGTGCCTGAGTGCCAGCCTGAGACCCCCTTCTCCAACTGAGCCGTGTGTTTTGTGTGCTCGGTCAGGCTCAGGTCTCCCAGGAGAGGCCTTTTGATGCGGGTTGAGGACTTTGAAGGCTCCCTTTGTCGTTTTCTAGGAAAAGATTTAGGAGTTTCCCCAATACTGTCCATATTTGCTCTCTTTTCAAAATAATCCTGTATTAAATAAAATTTAATGCGGCAGAGAGAGGGAGAGGGAGAGGGAGAGGGAGAGGGAGAGGGAGAGAGAGAGAGAGAGAGAGAGAGAGAGAGAGAGAGAGAGAGAGAGAGAGGCTGAGAGAGAGAGAGAGAAGGATCCGACGCACAGAGCCATTTACTATTAACAAACTGGACATCTGTTTCACTTTTTCAGATCTCGGGTTTGAAGTTCTTAATTTCAAACAGAGTCTCCAATCAAAGTTAGAATTCTGAAAGAGAGTTTTTTCTTTTCATTTTTCTTTTTCCTTGAATCAAAAAGGGGACCTGAGTGACCAAGAGAGTCTAACTTTAACCCCTAGAAAGCAAAGGCTGTAGGTTAGGCTACACGAATTTGTGGGTGCTAGATTGAAATATCTTCTGGATCTGCGGGGCGTGACAGACACGGCAGCTGCTGCATTGGAATCTTGTTCTTTCCAGAAACATACCTTGCAGCAGATGACACGGTCTAGTATGTGCCTGCTGAAGGAGCATATTCTGTGCAGTGTTTGTGAAAGTCAAGTTGCTTAGGGCTGAAGTCTTTATAAAGAAATCTTTTGTGTGTTCATTTATTATTCTTTTAAGAGGTTGAAAACTTGTGATTTTAGAGGACCTCAGAAATTCTTTACTTTGGAAGTATTGACACACCAGATACTTAGCAGAAATGCTATTTTGACATTAGGAAGTTGGTTAAAAGATGCTCTTTGGAATAGAGTATAAAATACAAGATGAGGTTTGGGTTCATTCCACATTGCTTTAAGTTGTCAAATAAAAAATGTAGTGGCTGGAAATATGAAATATGCTTAGCAGTAACATTCAGTGCTTTGTTTAATAAGAAAATTCGGTAGATTCAGAAAATAAATTTGAGTAAGGATTTTTAATTGCTTGATTAAAAATAATAGGTGGTTATTAAGAATATTTTAATTGCTCACTTTTTAGTAAACCATATTAAAAGAAAGATTCGATTTTTGTAATAGCAAGGAGGTAGTGTATTTTAATACAGAGTGAAAACATACCACATACCATTATTTTGGGTATCATGAAACAATCCATCTATCTAATGGGCACGGTCTTTCATATTATTAAAATAAACATGAGAAATTGGCAAGGCATAATTCATATAATAAACCCATGAAGCAGAAGTATTAAAGGGTGAAAAATTATGTCTGCTTACCATGGAAAAGAAAGGAACATTGTTAAGGAAGGTGCTTTGTGTGTCTGAGCCAAAACAAGCATTTTATATAACCTCTATTCTCTGATGGTGCCTGTAGTTAGTAATCATTCTTTATCAAACAACAGGGTATATAGCCACACAGACCCCTACAAATGATCTGAATGAAAGCTCGACCTCCCAATGGGTAAGCTTAATTGTTTGGAGTCATTTTGAAATATTCTGTTTTGTTTTTCCAGTGGGTAAGTGTTCTTTTTCCTTCTGCTGTCTGCACTTTTCTTTACACACTTCTTGAGAGCTGTGGAATTAGACCCTTAACTTTATATCTGATTAAAAAGGAAGTGATGGTAGAAGGTACATGATTTAAGGAAGGAAAAGTAACATTTACTGAACGTTTTGTACCTCAACTGAAAACAGAAGCACACACACACAGAAAGAAGCATGTATGCACAGGCGCACAAGATGGAAAGCTGACGTTGGTTACCCTTTTTATGAGTCTGTGCTCCAATTCTTTGTATAAAAATTCTCAGAACAATTTTTATAGCTGCAAATGTGAAAACTGCTTCAGATGAAATGTCATCAGTTGGTTCTGTGTGTGTTGACAGGATTTCCATAATGAACAGGTTGCCATTTGTTTGATGTGTATATCACACATCTGGCTGGAAGTTACTAATTTACATTGTCTTAGCAAATTAAATACATGGCTATTGATTCTCTATGGTAGTAGTGAATAACCACATTTGTTTTGGGGCTACTTCTTCATGCAGCCAGAGAGTGGTAAGTGAATCCTCAACAGTGCCCTTAAATACTAAGCAAGCTCCCAAATAACCTGAGAGACCAGATGTTTTCCAAATGTAAACTTTTATATATTGTACACTTTGAAGTGATTTTCATGACATGGAAGTGGAGGAAACATTTTAAGTAATCAATCATCAAATGAGAGTGTGATGTTTTGGTAGAAGCTATGTTTATAAGAAGTTTATTTTTCTAATTTTCTGATAGCAAATGTATTGTTAAAATACACTTAGGAAAAAAATCAGTCATTATTATCTAATAAAAGCACCAATAAACCTTGCTTTAATAAGTAGCTGCAATAGTGCATGTAGGGAAAATAGGATGGTTTTAGAACAAGTGATGTTCTTTACCTTGTACTTTACTGGCTTCAATATGAACACCGAATTTTGCAAATCTGGAGAGAAAAATGCAAAGACACCATAGCATAAAGAATCTTAGCTTCTCTGGTGTCTGTGGTGCAATGTAAGACCTACTGTGTTTCTGTTACATTACCACCACAATAAAACAAAAACATGACTAGTTTATGATTTTCTCTAAGACATGCATAATCAAAGAGAGTTTTCTTATACAGCGAGTGCTCACAGGCTTTGAAATGTGTGCTAATGTGAGAGACACCCTGTCTTTAGTATTAAGAGAATAGATAAATTGAGAAAGTAACTAACCACAGTGACTGCTGGAGAGAGGCCTGGGAGTGTAAAATACAAAAGGAAAGCACACTGTCTGAAGACTTGAGTCTGGAACTCATATGTACTTCAGTTTAATTGGTAGTAGTAATTATTCATAGCTAGTTCAGATGGAAAACATTAGTATTTAATGCAAAGAAAATTGAAAATGTGAAACACCCAATAAACTATGAAAAGTAATTTAAAGGAAAATGGAAAATACTGGTTCTCTTTATGATTATAGACATTGTATATTTTAAAATTAAGAAATACTCTTCTACTTTTAAGATAAATCAGTGGAGTCCAACTATCATTTAAAATATCAACATTTTTTCAGACCTATATGTTGAAAGAATAGTACACTGTTGACATTTCCCACATTTCTTTTATGCCCCTCTATGATTGTATGTGGTTGATTTTATGTGTATATTTCCTACTAAATAATTTCAAATAAAGTTATGGACATTGTAGTTATTGCATCCTTACATGTCCTGCCTAGCTACTGTATGTGATGGCACATTTATAGTATTCTGAATTACTGCCTATAGAAGTTAGTGAAGGTAGAGATTAGCATTGGTTTATATGTGCCATTAAAATCAGTCTACTACTACTATTTATTGTGTTCATTGATGGGTGACCTTAGCAAGGTTGAGAGACAGTATTTGCAGTATTTTGTAATGGCTCCTATAGCCCTAAAGGGTATCATATTTTAAACTCGATTTTTTAATAAGAATTATAGACTAATACTATTGTGATATTGTGCTTGGAAAACAAAAGAAAAATTAGATTTTGAATGGTCTGACAGATTAATATTTTCAGCTTTTTTTTTTCTGCTGGTAACGAGTTTGCCTCTGCTTGTTTACTGAATTTAGAATTTAAAACACCGTTTTTAGTGGAAAATCTCAAGTGGTGTTGGAGGGTGATTTATAGATCGTATAGAAGGAAGTAGTTTTCTGTGTAAAGACTTCAATTTCTATGTTACTAAAAACAACAAACAGAGACAATCCAGATTTGTGGCTATCTACTAAATATTTCCGTGATTTTGTAGAAAAGTTGGCCAATGCCGAAGGAGAAACACTTAACATCAGAGAAAAATGTGCTTCGCATTGTAATTAACGCAGACCCCAAGCTTCTCATTCTTTTTTGCACACGGTTCTCAGTTAAATATTGTGAGAAGCCTCATACTTTTCATAATTAAAAAGATTTTAAAATGTTAGCATATTTGGTGAGTAGAAAACTTTATACATTCTTACTTTAACCAATGAACGTTAAAACACTCTCAAATTCATTTCTTCTTTCAGATAGGTTAATGGTGCCAAATAATTTCAGGGTTAAGATTTACATTTTTAAGTTTATTTAAGGACCAATGATATTTCTATTGCTAATAAGATTTAAGCAATACATTTTAAAACTTGGTGAATAATATGTAATCATCAAAATCATTCCTCTTTTATGTTGCACACGATGTCAGATAAAGGAAGGCCTTGCTGACTTCCTGACCTACAGTAAATATCAAATAGTTCCCTCTTATGCCTCAGATTGGTGGAGTACTTGTATAGATTTAATCTCTTTGATGGTTCAAAAATAGTAACCATGGACAATATATACCCATAAAATAGAGCCCATCCTTAATTGTATTTAATATGTACCACAATAATATTGAACATCAACATTATCCACAGATGATCCTTTATGTATCTTAATAATTATAGAAACAGATTGAAGGCACACTGGTATTAATAGTAATTTGTAACTACCAAAATACTCTATTAAAAGGAAGACCTAGGAGAGCATCAGAGCTGTGAGGTTCAGTCCCCTTTTTATGTACACAGCACTAATATTCATTTTAATCTTAGTCTTTATAAAATTTTCTATTATATCTTAATTAAAATGATTATTTTGTTTGTTTTTTCAAAACAAGGTTTCTCTGTGTATCCCTGGCTGTCCTGGAACTTGCTCTGTAGATGAGGCTAACTTTGAACTCAGAGATCCACCTGCCTTTTCCTCCTGAGACTGGGATTAAAGGTGTGCACCACACCCAGCTATCTTTTTTTTCCTTTGAAAAAGTCTTACTTTGTAGCCCTCAAACTACAGTTCTGCTTAAACTTTATGAATGCTGGAATGTAAACATGCTCCTAGTCATATTTTATTTGAATTCATCTTTTTTAAACTTGAAAATTTAGTGTTCTCTGAAGTAACAAACTCTGAACACACATTTCTTTCAAAGTATGTCTTAGTTGCTTGATTGGTTTCTTGAGTGTTCTGTGTAGTGGTAGGATCAGAGATCTAAGTTCTCATTTGCTGAGTGAGGAAACTGGAACTCACATAGGATAAGTGATAGAATCAGGGATTAAGTTTTAATCTTTAAAATTGTTATCATTATTATTATTTTATTATCATGGACCATGTGCATGCAGTATGCAGTACCTGTGCAGGCCAGAAGAGGGCATTGTTTTTCCCTGGGACTCTAGATAGAGCCCGTTCTGAGCGGCTATGTGAGGGCTGAAACCAAATCCAGTTCTTCTGGAAGAAGAGCTGTGCCATTACTCCAGCCCTCAAAAACCAGGAATTAAGAAAGAAAGAAAGAAAGAAAAAAAAAAAGCACTCGTTCTTTGAGAATTTCTTTGGTTATATTCATCCCCATCTCCCAACTCCTCCCAAGTCTACCTTCTTTCCCTTGACTTTCCTATTCACCCAAAGTCTGGGTTTTTTTGTTTTGTTTTGTTAAAAAAATATATATATATATACCATTCAGCCCAATTGTGTTGCTCAACTGTAACATCTTAAAGAAAACTGTCCCTCTCCCAGCAGCATTTGCTATCAAATGCCAATCGTTTCTAAGCTAGTGGTGGGATTCCATGCCTACCTCCCTTCACTCACGCTGAGATTGTATCTGGCTTGAACTTGTGCAGTTCTTGTGTGTGCTGTCTCAACCGCCATGAGCTTATATGTGGAACTGTCTGGTTGTGTCTGAAAATACACTGTTTCCTTGAAGTTATTCATCATCTCTGGCGCTCAACAATCTTTTTGTACTATTTTCATAGAAGGGTGTGACATCTATGTCCCATTTAGGGTTGAATGCTTCATAGTCTTAGGGTTTCTGTGTCAATAGCCATCTACTGCAAGAACAAACTTCTCAGTTAAGGGTTGAGAGATGTTCTGATTTGTGGGTATAGCAGTAAGTCATTAGAAGTCATTTTAATACTATGTCCATTTAGTAGAATAAGAGTACTATGTTTTCCCCTATGGTCTATGACTTATCTTGCCATAGATTCTTGGCTTCAATAAAAATGAAAGATAGATAGGAGTTCCATCTGTTGGAGTAGACTGTAGATTCAATTAAAAAGTGGTTGGATACTCCCATAACATTTGTACCACAATTTCACAGTTGGAATATCTTGTCAGGCCCATCATTATTATAGCTTGCAGGGTTCTCAGCTAGATGAGCTATCTATTACCTCAAATACTTACTTTTTCTTTGTGGTGACACTATTAAAATCATACCTTAAAGAGTTTTTGAAATATAAGTTATATTGTTTTTTTTTCTTTTGGTTTTTCGAGACAGGGTTTCTCTGTAGTTTTGCGCCTTCCCTGGAACTCACTTTGTAGACCAGGCTGGCCTCGAACTCACAGAGATCTGCCTGCCTCTGCCTCCCGAGTGCTGGGATTAAAGGCGTGCACCACCACTGCCCCGCATAAGTTATATTGTTAACTGTGACTACCCTATCATGTAATTGAGCATCAGAATTTATTCTTCCTATCTTCTTATAACTTTATGCCCATAGACTAATCTGTCCTCATTCCTTTTATGACCGAAAGCTAGAATTAAAGGCTCTGTGTCAATGACAGCATTTCGCCTTTCTCTGTATGAGGGTGAGAGTGGAGCTGGTTTAGGGGAGGAAAAGTCAGAGGGGTAGAGTTGAGTTTAAGTAAGAAAGGCCTATAGTGGTCAGCCCATCCAACTTCAGAGTGGGCTTTAATGTGAATTCATGGTGGAAGATTAAAAAGCTGCCTTGACATTGCAGCTTCAGAACTGTGCATTCAGATATTAACATTTTTTGTTCCTAAAGCATAGTGATGACATCTTATCAGTGATATTTAATTAACAGCATAGAATTTCCCCCTCAAGTCTTATTAAGGATATTTTTAATATTACTATAATAGTAATGTAGGTCATAATTTTTTTTTATAATTTCTTGCATCTCTCTAGATTACAGATATGTTGTTGTTATTACTCATTTCATTTCTGCTACCAGGTTTAACATTTTATGTTCTTGTAAAACATGTTGAATCAGATGTTAGTGATTTGCTAATATAAGTAATCCTGTTTATCAGATTTAACACAAGTTATCTTTTGTGGTAGTGGGATATTTCAAGACGGACTATGTGTGCTTCCATTTCTTCCTTTGAGAGAAATGGTTCGATGATAGCAGTTGTCCCTTGTGGTTGTACTTGAGTGTTGGGAACGTCCACTCATTCCTTTCGTTACTGTGCTACTGTCTGATTGCTGGGAACTGCCTGATTCCTCCTTCCCTTCTGGACTCCACTCCTCCCTTTATTGCTGCTGTGACATAGAGGATATAGACTCACAGACCTCCCCTTCCTTTCTAGGTGATGACGGCTTGGTTATCTACAGGTGTGAGCAGCCTTACCTCTTCTCTGGCTTTCTCGTTTGTTGACGGGAAAGGGTTCTGGTCTTTGAGTCATATAATAGGAAAGCATGTGTCATTGCCTTATTTGGAGGCTGAGACATGCAGAAGTGGTTCAGAATTCAAAAGGAGCTTTATTTCAATTACAGGAAAGTGTGCTTTTGTTTCCTTACAGTCTCGTTTTGGGGAATACTGTTATATTTGGTATAAGCTCTGAGTCTGTAGCTGGACCTGGTGATATAAACCTGCAGTCATAGCTATCCCAGAAGCTCAGGCAGGAACATCACGAGTTCCAGGCCTGTCTGGGCTACAGGGTAAGTTCAAGTTTAGCCCTGGCAATTTAGTGCAATCTTATATCAAAATAAAATACAGCCTGGAAGTAAAGTGCTTGCCTAGTATGCCTGCAGCACTAAGTTCAACCTTCAGTGTGTGTGGCTCTGTGTACCTTAATAATTTACTAAAAAGCTGCTACTGCTCTTCTTAGTGTTTCTCTCTGTGCTTTATGCCCATTGGCTTATGATACTTGTCTTTCCAGATGAGCAGGTAGTGATAGAAAATTCCCTGGGTTAAAGTGCTGTGTGTTTACACTGTTATACAAAGATGACTTGGCTGGGGCTTAAATGAAATGTGGAAATTTCTGATGAAGACCTGTAATCAAGAACCTGCACCTTTTGTCTTGGTTGAAGGACACCGTTCTTCCTTTCCTGTGTTCTGGGCATTCCAAGTTCCAAGGATCTGGAAAGAAAAGGATTGTCTATGGTGATGGCAAAGCCCAGAGGGTTGAGAAGAGGCTTATTTTGTGTAGGACTCTGATAGTGTCTGGGGTTTTACTGGGTCTTGAATTTTTAAGTCCATAAATCCACAAAAAATTTGGGTATTTATAAACTTCTTCTTTCTACACAGTTCCTTAACTCTATAATATGAAGGCTGTGCCCCTGTGTGTGGTTTCTATGGTTCATTTTGGCTCAGCAGTTGTTGCTGTTGCCATCATGAGCAGGATGATATCTGCTGGGTGGGAGGGTAGCCAGGGTTTACTCAGGGCCTTCTCTGTACTAGGATGGCTGAGAGCACGGGGCAGAAGTTACTTTCCCAGAGAGAAGGAACATTTAGAGGAGTCAAGCTTTTACTATGTCTCTCATTTAATTGGAACCAGTGCTTTTTTAGTAACTGTAGCTCACTGCTGTTAGTAACTATAATTTCAAGTGCGTACAACGTGAAACATTTGCCTTTTTTTTTTTTAAAGATTTATTTATTTATTATATATACAGTGTTCTGTCTGCATGTATGCCTGCAGGCCAGAAGAGGGCACCAGATCCCATTACAGATGGTTGTGAGCCACCATGTGGTTGCTGGGAATTGAACTCAGGACCTCTGGAAGAGCAGTTGGTGCTCTTAACCTCTGAGCCATCTCTCCAGCCCCACATTTGCCTTTTTGATGGTGTTCAGTGGGGCCTTTTGACCTCATTGTTTTACATCACCTGTGCATGTTCTGGGCATCACGAAAGCTCAAGCAGTCTATAGCTGGTTTAGCCGAACCGAAGAGACCCACCTAGCCTGAGAAGTCGGGTTGGCCCAGTTTGAAATGGAGCTAGGAACACTTGTTGTTTGCTGAAGGCACAGAGTTCAAGGTGATGGCGAATTTCCAGGGAAAGGCATAGGATTTAAAGGGTTGGAAACAGCGTTGGGATCCTTTGAAACAGGGTTAGGATCTTTTGACATGGGCTAGTGAGTTGTGTCCATTTGCAGCATGGCTCTTCTCTGCTACTGATGAAAGTAAGCATTTCTGCCCTTCTCTCTGAACTATTGCTGAAGCTGGGCCTTTAGAAGTTATTTTTCTCAAGGATCTTGTTTTCTACAAATTATTAGTGGTATGTATTCAACATGAATTTAGTAATAATTAATAATAATTTTGTACCTATGCACAGAACATAGTTTTGAAAGTTTGAGATATCAGTATTCTAAATTGAATTTAAATATTATTGAAAAGAATGTATAGTACTGCCATATATAGTGGATTTATATTGAAATTGATTTTGAGAAAGAAACTGTGAGATTTGTATTGGGACAGGGAAGTAAGTGCAAAGTCAGTGTGGGACTTAATCTGAATTTGCAGGGCCAAAAGGCTGCATTTGCCTCTCAAATTCTGTTCTTATGAAACTATGGTGCAATCTAACCAGTAGGCTTCTTATTAGGATACTTCAAACCCTGGAAATTCCTGACAAGGCATTTGAAAAAACGTGTTATAAAATGAGCTTTCAGTATTACTGTCATTCAAGATAGTATAGTAGCCAAGAGTCTATTGATTATTCCCAGCAGATTATCACCAGCTCTGTGACCAGGCAAGTTGCTTTAATATGTAAAATGTGGGCACTTTACCTCCTAGAATCATTCTGAATATTAAAGGAAATGTGTGAGTGTATTAGCATTATGCTCAATTCAAAATAACATTGAGAAAATGTCTATTAATAGGATGCTTATTTTAATGAAATAAAAAGTATCGTTTAGCACACAAATGAGCCCCAAACAAATATATATGAGTCTTTGGGCTTTGAAAGAAGAAAAGCGTAAGTTTTAGGAAGGCTGAAGTTTGCTTAAGAATAACAAATCAGTAGTCATTTTGAAGCATTGTTAGGTCCTTCAGTTTTTAGGAGTCTTTACAAATGATTTAAATTATAAAATATTACAGAAGATTTGCTGGGTACCTGGTATATGACAGGTGCCACATCAAAATGAGTGACAAATGTCTTTGGGGGTCAGGGGTGGGAATGAAAAAAGTGTTAAGTACAACTTCCCTTTAGGCCTGCTGGTGAAGAAAAGGCTTTCCACAAGGCTAGTGCTTCTATCTACATAAGAAAGAGAGAGCCAGAGTGCCACAGCCCAGCTTAGTTCCTTCCTAGTCTGCACAGGGCTGCTCAGAGTCTTCCCTGGCCAGGTGGTGGGCAGGGAGGGGAGGGAGTGCTAGGAGCTGGGCTTATTTGGAGTGTTCCCTGCCCCCAACTCTGTGTGTGTGTGTGTGTGTGTGTGTGTGTGTGTGTGTGTGTGTGAGAGAGAGAGAGAGAGAGAGAGAGAGAGAGAGAGAGAGAGAGAGAGAGAGAGAGGGAGAGGGAGAGAGAAAGGGGTGGGGGTGGAGCTGAGGGGAGAATCCAATACAACAGACACCCTGGCTACAATTCTAATTCTCACATGAGCCTTTGTATCTCATTACTCAGCTGTACCTGAGTTGATTTTTGTCCTTCTGGACTGATGTTAGGACAATTTTTTTTCTTTTGTTTTAAATGGAATTTCACTATTTTAGGTTGATACCTAATAGAATTATTAATCACAATGAATTTTTACATTGAAAATCACTCTAGGCTACCTTTGTAGATTTATTGCACTTTCAGAATACTGTCAATAATTTTAGGTTTCCGTAATTTCCTTTTTTTTTTTTGACAGAGTCTCTATACATAGCCCAGAGATCCATCTGCCTCTGCCTACAGAATGCTGGGATTAAAACATGCACCATCATGTCTGTCTGGTTTCAGTAATAATTTAAAAATTATTTTCTTTATAAGGGATGTTTCCTAGGCACTGCTGGTGTCTCTGAGAATTGCTCTGTTAACTATCATGCTTGGGCAAGTTGAGGAGAAAGATGGAATCCTATTGTAACGGCTGATGCAAGGGCTCAGTGTGAACAGGTGTCTCAGTCAATGTGTTACAGCTAGCAGTGTAAGCAGTATACTGACCCAGATCCTGGACTGCATTGGATGGCATTTTTGGTATGCTCTTCATAAAATGGCGATGTATTAGGGTGAGAAAAACGAAGTAGCTACTCTACATTTAAATGCCCAACATTGGCATTTTATGAAGTAACTGGTGACATCTTGCAGATGTTTTGCCAAGATCTATAGAGTTATTCCTTCTTTTAATTTGAGGTCTTCACAGAGTGAGTTATTCCAATATAATTGTATGCATCTGGATTTAGTCAGCTCCCATGCAATAGTCTCATGCCTCATACCCAATCCCATCACCCCCTTTACCAATTTAAGCATCAAAATAATGATTTTTCAAAAAATAAGCAGTTGATAAATGTCTCTCGTTGAACATCATTTTGTTTAGAACATCTAGTATTTTGTCAGGATTCAAATGGGAGCTGCTGTCTTCACCAGAAGGATATTTTTTCCTGTGATTGATTGTAAAGTGGATAGAGCCCGGCAAAGGATCTTTCTTTCTCAGGGATTTCTTGTTCAAACAGAATTTGTTGTATCCACATCAGCAAAGCTGTGCTAATACAAGCTGCTAGCTAGATCTTGGAAATAGCCTCATTATATTGAACTGGATATCATAAAGGTATCCATTAAGGTAGGATTCTCTCAGTGTTTGTACTTTTTAACCCAAGTCCCTTGCCACTTTTTACATTTCATCGACAGCCTCATTCTCTGGTAATGTATCCTTAGAATGTGGCTCTCATATGTCTCCTAACCACTGCAGAAGTAGAATCTGTGGCTTTGGTATTCTTAGGGGTTTGGGGCTTGCTGTCCACTCACCATTTTACTTTACATGTTTCTGGAGACTGTAAGGTGTTTTGGTGACTGAAAGGTAAAAACCCAGGAAATTTACTTTCTTCAGCTCTTTATGTGGTTGCTATTGCTGTCCAAATATGTGGCAGGTAAAAAACTACCTTTTCCCCTCCAGATATAATGAAATTGAATTCAGAGTTCTGCATTTTAATTTTCCAAGCTATTAGAAGACTCGAAATGGTGGAAGTTACAGTATTTAGCTTCACTGTGGAAATCATTCTGCAGTTCTGCCAAAGGGAAGCACTCATTGTGTTGTGTTATATTTGGGTGCTGGACCCCATGGGGGTCAGGAGTACTGGAAGAATGAGGCACACAAAGGTAAGGGCAGAGTGGGAGCTGATTTCACTCCTTCAATTAGAGCATGTAAAGCACTAGCAGAGTGTGGTGTGGTGTTCTATTGTCAAAGCTAATTGAAAACGGGGAAATATTAGAGACGACGCAGGCATTTTACAATTTAATTTCTTTTCTGTTTGTGTGTCTTCTCAGTTGACTCAATAGGACTTTTATTATAAACAAATTTCTGTCATTAGAATCAGCTTAACTTCTGTTGTGATAATTAAAGGGATTGTAAGGGATGTTTTAGATTTAAGTTCTGTCTAAAGCAAGCTGGGAATGGTGTGAATACTCAACGAATATTTTCCCAGTGTCTGCTGCATGCCGGGCTGTCTGGTAGGGCTATGGTGTATTACAAGATGACAGCAGAAACTCCAGGCTTTCATCCAGTCAAGTTTCAGAGTGTCTGTTATAGGTGGACGAGAGGCAGCTTGCAGAAATATTAGATATGTTGTGAGAAAATGAGAGGAATCAAGAATACCTAGAGTTTTAGCCCGAGCAACGTGGATGATGTGGGACAAAGCAGTTTTGCAGGCAGTGGCAGCAAACAGAGTTGTGTGTTAGGGTTTGATGCCTGGAAAAGTCACATATTGGACTTCAGTTCTGGTAAAGTGGAAAGGTCTTAGACAGTGAATGGAGATCATCAAGGTATGGAACGTAAGGTCAGAGGAGTGGAACAGGATCACCAGTGATGAGAGAAGAGAAGCTCCTTGGGGACTGAGCTGCAGCTCTGCAGCCAGGTTCTGAGAAAATATCTCAGTGAGAGCTGCTTTCTTGGCCACCTGTTTTCCATCTTTCTGTACACCCCTTTCACATGATCGCTTTGATATTTTCATCCCAGATAACAACTGCTCTGTTTTTCAAAGTATGTCCCTGCTTCCAGCATCAGCACCATTGGAGAATAAGTCAAAATGTACATTTCTGGACTGCATCCTAGACCTGCTAGTAAATGGAAAAGGGTAGAGTCCAGCAGGCTGTGTTTTAACAAACTGATTAGATGCTTTCTGAGGTGTGCTGAAAGTTTGGGGGCTACTGTGTTCAGAGGAGGAGCACGAGTTGAATCAAAGAAAGTTAACAGATGGGAAATGCACTATCATCTCTTTCTGGACCAAATATCTAAGGCTAAAGAAATAAATGTATTTTAATGTTTGTCAGTAAACGACTTCTGAGTCGTTGTCGTAAATTATAACAATAGTCAGCTACCTATTCATCCATTGATGACCATGTACTTTGTATAGTATTATAATGGCTGATTTCAACTAGACAAAATGAAAATTTGTCATTTCAGTGGGCATCCCAAATTCTCTACCAATCATTGAAACTTTTCTTTAACAAGATCCTGGTCAGACAATTTAAAACGATTCCTGAGGCACACATTTGATGAATTATGAATTTTTATTCATAAAATACATCTCAAATTTATTTTAGCTGTTTAAATAATGGAGTTTAATGTATATTTAGTCAAGCATTACAGTAGTAAGGGCTTAAGGAGATTAGAAATAAATGAATCCAATTAAAGAACATGTCCCTGAGATTTGATATGTCATCGGCAGGAGTGAACTGTTTGCACAGCAACTGTAAAGAAATCATTAATGATTAACTATCCAGAAGAGGGTTAATCAAGAATAAATGTTACAGGACATACTTTAAAATATTTAAGTTAAACAAACAACGACTTGTGCATCCTAGCACATTGTATCATGCGTCATTTCTGCTGTCTTTTCCTGGATAGTTCAAAGTCTGAGCCTTTATGTGGCTGTGATATACAAATGTGAGCTTTGTAATGTGTAGAGCAGGGAGAACTTTCCAACAGTGTGAATCATTTGGCTTCTGGGCTTTCCTTACATAGGTTCTGGGGGTAGAATTTGGGGAGCCTATAGCGTTTAATATGGAATCAAGTTTCCTAGGGTAATGAGATGATTATGGTCTTTTGACTACAGATTTTTTTTTCCTGTTTCTGGAGCCAAAAATTGTTGTGCTATTTTTATGTGCTCTGCTAGGGGATACTTTTAGGGTTTAGAAATCAGTTTTGCTGAGGATCAGAAGAACTAGGTGAGAGAAGGTTCCTATGGGAATAGAGACTAAGCCAAATGCAAGGCAGTTGTTAACTCAAACAAAATAACTCTCCTCTCAAAGGGAATAAGATGTAATTTATTCTAGAGTCAAGAGTTGGCTTTGATCTCTAACACCACATAAGCCAGGTATAGTGGTACATGTCTGTAATCCCAGCACTGAGAAGGCAGAGGCAGGAGGATCAGAAGTTCAAGATCATCCTCAGCTGCATAGTGAGTTGAAGACAAACTGTGTTAACGATACATTATCTTTAAAAACAAAATGAAGAAACAAGAAACAAAGCAAACAAACGACAAATGATTAGCAATTTAGGAAGTGAAAAGGAAGATTATCTAGTTTTAATGTATTCCATTTTTGAAATGGAATTTTGTGTTTAATCTTTTTTTGATCTGTCTTATAAAAACCAAAATCTTCCTGTCTTCTAAGAAAATAAGAAACACAAAAGTTATAAGATCAACACAGTTTGGGTCTTATATTTTTGGTTGTGAGCCTAGCCTTTAACGGCTGAGCCATCTCTCCAGCCCCAGTTTGGGTCTTAAACCTAAAGGATGAACAGCTATACTTAAAACTCTAGCATCAAAATAGGGAATGCTTTTCTGAACATAAAAATTAAAAATTCCTCATAGCAAGAAACATGCCCCCAAATTAGTTCACTTCATTTGAACATTGAAATAGTTCACATGAAAACCTTCAGAGGCACACAATTACATAAGGTAACAAAGGTGAAAAATAGATCAGAACACAGTAAAATGTCTATGCACTAAGAAAACATATGTTTGTTTGAACACTTAAAAATCATAAATAGTATTACTAAGATGTTAAACTTATGAAAAAGAATTCAGTAGTGCTTTGTCTTTTGTATGTAATATGCACAAATAGAAAATCTTGGAAATAGAAGTTGGGGAACTACTCGGTGTATGGTAGGAGTACTTGAAATTTGACTCAATTAGTGTTTTTTAAAAGATATATTTGTTTTGATTTTAAAAGCCCAATATGCTCATTATAGAGAAAATATGATAGTACAGAGAACTATGAAATGACAAAAGACATTTTTGTCTGTTTTCTAGATATCTACGCTTAATACTTTAGTTCATTGCCTCTCATTATACATATATAGTACTTCTTAACCTAAAAAGAAAAAAAAATCCGTTTATTGTATTTTTCACATCATTGGAGTCAAAGGATTACCAGCTATATAAAATTTTATCACAAGGATATACCATAACTTAGTAATTCCTTTATATTTGGTTATTTCGTACTTCTAACTGAATATAAGAAATTATGCCAATAAACATCTTTATATATAGATATTTGATAATTATTTCTCATTATTTTCATAAAATTATTTTCTCTTTTCTAAGAACACATCTATATTGCTAGAGGTGAAGTGGCTGGACTTAAGAATGTGAACGTTCTCAAGACTCGGGAGGTGTGACTGCTCTGCTCTTTTAGCAGTAGCAATGTGAATGTCTGTTTCCTCCAGTGTGTGTCATTAGGACTTTCATTAAAAATATTTCTGCCAAATTAAAAGCAAAATTATCTTCTGTTGCCTGCTTTTTAATGTATATAGATTATTATTCATGAGACTAAACCTCTGGAATATTCCTAAACACTTTGTGCATCCTTTTATAACTTTTTATTGTGGAGATATTGCAGTCATTAACAGACTGTAAATTTATTTCTCTTGGGATTTAAAATGTTATTCCTCTTATCTTCTTCCATATAATTTCGGCAGTTAGAAAAAGTAGTTTAGGATGAAGTGACTTTAGTATTCTAGTTTTCCTAAATATTATATACGCTTGAATTACAATTTGATAAAATAACTGAATTTACTACAACAGTAAAATAAAATTTGACTCTTTGACTTATGATCTCATAGTATTTCAGAGTCATTATCAATTATAATCTGGGAATTTAAAAAGGTCTCACAGCAACTCATTCAAAGTTGTGGAGAAAGATGGTTTTTAGGTAAAGGCACTGTTTATAAAAGCAAAGAGTTTTGGGGAACGACTATGGTACAAACAAGAATCTACTTATTTGTATGAGATGATTTCATTTCCAAAGGTGCCTTAGCCTAATTTTCACCAGACTGTCTTCATCTGTGAGCTTCTCAGTACAGAATCCTCCTTATCATCTCTTTCTGCTGGGCTCCATAGGAGCCTGAATATGAAACATAAAGCAGGTCTCTCTGCTGCCAAGACTTACTGGTGGCGAGGCAGTAACTCTGCCAGAATACAAAGAAGATCATGCACTGTGTAAGAGTGACTCTAGAATCCAATTAAAAAGTTTAGTGTAGGCACATTCATCCCCACTTAATCTGATCATGGTTTACTGCAATCCTCTGCTTATTTCAATCAGTGCCTTTGGAGCCAAATCAGTTGTGTGTCTTTGTTTCCACGTTTTGCCTGGGTAATTTGATCAATTTCAGCTGTTTAAAAAAATAGTTCAGCTAGGAAATCTGGCAACATCTTTTAAGAATTGTCATGAAGCATAATGTATCCAAAGAAGCTCCAGGATGACATGCAGATCCAAAATTGTTATATCATAAACAAAAGTTCAGTTTTCTAAAAAGAAAATAGAATACAGTGTGGTGTCGGGAAGAAACACTTTTGTAAAGACTCTAGAAACAACCTGAGCAATGTTGTTGCTTGCTTCCTTGTGCACAAATTGCAAGGTTGTGAATCTTAAGCACTGTGCCCTGGTTGCAGTGATAGAGATGATGCTAATGTATATCTCTGAGGTGGAAAGTTACTTTCATTAGCTTTACAAGGGTGTCACAGAGAGTTTTTCACATGACAAGTTGGCATTGACTTAATGAATGGTTGTGGTGCATTGTTAAAGAAAGGCTGAGGAAGGCCAGTGAAGTGAGCGTGGAAATTTGAGTTATTCCAAATATGTACATGGCTATTATAAAGTTTAAAGTAAAATGGATGGCTAATTTTGAAAAATGGATGATTTTTGACTGTTTGTTATGGAATAAGATGATTATTTTGGTCTGCAAATATGGATGAGATTGAAACCGACAAGTCCAAGTGATTGCATGTTACTTATCTCTCATTGCTTTCAGAGTGAGAGGTACCCAAGAATGTCTGCAGCTCTTGTACAAATCATTAAAAGGAGAGAAAACCAAATGTAAATCATTCTTAATAGCCTTTTGAAGAATATATCAAGTACTATATACCAGTAGTTCTCCTTTCAATATGCCAATCATGTCTGGAGGCCAGTATGAGCTGCCCTTAAAAAGATAAATTGTGGAGGCCTGAATATATATTGTATCTCAAGAGAGCTTGAAGAACAAGACCATGTCTTTTTCGTTGTTGTTAAAAATCACCTGACTCATGTTCCCCAACCAACTCTTTGGAATCTAATGTCTGTGGAAGCTGAATATATTTTGGCCTTACACCAGGAGGGAAGTGTTAAATAAATGGCTTCACTAAGCATACATGTAATCTTGAGTACATGTGTGGTACCAGAATTGCTTCACTGAAGGACAAGGAGAGAAGTAGAGCCAGACTTCTCCTGGTGTCCGAGATTGGAGGAAGGAAATGAAACTTGTAATCCCCATGAGCATCTAGCCCTTTAAGCGATATAAATGAAATGCTCAATTTAATAGAAGTCTAAAAGTAAAACAAATGCTTTGTTCTTCCCAAATCTGCTACTCAGAGCTACTCTTGGCAGCACGTCAACTGCTTGAAATGTCTTTAAGTGGGTATTTTTCTCTATTATGCTTTTCATCCTAACAGATCTATGGAGCCGTTGGAGTTTTGAATAGAGAAAAAGGAAGGCTGAGTTACACTGCATGACTGTGTTGCTCTTATGATTCCATGTGCTTACTTAGCAAAAAAGAACTTATCTTAGTATTTTGACCACATGCACTAGAGCTTAAAACCCGAAATGTAACAGACCAAATTAAAATGCATTTGGGATGAAAAGAAAAATACAATGTAAGGAGTGTTTATTTTTTTTTTTAGAATTAAAACATTTTTCCATATAATCTGTTCTGATTATGTTTTCCTCCTTCCCCAACTCCTCCCTGATCCTCCCTGTCTCCCTACCCACCATGTTTATGTTGTTTCTCTCTTTCAAAAAAAATAGTATTTACAATGAAGTGCATTTAAAATGAGGTGGTGGAGTGAGAAGCTAGGAGATAACACTGTTGACTGAGTATTTGCTGTCCCAGGCACTGTGCTGCTGAATTTTCATGCATGATTTCCTGTAAACCTTACTATGTCTTTGTGAATCACAGACTAGAAATGGAAGCCTAGATGGCAGGTTGTTAGTAACAGACAGGATTGCCTTCACATTGATCTGCTTGATGTTGTGCTCATCTGTGGAACTTCAGCAATTTAGAAAATTAAAAATAATTTTTTATTTTATGTGTAAGAGTGTTTGCTTCATGTACATTTGTACACCACATGCATGCCTGGTGTCTACAGAGGCCAGAAGAGGGTATCAGATCCCCTGGAACTAGAGACAGTTGTGAGCTAACATGTCAGTGCTGGGAACCAAAGCTGGATTTTCTGGTTTTAAACTCCTGAGCCATCCCTTCAGCACCTGGGGTAGTTATTTAGTTTTTTTTGTTGTTGTTGAGGATCAGAACAACATTTTCATTAAATCATCAAGAGTATTTATATAATTCTTACATTTGACAATTATGTGAATGGGCACAATTTTGAACTGTTTATTAGATTTTAAATGTTATTTGGATTTATTTAATTTGTAGTATTTTTATTATTGAAAGCTATACAAGCCAGGTGTGGTGTTGCATGAATTTAATCCCAGCACTTTGGAGACAGATCTCTGTGAGTTTGAGACTAGCCCTGTCTACAGAGTGAGTTCCAGGACAACCAGAGCTACATAGTGAGACCCTATCTCAAAACAAACAAGCAAACATACAAACAAAAGTTTTACAAAGAATTTAAAAATATCTTAATTTTCCCATGTATTATATGATAATTATATACATTTCTGGGATACATCCTTATATTTCAACACATGAATGCAATGTGCAGTGGTATATTAACTAAAACCTTTATCTTTTCTTTTTTCATAATTTTGGAGATTTTGATCATTTTTCTTCTAGTTCTTTATAACTATATAATAGGCTACAAATTAGGCTACAAATATTAGTTACCCTCCTATGCTATGAAACACTAGGACTTATTTGATACCAAATTTCCAACTTCCCTCTCCCCATCCCTCCCCACTTCCTAGATTCAAGTACTGGCTGGTCTACTTTGAGAACATGTGGTATTTGTCTTTCTCTGTCTGGATTTTTTTTTTTTTAATGATAGGCTCTTGTATAGCCTAGGATGGCCTCAGACTTGACATGTACCCAAGAATGATGTTAAACTGATTCTCCTGCTTCTCCCTTCCAAGTGCTGGAATCACAGATATGTGCTATTATGGTTAGTTTACATGGTAACAGGGATCCGACCAGGACCTCCTCGTGCCTACTAGGCAAGCACTCTACTCATTAAGCTTCATCCCTGGCCCCATCATCTGGAATTTTCACTTAACAGAGTGTCTTTCAGTTCCATCCATGTTGCTTCAAATTACAGGATTTCATTCTTTATTATGGCAAAATGATACTTGTGTGTGTAGGTAGGTAGGGAAGGAGGGAGGGGAGAGAGAGAGAGAGAGAGAGAGAGAGAGAGAGAGAGAGAGAGAGAGAGAGAGAGAGAGAGAAAGAGAGAGAGAGATTGATTTTCTTCATGTGCTCATCTGCGCATGAACTCCAGTTGAATCCATTACTGTGATTAGTGCGCAGTAAGCATAGGAATTTAGCTATTTATTTTTATACACTGCTTTCATTTCTTTTTGACTTTTATTTAGAAGTATGATAGCTGTATTATAATGTATTATAAAGGAGCCATCATACTGTTCACTAATTTGCATTTTCATTCACAGTGTGGTGTGCAACTGTTCACGTTTCTCTGCACTTCTAGTAGTATTTCCTGTTTTTGTTGTTGTTTTGTTTTTAATAATTCTGACAGGAGTGAGATATATCTTTTTGTGATCTTAATGATTTTAAAATTTCCCTGATAGTGATATTGAGTTTTTTCCTGTGTGCTTGTTGATTATTTCTAGTTCTTTTGAGACCTCTTTATTGAGACCACTTGTCCATTTTTAAATTGTTATATTTGGGAGTTTCTGTCATTAAGGTTTTTGAGTTCTTCATATATTCCAGATAGTAATCATCTGTCAGCTGAATGATTAGCAAATATTTGCTTTTATTTGGTAGGTTCATTTTGCTGGCAGAAGCTTTTTAGGTTGATATGGTCCCATTTTTCAATTTTTGCTTTTGTTGACCATGCCCTTGAGATCTTATAAAAACAACACAAAACACCATTGTCTATCATGATGTCTTAAGGTGTTTCTTCTATATTTTCTTCCAGTTATCTCATAGTTTCCGCCTTCCATTTAAGTTTTTGATCCATCTTGAGTTGATTTTTTTTTTATATATATAGTGAGAGTAGGAATTTACAGTCTTCCATATGTAGATGCCCGTTTTCCCTTTGCTGTTTACTGAAGTGTTAAACTTTTCCCCCCATTGTATGTTTCTATGCTTTTGTGGTCTGGCTATTATGTCCCGTTGGCCTATGCTCATGTTTTTATTCCAGTACCATGATTTTTGGCTAGCATAGACTTGCAGTAGACTTTTCAGGTATAAAGAACTTTATTTTTTATTGCTTTAAAAATTTTTTATACAATGTTTTCTGATTACATTCTTTCTCCTCTCCCAAGTTCTCCCAGATCCTCCCCATCTCCTTTCCCACTCAACTTCATATCTTTTCCTGTTGAAAAATCCTCAAAAAACAAAAACTGAGAAAACAAAATAAAAAAGGCAAAGCCACCAAAACACCTCCACTACCACAACAAAAAGCACACATGGAGTTCATTCTGTCTTGGTTAGCAATTACTGAGCAGGAGGCCTGTCCTAGGGTATGGTTGATATATCTAGTATCACTCCATTGGAGAAAACAGATTTTTCCCTCTCCCAGCAGGTATCGATTGCCAGTTGCTTCTTGGTTAGGGGTGGTGTAGTATTTTAGAGATGAGGTATTTTGATACATTCAGCTTTGTTCTTGTGCTCAAGACTATTTTCTCTCTTTGTGTAGTGCACTTATGTGAATTTTAGGATTTTTTTGTATTTGTGTCAAGAATAGACTTTATATTTTTTTCTGTTAGGTGATAGAGACTGAACCCAGTGCCTCTTCCACGTATAGTAAGTGATCTATCCTTGATTTATACCCCCAGCCTGCTAATCGTATTTTTGGTGGTATTACACAAAATCTCTAAATTGCTTTAGGTAGTGTGGACATTATACAATACTAATTAATGCAATCGGTAAGCATCAGGAATTCTTGTCAGATTTTGTGTCTTTTTCAATCTGTTTGTTTAATGCCTTGTAATGTTTATTGCAGAGTACTTTCACTTCTCTGGTTAAGTTTACTCTTAAATATTTTACTTAAAAATATCTCTTGTCGATAGGGTTGCTTTATTTGACCTCTTTTTCAACAATTAGCTCTTTGTATATAAAATGCAAATTTTATTTTATTTGTTAAGACAGTGCCTTATCCTGTAGCCTAGGCTAGTCTTTAACTCATGGAGTCCTTCTGCTTCATCCTTCTAAGTACAGGGATTACAGGCACAAGCTACCATGCCCCAGTTAGATATTGGTTGTGTTATTTTCTTGTCTTTTGCCAAATCTGATGGAAGTAATTTAAGGGAGAAAAGTGAGTTTGGCTTTAGGTTTAGGGGAGCAGTCTGCTGTGATGGGAAGGCATGGTAGCTGGATTGTCTTTGTTTAAGTTTAGGGGAAGCAGTCTATTGTGATAGGAAGGCATGGTAGCTGGATTGTCTTTGTTTAAGTTTAGGGAAGCAGTCTGCTGTGATGGGAAGGCATGGTAGCTGGATTGTCTTTGTTTAGGTTTAGGGAAGCAGTCTACTGTGATAGGAAGGCATGGTAGCTAGATTGTCTTTGTCTCTAGGGGTAGGTATATGAAGTGGTAACTTCTTGGTTACTGGTAGATCAGGAAACAGAAAACTCAGGCCAGAATCAGAAGCTAGACATCACTTTCAAGGCCCATCTTCAGTGACACAGTTTTTTTAGGTAGGCCCTAGTTCAAAAGGTTCAGCAATCTCCAAAACAGTATCATCATTGGGAGACCAGCTATTCAAACACATGAGCCTATGCTATAAATTCTACATTTAAACTGTAACTTTGATTTTTAATCATATAACCTTACTGCATCTATTTACATTTCTATCAGTCTTTCCAGGGAGCCTTCACGTTTCATGTGGTCTGTAAACTGGGATAATTTGATTTTTCCCTCCCTACTTGTATGTCTTCTTTCGTTCCCTTGTCTTATTGCTCTGGCTGATATTTCCAGTATTCTGTTAAATAAGAGTATTGGAAGAGGACATCTGTCCTTTCCCCCAGCCCCCTGTCAGCTTGACACAAGCTAGGGTCATTAAAGAAGAGGAAACATAAACTGAGGAAATCCCTTCATAAGATTGGCCTGTAGGCAAACCTATGAGGCATTTTCTTGATTAATAATTGATGTGAGAGGGACCAGCCCATTGTAAGCTGTACCATCCCTGGCCAGGTGGTCCTGGGTTGTATAAGAAGCAAGCTGAGCAAGCTGTGAGGAGCAAGCCAGTAAGCGGTGTTCCTCCGTGGCTTCTGTATCAGTTCTTGCCTTGAGTTCTTGGCCTGAGTTCCTTTGATGACAGGCTGTGATGTAGAATTGTTAGCTGAAATAAGCCCTTCATACCTCCAAGATGCTTTTGGTGTTTTATTACAGCAATAGAGCCCCTAAGTCAATATCCGTTTTCTTTCTTTAGATCTTAGGGAAAATGACTTCAGCTTTCCTTCCAGAAGTATGGTTTGACTGTGAGTTTTTATATACAGTTTTTATAGTGTTGAGGAATGTTCCCTCTATACTTAATAAGTTGAAAGTTTATATAATAAAGTGGTGTTTAATGTCTTCAAATTATTTTTCTCCTTCTATTCAGGTGATTATATGGCTTTTGTCTTTTATTTTTTGGGTGGGATGAATTAAATTTATTGATTTACATATGCTAAACTATCTCTGCATTCTTAGAATACAGATTATGGTGTTTAATATTTTTTCTTATTGTGTTTTTTGAGATAATATCTTTCTTTTATGTTGCTGTACTGGAACTGCCTATGTAGATTAATCTGGCCTTGGATTCATAGAGATCCATCTGCCCTTCTGATGGGATTAAAGGCATATGATACCATGCCTGGCTTAATTTTTCTTCTTATTTTTTTTTTATTATCATTGTGTGGGAACATATGGGCCAAAACACATATGAAGGCCAGAGGACAACTTTTTGGGCTTGGTTCCCCACTTGCATCTTTACATGGCATCTGGGGTTGAACTCAGTTCATTAGGCTTGAGTGGCAGGTATCTTCACATGCCGCACCGTCTTGCCCACCCCTATGTGCGATCTTTTGTGCTGTTAGATTGGGTTGTTGGTATTTCTTTGAGGATTTCTAGGTATATATTCATCAGGAACAGTGGTATGCAGTTTTCTTTTTGTGTTGTTGCTGTGTCTTTATCTGATTTTACTATCAGGTTAACGTTGGTAGGGTAGGATGAGTTTGCAAGAGTTCCCTTATTCAGAAAGAACTTGTAGAACTAGATAATGCAGATATGGACCTTCTGGGATCTGAGAGTGTAGAAAAGAAAAATGAATCCTATTACTTCCTTTTATAGATATAAATTTCTTGTATAGAAATAGGCCACATTTGCAATGGTGAGTAATTTTTGCATGTGTTAATGCCAGGTACTGAATAGATCTTCTGTTTTCTGTGGACATAAGTGCATTTGATGGAGTGTTCAAAAGTAGAAGCTCTATCTCCTGTCAGAGTCCAATATGCTTGGCTTTCTATTTTCTAAAGGAAGGCAGGTCACACAGTTCATAACCCATCAGGATCATTTTCCCATTGAGAAAATCTACTGGTTTTAAGTTATTAGTATTCATTGTGTTTGGAAAAAGTATTTTAAAGTTGTGTCCTTGTCTTTCTCTTCCATTTATGTGATATACTATGCATTTGCCTTCAAAATACAACAAACTATCTCTTTGCTTATGTCTTCTAGAACTTTAGAATTTACAGGGGGAAATCATAATCATTTGAAAAGAAATGTTAGAGTAGGGAAATTTTCCTCATCTCCTCTGTACTTCGCTCAGTATCAGCCCTGATGCCTCCTTCCTGAGATATAGAGGACTTTTGTTCATTGATCCCTACACACCCTCTAGAACAGATCCCTACAGCAGAGACACTCAGTAATTATAAACTGAAGGATCTCAGAAGTCAGGAAGAGCCTTCTGACAAAGGGGACAAATGGGATGTAAGATGTTGGGGGAAAGAGAATGCCCAGAAACCAAAAGCTTAGTTTAGGGGTTACTGTTTGGATAAAGTGAGGGGCTAAAGAAGGAAAACTTTGATATATTGGAAGAACAACAATGTATTGTGGAACACATTACATTTCTGACTGAGGACTACCCGTCTCCACTGTCTTCAGAAGGAAGGCATTAGAGCAATACAGTAATATGATCAGATTTCCTGAGTTTAGAAGACAAGGTATATGTATGACTTCTTTTAAAATCTTTGTTGTCTTATAGAAGAATATTTTTGCTCTCATTAAATGATTTGAATAGTCATTGTCAGATTTCAAAGGGTGTTGGTTCCAGAATTTTCCTAAAGATACCGAAATCTATGAAGTCCCCTATATCAAATGTAGTATTTGAATATAATCTACATACACCTCCCTATATGCTTTAATGTTTTCTAGGTACTTATAATTCTTAAAATAATGTAAGTGCTGTGTAGTTATATAAGGAACAATGGGAAAAAAGCCTGTATATTGTTCAGGACATATGTAATTAAAAATATTCTCAATCCAATGTTATGTGGCTCCACAGATGTGGAGTTTGTAGATGAAGATGCTTGTAGCAGGCTTTTTTGAACGATTAACCCCAAAATTAACACAGAGACTTACTACTAATTATGAAAGCTCAGCCTTAGCTTAGGCTTGCTTCTAACTAGCTCTTATACCTTAACACACATTTTTAAATTTATATTCTTCCACATGCTTATTACCATTTTGCTCATCCTATTTCCTCCATATCTGGCTGGTGACCCAACCTTTCTTATTCTTAGAGCTTCCTCT
Source organism: Peromyscus eremicus (assembly GCF_949786415.1). Taxonomy (NCBI): domain Eukaryota; kingdom Metazoa; phylum Chordata; class Mammalia; order Rodentia; family Cricetidae; genus Peromyscus; species Peromyscus eremicus. Next base: position 1,029,631 of record NC_081424.1, on the reverse strand, counting down.
GTCCAGAAGTCCTGGCTATACCTCCTTCCTAGCTATTAGCCATTTAGCTTTTTATTAAACCAATCACAGTGACATATGTTTACACAGTGCCATCAAATATCTCCCAACATTTTCCCCTTTTTGTCTAAATAAAAAGGAAAGGGTTTTAACTCTAACAATGCAAAACTATATACAATAAAAATAATTATCAAGTAAGAAATACATTCATAATGTCCAGTCCATTAGTATTTGACAAATTCAGAGAAAATGCTCTGTTATCTATCTTTTCTAGGTGAGTCCAAAGTTTTGTACCCAATTCAATTTCTATCATAACTTAGGCAAACTGTAACTATAATTTTTAACTATCTAATCTTCAGCCCCATCAGAGATCTGAGAAGGATATAATATTACCTGAGTAAACAGGAAGTGCAGAACAAGTAACTTCCCAAACTAAGAAACGACAGAGACATCTGGTTGTCTGAACAGTCACCCCAAGGTTCCTCTGTAATGTTGGGGCATCCATCTTCAGCTTAGAATGGGCTTAGAATATCTGACAGAGCTGGGCGGTGGTGGGACATGCCTTTAATGCCAGCACTCGGGAGGCAGAGCCAGGCGGATCTCTGTGAGTTTGAGGCCAGCATGGTTTACAGAACGAGATCCAGGACAGGCACCAAAACTACACAGAGAAACTCTGTCTCGAAAAACAAAAAACAGAACAAAACAATAAAAGAATATCTGACAGACTTTTCTGTGAAGCAGGATTTTTTGAAGGACTGTCCTACCCTGTCTTGGCAAAGTTCAAGTCACTTTCTTTTGTGTCCTGCTTGTAATTTGGACAGTGTACTTTCAGCAGTTAAGGCAAGGGCAGTTTCTTTTTCTGGTAGCTAACTTTGACACAATAAAAGTAAACTCTATATGAAGGTTCTTCAATGCCCATCATACTTTTTTGAAGTAGATTAGTGCTGTCAGGAGCAGACATGTCTCACTGTCTTGGAAAGCCTTATGTTACTAAAACATTTTAAATGTCATATTCTGTAGGTCTTTGAAGTGTTTGAAGATCATCTATATGTCTAAAAAATATCTCTGTAAGACCTTGAAAACATACCTAACATGACTATACGTTTGATTGTTATAATGACTTACTATTAACCTGTTCTTTATTTTCCTAAACAGTTTTCAAGGACTAAAACTTTAACATTATCTTTTTAAATGAAATGAGATGCATAGGTACAACACCTTAAACAAGAGTAGAAACACAGTATAACAAAAATAACCTTAAATTTGTACCAATATAGAAAAATCCATACCAATGTAAAATATTTGAGACTAGTTGTTGTTTAAAAGTAGACTCAACAATCTACTCTTTTATCCCATCATTTCTATAGTATATCCTCCTTTTTCCCTGCAGAAAGAGATCCCTGAATCTAATTTCCTTTGCTTAGTTTTTGTTTTCTGACCATTGCCAATAACAACTTGTAAGCAACCACCTAAATGATGACAAACATCTATAACTCACTGAATGCCCCAAAATCACCCACCCCACCTCTTGGGAATGTAGGCATTGTGTTCTCTAGACTGCTTCCTGTTGTCTGGGATGATGATATCTTTAGAGGACCTGAGAAAATTGAGATAATGGTTAAGCCCTGAAAAAAAAATAGCCATAACATTTGTTGTCCAGTCTCTGTGCAAAGGGAAAGCACAAGGCTCATCTGCAGTCTTGGATGGAGTAGTCTGTGAGGCTGGACCATATTAGCTAACCACCTTGAAGCTGTTCTGGATGTAGAATTTTGAGGAAACTGTAATAGAGGCACTCTGAGAGGCTAGATGATCTGGGCCACCTGTTTTTCATTGGTGTCTGGTCCTCTTGCTCTGTCTTGCAGTTTTTCTATGTTTATTTCTTTGTCTGTAGTCAAGATTTTCAGGGCATCTCCCCTGAACAAACCTGATCTCTACCAACCTTGAATGAATCCACAGCTTTTCGTTTTCTGTGGAAAAGAAAGTATAATCTCTTTCCCAAAGTAATACATTTTCTGACTTCCATTTTAAAGTTAAGGCATTCCTAAAGTATCTAGGCTGGTTTAATTTAGCAGTTCCTCTTAAAATCCTATGTCTCTCAGCAGCTGTCATTCACTCATCAGCAATCAAAAAATTCAAAGTCAACAAGATACCATATAAGATCCAGACTCTCTGTGTGTTTTCTATTTTTACATGGCTTATCCTTTTTATATTATTTTATTCTCTCTTTAAAGACTTTATCTTATCATTTATAAACTACTTTTTTCTATGACTGTTTATACCTATTTTCTTTTCTTTTTAAAGCCTACACACATTTTAAAAACATACTGTAACCTTTATAGAGATTTTTTCCCCATCTGTCCTATTTTTTTCCCACCTGCTGCATTCTCTGACCACCTGAGACCAATCTTAAACTGCCATGTCAAATGCCACATGGCTCAGCTTAGCACATGGTGCTGGTGGCTGGCTCTAGCAGCAGCAGTAGTGACACCTGTGTGTACCAGCCCACCTGAGAGACTGCAAGACTAGAAAGCCACATCCAGATCCTTATCCGGAACTTTTCTTAGCTTTCTCAGGCCCTATGTTTAGACATTCGAGCCCCCACATTGGACATCAAATGTAGCAGGATTTTTTTGGACTGCCAGCCTTATTATCAGTTATGAAAGCTTAGCCTTAGCTAAGGCTTGTTTCTAACTATCTCTTATAACTTAAATTAACTCATTTCTATTTGTCTGTATGCTGTCAGATGGCTCATTGCTTTTACCTCTCCTCTTTCATGTCCTGCTTTCTCTGCATCCGGCTGGCAACCCCGCTTTTCTTCTTCCCTGAGACCTCTCTGTCCCCAGGAGTCCCACCTGACCTCTTCTTGCCTAGCTATTGGTCATTCAACTCTTTATTAAACCAATCACAGTGACACATCTTCACACAGTGTAAAGGAATATTCTGAAATGTTTCCCCTTTTTTTGTCTAAGTAAAAAAGATTTTCACTCTAACAGATGCTGACTGTCTGATGGCATGCTATTGTAGTTTGCTGATCCGTGCCATTGCATGCCAGCAATAATACTGAAACTGGTTCATTGGGTTTCCATTCCTATTCACTTGAAAGACTCCTGGTCAGAATTATGCTTTTGCCTTTTTGAGTTGATAAGTAAATTGCATGTATTTATAGCATGTACTAGGGTTCTTGATATAGGTGTATATTGTGTAGTGGCTAAATTAAGCATATGTAGTTTATACACTAGCTAACGTACTTATAATGTTTGTTTTTCATAGTAAGAACACTTAAAAACATCTCTCACAGTAATTTTGAAGTAACTAATTATATTTTCCAATTTGCTTGATTTTGCTAGTCTTCTCAAAAGTGAAAATGATCATAGGATAAATGAAGAAAGTAAAAGTAAGATAAAAAAATAGAAGAAGCTGGTAAATTTGCACAAAATGCCTGTATGAATGCTTCATAAGTGTTCTAGGGGGGATTGCAAATTAGACTTAAGGCTTTTTTTTTAACCTCTAGTACAAAGCAGCAAAATATGATGAGATATATAGTTCATAGTGTTCTAGAGAGTAAAAAGAATCAGTCAGTTACCTTGGCACATTCCAATGAGTTCTGGAATTCTTAAGAGATTTCTCCAACAAGCAGTGATAAAGAAGACTATTTGAAAAAATTATTTTGAGAGACTAGAGGGAAGGGTTGATACTCTCTGAAGAAAATTAAAAGTTTCAAGAGATATCTGATGATGTCTGAAATGCCTTGGGGTTGCACCTGTGGTCAGAACCAAGGGGATTTCATAACATTAGCTCCTTGATCTCTTTATAGCAACCTGCAGTCAGTATGTATATTGTTTTTCTCCTGAATAGATTATAGTCTACTACACATTATAGTTATCATCTTCATTCTCTTATCTCTATGTAACACAACATCTGGTGTATAAGGAGCACAACAAATGTTTATTAGATAATGAAGGAATGGAAAAAATCTGGTGGTAAAATGTACTCTGAGAGGACTGACATCCTGTTGAAAGGGATTTTTAGCTAATTTGAAGCTAGCTAGCTATAAGAATGTTTAGAATGTTTATCACAAGAGTATTGTTGTTGATCCAGTAGCATTGGTTGTCTGTTGAGTTCATTCACATGAAAAACTTTAGAGTAGGTTTAATAATTCATATTGTACCATCCATGGCATGAAAACTCACTCTACCACTTAACACCCATCCTTTACAGGAGAAGGGCTGCGGGACTTCCTGAAGTTCACTGGGGTAACTCAGCAGATTTCTCTTGGGCTACTAGAAAGGTTACTGTTTAGGTTTTTTATTAAAAGTACTTATCTGAGTAATTAATAGAGAGGCTTATCTTCTATTTAATAAAATCAATGGAAGGCAGCCATATTCACACACATTTGTTGAATGTGAGGCTTTTCTGGGATAACCTGGCTGTTTGGGGCAAAACAGTTTGACAACTAACTTTTGCTTTCTTTTTATATATGGAGCACTGTCTCTTCCGATGATTTACATGACTCTATTCCCTGTGGTGGCTGACTAAAGACTTTGTTCTTCACCCTGCAGAGACACAGAATACAAAGGGCTGCAGCTCTCCCTGGACCAGATCTCAGCCTCTAAGCCCACCTTCTCCTATGCCAGCAGCTCCACACCTACCATCACTGACAACAGGAAGGGGGCTAAGTCTCGGCTCTCCAGCGCCAAGTCAAAATCCAGGACCTCCCCATATCCCCAAGTAAGTACATGGATGTTTCACAACTTTCTTTTCTTTTCTTTTTCTTTCTTTTTTTTTGACTTGATTTGAAGTTGAAGAAGTATGAAATCTAATTATTATATGTTGTTGATAGATAAAAAAGTGTTAAGAGGAGTTGTGAATTGGTTTTGTTGTTTGATGTGTTCATGGGAGGTTAGTTTTCATCATCACAATTTCTTTGATATTTTTATTGATTCTACTTCTTGCTCTCTCTAACTCCCAACAATGATTAGCTTGGAAGATTTAGTAAGCATAATAAAACATAGGAAATAAGGCCTCAACAGAAAAGTTAAATTAAGATGGGAACTTTGAAAGAGAAAGATAAGAGGTTAAAATTAAGAATGAAGAATAGCTTCAGCATGAGATTTGCCCACAGACTGCATATGGGGTAACTGGGAGAGACAGAACCCTCCAGATGACAGGGAGGAAACTCCTTAACAATGCAGTGAGATGATGACACCCAGAGGACGTATCCCAAAGTAGTGAAGCATACATTTATGAGAAATGGTTTTTGGAGAGAAAAGAATATTTTTGTGACCAGTGTGTGAGAAATAGAAACTAGATTTTTGGCAAGATGTGTCTGTGCAGCTTCCTGCCTGGAGGAGGTAGCACAGGATTGAGGCTTCCCCACTCCTTGTATCCTGTGTCCACTTTGCCTCCATTCTCTTCTGGAGACAGACTGCCAGACTACTTGCAGCTCACTGTGGGTAACTCAGCAGATTATTCTTGGGCCAATAGAAAACCAGTGAGCTTTCTGAGGCACTATTTTTACTGTTTATTATTATTAAAAATACCAATCTGGGGATACAGAAATGATTATTTTTGTTCTTTTCAGAGCCGTTATTTTGTCAAATGTATAAGTCTGAACTATTTGAAGAAATGTTTTTCATTGACTCGGTTGTCATAAAAAAGCTACCATTTGCTAGATTATTTTAGTGTCTAGATAATGAAGATAAGAAGATAGTGACTTCTACCACCAAGATGCTTAAGTCACATGGCTTGAAATCTTTCATAGAAGATTTCTTTACTCTGACAAAAGGGGGTGGGTAAGGCCTACATGCTTTACAGTGCACAGCTTCTTCCAGGATAGCTGAGTACTTTACTTGTGAAGAATAGAGATGATGAGAGACACCACCAATGGGAGCTGCTCCTTTTTCTAGAGAGTCTGTGAGGAGCTTTTTATATTACCATCTGGTGCTTTGGGAAGTAAGTTTTATTGCTTCCTTTTAGGAATGGATTATGCCTCTGAGTAGTCCTTTCCTCAAAAATAAATGAATGTTGAACATACACAGATGAAAGGATTTAAATGAGGAAATACTAAATTAAGAAGTTTGTTCTTTGTTATATAGGAATTAACATGTACACATGTGGGTACACACATGTGCACAAATGCACATGCACACATACACATGCATGCGTGCAGGCACACACATGTGAGTACTCACATGCACACACGCACACACACATGTACACACACACACACACACACACACACACACGTGCATACTTCTCTTATTGAACCTCTTAAATTTCATTGCATGGTCTGTTTTCCTTCCTGCTTCCTGTTGCGTCTGTCTTAGTCTCTAAAGTTTCTATCAGTTCACTCTAACAGTACATGCTGTCCCATTAGATGACTTCTTGTGTGTGTTTAGCTGATGAGGAATTAATTTGAAAGTTAAACATATTGTGTAGTTTAAAAAATAAAAGTGGAAAGTAGAAAATTCCTCTTTATTGTTTTCTTTAGAATTGTAAGCTCTTCTTTGATGTTTTGTAATGTTTAAAATCACAAGCATAAACAAAGCAAAACTCAAACACATATTGTTTACATAGGATTTCTCTTGTGTATTCGTTTTTATATTAATACTTGGAAATCAAGCTCTTACAATTTTGGCTGTATGCCTCCTTTTAAGCAGCACAGTTGACTATAAATTAAGTTTACCTAACATTCATGTGCCTACTAAAGGTTATTCTTAATTTTGTTTATTTTAGATAACCATGGTGATAGATAAATCATTATTTAAGTTTTCACTGTATGGGTACTAGCACACACATGCCAGGAAAGAGACATAAGTTTTCTGCTTACAAGGAGCCAGTGGTACAGACTGGCAAGTGAACAGACATTTGCAATTAATTGTGCTGGTGTGAGAGTATCCTTGGAGAAGTATCATTGGAAAAGTATGACAATCAAGGCAAACTCATAGTTTCTGCTGGAAGAGAACAACTTTGAAATCTGTCTATCTTAGATATATTTAAATCTTCAGAAATTTTAAAGTAAAAAAAAGCTCTTCAAAAATTTTTGGTTCAAATTATTCTTTAGGAATAGCTAGTCTTCAAATTTTATGCAGCATAGTTCTTTTTAATTTTTTTTTTTCAGATTTATTTATTTTTATTTTATGTGTACTGGTGTTTTGCCAGCATGTATGTTTGTGTGTCGTGTATTCAGTGCTCAATGGTTGCCAGCAAAGGGCATCAGATCCTCTGGAACTGGAGTTAAAGACAGTTGTTAGCCACATGTGGGTGCTGGGAATTGAACCCTGGTGTTTCAGAAGAGCAGTCAGGTCTCTTAACTCCTTAGTCATCTCTTTACCCCCCTTCCACCCACCCGGCATTGTTCTTGTAAGTTTTCAACTCAGCATGTGTGACCTGAGGATCTGTTTCAGAAAGATGTGACAGTGATCATTGTGAGATCTGGGGGTACAGACTGGGTAAAATATAAACAAGTGGTATAAGAAATATTCTTAAAATTTTCAGTAATGTTAAAGTAGTAAATTATACTATAGAGAAAGAAATGTAATGAGAAATGATATGTATACAGGGCTTTGTGAATTGTGTCTGAAAAGTGTGGGTGATCTAACTTTGGGGTAGGATCATGTATATCAAAGTGAAAAAGTCAGGAAAACCAAGACTGAGAGATGCAAGAGCATGTTATCAGTGTGACTGGGTCTAGAGATGTAGTGGAGGAAGGTTGGTGTTTCTGAATGAGTGAGTGATGGTTGAAAAATAGATTGATGCCAATATATACTAATTTTTTGTGGAGAATAAGTAAAGTTCTTTTGGGTAGGATGTAAGAATACTGATAAGGTAAAGCAAGGAAAATTATTCAGGGGACTAATTCATATAGTTCTGATGTGAGTTTATAAAGACTTGTTAAAGTTATTTACTGAAGTAGAAGGCAAAACAAAGAAAGAATGGTTAAATTTCTTTATCCTGGGCTTCTGTACCCCTTTTTGTTATAGATATATTTTGGTTATATTTTATATCACTATTTTGAGATTATACTTCTACAGCTTGTTTTCATTTTTTCAAATCAAACATATTGAATTCCTCCATGTGTATTAGGAGATGAATAATGATAATGAGGCTATGGCTTGAATTACATATTAGATACCTCTGCCCATTTTGGGGGTAATTTTTATTTTTACTTTTTGTTAAAACTTTATTATAAAGAACTTGCAAATAAAAGCACCACATGCTCATTTTCAAAGTATTCTTTTCTCTTTGTTATTTCTATCTGCAAGTTCTCATTTGATGTTTCAGAAGGCAAATGTCATAGCAAAATGTAGCCTACAAAGTAATGGTAGTTTAATGATTCTATATTATTTGTTGCTCTCTTTTATTGATGCATATTAGGCACATTAAAAATTTCTAGGAGATATCTAATGAATGGCAAACAGCAACTTTGCTTTTTTGAATTATTTATGTACTGTTCTATGAACATTCAAGATATGCACAAATTATAATTCATTCCCAGCCTCTAGTTTGGGTGCAGGAGTAGATGAATCTTCAAATCCTTCTCTGGTATTAGAAACCCTTGGGAATAATTTTAGACTTGATTACATTATGGCTGCTTAATGAATGACTGGATCACCCTTGAACCTCTGTGTATTACTTGAGTTGGGAAAGGTCAAAATAGAATTGTTTTGAATGGTTATAGAAAAACTGTGATAGGAAACATTGTGGTTAATTTTTTTCATTCCTCACAGTGTCAGGGCTGCAATCCTGTCACAGCGCTACAGTAGTCTATTGTTATTGATTTTGTGCATGTAAAAATAACAATGCAGTTTTCATAGTTCAAAGGAACTGGAGCTACTGAGTTTATAGAATTTATTTTTCAGAACTTATGTGTTATAGATTGCTACTATGTTTTCCACCTATTTTTTGTATCTAAGCCTGACTAATACCAGTTGAAAGTTATCTTGCAATGGTTCACTTATGTCAATCATGAGTAAATGCCTCCTGACTTCAGAGTTTCCTTTTAAACTTTTTACATTAGTATGTTTATAGTTGTGTTTAGTACAGTTAGTTCATGGCAGCTGAGTTTATTGCATCATCTCACTCTTCTCTCGTCTTCTCTCTAATCAGTAGTAATCAACACATGTGTCATCCCTACAAGGATGTATGTGTTACACTGTGGAAGCTTCTGAAATCTGAAAGTATTTAATCACTTGCTTCAGATACACTGTAACACTTGCGAGTTTTATTTGACATCTGTTCCTTCAAACAATCTCACAGAACCCTCTTAATTTTCATGGCCAGCAGTCTGGATTCCTTTTGGTGAAGGTAGAAATTCTCTTAGAAAAGGCTTTTTTTTTTCTGGCCTCAACTATACACTGGTGACTTACTGTACTGGGAACCTGACATTTTAAGTTACAGAAAAAAAAAGTACCAATAATTTTGCAAGAAAGTAATTCTATTACACAAAGTACTTTTATCATTACTATATAGCTATCTTTCATTTGATGTTTTATATACAGCATGAAAACATGGAATTCTTGACTAATTTTGAAAAATACTAATTTATTTTTATAAAAATGAAATCATCTTCCCAGAAAGTCTTATACTATGCAGGCTAGTTTATATTACCGGGGTTAGGCCACATATAAATTTAGGATATATCTTCAAATATCAGGAGATTATTAAAACAATTTTGACCCTTTTAGATTATCTCCATATACGAACTTCTGAGTATTATTTTAGAAAATATTTTGTTCAGTATAGTGAGACTTTGGGTTTCTGCTTTGTTTTCAATTAAGTTCTTCATTTACTTAAGAACACCTAAAGTAGGCATAAATTTTGAAAGATGAGTGCTTTAGGAACTATGTCCATGGTGCAGATGAGGGAGAAAAAAACAAACAAACTAGCCTGTTAGAGAGGAATTAGAAGATGTGGCCAGTCACGGGTTCTCAAGGCCACAGCTTCTGCCTTCTCATTCCCTTGGCAACTGTCTGGCAGAGGGGAAGACAGTTTATTCAGGAGTATTGGCTTCTGCCTACTCTTCCCTTAATATATTCAAGAAGTTTGGAATCATATCAAGTACATTTTCTGACCACAATGATATAAGACCAAAAGTCAATAACAGAAAGAAAATTGAGAAATTCACAAATATATAGAAATTAAATAACATATTCCTGAGCAGCTAATGAGTCAAAGGGAAACAAAGCCTAACGAAAATCCTGAGACAGATGAAAAACAAGACAGGGCAAGCCATACCAGATAAAGAAAATGCTAAGAGAAGGCTTATAGCTATGAAGAGTTCTGTGAAAAGAGTGGGCATCTGGAGTGTAGCCCCGGGCAGAGTGCTTGACACTGGGCTTCTTACCCAGCACCACAAAAACCAAAGCCAACAGAAACAAAAAGGATGGTTTCAATTTAACTTAAGCCTAAAGATGAAGTTCACAGAAAGAAGAAAGAAGAAAGTGAAGATTACAAGTAAATGAAACATGGAAAACTGTAGTTAAATCTTGTACTTTTATTTTTATTTATTGGCTTAAATTTTTTTCATACAATATACTTTGAAATTTTGATCATATTCTTTCCCCAACTCCTCCCAGATCTTCCGTACCTCCCTACCCACCTGACTTTGTGTTCTCTCTCTCTCTCTCTCTCTCTCTCTCTCTCTCTCTCTCTCTCTCTCTCTCTCTCTCTCTCTCTCTCTCAAAGGGGTGGAGAGACAGAACAGCAGTTAAGAACACTTATTCTTCTTCTAAAAGACTAGAGTTTGGTTCCCAGCACTCAGATCTGGTGACTCACAACTACCTATAACTCCAGCTTCAGGGGATCCAATGCCCTCTACTGGTCTCTGTGGGCCCTCAAGTGGCATTCACACAAAGAGCACACACACAAAACAATAAAAACCCAAACAACAACAATCCCCCCCAAAAAAAACTCCCCAGAAAGACAAGTTTGTGATCACATGGCTTCTCTACTAAATTCTACCAAACATTTACAGAAGAATTATAGGTGGCTCTTTTCAAAATTCTCTAAAAAAAATTGAAGACAAGTTCTCAAATTAATTTAAGGGCAGATTCTTACCTATACTACAGCCAGAAAAGGACACCCCAAGAAGAGAAGACAGTATTGTGAACAGAGAAGCAGGCTTTTCAGCTCTCCGAACAGACTGTTGATGAGCACATTAAAAGAATCAGACACGAACAGGTGGGACAAATCAGTGAATGTGATACACCACAGTGGAGTTTAGAATTTATATGATTATCAAACTAAAGGCAGAGAGATGATTTGACAAAATTTAGCATGATTTAATAAAAAACTCTATAAAATTGGTTATGGAACAAATGTGCTTCAATATAATGAAGACAACAAACTTGATAAAACCATAGCTAACATAGTGAAAAGCTGAAAGCTTTTCTTGGATATAATCAAAGTGCATGTATGAAAGTATCATAATGAAACCCATTATGTTGTGCAATTAATACATGTGAATAAAGAAGTAGAAAGAGAAGACATAAACAGAGAAAGTTTATGTGCTAATCTACAAAAATCCTGAAATCACTAGAGCGAGATTGAGCATCACACTGAGAAAGAAGAGCAAGCTGGAGGCATCATGCTTTCTGATTTCAAACTATATTACAAAGCTCCAGTAATCAAAACATTATATCAGCATAAGACAGAGTCTAGAAATAAATTCCTGCCTTCCTGATCAACTAATATTTGACTAGTACACAAGAGTGAGCAAACAGTGTTTGGAAAACTGGATTTGGATATCCAATTTCTGTTTTGGATTTCAAACAATGCATTAGATCTGTCTTCCACCAAATACAAGAATATCTTGATACTGATTATTTGACTTAAATGAAAGACCAGAGATTATAAAGTTTGTAGGAGAAGTGATATGAAATGTTGAAAATGTGATGTAAGGCAAAATACCTTGTGTGTCTCCAGAAGAATGCAAATTAATGAAGTTATTCTAGAAGATAGCATAGGAGTTCCTAAAAAAACAAAAAACAAAAAACAAAAAATTAAAACTGGAGCCACCACATCATCCAGCAAACCCATTTCCTGGTGTCTATGTATGGAAAAGTAAATCATTGTATCAACTGTAATGAAGCATTATTTACAATAGTGAAGAAATGGAATTGACCTGTGTCTACTGATGTATGAACAGCCCCCAAAATTATACATAATCCATTATCATGTAATGTAAAAAGAAGGAAATCTTTCCACTTATGAAATACAGCAGACAATGGAAAATACTGTATGTTTTCACTTGTATGTATCTAGACTAGTCTTAGTTATTGGAGTAGAATGGTAGTTGCCAGATACTGAGGGTGGGGAGTGTTAGTCAGAGTATAACTTTCAGTTTTAAGATGGATATGTCTGGGAGCCTAGTCTTAAATATAATGATTGTAGTTAACAACACTATAATGTGTGCTTGAAATCTGATGAAAGAAATTTAAAATTTTCATACAAGATATAATAATTATCCAAAGGAAATGTGTTAACAAGCTTGCTAATGGTAATAATTTTATAACATGAACTTACCATATTATATACCTTAAATATATGATGCTCAACTAAGATGTAGAAAGGTTCAATGCATTTGCTATCTCATCTATACTATTTGAGTTTTCTATACTTAGAAGAAGGAACTGTGGACTTGTCCTTCTGTTTAGTCTACAATGTAGAATGAGTTGACTCAGGAGAGGGTCTTTAAGTTTCTATTTCTTTTCACAAAGTCAGAAATATGATAAATTTTGTAGTGTGCAGAAGTTATTAATATGTTTACCAACACATCAGCATAAATTGATTGTGGATGACATGTCACAGAACACAGCCAAGAATAGCTTGGGCCTGTATACATCTGAACCCAACTGATCTGCCACCTACATGTGGAAGATTGGAGAGTCAGTACACAGTGCTATCAGGCTGTCAATGCCCTTTACCTCCTTAATTATCATTCAAATTAATGCTAGTCATTCTGGAAACCCAGGATTTACTCATTGGGCTGGAGCTACCAGAGCGAATTAGTGTATCCCTGATAATTACAGTTGGGGTTTCTGTGATTTAAAGACTTTAAACATTTATTCCATGTTTATTCCTATCTGTTTGAAATTCTCTGTGCAATGGAAATGCTTATACAAGTCCATAGGAACTCTCTTTTGAATTTGCAAAAGGGATGGATTGTGGATGTCATGTTTAGGAACAGCTCTGTCCATATGGAACCTGATGGGAGATGCTTTATAGAACGACACTAGAGGAAACTTAGCCCCTGTTCTGACATGCTGACTCATTTCCAGATGTATGTCAGTTTAACAGCTGATGAGTTGTCTACTATGGTTGCTTTTCTGTGAAGAAAATGAGTAAATGAAACCCAGGAACAGTTTTGTCTATAGGAGTATATTAAGAGAAGTGATGAGTGTGAGTGTATGTTTTGGCATCTGTAGGTGCTCTTATACTTTTTCTTTAACTTTTTTGTTTGTTTCTTTTGTCCTATTCTGGTTTCTTTGTTTTTATTTTATTTCTTTCTAGATGCCTGTTTGTTTCTTAATGAGAGAGGGGTGGGTGGGGAGGTAGGAAGGATCTGAGAGGAGCTGGGGGAGGAGAAACTGTAATCAGAATATGTTGTGTGAAAAAAATTATTTTTAATCAAAAAGAGTTCTATGATATTTCAAACTGTAGTTAAGGCATATTATAAAAATTTGCCGTTTCTATTTCATGACCTGTATCACAGAATTTCAGATATGAAAGACTTACTGCCAGAATAGTTTTTGAGCTGAACATAACTAAAATGTGAATTGAAGCTTTTAAAAAATTATAATAAATAACAGATTATACCATAAAGGGATCAAATAATTAAATAAATAATAAGTGAAAGTTTTCTTAGACCATTCCTAAATATTGATTTTGTGAAGTTGATAGTTGTACCATTCTCTAAAATAAGGAAGAAATAATCCGAACATTTAGCTTATAATACTTGAATTTTGTTATAGTATTTGCTTTCCAATCACTTGTAACATAACTGGGATTATTTACTTTCAAATTCAAGACTAATACCCCTTTTCCTTTAAAATATTTTCTCTGAACTGGTGATACACATCTGGGTGGCAGAATGCTTCTCCTAGCATGAGCAAGGACCTGGATTTCATACCTAAGATCATACACCAGAAAAGGAGAGAGAGAGAGAGGGAGGAAGGATGAAGGAGAAGGAGAAGGAGGAGGAGGAGGAGGAGGAGGAGGAGGAGGAGGAGGAGAAGGAAGAGGAGGAAGAATGTTTCCTATTATTTTTCAAAAAAATATTTTAAAAACTCTTTGGAACCATATGATAAGCTAAATAATTTCTCAGAGTGTTCTTTCTCAATGCTAAATATTAGTGACATTTTTATAGCAATCACACTACACTTAGCCTTTCTTAGTGTGTAGAATGTCATGCAGAATTCTTCTTGATGTTAATTCTTATTACAATAATTATAGTTAAAGCAGTGGCAGCAAGCTTTCTCTAGAAGATGAGGAGTGCAGAAAGTGATGTGCACTTAGTATTCTTCTCCAGTTGCAGTTAAGTTTTCAGAGCCCTAAATTCTTTCAAGTTAGAAAAGAACTCTATTATTTTTCTGTTGCTCAGTTATGTGATCATAGGCACGTGAGTTCAGTCATCCTCAAATTAGTACCTTGTGTTATTTTCATTTTAAAGATTGTTTGATTCTGCCATTAATTTTGTTGTTCACACCTGGGAAAACCTCTGGTCATTTCCAATGTGTATAAGCCACAGGCATTCCTTACAGTAAACAGGGCTCCTGGCTGAGGGGAGCATCCTAAGCAGTGGGCTTATTCTAATGGACATGCTGTACCACTTTAATCTAACTCTTTCACCATCTGTTCTTCCCATACAGTGAATGAAAAAAAAAAGAACATATTTTATGTTTCAGGGTTACATTAGCAAAAGTAAGATAAAAGTGATTTAAAAGCATGCATATGTTCGCAGTATAATACAGTCTGCATCTGTGATGTTTTTTCTCATGGTTCAGACACAAATCAAGAGGAAAGCTGCTCAAGCTTGATAGAGTGAAAGTTTTTCATGGAAAACAGGACTTCACCATCAGAGGGTCTCTTAATACGTTTTACAGCTAAAAATGATAAAACTGCAATGAGCTGCCAGAATAAAAATAGATAACTGTTACTGCTGTTGTTGGAACATCTGGCATTTTTCCTGAGTTAGATTGTTGCTGCCACATCCAGACGAATGCAGAACACCTGTCTGGAACATGCTGTTGAGGCAGACTGCATTCTAGCACTGTTAGCACAAAAGGGAGAATCTATGGGTGTAACTGTGTGAGAAGACTGCTTTAGCGATTGTAGGACACTACCCAAGGAGTGTGAAGGTGGCTTACTAGGTTGTCCCAGTTGGAAATAGTCCCCTCTGTATGAACATTAGAGGCAGGACTTTGTTGCTCCTTTCTTTTTTTATTTGTATATTTCTAAACCGAAGCGGGGTAGTGGAAAGATAGAGTGTTGTGGAATTGCCCCTTCCCTCTTAAGCTTCATAATCATGTCACTTTGGGCACATGTTTATTATTTTTCAAGCCATATTTTCTATGACTGTACATAGGTTAATAATATTAACCTTTAAGAGGTTAACATCTAATAAAACTGTGTCTGTGGAATCTTAATGAAGTGCTGGACAGATACCAACTGTTTCCTAAGGAAACAGTTGTAATAGCATCAGTTAACACATGTAAATCAGAGTATGTAATTCTAAATCAGTCAAAGTGCATCTACCTATTGCAGCAACTCCAAGTATTGAAGAGGAAACTCATATTTTCCTTCTTTCAACTCCTTTTTAATCCCTATTTGAGTGCTTATTGTTTTAGTCCATATTAAAGCTATTGTCTATGTATCATTGTATCCAAACGAAGGTGAACACTTTGAAAAGGGGAGTGTTACTCAATTTTTCTTATCAGCTGGCAGGCTGCATTGTAAATAGTTTACACTGGATGCACACAAGACTTAACTGGTGGCTGAGACCTTTAACCTTGTAAGAACAGTTTCTTCTAGAAGGAATGATTCTTTCATGAGCAGAATCCCAAAGGGGAGCTTGTGGTGGCATATGGTTTCCTGTTTTAAGAGAACAAGGGCATTCTTCATCTGATTTGTTTTAAAATGTGAAAACATGAATACTTTAATTTTTGAAAATTAAAATGAAAAGTCGGGTTAATTAAGGTGTAGTGTACCTAGACTGACAACATGTTTTCTAAGAAATGAACATAGAAATTCCAGTAAAATTAACCCAAAATTAATTCTCAGTGAACTTTCTTTGATGGATGTAAACTAATTAAAATAGGAAATTCAATCATTTAGTTTGTCAGATTTATGTTATAGGAGGACATAGTACAACTTTTCAAAGAAGAGCTATAGATACCCAGCAGCTCGTATATCATGCCTTTACTTGATAGTATAGATGCCAAGAACGGTGAGGGGAACCATCAACAAGCTAGTATATGACTCCATGGATGATTCTCTGTCCCTGCTGTGTTAGTCACTGTTCTACTGCTGTGAAGACACACCATGACCAAGACAACTCTTATAAAAGAAAGCATTTAATTGGGGGCTGGCTTACAGTTTCAAAGGCTAAGTCCATTATCATCATGGCAGGGAACATGGCAGTACACAGGCAGGCATGGTGCTGGAGAAACATCCAGGAGCTTTATATCCTTAGCTACAGGCATCAGGCAGAGAGAGAGAGAGAGACTCTGCCTGGGTGGGCTTTTGAAACCTCAAAACCCACCCCTAGTGACACACTTTCTCCAACAAGGCCGCAACCACTCCAGCAAGGCCACACCTTCTAATCCTACCCTGACAGCTCATCAACTGGGGACTAAGCATAAAAATATATGAGCCTATGGGGGCCAATCTTATTCAAACTGCTCCACCTGCCATGTCCCTTCTATATCCTTGGTATGTGTCTCTAGGCTTTTATCAGTGTATAAGCAAAGTACATTGTGGCAAGAAAAGTTGGAGTATTTGTAGGAAGACTTTTTGTGTGGGGATTGGGTAGTAGCCTAATTTCCTGTTGCAGTTGGGAATGCATATTTTAATTTCTTATATGTTTGTAATGTTCTTAGTACAATGAAAATAGTGCATTCTAAAGGACAAATCATTTTACAGAATGGTTTTATGGTAACTCTTCCTATCTACCTAAGTGAAAGTGACTAACTAATGATCTTTACATGGCAAGTACATGTCTATAATACGCATGCATTTTGAGGTTTGTCTTAGCCCTAGCTGAACTAGAATTCACTGTGTAGACCAGGCTGACGTGGAACTTACAGAGATTTTCCTGCCTCTCCCTCCTGAGTGCTGTAGTTAAAGGCGTGTCCCTCCATGCCTTGATTCTCACTGCAGTCCTGTGAAGCAGTCTGTTCCTTTTCTCCACACAGGAAACCAACACTCAGGAAGAGAGATCTTTTATCCAAGTCACATCACACTGGTATATCAACCCTTGTTTCTATTCAAATTCCCACCTGACAAGCTTGAATTGTCTTTTTATGATTAAAGACCATAGTTATGAGAATGAAGACATTTGAATATTTAAGTTTAAGCTTTGTTAGAACAAGTTTCTATTCAAGAAAAATGTTGTATTTTTACAAAGGGCTTCATTTCAAATCATTCTATAAATATAATTTATAAATTTAAAAGATTTTTGATTTTCAAATATTTATTTTGAAATTATTAAATATTTAAAGGAAAACCTACAGTGTTATTGCAGTGTATCTACCCACACTAAGTTTACATTCCCAGTGCTTAATTGTCTCCTCAAGTTTGCTCTATCATGATTTCTCTCTCATTTTTTCTCTTCTGTCATTATTTTTTTTTCTGGACCATTTGGGAGTAGATACATACATGATCACACCCTACCTAAACCTTAGTATTGTGTATTTCATCAGGATATGGATACTTTCTTAGACAACCTCAGCACAGTTATCAGTCTGAGGAAACTCACATTAGTAAAATATTTGGCCTCACATTACAGATGTAAGACAAGGCAGTGTTCTTCGTCACAGTATCTGCAGTTTTCCTGCAGTACACATTCCCACCCAGGATTTATGTTGCACATAGTTGTTGCATATTATAGTCTTCCTTCATTTGAATTGCTCCTTGTCTTGGCTACCTTTTTTCCACATCTCTGTCAGTTTTGGAGAATAAAGCCAAGTTTTATCTGTTTTTTGAGTTTGTGCTGCATCTCCATGGTTCAGTTCAATTACCTGCTACCTCTGGAGCACTCCCATAAGCACTATGGACAGAGTATGTTCATCTAAAGGCCCTGACATCTATCTAAGCTGTTTTGCGATGTCAGTGTTTATCACCTGCTTTCTCTACCAAGTAACCACTTCTTATCTTTTTCAAATAAAAAGCAATGTTTCGCAGTTAGAGTCTTGAAATCCTAAAACTAGGTTATTCCTCATAAACTCTTCCCTGGATTCCTCTGCGATCATTTATGTTTAAATAACTCTTTGTTAGGTCGGTTGCAGGTTTGTTTTTTTCTAACCCAAACCCTCCTTCCACACGTGGCTGACTGGTGTGCGCTCATTGATGTTTCTGTTTGTTGTACTGAAATCTTCTGATACTGCCTTTATTTGCCTTTAAGTTTTCTCTATTTTTCCAGTGGGAGTTCCTTAAAGCTGGCTCCTATGTCTTCTTGACACATCTCCATCATTTTATTTATTTATTTATTTTTGAGCACTTTCTTACTTTCTGGCTCTCCAAGATATTTCAGACTCCCTTCCTGCCCTAGTCCTAGAAAGAGTCATTTCTCTAATGAGTTCTGTTCCTTTTAGAGGAAAATGGTATTTAGAAACAAAGATACATATACTTAGTGTGATTATTCCCTGGAATATATCAGCGCTTCTAGGCCATTTCAGCAGATAGTGTTGGGAAACAGCTTCCTATTTCCCTTCTTGTTACCCCTTCTCCTTCTCCCTGGTAGAAACCAGTTTGCTTGTTCCTTAGTTGACACATCTTGTGTTTTTTATGCAAAAATTAGAAGATAAACATTTTTTACTTCTCATATTTTTGCATGAAAGGTAGCATTATATATAATATATGTATATATATGTATATATTAGATTCTTAATTCTCTCTCCCATGTTTTCCTTTGTTAAAAAACAGCTGTCTGTCTCTTCATTGGGTATACATACTGTTTATTTAACTAATATTTTGTGTTTGAACATTTAGATGATTTCTAATGTTTTACAAATACAGTTGTAGTTATAACATTGTTTGATACACAGCTATGTATTTTAATCTGTTTAGTTTTGTATTTTAGTCTTCCTCATGTTTTAAATGTATAAAAGTATTTGTCTTATACTGGGAGTGGTGTGTTGTTTTCACAGTATGAAACACTTCTCTGAGTTTCTTCTCACATCTCTGGTTTCTTCTTCATATGGATAGAACTCATGTGGTAGTTTGAATGTATTTAGCTCCCTTAAGTTCATAGGGAGTGGCATTATTAGGAGGTGTGGCCTCGTTGAAGTAGGGGTGGCCTTGTTGGATAAAGTGTGTCAGTGTCGGGGAGAGCTTTGAGGTCTCCTAAACTCAAGCAATGCCTAGTTCAGACCACTTCCTGTTGCCTGTGTATCAAGATGTAGGATTCTCAGCTGCTTCTCCAGCACCATGTCTGCCTGCATGCCACTGTGTTGATAAGCCAATTTCTACATTATTAAGATCTCAGCTCCTGAGTTTTTGTCTACATTGGCCTTGTTTGTGTTGTACCTCTTTACTTTTAGACTTTGAAACACAATCTCTTTTCTACTCTTTGTCTGTAAAAGAGGTGCACATGGTGTGTGACACATGTGTATGTAGGTGTGGATGCATATGTCCATATGAAAGTCAGTAGTGTGTTTGGTGTACTGTTTTGTTACTCTTTCTTATTCTCTTATTCTCACTGAAACTGGAGCTAGGCTGATGGCCAACAAGTCTCAGTGACCCTGCTGTCTCTTCCCCCATAGCCCTGGGTTAACAGGCACGTAGAACCAGGACCAGCTTTTATATAAGTTCTGAGGATTTGAATTCAGATTCTGACATTTGTACAAGACGCATTATGTTCCCAGCACATGAAATATTGTCTATTATCATGATAGATTGATATTTTGTTTTGTGAATCAGTTTAAAAATCTTGTTTTTTATTTATAATTTAAGCTGATTTATACTTATTGTCTTCATTGATATATTTTTCTCAACACTGTCATATTTTTTAAACCAACCTATATATTTTATTGATTTATTTATTTTTTATTTTTTTAAATTTTATAATTTAATTTAATTTTACATATCAGCCACGGATTCCCCTGTCCTCCCTTCTCCCGCCCGCACCCCCCACCCCTCACCCCTCATTCCCATCTCCTCCAGGGCAAGGACTCCCCTGGGGATTCAGCTCAACCTGGTAGATCCAGTCCCCTCCTCCCAGACTGAGCAAAGTGACTCTGTATAAGCCCCAGGTTCCAAACAGCCAGCTCATGCACTGAGGACAGGTCCCACTGCATGAGTGCCTCCCAAACAGTCCAAGCTAATCAACTGTCTCACTTATCCACAGGGTCTGATCCAGTTGGGGGCTCCTCAGCTAATGGTTCATAGTTCGTGTGTTTCCACTAGTTTGGCTATTTGTCCCTATGCTTTTTCCAATCATGGTCTCAACAATTCTCAATCATACAATCCCTCCTCTTTCTCGCCAATTGGACTCCTGGAGCTCCACTTGGGGCCTGGCCGAGGATTTCTGCATCCAGTTCCCTCAGTCATTGGATGGGGTTTCTAGCACAATTAGGGTGTTTGGCCATCCTATCACCAGAGTAGGTCAGTTCAGACTTTCTCTCGACCATTGCTAGTAGTCTATTGTGGAGGTATCTTTGTGGATTTTTGGGGACCTCTCTAGCACTTTGCTTCTTCCTATTCCTTTGGGGTCTTCATTCATCATGGTCTCTTTTTCCTTGTTCTCCCTCTCTGTTCTTGATTCAGCTGGTATCTTCCATTCCCCTAAACTCTCTTTCCCTCGATCCTTGCCCTTCATTGCCCCCCCCCCCCACATCCAGTTTGTTCATGTAGATCTCATCCATTTCTTTGTTGCTGGGTGATCCCTGTGTCTTTCTTAGGGTCCTGTTTTCTAGGTAGCCTCCCTGGAGTTGTGAGTAGCAGTCTAGTCATCCTTTGTTTTACATCTAGTATCCTCCTATGAGTGAGTACATACCATGTTTGTCCTTCTGAGTCTGGGTTACCTCACTCAGGATGATTTTTTCTAGGTCCATCCATTTGCCTGCAAACCTCATGATGTTATTGTTTTTTTCTGCTGAGTAGTACTCCATTGTGTATATGTACAACATTTTATTTATCCATTCTTCAGTTTTAGGGCATCTAGGTTGTTTCCAGGTTCTGGCTATTGCAAACAATGCTGCTATGAACATAGCTGAGCATGTGCCCTTGTGGTATGATTGAGCATTCTTTGGATATATGCCCAAGAGTGGTATAGCTGGGTCTTGGGGGAGATTGATTCGCAATTTTCTAAGAAATCGCCATATTGATTTCCAAAGTGGCTGTACAAGCTTGCTTTCCCACCAACAGTGGAGGAGAGTTCCCCTTGCTCCACATCCTCTCCAGCATAAGCTGTCTTCAGTGTTTTTGATCTTAGCCATTCTGATGGGTGTAAGGTGGTATCTCAGAATTATTTTGATTTGCATTTCGCTGATGATTAGGGATGTAGAGTGATTCCTTAAATGTCTTTCAGCCATTTGTGCTTCCTCTGTTGAGAATTCTCTGTTTAGCTCTATAGCCCATTTCTTAATTGGACTGTTGGACATTTTGATGTCTAATTTCTTGAGTTCTTTATATATTCTGGACATCAGCCCTCTGTCAGATGTGGGGTTGGTGATCTTTTCCCATTCTGTAGGTTGTCGCTGTGTCTTGTTGACTGTGTCCTTTGCTCTACAAACGCTTCTCTGTTTCAAGAGGTCCCATTGATTGATTGATTATTTCTCTCAGTGTCTGTGCTACTGGTGTTATATTTAGGAAGTGATCTCCTATGCCAATGCGTTCAAGACTGCTTCCTACTTTCTCTTCTATCAGGTTCAGAGTAACTGGATTTATGTTGAGGTCTTTGATCCACTTCGACTTAAGTTTTGTGCACGGTGACAGATATGGATCTATTTGCAGTCTTCTACATGTTGACGTCCAGTTATGCCAGCACCATTTGTTGAAGATGCTTTTTTTTCCATTGTACAGTTTTGGCTTCTTTGTCAAAAATTATATGCTCATAGGTGTGTGGATTAATGCCAGGGTCTTCAATTCGATTCCATTGGTCCACTTGTCAGTTTTTATGCCAGTACCAAGCCGTTTTTATTACTGTAGCTCTATAGTAGATCTTGAGGTCAGGGATTGTAATACCTCCAGAGGTTGTTTTATTGAACAGGATTCTTTTGGCTATTCTGGGTTTTTTGTTTTTCCATGTGAAGTTGAGTATTGTTCTTTCTAGGTCTGTGAAGAATTGTGTTGGTATTTTGATGGGGATTGCATTGAATCTGTAGATAACACTGTCATATTATTTTACATTATGGTTATTGAATGCCCTGTGGTATATTTATTTACGTTTTACCGATTTATTTTATTGCTACTTTAATAAAAATTTAATTTTGATACAAATATAAGTTCATATGAAATCGAAGCATGTAACTGATAAAATTGTAAACTTATGTATGATTTTAGCAGAATTATCACGCATACTTATAATTGTGGTAATATATTGTATACTGTAATAAACTTGCCTGAAGATCACATGACAGAGCCAGCCACTAAATTAGACATAGAGGTCAGGCAGTGGTGGCATACGACTTTAATCCTATTACTCAGTAGGCAGAGATCTGTCTGGATCTCTGTGAGTTTAATGACACACTGGGCGACAAGAGATTGATCCAGTATAGGAGAGAAACAGAGCCAGGCAGTGGTGGCACACACCTTTAATCCCAGTACTTGAAATCTCATACCTTTGCTTGGGAAGCTCACATACCTTTAATCCCAGGAAGTAATATGGCAGGGCAGAGAAAGGTATATAAGGTATGAGGAAACAGGAACTCATTCTCTTTAGGCTGAGGATTTCGTAGAGGTAAGAATTAGTGGCTGGCTTTTCTGCTACCTTGATCTTTCAACTTTCACCCTGATATCTGGCTATGGGTTTCTTATTAAAAAACCATCTAAGATCTGAACAACATATAATGATAAACTCTCACTAAATTGCAGTACATTATCATAACCATGATATTGCATTGTTATTGTCAAGGCATAGAAGGTTTTACTCCACAAGGATCTTAGAAGTTTCCATTTAATAGTCATAGCAATTTTTCTTCTGTACCTGGTTTTGTTCTTGAACCCTAACAAGCACCTATAGATTTCTATATCTATTTTTAATCATGTCATCAATAATGTTATATTGCTGTATCTATTGTCTCAGACCTATAACCTCAGCAGTTCAGGAAGCTGAAACAGGAGAATTGTAAGGTCAGGACCTACCTAGTCTAGAAAGTGAGCTCAAGACCAAACCAGGCAACATGATGAGAACTTGTCTTTTTAAAAAAAAGAGCAATAGAAGGGCTGGAGATATAGCTCCTGGAATGTAAACAACCCTGGATTCAATCTCCAGTTCTGAGAAAATAAAATAATACCAAAGAATGATATATAGTTGGAATTATACAATCTTCTAAGGTTGGCTCTCTCTGTCCTAAGCATAACTCTTTGGAGATCTATCTATGTTGTTGAATGTATTAATACTTCATTATCTTTTATTGTTGAATAATGTTTCATGGTAGAGATACACTACATTTTACTTAGCTATCTATAGTCTGAAGGATCACTAGTTTGTTTCTAGTTTTTGACTATTAAATTAGGGCTAGATTATCAATACAGCTCAGTCATAAAATGATTGTCTAGCATTCTGAAAAAAAAATAAAGAAAGAGAAACAAAGCTGGTATAAAAACTCCAAAAGAAAAACCAGACCATCATATAAATAGGCAAAGGATTTTAATAATAGTTCTTCAAAAAAGAGATACAGTGACCTATACTTTCATGGAAAATTTCAAGATCACCAATCTTACAGAAATGCTAATGAAAACCTCAATAAAATACTGCCTCACACATTCATTACAATGGCTACAATCAACACATGAGTGTGCATGTGTACATGTATATACATATACATGTGCACACATGCACACAGAGGAGGTAGCAAGTGTTGAATGTACAGAGATGTTAGTACTTTTGGGTTTGTGGTGTTGGCAGGAATGCATAATGTCTGTGCTGCTTTGGAAATTTAGTACGACAATTTCTTGGAAAATGAGAAGTAGAATTTTCATATAATCCAGTAGTTCCACTTTTGTCCTACCCCCCAATTGAAGTGAGGTCTATATAGGAGTTATTGGGCCCTAATCAGAGATCTCTGTATATATATGTTTATTATAACAGCTTATCAAAAAATGGGAACTGGCCAAGCCCTCAGTACAGGAATGGATTAGTAAAACATATCATATAAGCAAATATCAACCATTATACAGTTTTAAAATGTGATGTACTCTACATTATGGATAAACCTGAGGGCATAAAGTCAAATAAGCCAGTTAGAAAAAGACATGTTTGAGATACCTATACCTGTCAAATTCATAAAGGTAGAAAGTAGAATGTCAGTTGCCAAGGGCTGGTGGGAAGAAAGGAAGACTGATTTATCACTTAGTGGCTAAGGAGGCCAGCTTTCCAGGATGACCAGTCCAGAGATGCAGCTACTGACACAGCACTGTGAAAATTCACCTGAAGCATTCACCTAAAATTTGGTAATATAGTAAGTTCTATTCACTTAAAAATAATTTTAAATACAAGAGAATGATGAGAGAGAGCTTGGAAATTAGGGTAGAGTCACTGGTGTGGACTGTAGACGTTCATGTGCAGGCTTTTATATGAATATAGTTTTCATATTGTGGGGGAGGGGAATGCCCAGACTGCATATGGTAATTGTACATTTAGGTTTTTATAAAGCTTTAAAAACTGTTTTTTCACAATGGCTATCTCCTTTAACATTCCCATTAGCATTGTGTGTTTGACCTTGTTTCCCTTCATCTTTACCAGCATATGGTGTTATCATTATTGCAATTTAGCCAACCTGATGGACATATTATGATAAATCACTGTGGTTTTAACTCACATCTGCCTAGTCACTAATGTTGTTGAACATAATTTCATATAATTGTTTTCCACCTAAATATCCTATCTAGTAATTATCTTCTTTAAATGAATTAAATATAGGGATAGATGTAGAAAGTATGTTTCAACAGTAGAGAGGACACCAAATTAACTTTTGTACATGTAAAATAATGCAACTGAAAGAAACATTAGAGAAAACCTCATGTAATGCAATATATCATTTTACAGAAGAGGTTAGAGAAGAAGTCATTTAGGCAAGGTCACCCTGGAAGTTACAGTAGGAATGAGTGAGGAAATAAGTCTGTCTTCTCTACCAAATGCCTCTTCCATTAAGTGAGGCAACTCTGATTTAGCCTTTGGTAGAATACTGCTATCAGGTCCTTTTTCTTGTTAAAAGAAATTAAATCATCTGCCCAAGACCTTGTAAATGTAAGGAGATAGAAATGGAAAAGCAGAACTGAGGTAGACCAGAAGCTTTCTTCTACAGCACTCTCTGTACCCAGAACTTACTGCAGTCATTCTCTACATCCCTTTCTGTCTTTCCCCAAATATTTGACTTGAAATATTTCATATCACCAACGCAAGTGGTCAGCAACAAATTCATACACATACAAATAACATTATATGGAATCAGCAAGTTGTGTTTATATATTTAGGAGGTGTGTGTGTGTGTGTGTGTGTGTGTGTGTGTGTGTGTGTGTGTGTGTGTTTGTAAGAATAATTAAAGAAAAATAGTCCAGAGGCCATAAATCAAGGTGGAGGTGGGAAGGGGAAATGATGTAATTGTAGTAATCTCAAAAAATAAAAATAGTTCAAAAAGTTAAAAAATATTTCAAATCAAACAATGAGGTTTTTGTATTCACAACAATGGTTATATCCAGTACAATTCATTTTAAGAAGTAAGTGTGGCTAGGAATGGTAGTGCAAGCCATTAATCCTAGCACTAGGGAGGTAGAGGCAAATGGATCTATGTGAATTCAAGACCAGCCTGATTTATACAGTAACTTCTAGGACAATTTAGGCTATACAGTGAGACTCTATCTCACAAAACAAAACAAAACAAAGCAAAACAGCACATACACACATAAAAGCTAACCTAAACCAGAAAGAAGAGGAGTAACTATGGATCAGAGCTTTATTTTTTGTGTGCTGGTATAAGTTCACACATTTTCCTTAAAAAGCAAACATTTGTATCTGACTCCATCTTTAGTGTCAAAGCAGTTTAAGTTCATGGTCTGAGTGATCAGCCACCCTGCTCTGCCTGATTCAATGTCTCAGGGCAGTGTCTTTATTGTTTTGGTTTTCAGGCTATTGACAAGAGGCTTCCTTCAGATTCTTTTCCAGTGCTGTTGAAATATGTACCTCATGTATGCCCAGGTTGCCTCCTGTTGGATTTTCTTCATGAGCAATTCATAGACTATTCTCTGCTGTGATATTACTTTCCAATATACACTCAGGGAAAGCCTCTCCCACTCAACAGGGCTCAGAAGTCTTGACTGGAGCACTTCAAAAATAGGTCTAGTTTATACTTTTATAAAAACAAGTGATGAATGGACAGCTCCCTGCTTGGAACAGTACAGATAGCTGAACTTCTCTGAGGCAAGCACTGCTGAAGAAAACACAAATTCAGTTCCCCACTCAGTAAGACCAGGATGTGTTAAACTTGCTTTGCTGAAAGAGAACTTGCTGTCTTGTGGAAAGAGGCTGGCATGACTGGGAAAAAAGGCTTGTGGCAGGTGGCAGTTGTGATGTAGGAATTAGAACTGGGGGTGCTTTGGTGTCTTCCATCTACAGTCCTGCAAGGAGATTAAGTTGGACTTTTTTCTGTTGTTGTTAATGGATAATGCGGATAGCTCTTATGTGTATTTGGAAAATAATTGAAATAATAATTTAAGAATGGTCATGGGAAGAATTTTGAACTTGGAATTTGCATTTACGTTCGTCCTGAGTGTAACACCTATTAACATAGTTTTTGGTTGCTTGACAAGAACCTGGGCGCCTCATCTCTCTTCCCAAGCACCCTGGGTAGAGTTGCCTACTTGCATTCAAGTGGAAAGAGTCAAGCTCAGGGTAGGCCTGGTAGAAGGTGGAGTCTTTGCTTTGTCCTGTGAAAGGCCCAACACATGTGATTTGTTCAACCAACTAGTGACAAAGGTAGTAGAGCCCAGATTCCTTACCCCGTCATGTAGTAGGTAGGCTAAGAGAGAAAACATGTCATGGACTTGCTTTCAACATTGGTTTGTGTTTTCTCTTATCTCTTTCTATTCTCTTTTTGTTTGTGTATGGTGTGTGTGTGTGTGTGTGTGTGTGTGTGTGTGTGTGTGCATGTGTGTGTGTTCAGGTGTATGTGCAGGTATACATGTAGGGTAAGGGGACAGTCTTGGCTGTTGGGCCACACATTGCACCTACCTTGTTTGAGACAGAGTTGTGTTTGCTTCGGTGTGTGCTGAGATATCAGATACATACGGCTGCATGTCTAGTTACATGAGTTCTGGAGAATCCTAGCTCAGGTAGGATTTGTATCCTTGTATGACAAGCACTTTATCTACTGAGCCATCTCCCTAGCTCTCTCCTTTCTTTCTTGACAGTGTTTGATTTCAAGTGTAAAATTGTGCGTTGGAGTACAGGTTTTGAGAGCAGATAGACCATGAAGTGTCTGTGGTTCTTTGAAAACCAAAATGGAAACATTGGAGTAGTTTATTCACATATTAAACAGAGAAGTTTAACACCTGCATTAAAGTGGTTATAGAGACCACATGATAAATGTAGGTAGACGTTAGCACACAGCAAACACATAGCAAGTTTTCAATAAATTATCATAGATGATAATCTCTCCTACCTAAATCATGTTTGGTACTAGGGAATTCCAAATTGGCACAAATTAATATAATATCATTTTTTGTATGAGGTATCCCCCCATTTTTCTTTATTTATTTTTAATCAAAAATAAATTTATGTTTGTTTTTTTTTGACATAGGGTTTCTTTGGTGGGCTTGGCTGTCCTAGAACTCACTCTGTAGACTAGGCTGGCCTCTAACTCACAGAGATCTTCTGCCTCTGCCCCCTAAGTGTTGGAATTAAAAGTGTGCACCACAACTGCCTGAATGAAAATGAAAAATGTTTATACAATATATTCTGATCATACTTTCCCCCTCTCCCAACTCCTCCCAGACCTTCTCTTCCTTCTCAGTCACCCAACTCTGCACCCTTTCTTCCTTCTTTCTTTCAAAAACAAATGAACAAGAACAAACAAAATAAGAAACACACACACACACACACACACACACACACACACACACACACACACTGTAAAATGGAAACCAAAATATATAAGCAAAGCAAAAGATCAACAAGATGAAAATAAAGCATTATGAGACAAAAAAAGTCTACAAAAATGCCATTGAGTTTGTTTTGTATTGGCCAACTACTGGGCAGGGGGCCTATCCTTAAGTGTGATTAATAAATACACCCAGTAAGACTGCATTGTAGAAACTAATTTTTCCTTAGCAAGTGGATGTCAATTGCACATAGCTTCTTGGTTAGGGTTGGGAGCCTGTGTCCACTTTCTCCTCTCAGTACTGAGCCCCTGTCTGGCTTGAACATCTGCAGGCCCTGCATGTGCTGCCACAGTCTCTGTGAGTTCATATGTACCTGGAAGATGCTGTTTCCTTTACGTTACCCATTACCTCTGACTCTTGCAGTCTTTCCACTTCCTCATCTGCATAGATACCTGATCCTTGAGGGGAATGGTTTAATAAAGACATCCCATTTAGGATTGAGTGCTCCAAAGTCTCTTACTCTCTACACATTGTCTAGTTCTGTGTCTCTGCATTAGTTCCCATCTACTGAAAGAAGCTTCTTTGATGATGGCTGAGTGCGATATTGATCTACGGATATAGCAGAATGTCATCAGGAATCACTTTCTTATTGTGTTTCTTGCTATGGTTGCAAAATCATAGTTCTTGGTTTTCCCTTTGGCCTGGGCCTATGCAGTCTCAAGTTCTTAACTACCCCATTAGTGTCAGGCATTGGTTCCAGCTCATAGAATGGGCCTTAAATTCAATCAAAGAGTGGTTGGTTACTCCTACAACTTTTGTAACACTTTTGTGTAGCTGGAGTTTTCCTGTCTGGCCCACAGTCAGGACAAATCTCTCTCACCTGCCAGTCCCACAGCCGCTCAGACCCAAACAAGTAAACAGAGACTTATATTGGTTACAAACTGTATGGCCATGGCAGGCTTCTTGCTAACTGTTCTTACAGCTTAAATTAATCCATTTCTATAAATCTATACCTTGCCACAGCTTAAATTAATCCATTTCTATAAATCTATACTTTGCCACGTGGCTTGTGGCTTACTGGCATCTTCACATGCTGTTTCTCATCATGGCGGCTGGCAGTGTCTCTGACTCAGCCTTCCACTTCCCAGCTTTATTCTCCTCCTTGTCCCGCCTATACTTCCTGCCTGGCCACTGACCAATCAGTGATTTATTTATTGACCAATCAGCAACACACTTGACATACAGACCATCCCACAGCACTTTTGTACTACTATTGTACCAGCATATCTTGTATGCAGGTCACTGTTGTATGTTCCAGGAGTTGTGGTTGATGTGGGTAGATGAACAACTTTCTCCTCTGGTGGTATTCAGAGTACCTTCTTGTACCAATTTTAGTGGCTTAGGGGGACTCTGATACTGAGCACATTCCTTGGGAGGTTGTGAAACATTGTATATTATTTCTTTTTTACATCCAAATTTTTATTGTTGCATGCATGTTTTTGTGCGCTTATGTTTATAGGTGTGATATGCATGTGTGCGTGTGGATGTGCATTAGCTACATTGTATGTGTACCACCATGAACATGTGGAGGTTAGAAGGATAACATGTGGGAGTTGTCTTTCTTTTCCTGCTATGAGATTTGGGGACTGAATTCAGTTCTAGGCAGCAAATGATTTTACTCACTGAGCCATCCTGCTGGCTCAAGTTTTACATTTTGTTTCAATACCCAATGATATAGTTTGGAGAAGATGAGCAGCAGAATTCCAACAAAGATAGATGACCTGTGTTTCTCCCATATGATCCTGTGTGTAACTGAACTTCAGAAGCCTATCTATGAACAAGGTTTACATGGGGGCAAGACTTTCAAAGTTACCTTTCATTTGAGTTAGGGAAGCATTTAGTAGCTATTCTGTTATGTGCTCACCATGTACCTGGCACAGCTTTCACAGAGTTAATAATTTAGCAAAATTGTTCAGGGTGGAGAGAGGGCTCATTGGTCAAGAGCTGATATTGCTCTTGCTGACTGAAATTTAATCTCTAATACCCATGTTAGATGGCTAACAACCACCTGTAATTCCAGTTGCAGGGGATTCAAAGCCTCTGGCCTCTGTGGGCACTCACACTCACATCCATATACTCACACCTCCCCCCATATAGAATTAAAAATAAATAATTAAACAAATAGAATTTAACAAAATGATTAAAGCTCAGGACATTGGTACCTTAAGCTTTAGTTTTTATCTTGCTTTTCTAAGAAAAAACATGAAAAGCAAACTGATATAAGATAAGAAAATTTCTTGGACTCTTATTTAGGGAAGTTCATTTGGGTGGTGGTTAAGAATTTGGCTTTGAGTCTTGGTTTTGTTATTCAGTCCTCCCTTGTGGTCTTGGCCAATTATTTTACTCTGTGCCTTACCATCCTTATCCACATCACTGAGGACATTGATATTACATTGAAGGGTTATTAGAACTATCTGGGGTAATTCACTCCATTTAGTGCCTAGGACTTCGATGTTTGCTATTGTTTTTATCTCTTTCAACAGCCAGGAGGATTTTCTGTATGGGTATTAGCTAATTAAATTGTTCAAAGTTAATGGGTACCTTAGTGATACAGTGAGTCTTACTTTGACTGCCTCAGGCCTATGTGACCTTCAATAATTGCAGGATAAAGGTTTAAAAAAATTTTAATCTAATTTATTTATTATTGATATTGTCCCCTTTGGTTTCAGTATTCGGGATTCCACACTGAAAGATCGGAATCTGACCATGACAGCCAGTGGGGTGGAAGTCCCCTGACTGATACTGCCTCCCCACAGCTCCTGGACCCAGAGAGGCCTGTTTCTCAGCACGAAGTGTCATGTGCCTATAGGCAGTTCCCAGATCGCAGCTCTCTCTGCTATGGCTTTGCCCTGGACCACTCCAGGCTGGTGGAGGACAGGCACTTCCACACTCAAGCCTGTGAGGGGGGCCGCTGCGAGGCAGGCAGGTACTTCTTAGGAGCACCACCAACTGGGAGAGATCCCTGGTGGGGCTCTCGAGCAGCCTTGCCGCTTACCAAGGTTTCCCCGGAGAGCAGAGAAACCTATGAGAACAGCATGCCGCATATCACCTCTGTCCACAGAATCCATGGTAAGAGCTTGAGGGGTACCAGATCCTCAGCAGGAGGCTGTACACTGGAGAGACTGACCCCAGTGGTTTTCTACCTTTTACAGAAATCCACACCAGTGGGATTTTAAGAACTTAGTCCACTCAGCTTAAGTGTATTTATTTTGGTAGTGTTAGCATATTTATGACAGATGAGAAAAAAATTTCTTATTTTAAAAACCATAAAGAATAGAAATTAAACATCAGCAATTTATAAATCTGTTGAATTTGTAGCTGCATTTAGAGTTTGCAGTGTCTTCTCCTAGGTATCCTCTCAGCAGCTGTCTATCAGCAAGGGCACTGTTGCTGTGTTGGACAGGGCAGTCTTTGCTTAGTGGACTATGGCTTTGTGCAGACATGTATAGCTTCTCTGGGAATCAAGTCCCAGTACTGCCTCCCATCACCATGACAAGCAAAATACTACCTTTAAAAAGGTGGAGAGGGCAGTGGTGGTGCACGCCTTTAATTCTAGCACTCGGGAGGCAGAGGCAGGCAGATCTCTGTGAGGCCAGCCTGGTCTATGGAGCGAGTTCCAGGACAGCCAGGGCTGTTAAACAGAAAAACCAAAAACTAAAAAAAAAAAAAAAAAAAAGGAGAAACCATCTGGATTTTCACCTTGGGATAGTTACACAGCTTTACCAGCCCAGAGAAATGGACTAGTGTTAAAATTTTGAAAATGGGTAATACTTTCTTCAAACTAAATTATTCTGTAAATTACAAAGTAAATTAGTTTGGTAATTACTTCTTCTTCTTCAAAAAAATGAGTTAAGAGTCTGTCCTGATCATTCTAAGTATAGCTCTAGGCAGGTCTTTGATAATTTCCCTATTTTATTAAAAGTCAGTGACATTATGAAGGCCCTGTTAGTTTTCTCCCTGCTCTTAGTGTGAGAAATGTGCTAGATAGATCATGTCCTCATCACAACGTCCCCTGGCAGATACTTCCATGAGCAATTTTAACTTCTTTCCATTGTTGCATTTTATTTTTCTGCTTTTCTTTTGAGTAAACAAACTGTTAAGAACCAAGGAACATTTTGGTAGTCTGGTAATGGAAACCCAGGGCAAAGCACAATTACTTGCCAGATAAAGGTGAGAAACAAACCTATATGGCTTAATCTATATGGCTGAAAGAAAATGTTAGAAATAAAACAAGAAAAGAGGAAAGGAAGGAATGGTCTGTGTGATATAGGTCTCTTCTGCAAAATTAAGCAGTTTTTATGGCTCATATGTCCCTGCTTTCTTTTAGTTTCACACTTTGTATTTTTTCAGACTGAGAATAATTCAGTTTCTGAAATACATTTTGAATAAATTACTCTTCAGTGTTAGATCTGCCACCTTGGTTGAGAACAAGTTGTTATAAAAATGCCAATATTTGCCGGGCGGTGGTGGCACACGCCTTTAATCCCAGCACTTGGGAGGCAGAGGCAGGTGGATCTTTGTGAGTTTGAGGCCAGCCTGGTCTACAGAGCGAGATCCAGGAAAGGTGCAAAGCTACACAGAGAAACCCTGTCTCGAAAAACCAAAAAAAAAAAAAAAAATCAACAATAATAGGAATTCTATTTCAGAAATAACCAAAGTTTCCATTGTTACCTCCAAACTAATATGCTTACCCTACTGTTGATAACAAAGTACTTTTAGTTATGACAACATATCTCTACAGCTATATCATCTATCCATCCACACACCCATATACAAGCATTTGTATCAATTCCCAATTTTTTAAAAAGCTAACATTAGAGCTTTAGTGTAATCTCATTTAAAATAAACCAAGAATTATTAAAAATTTTCAATGACTTTTTAAAAAATATAATAGTTCAGCTTATACAATTGTCTTCTTTAAATGCAACTGAAAACATTCTAATAACAAAAACAAATTGTATTCACCTTCCTCGTATTATTTGTAGATGTGTATGTCCAATAACATACATACATAGGGAAATATGAATGTACTTTACTGTTTTACTAATTGACATTCACAACTCATGAATGAAGTTTATCTTCTAAGAAGCATTTTATAAATGTTATCTGCAATTGAAACCCATTGATTACATATGAATCCAACATATATCTGAATTCTTATACAAATGTCAATATTCTGTCATATAGGCCTGTTTCTATTTCCAATATTGCATTAAAATGAAAGATGTAAGTTTTTTTTTCTAGGAAAGAAATGCACTTGTGTGTGTGTGTGTGTGTGTGAACTTTGACAATATCTACTTTTTATTTTTTATGATGTAGGTCGAGGTCACTGGGATGAAGATAGCGTGGTCAGCTCTCCAGACCCTGGGTCAGCCAGTGAATCAGGTGACCGATACCGCACCGAACAGTATCAAAACAGCCCACATGAACCTAGCAAAATTGAAACTCTCATAAGAGCCACGCAGCAGATGATTAAAGAGGAGGAGAATAGATTACAGCTAAGGAAAGCTCCTCCAGACCAACTGGCGTCCATTAATGGAGCTGGGAAAAAACACTCCATCTGTTTTGCAAACTATCAACAGGCCCCACCGGCAGGGGAAGTCTGCCACAGCTCTGCTCTGGCCAGCACTTCACCATGTGACCATGTCCAGCAGAGAGAGGGGAAGATGCTCAGCCCTCATGACAACGACTATGACAACAGCCCCACTGCACTGTCTCGGATAAGTAGTCCCAGTTCTGATCGCATTACAAAGTCCAGTTTGATCTTGGCTAAAGACTACCTACATTCAGATATGTCTCCTCATCAGACAACAGGAGAGCATCCTGCCATTTCTCCAAACTGCTTTGGCTCCCACCGGCAGTATTTTGATAAGCATGCCTATACATTAACTGGATATGCCCTGGAGCATTTATATGACAGTGAAACTATTAGAAACTATTCCTTGGGCTGCAATGGCTCACACTTTGATGTAACTTCCCATCTGAGGATGCAGCCAGACCCAGCACAAGGACACAAGGGAACATCTGTTATAATAACCAATGGAAGCTGATGTTTTTCTAAGATATTTTGTTTTTTTTTCAAGGGTCTCTGAAACACATTTATAGTTTAATACCCCATTAGCAGCATTTACTATACCACAGATTGTTAGAAAGTCTAAATTAAAGTTTCTGGCTATTTGACACGAGTTCCTGTGGGGGGGGAATACAAAACAAAAACATTACCAACATTCAGGGTTATACACAGATAATTGAGCTAAAATGAATACAGAAATTGCCCACATATTATAGCAGAACCATAATAGATATATTTGGATTGAAAAATACTAATGCAAATTAAGCATATATGCCACTTGGAAGGGCTGATGAATGAAAACATTGTGTCGTGACAATCTAATAGAATTCATACACATAGACCTTATGCTACTTACAAACTGCTACGTACACTTCACATGCATAAATACACAAAATGGGTACTTTTTCTTACCTGTCACATAAAGCTTCTTAAGGAAACACCAGTTCTCAAAATAACTAAAGAAGAGAAGGATATGTCTTGTAAACTTGTTTCTTCTTCTTCATGGTTTTAAACTAGTCCACCCATTTGGTTCACTAGAGAAATGGTGCTGGTTACAGTACACAAGTGTGTTTTCACCTGGTATCCATTACAAGCAATCAGGAAGTAGTGATTTTCCACCTTACTTTTGAGTTAGACATGGACCAGGATTGGATTGACATAACAGTAAGGATCTTTCTAAGTCGTAGCATTGAAATGTTCGGAGACACGTAAAAAACGTAGCCTACTCAATTGTAAGTGGATTAGTGAAGGAAAGGGCAAAGCAGTGTAGAATGATACTAAATCTCAAAACAACTTTTGAGACTGAAACAGGTAAACAATATTTTGGGGGCTAGTGTACAAAATACACAAATAAGAAATTTAAACCAGTTTACCCAGACAAAATGCTGATAAGTGCAAAAGTAACTAAGGAAGCTCTGTAAAGTACTACAAGACAACAGGATAAGTGTTTTAAAACATTTGAAAACACAGATACGACAGTGTGTCATAGAGAGAGTCTAAGATAAAAGCTTAGGCAGATAGACAAGTGCTTCCAAAGGTGCATGGGAAATTCACATGGAAAAATGTTGACTTTCTTTGCTGTTTGTACACACTGAAAACAACATACTTGCTCCTATGTCCATATAAAAAGTTCAGTAAACTAGATGCTAAGATCTCTGGGTTTCCATTCTGCTCTTTCCTGTCACTTAATTTTGGGATCATAGATACATTACTCACAGTCCCTGCATCTTGGTTTTCTGGTCTGAAAGGCAGCTCTTGTCTATGGTTCTGTGATTCATTGGTGCAATGGAAGTAAACTTGTAAACAGTTAAATCTCTGCTATGAGATTTTAAGATTGGTAGCTGTGGATTTTCCATACATTCAGAGGTCTAGATACTTTGTTACTTAAGCAATGTGTGGTCTCTTTCAGGCAGGAGGAGTTATAGTCAATTCTCTCTTAGATCCAAATGTAGATGGTAGAAATTCATGAAGTGGAAGAAAAAAAAAAGGAAGATTTACTTAATGCACTATTCTCTACTATTCAAAGAAAAATGACATGTTTGGTTAGAAAAGTTTCATGGATAATATTTTTTTTGGGATTCCCATGCCTGTTACTTTTGCCATATTTAAGGGGGAGAATGTACTGGAAGGACTTGACGATTATGAAAACATTACATGGCATTGGACACTCAGGGATTAGTACTGTATTTTCATCACTCAACACAGTCATCTGGTGACAGTCTGTATGACAATAAACTTAGAGTTGAACATTGGGTTGTTTGTACATGAAGCTACATAAAATTAACTACTTTAGTATAACAGAATAATATTATCAATGAAAACGAAGACAGGTGCAAGTCAGTGAGAAAATAGCTTATGTTCTTAAATATACTTTCAAAAATGCTGAAAGGACAGTGAAAACTAAAATTTGAACTCCATAAGCGAAATATTCAGTAATTTTGAGAAAATTATTTCTGAGAAACACATAGGATAGATGATTTGTATAAAATTTCAACATGAGAAATGTTTTCCGAGTTGTGATGGTTTTGCAGAATTCTGTAGATCAGACACAAATATTTGATAAATATGTATTTTGGGCAGAAAATCTATACAAGTAAGTTCTATTGCTGTGTATCAGAGGTACCTTCTGTAAGAAATAGAAAGAAGAACCTAGGAATATGAACTAACACTAAAGAGAAGATTGTTACTAAAGGAATTCCAGTGGAGTTTTTAATGTGGAAGATAGTTTATACAAAAATAAATTGTGGACTCCACAGACAAAGCCTCATAAGGAGGAGCAATGCTTCCCAGAATGCCAGAACTAATATTTTTCAAAAAAAGACAGAATCTTCTAAATTATATTTTGGTTAACATTTTTGGTAGATTGATCCATTTAAAATACATTAGCCATTAATTTAATTAAACAAATGTCAATTTTGCAGTGGCAATTTTATAATATTGCATATAATGCCTCATAGACTCACTATATATATATATATATATATATATGGTATATATATATATATATATATATATATATATATATATATCTATCTTACATTGTTTTGCAGAATGGCATGATTATTTAAATGACTCAAAATTAATTGACCTTTTACAACTAGGTGACTTCTTACTGTTCATATAGATACATAAAATGTATTTGTAATCTACATTATTTTGTTCTCTACAGGAACATATTTGCTCATAAAGAATTATCTGTGTCTTAAAAATATGGGATGTAAAATAAACACATTCCCAATAACTTAAGCAATTAAAATTAAACTTAAATTAGTTTTATTTTTAATCCTTGATTTTTCCCATCTTTGCTAAAAATTGAAAGCCTGAGAAGCATGTTTCCTTCTATCACTTTGGGAATTCATAAAAATGTTACATCCGTTTATATCACTACAACATGCACAATTCATTAGTTTCTAAAAAGCCAATTTTATCTGGAAATAGTAAGACTATCTCTGATGCCCATTTACTTTCTTTACCAAGATAAAATTTAAAACTGTGTATGACCAATGAAATATCTATTTCCCCAATCTTCCTTGTGAAAATTCTGTTAAAATTATTATTGAGAACATATAGTTGATATATTCTTTTTGGATGTATTTTTAAGGTCAGAGACAGTGTAGATCAGACATTTATGTATGCTCTGGCCCCACAAATCTTTTGACATCACATGCAAAATCTAATGTGACAGCATTTCTAAATTGTACTTGCCTGTATAAGACACTATGTCAAAACTGATAGGACATTCAAAACCAGACAGGATGTAATAAACAATTTCTTCAGTGTTCATACAGAAAACTACTTATTATTTTCTGATTGTAGTTTATAGGGCTGGAGTATTCCCAGCAAATACTATTCTTAACGTCTGCACCCTGCTGCCACATGCTGCCTTTGGGCAGAGAATCCCACTTAAAATAAGCTTGAATGAGGTCTCCTTAAAAGGATAATATGTTCCATTTCCATTTCTTTTTTATGTGGACTTTAATTCTAATGCGAGATTATTTGGAAAGTATGAATAGATATTTTTAAATAAAATGAAAGCCTCCCACAAGATCTAGATCACGTGATAATATAGCTGGAAACACTCTGAATACAGACTTGCTGTTTTATAACTCTGTCTTTTGCTCAGTATCTCTCTGTCTGATTCTGTCTCTCAGAACCAGTTAATCACTAAGCTATTTGTATGATCTATTAGTGCTAGCAGTAATTGAGAGTAATAGAGTAAAAGCTGAAGATTTGACTGGGAATCACTTATCTTGCCAGGAATAGCTTACACTGTGGTACAGTCCTTCTTATTAAAAAAAAAAAATCGAATGTCTGGCTTTGGCTTCTTAGTTCACTCAAATGATAGATGTAGACACACATCCAGTTTTCTGAATGACTTAACAAAGAATGTAAGTCCTCCAGATAAGTAACTGAGTGTTCATGTAAATGTCAGGTTTTTGTGAGTAAGGATTTCACTGTAGGTAAAAATCTGTTGGCTAGCTCTTACTGTGAAAATATATGGTAAATAAGACATTCTAAATTTTAATTGAGTGACAGAACAGCTGTGGATACATGCAAGTGTATCATAAATAGGAAATGTTCTTGGGGGAAAGTTTTGTGTGGTGTTAATTTCTTGTGCACAAAGGTTGTACGGGTAGTGCTTACATTCAAAAGGTAAGATGACACTCAGTTCCATATAGACATTTGTTCAGCGTTCCTTCTCTAAAACTGTGCACTGTGCAGAAAATACCACACACACACACACACACACACACACACACACACACACACACACACACAAAATGACTTTTATATTACTTTGAGAATTTATAAATATTCTATCTCCAATGTGAATGTATGATGATTCACACAAGAAATTCTAGTTCATAATTTTAAGCTAATCATTGTAGTTTTATTTACTGGGATTTGCTGTGTAAAGTTTGCCTTCATAAACAAGGAAAGAGGTATGATAATCTTAGACACATCTGATCATATTAAATTTCTACCTAATAATTAAGGTGTGTTTACATTTCAAAAGAAATGAAATTGGCATGCACAAATTTTTCCAATAATTGTAACTTCTTTTCAAAAAAAGAAAAGAAACAAGAGGCACTTCAAGAAAGATAAAATATTTTATGCTTGTTTTTTGACTGACATGCTATAAAAAGGATTATATTTGTGAGAGAAGATACTGGTTCAAAATACCCTCTTTCAATGTATAGTTTTTAGTGATATTGTAGTATAAACTTGTAATTTGAACTTTTACTTTGGAATGTAAAGTAGAAAATAATAGCTATGTCAATGATATCTTGCAAAGTGTTTCCATTTATAATTATTTATATTGTAAATAGCTTTCTGAAGTAAAATTGAAGTTAATGTCCATAAAATGTATTTATTATGTGAGGAATTTTTGGTTTAAAATATAGTTACCAACATGCAGTTTGAGTCTGAATCATTCATTCAAAGAAGAATGTTTACTGGACAAAGCAGATTTGTCAGTCAGGCTGGTGCTCTACAGACAGCCATTTTAGCTTTTGATTGGGTTATGTTGCTCAACTCTCTACAAACACACCATGCACAGAGACCCAAGAGCAGAAGCTTGTGCACGAGCAGAAGCTTGTGCACATGCAGAAACTACTCCACAAGGGTTCTGTTTTGTTAGACCCCATGTTAGACCTCATGTGCTTTGAAGAAAATATAAATTCTTTAAATAATCATAAAATGGAATATTTCCTGCCCCATCCTAGGGTCTAGATTGGAACTACCATCTGGCTTTTGTCATTGTTACCAAGGAAGGTTTTCACAGCAAGGCAAGCTCTTGTGTATTTTAAGTGAACATCTCCCCACCCTGCCCTTTGCCCCCTCCCCAGAGGAAGTGGAAGAGATGACTCTATATTTTCTTTTTTTTTTTTTTTGTTTTTTTGTTTTTTTGTTTTTCGAGACAGGGTTTCTCTGTGTAGCTTTGCGCCTCTCCTGGAACTCACTTGGTAGCCCAGGCTGGCCTCGAACTCACAGAGATCCGCCTGTCTCTGCCTCCCGAGTGCTGGGATTAAAGGCGTGCGCCACCACCGCCCGGCGACTCTATATTTTCATTCCAAATAAAATTCTCTTTAAAAAGAGCCATCATGTGTTAGTCATAAACCAAACTCAGGTCATTATAAAAGAATGAAAGAAGATTACTTCCTACCAGAGAGGTAGATTCCAATGCTCCCCACTTTAGTATTGAAGGACTGAGATTCAGAATCCTTAAGTTGTTCAGTCACAAAGATAGGGTAGAGATGAAATTTGAACTTCCCACATTTGGTCTAGAACATTACCTTGATTTGTTCTGCTTTCCTTATGTAATAATAATCATAATACTACAGACAGGGAATGAAAGTGTTGTCTAAATGGTAGTTGCATAAAACAAATCAGTCCAGCAGCCCCCTGGCATTTTCTTTATGCTAGAGTTGCTGTTCTCCAGTTTCACTGATGCAAGAATACTAGCTTTAAGAGGACCAGGCCAACCCCGTGGGCCCCTTGAACACAATTCTACCTTTCTGCTCTGATGTCTGGAGTTGAATATGCCTGTAGTAAAGTTGTTCACACAGGTTTCCTATGATGTTTAATTTAAAAAAAATCGTCATACTATGTGGAGCTTTGTGTGTGCTCAGCAAGCACTACGCCACTGAACCGTGTTTCTTGTCCCTGATATTTGCCTGTGTTCTTAGAGGTAATTTCAATTAACAAAATATAATTAATTTAAGTAGTAATTAGGAATATACATTTTCAGATTATGAACTCAAGCATAACCTTTCATGATATCGTCACTGAAGAGTCTGCTTTGTTTCATGGAAAGCTTTCATTTTTCTTCGGATAAGAATTCAACAAAAGAGAAATGGCTCAGTGGTTAAATTTCTTCTCTCTCTCTCTCTCTCTCTCTCTCTCTCTCTCTCTCTCTCTCTCTCTGTCTCTCTGTCTCTGTCTCTCTCTGTCTCTGTCTCTCTGTCTGTCTGTCTTTCTGTCTGTCTCTCTGTCTCTCTGTCTCTCTCTCTCAATGGTTTTTTGAGACAGGGTTTCTCTGTGTAGCTTTGCGCCTTTCCTGGAACTTGATTTGTAGACCAGGCTGGCCTCGAACTCACAGAGATCCGCCTGCCTCTGCCTCCCGAGTGCTGGAATTAAAGGCATGCGCAGCCAACGCCCAGCTTAAATTGCTTCTCTTGCAGAGGACCTGAATTCAGGTCACGGTACCTCAGTACAGCTCACACCTGCTTGCAACTCCATCTCCAGGGTATCTAATGCCCTCTTCTGGCCTCCACAGACACTTGCACTCATGTACACAAACCTCAATACTGACACACATGCAAATGTATAATTGAAAATAATTTTAAAAATCTTTAAAAATCTAACCAAAGCTTACTAATTCAAGAACTAGGATAGGTGTGCAACAGATGCATTGTGTATGTGTGCACATACACACTCATATGTGTCTGTGAGCACATCTTTTGTCCAGAGGACAATGTTGGGAGTCATTCTTCAGGAGCCATCCACCTTATTCTTGTCAAGGTCCCTTGGCCTTTTAGCTTGGTCATTAGGCAGACTAGAGAGCTCCAGAGATCCTCCTGTCTCCACCTTCCCAAATGAAGGGCATACACATGAACACCAGCATCCCTGGCTTTTATGTGGATGCTGAGGGTCAAACTCAGGTCCTCATGCTTATATGACCAGCATTTTCCAAATGACCCGTTCCCCCAGCACCAGGCACTTGGCTTTAAGGGTATTCTGTAGATAGAGCAGTGGCTGGTGCAGCTATCACATTACATATGTTCTCAGTAGGCCTAGAAACTGCCTGTATGCTGCCTAGAGGAAGGCTGATCTACAAGCACAGACAGTTCCCATAAGGTGTCTTCGAGCAGTGGTGAGCATCTGCTGAGATCAGCCTGTGGCTGCTGTGGTAATTATTGCAGCCAGGGGTGTTAAGAACCTGGGCACTCTTCCAGGTCCATCTAGTCTGTTACGGTAAACTTCTTATAGTTCTTTCTTGGCCTTCTCGACAGTTATGTGTTATAACTTATGCGCTATATTCCCAAATGGAATGTTTGTCAGAGTAGAAGATATGTAAAATAGCCCTGATTTGAGGGTTTGTAAATTATCTCTGCTATCTTAGCTCTCCTCAGGCCAGATTCCTGTGTAAGGAGTAATTCCTATGAATCTGGCTTGAATGTCATCTAATTAAACCTTAAAGGGAATCTTGGTAGTAACTACAGAGCAATAAGGATCTCTTCTTGGTTTCTGGTGAGAACTATTCTGGTAGTTTTCTTTGGTATATATCCTTAAAAAAATAACCAAAAGAGTCTTATGGGTAAGACCAGAGTTCACATGGAAATGGGTAATTAGGATCTAATGTGAGAAGAAATAATCCAGGCAGTTACCAGGTTTACTATTCTATGCATTTCCACATCTCTAATTTCCATTTTTTTTGTCCTGTGTTAATCACATGCTCCATTAGTCAGGTTAGACAGGTCTTGTTCATGATGCCATGCTAAAACCTGCTTTTTTAATTTAAAAGGTCAGAGGCACAATTTTTCATATACACTTGCAATTTTGTCATATAGTTAAAAATTACCCATTGCTAAGAATTTTTTGGGGGTGGACAGGAAAAGAGATTTATTCCAGTAGGCTTATTTATATACTGCTTACAGACATCTGCTGGTCATACCTGTTCCTTGTTTAAACGCCTATATTTGCTATATAATTAACATTAATGGTTTTCTTACATGAAACTAAAATCAAAATTGTCTCCTTACTTTTTTTTAATTTAATTTTATTTTACAATACAATTCAGTTCTACATATCAGCCACGGATTCCCTTGTTCTCCCCCCTCCCGCCCCCCTCACCTTCCCCCCAGCCCACCCCCCATTGCCACCTCCTCCAGGGCAAAGCCTCCCCTGAGGACTGAGATCAGCCTGGTAGACTCAGTCCAGGCAGGTCCAGTCCCCTCCTCCCAGGCCGAGCCAAGCGACCCTGCATAGGCCCCAGGTTTCAAACAGCCAACTCATGCAATGAGCACAGGACCCGGTCCCACTGCCTGGATGCCTCCCAAACAGATCAAACCAATCAACTGTCTCACCTATTCAGAGGGCCTGATCCAGTTGGGGGCCCCTCAGCCATTGGTTCATAGTTCATGTGTTTCCATTCGTTTGGCTATTTGTCTCTGTGCTTTATCCAACCTTGATCTCAACAATTCTTGCTCATATAAACCCTCCTCTTTCTCGCTAATTGGACTCCTGGAGTCTCTTTACTTTATTTTGTATTATTTGTGTGTATACGCTCCTGTATGTGTGTACGGGTGCATGTGTATACGTGTGTGGAGTTCAGAAGTCGACACTGAGTGTCTTCCTCACTTGTTATCTACCTTATTTTATCTGTTTATTTTACATCCCAACCACAGTTTCCCCTCCCTCATCTCCTAGCAGTCCCTCTTCCCACTTTCCCTCTGCCCTCCCCGTCTACTTCTCTGTTTCTATTCAGAAAAGTGCAGGCCTCCCATGGATATTCATAAAATATGGCATTCACGTTGCAGTAAGACTAAACAGCCTTGTATTAAGGCTGGGCAAGGCTAACCAGTATGAGAAATAGATCCCAAAAGCCAGTAAAGGAGTCAGAGACAGCTCCTGTACCCACTGTTAGGAGTCCCACAAGAAGACCAAGCTACACAGCTGTCACACATATGTGGAGAATCTAGATCAGTCCCATGTAGACTCCTTGGATGTCAATTCGGTCTCTGTGAGCCTCTATGAGCCCAGGTTGGTTGATTCTGTGGGTTTTCTTGTGATGATATTGACCTCTCTGACCCCTACAATCCTTTCTCCCTCTCTTTAGCAGGATTCCTCTAGCTCAGCCTAATGTTTGGCTGTAGGTCTGCATCTGTTTCCATTAGTTGCTGGATGAAGCCTCTCTGATGGCAATTGGGCTAGGCACCAATCTATGAGTACAGCATACTGGTCCATACAGTCTCTGGGTCTTGGCACTCCAGGAAGTGTCAGGGGTGGACTCACTCTCATGGCATGGGTCTCAGGCTGGACCAGTTATTGGTTGGCCACTACCACAATCTCTGCACCACCCTTACTCCAGCATATCCCGTAGGCAGATCAAAGGTTATGTGGCTGGACTGGTGTTTCAGTCCCTCCACTGGAAGTCTTGCATGATCACAGGAGATGGTCAGCTCAGGCTACATTATCGGCAATTGCTAGGAGTTGTAGCTGGGGTCATCATTGTAGATTCCTGGGAGTTTCCTTTGCACCAGATTTCTACCTGACCCCAAAATGCCCCCTCCTTCCAGTTGGCTTTCAATACTCTCAACCCCCACCCAACCTCCACCTGAACA
This sequence comes from Peromyscus eremicus, assembly GCF_949786415.1. Classification (NCBI taxonomy): domain Eukaryota; kingdom Metazoa; phylum Chordata; class Mammalia; order Rodentia; family Cricetidae; genus Peromyscus; species Peromyscus eremicus. The sequence goes on along the minus strand of NC_081424.1, from coordinate 985,177 downwards.
CTCATGTAACCCATCCCTACTCGCTCGCAGTCCACCAATGAAATCTATTCTATTTCCCCTTCCCAGGGAGATCAGAGTGTCCTCCTTGGACCCTCCTTGTTACCTAGCCTCTCTGGGTGTGGATTGTAGCATGGTTATCCTTTACAGTATAGCTAAAATCCACTTATAAGTGAGTAAGTACATACCTTGTTTGTCTTTCTGGTTCTGGGTTACCTCACTCAGGATGATTTTTTTTCTATTTCCATCCATTTCATGATGTCATTGTTTTTAACAGCTGAGTAATATTCCATTGTGTACATGTGCCACATTTTCTTTATCCATTCTTCTGTTGGGGACTGAAGGACATTCAGTGGGACATCTAGGTTGTTTCCAGGTTCTGGCTATTATGAATAAAGCTTCCATGAACATAGTTGAGCAAGTGTCCTTGTGGTATGATTGAGCATCCTTTGGGTATATGTCCAAGATTGCTAACCACCTTATTTTTTGAGACTGTGTCTCTCACTAAACCTGGAGCTCACAGATTGGCTGGCCTGTCACAGGAGTCTTGTGCCACAAATAGTTTTACATGGAATCTGGGGATCCATGAACTCCAGTCTTCTTGCTTTTCAGCAACCACTTTACTCACTTATTTATGACATCACCTCCAAATATGTTTTTTTTTTAAAGTAAAACGTAGACTTTACTTTTGGAATTTGTTTCCCTTTCATAGATACTACTAGTATATTGCTAAATGTTAGCAAAATATAAGATGGCATCATAAAAAAGAAAAATAAAAAGTCATAAGAATTCTGTTACTCTATCCATACCCCCAGTCCCCTTTAACGTTTATTTATCTATTTATTTATTATGTGTGTGCATGTCTATGCATGTTTATGTACCACAACACACATGTGGAGGTCATAGGACAACTTTCAGAAGTCAGTTCTCTCCTTTCACTATGTGATTTCTGAACATTGAAATTAGGTCATCAGGCTAGGTCGCAAGTACCTTTACATACTGGACAATTTTGCCACCCCCTTCCTATTACTTTAGATAGCTTTCTGGCTATCTATCCTTCTTTAGAGATTTTGTGTCCTTTGCATTGCTGCAATTTTTTATTCTTTTCCATGTATATACATACACATACATACATCATGCTATCCTCACACTGACCAAATTAAAAATAACTTGTAATCTAATCCATAATACTTTTTGGTGTTTTTCCATAATATGAATTCTGCCTAATCTGATTTCCTGTTTCAATTATTTTTATTGGAGTATATTTTAATTGAACAAAGTTTCAACATAACTTTTTCATACATGCATATAATGTACTCTGATAACATTCGCTTTTATCTTATTCCCTGTCCCCCTTATCGCCTTTTATAGCCCAAGTGGTTTCTTATGTCCTTTATTTTCCTTCTAAATTCAGCATGTGGAAGTGAAAGACCCCCGAAGGCAGTCTTCCCTCAGGAGAGACCCTCGCCCAAGGAACACACCGAAACCACGAATCAGATGCAAACAGCAAGAGGCTTTATTCCGGAACACGGGTACCCGGGGCAACACAGTCTCTCAAGAAGCTCAAGTGACTGGCGCGCCCACGGGCTGGAGCAGAGGGTTTTTATAGGGTCGGGCACGGGTACAGAAACAAGAAGCCTGGTTACAGAGTTTTGATTGGATGATGCAAATGAGGCCAGTTCTGATTGGATGAGGCCAGGTTCAAACCCAGGTCAGCTCGTGGTTTCTCCCCGAGCTTCTGTCTAGGGTACAGGGTGTTTTCCCGACCTTTTTCTGACCTTTTAGTTCCTCGCTCTGGGGCTAGGTGGCTAACTGAGCTCCTCAGTACCTCTCAGGCTTTATTCAAAAGCAGCTGAGCCAAGCTATGTTAGGCGGGGAGGCTGGGTGTCTTTCATTCCCCCATTTTCTTATTTAGGGAATGGAATCCTCCATTCATGGGGAAGATTGGTGACGTGGCTCGAGTTCCATCTGGTTAAGCCTTTGGTACTGCTGGGTTAATACCAAAGCCTGAACAATAGAGACGCGTTCCCTGATAAATTGGACAAGTCTACTTAGGATACAGGGCCCGAATGTCAGGAGGAGTAATAGAATCAGAAGGGGTCCCAGAAGGGTGGAAACAAGGGTGGTGAGCCAGGGGGACCTTCTGAACCATCCTTCAAACCATCCCTGTTGCTCTTCAAAGAATTTTTGTCTCTGTTCTAGTCTCTTTCTTAATTTTGCCATACTATCTCATACTACCCCAGTGTGGTCGGCATAGAAGCAGCATTCTTCCTTGAGGGCGGCGCATAATCCCCCTTCCTGTAAAAACAGAATGTCTAGGCCTCTTCTATTTTGTAGTACTACTTCAGAAAGGGAAGTTAAGGATTTTTCTAGAGCACTTATTGACTCCTCCAAGGCCTGTAAATCTTGGTTCATGGCCATTTGGAGCTGCCTAAATTGCTGGGTTTCCAGCAGGGCTGTGGTACCGGTCCCTATTCCGGCCGCTATCCCTCCCATAGTCAGCCCTCCTAGTAATAATGCCAGGGTAAGGGACACCGGTTCTCTTTTATATCGATGGAGGTCCCTTCCCAGTTCGAAGTGTGAGTAAATCTCCTCTGGGGTATGGTAAACTATCCTCGGGTACAATTCGATGAGCACACAAAAATCAGAGGTAGCATTGAGGGTTGAGGCTGAAACGCAGGGGGTGAGCCCAGTATTACATGCCCAATAGGTATCATTAGGGCCAGTGACATAACCAGAGACATCGCTTATGGATAGGATACACAGGTGTTGGTGGGTGCGGGGGACGCTCCCTAGGCATAGTCCTTGTCCTGACACCTCTGAGATTGTGAGCTTAGGTTGGGCTGTCCCTAGGCATTGGCTTGGAGGGGAACTGTGGCCGTTAGTATAATTACCCTGGGTTGCTACCCCCTCGTAGTAGGGAGGTTGGGAAACCAGGCATAGCCAACATTCTTGCGTTCTATTTGGGTAGGTTACATTTAAGGCCTGGTAAGCCCCTGCTAGCAGACCCAAGAGCCGATCTCCAGTTCCTGGCCGGGGTGGTTTGGCAGTGGCCGGAATTATACCTGGGCTGGTAATCAAACCGGGTCGAGGGGTAATTTTCGGGGGTGCTGGAACAGGTAAGGAGGGGCGCTTCGGATCAGAGAGAACCTGATTGGGGCCTATGGGGGCAGAGGCCTCCTCAATCTTAAGTTTGATGGTGAATCTTACGCCCCGATCATATCCGTTTTCGTATAACCTGAGCCCCCAAGTGCGCCCCCGTTGCCAGTTTCTATCAGCCTTCCCCGGGCCAGTGAAAGTTATATTTAGGGGGAGTGAGAGCCCGGGCTCGAATCGGCTGACCTCGGTGGACCCATCTGAGCAAGACCCCCTGCCTGTAACCTTCCTGAAACCTCTATCGGTCTGAATCAGGTCCCAGCTTGAGCTAGGACTCCAATATGCTGCACCAGTGGTCTCGCAGCCCCATTGGGCGCAAAAGAAATCTCCTTCCCCCCCCCCCCGCATTTCTTGGCGAGGGCCCAGCCCCTCCCATCCCCCGGACAGACATAAAAGTCCGACTGGGCGAATTTACACCTTGCTTGAGGGTGACGGCATCCCGGATCTGGCCAATGCACCCCCTCCGGGTGGGTGGAGGAGTTTAAGACATCAAGCTTAATGCCCTCAACCCCCCAGAGTCCTGAATTCAATGCCAACTGACAGAAGTCAGGGGTTAGGGGGGGCCACCATGTAAAAGGGGTACGAAGGGCGGTCGTCTGCCAGACCGTTTCCCCAGTTTGTGAGATGACCTGCCAAGTGAGTTTCTTGACTAGGTGCAGGCTCTCTGCCGCCCCAGTCCCCTGGGGGTAGACAGAGCTCAAGAAGAGGAGGAGGAGGAGGCGCTGCGGGCCAACCTTATTTTTAGGGGGTTCTGTGAGCGGTACACTGTCCATGTTGATTCTCTGGATCCTGCTGGGTCGGTCTCCCCGGCAGCCTTCACATGAGAGGCGTGGATCCATGCAGCAATCCCATCGACCTTGAGTGCAGTGGGGGTGGTCAACAGGACAGTGTAGGGCCCCTTCCACCGCGACTCTAGATTCTTAGTCTGGTGGCGCCGGACCCAAACAGAGTCCCCAACCTGGAAAGGGTGGGGGACCACCGGCTTGTCCAGCTGCTCTCGGTAGGCTTTAGCCAAGGGTTTCCAGATCTCCTTCTGCACCAGCTGGAGGGCCTGTAGATGTGCCTCTAAAGTGGGGCTGGTGGCAAAAGATGAGATATCAGGATAAAGAAATTTCACGACTGGAGGTGGGGCCCCATATAGAATTTCAAAAGGGGTTAGGCCGTGTGGCCCAGGAGTATTCCGGGCTCGGTAAAGAGCCAAGGGAAGTAGGAGCACCCAATCTCTAGTGCCAGTTGCAAGCGTTAATTTAGTTAAAGTCTCCTTAATTGTCCTATTAGCTCGCTCTACCTGTCCTGAACTCTGGGGGTGGTATGCGCAATGGAGTTTCCAATTAACCCCCAATAATTTGGCCACTTTCTGACTTACCAGAGAGACGAAGGCCGGCCCATTGTCCGACCCCAATGTATGAGGCATCCCATACCTGGGGAAGATCTCTTCCAACAGTTTCTTTGTTACCACGTTAGCCGTTTCATTCTTGGTTGGAAATGCCTCAATCCATCCTGAAAAGGTGTCCACAAAGACCAGGAGGTACCGGTACCCATAGAGTCCGGGTTTTACTTCTGTGAAGTCTGTCTCCCAGTGTACACCGGGACGGTGGCCCCTCAGACGGGCTCCTTTGGCTGGGTGTGTTTTACCTGCATTGACCTGGGCACATGCGGGGCAGGTAGAAGTCACCCGTCGGAGCACCTGATTTTGGTTTAGCAGAATTGTTCCGGTGTTTTCTCTGTCTATCAAAGTCTTTATTTTTGCCTCACTTAAATGAGTTAAGGCATGGAGGAATTGTAACATACACTGGGTGTGGGAGGTGGGCATGACCATTCGGTCCCCCAGCATGTAGGCTTGCCTCTGCGGGTCCCAGTCCGCCCCCATTTTCTTTGCTAGCTCATGGTCCTCGGGGCTGTATGGCATGGGCTCTCTCCCGGGCGGAGGAGGCTCCGGGGTGTCCTGTATAGCCATTAGCTGGCTACTCCCTGTTGGCTGGGATGCCACTGTCCGGGCGGTCAAATCCGCCAGCTGGTTTCCCTTGGCTATTTTGGAGTTGTCTCTTTGGTGCCCTGGGCAGTGGACAATACTAAGCTGGAGCGGGAGAAACAGGGCCTTCAGGAGGTCCAGGATTTCTTTCTTGTTCTTGATCTCCTTACCTGCGGATGTTAGCAGGCCTCTCCGCCGGTAGATTTCACCATGGACATGTGCAGTGGCAAAGGCGTATCTGCTATCTGTATACACGGTGAGCTTCTTACCTTCTGCCATCCGAAGGGCCTGGGTGAGGGCGATCAGTTCCGCCCGCTGGGCCGAAGTCCCAGGCGGGAGGGCCGATGCCCATACCACTTCGGACTCAGTGGTGACAGCTGCCCCAGCCCTGCGTTCTCCTCCTTCCAGGAAGCTGCTCCCATCTGTGTACCAAACGACGTCTGAGTTCTTAAGCGGCTGATCCGTCAGGTCAGGGCGGGTGCCATGTGCCTCGGCCAAAATCTGGAGGCAATCATGCTCTATAGATGGGCTAGGCAGCGGCAGCAAGGTGGCAGGGTTAAGGGAGACTATGGGTCCGAACGTGACCCGGTCTGAGTCCAGGAGTAAGGCCTGGTAATAAGTCATCCTGGTGTTGGAAAGCCATCTGTCTGGCGGTTGTCGGACCAAGGCCTCCACGGCATGGGAGGCCAGTACAGTCATGGGCTGGCCTAGGGTCAGCTTCCCGGCATCCTTGAGTAGAACTGCAATGGCTGCCACCATGCGGAGGCAGGGAGGCCATCCTGTGGCCACGGGGTCTAACTTCTTAGACAAGTATGCTACAGGTCTCTTCCAAGGTCCCAGTTTTTGCACCAGTACCCCTTTAGCATAACCCGAGTTCTCATCTACAAACAGTTCAAACGGCTTGGTAATATCTGGCAGACCCAGAGCCGGGGCCTCAAGTAAGGCCTGTTTGATCCGTTGGAATGCCTCCTGCTGTTCCTCTCCCCATTGGAACATTACTCCTGGTCTAGTGAGGGGATATAGGGGGGCGGCCAATTCAGCGAACCCGGGGATCCATAAGCGGCAGTACCCAGCCGTACCCAGGAATTCCCGTACTTGGCGGGGGCTACGAGGAGGGAGAATGGAGAGTATTGTCTCTTTCCTTGCCTCCGTCAACCATCTCTGCCCCCCAGTCAGGGTGTAGCCCAGGTAAGTAACCTTGTCTCGGCAAATTTGTGCCTTTTTGGCCGAGGCTCTGTAGCCCTTCTGTCCAAGCCTGGCCAGTAAAGCCCTAGTGCCCTCTAGGCACTCGACCCGACTCCTGGCTGCCAGGAGTAAGTCATCTACGTACTGGAGCAAGGTCAGGGTTGGATGCTCGACTCGAAACCCGGCCAGATCTGCATGCAGGGCCTCATCAAAGAGGGTTGGGCTATTTTTGAAGCCTTGAGGGAGCCGGGTCCAAGTCAGCTGTCCCGAGAGTCCCTGCTCTGGGTCTCTCCATTCAAAAGCAAACAGTAGTTGGCTTTTAGGGTGCAGTCTCAAGCAGAAGAAGGCATCTTTCAGGTCTAATACCGTGTACCAGACGTGCGTCGGTGGGAGGGTACTCAGGAGGTTGTAAGGGTTAGGCACGGTGGGGTGTATGTCCTCCACTCGCTTATTGACCTCCCTCAAATCCTGGACTGGCCTATAGTCCCCTGTCCCTGGTTTCCTAACAGGCAAGAGAGGGGTGTTCCATGGGGACTGACAGGGCTTCAGTACCCCTTGGTCCAGGAGCCTCCGGATATGGGGTTGGATTCCCTCATGAGCTTCCCGTGACATTGGGTATTGTCGGATTGAAACGGGAGTCACGGAGGCCTTTAATGAGATCATCAGCGGTGGCTGATCGCGTGCCAACCCCAGGCCCCCAGTCTCTGCCCAGGCGCGAGGAAACTCTCTCAACCAGTTCTGTAGCTCCTCAGGTGATTTCTCCGGGGGTTCTGACTCAAACAAACGGTATTCTTCCTCTAAATTGAGGGCAAGGATTTGTAGAGGGTCTCCTCTAGGACCCGTGACCCTCGGTCCCTTTTCATCAAAATAGATTTGCGCTTTTAATTTGGTTAATAGGTCCCGTCCTAACAGCGGATGGGGGCATTCAGGTATGTGCAGAAAGGAGTGAGTTACTTGCCCTGAAGCCAGTTAGACTTTTCTCTCGACAGTCCAATAATATCTCTTGTTTCCGGTTGCCCCCTGCACCAGTGCAGAATGCCGGCTAAGAGGCACTCCGACATGGGTTAGGACTGAATGTTCGGCACCAGTATCAACCAGAAAGGTCACGGGCTGCCCCCCGATCTTGAGGGTTATCCTAGGCTCAGGGGGGGGCTCCTGGCCTCGACCCCCCTAGTCCCCCAGACTAAGGAGGTCCACGGTCTTGGGCTTGGGCCGGCGGGGTCCTTGTGGCTTCTTGGGGCATTCTCGGGCCCAATGTCCCTTCTCCTTGCAGCAAGCACATTGATCTTTATCTAGGGGTGGCCTCCTTCGTTCTCTCGACCTGTCTCCCTCTCTCCGCTGTCTCTGAGATACAACGGCGGTCAGAATTTTCTTTATCTCCCTATGCTGTTTCCTATCCCTTTCCTCTTGTTTCTGCCATCTCTTTTCCTCACGTTCTTCAGGAGTTTCTCTCTTATTGAATACTTTCTCTGCCTCCTTCATTAGGTCTGGCAACCCTAACGCCTGTAAACCTTCCAACCGCTGCAATTTGGCTCTGATGTCTGGACTAGACTGATAGATAAATGACAGAATAATACCTGGAGCCTGACCTGGATCTTCCGGATCATACGGAGTATACATCCTATAAGCTTCCTTCAATCTTTCTAGAAATGCAGCGGGTGTCTCTTCCTTTCCCTGTATCACATTCCTCACCTGAGCCAAATTGGTAGGCCTTCTAGCGGCCGCTCGGAGACCCGCTAAGAGCAACTGGCGATAGAGACGTAGATGCTCCCTACCTTCAGGTGTATTGAAGTCCCAGTTAGGGCGAGTCAAGGGAAAAGCCGCATCGATGATGTTCGGGAGTTGGGTTGGCCTCCCGTCATCGCCCGGAACCTGCTTCCGGGCCTCCAGGAAAACTCTCTGCTTTTCCTCTACTGTTAAGAGGGTCTGCAGGAGCTGCTGACAGTCGTCCCAAGTCGGCCTGTGAGTCATTAGGATGGACTCAATTAGGTTAGTTAAAGCCACGGGGTCCCTGGAAAAAGGGGGGTTATGTTGCTTCCAATTGTAAAGGTCTGACGCAGAGAAAGGCCAATATTGAAGTTGTTGGTTCGGCCCTTCTCTGAGTGGGAAAGCTTGGGACTCAGTAGGGGGCCCCTCCCGGCGGCCGCGGAGGCGGCCGGCAATGGGGGACGACATCTCATCTTCCTTGTCTCCATCCGAGGTCCTGCTGTTTGAGGAAACCTTAGCATCTGCCAACGGCCGGATTGCAGCCGCTAATGTGGCCGCCGCCGCCGCCTCTTCCGCGGCGGCGGAAGCCGCCCCCTCGGCGGCGGAAGCCGCCCCCGCGGATCCAGCCTGATAGGGAGGGGGCTCCTCTACCAGGAGATCTATGAGAGGGGAGTTAGGGTCCGAGGGGAGGACAGGGGGCTTGGGAGTCTCCTTGTGAGAGAGCACAGGGAAAAGGGAAGAGCCCGGGTTGAGGGGTGCAGAGGGCCCAGAGACTGGAGGGGGCTGTGAAAGGAAAGGCTTGACCCATGAAAATGGGTTTTCTACCAGAGACCTCCAGATGGCGATATATGGGGCCTGGTCGGGGTGTCCATGGGGATTAGGGGCAAAGACTTTGCCCTCCACCTGTGAAATGAGAGAGAGATTAAAGGATCCTTCTCGCGGCCAGCCAACATTCATCATGACCCATTCGGCCTCGCAGAGGGTGATCCATTTTTTCTTTCTAACAACGACACCTTCATTGTTTCCTCGGGCCTTAACATCGGACCAGTGGTCCGTGGTTAGGCTCAATGGGGTGGTGACGGTCTGCCCCATGGTGGTCTCTAGATAAAGAAGTGTTAGACAAGTAACAATAAACAAAAAGACAAGACCGACGACAGAAATTCGCGCTGCGCGGCTTCGGCGTAAAACCGAAAGCAGAAATTAAATTACCTGAACCTGAAACGGAGGAACCTCGATCTCCGTAGATGGGGAAACGGAGGAACCTCGATCTCCGTTCTCTTACCAGCACCACGTATCCTTCTGATACGGGAGTGGCCCCGAAAAACCATGACCCCTGGAACGTCTTCCAGGGGACTTCCCGTGACCCGTGGAACGTCTTCCAGGGTTTCGGTGGGCGAGATTCGAGCTCATCAGCTCCTCCAGCCCCCACCGACTCAGCTGACCTGTACCTGACCTGACCTGAATTACCTGAACCTGAGTTAGGGCGCCCGACGAAAACAGAAAACAAGTAGACAGACTGGGACAAGACAGACAGTGGCCGGCCAACTTACCTCCTGACAGTGGGTCGGTGGTCCCGAGGCAGGGGGTCTCTTTTCCCGGCCAACGCACCAAATGAAAGACCCCCGAAGGCAGTCTTCCCTCAGGAGAGACCCTCGCCCAAGGAACACACCGAAACCACGAATCAGATGCAAAGAGCAAGAGGCTTTATTCCGGAACACGGGTACCCGGGGCGACACAGTCTCTCAAGAAGCTCAAGTGACTGGCGCGCCCACGGGCTGGAGCAGAGGGTTTTTATAGGGTCGGGCACGGGTACAGAAACAAGAAGCCTGGTTACAGAGTTTTGATTGGATGATGCAAATGAGGCCAGTTCTGATTGGATGAGGCCAGGTTCAAACCCAGGTCAGCTCGTGGTTTCTCCCCGAGCTTCTGTCTAGGGTACAGGGTGTTTTCCCGACCTTTTTCTGACCTTTTAGTTCCTCGCTCTGGGGCTAGGTGGCTAACTGAGCTCCTCAGTACCTCTCAGGCTTTATTCAAAAGCAGCTGAGCCAAGCTATGTTAGGCGGGGAGGCTGGGTGTCTTTCAGAAGAAAACACGCGATCCATTCTTCTGTAAATAATTCATTCCTCTTTATTGCTGAATAAAACTCCACTGTGTGTCAATACTTATGTGATACTATTCCTGAGGAGACCTGAACAACCGTTTATAGATACAGAACTGGCAACAGACGAAAATATGGCTATCACCAAAGTCCAACTTGGTGAACTAATGAGTCTTGTTGGGGTTACTTATAGGAATCTGGGTGAGGGATTACTTACAAGAGCAGAAATGACTCAAAGACAGATATATCACCAAAGTCCACCCAAAATATGGGTGACCGTTTACCAAAGCTGGAAACCTGTAGCACACTGCATAGCCTGGGGGCAGCTCAGCAGGCTGGAGTGTCCTTTCCTGGTGGCTCAGTTGGTTTTAACCTCTTCCAGGCAGCTTAGCTAGTTTCTGAGTCTCCCAGGCAGCTAGGTTTATACACTCTCGTGGAAGAAGGGGCCTAGTGTAATCTGGTCAGTTTCAGTGACTTCCTGAAGCTATTTTGTTTCACCTCCCCTTAGAACATCCTTTGTTTCACTTTCTGATAAACATTCTGTCCTAATATATCCTGTTGTTTCACTTCCCTTTTCCTACCCTATGTCTTAAAGAGTTCTCTCCAAGATGAAAGTTTTTAACCTTGAAGGAAACTGCCATACAACATCATAATTTCATTCATTATTTATTCATGCATATGTTGATGAACAACTAAAAAAGAGGGCATTCAGATCAAGCATGAAACTCTCCAACCCCTTGTTTAGGATCTTATAGGACTGGGGATATCTGTACATAATACCTGCCTACCATGCAGAAGGTTCTAGGTTCCACCTCCAGTACCTCCCCCACACACACCCTCCCAAAAAGGAGGAGAGATGGTCCTTCATGTTCCTGCTTCTCAGAGGAGACTGCCAGATATTCTATAGGACACAGAAAAGTGACTGAGACTAGGCCTAAGGGCTAAAGATGGATGCTCCAACACTACAGAGGAACTTTGGATGACTGTCCGGGCAGAGAGCTGCCTCTGTCATTCCAGATTTTTGGAAGTTGCTTACAATGCTTTTCCTGTTTACTTAGGTAATATTATATCCTTCTGGGGTCTTTGATGTAGTTAAAGACTAGATAGTTATAATTTTCCTTGGTTATGATAAAAGATAAATTAGATATAAAATTTTAAACTCATAAATATAAGATGATAAAATATTTTCTTTAATTTTTGCCAAATACTAATAGACTAGATATTGTAACTGTGATTCTTGCTTGATAACTGTTCTATTACATGTAATTTTACTATGTTAAAGTCAAAACCTTTAAAAAAAAGAAAAGGAGAAGAGCTATGGATGTATGTATGGATTTCTGTATGCTGTGAATATGTGTTGCTGATTGGTTGATAAATAAAGCTGTTTGGCCTATGACAAGGCAGCTTAGAGGCAGGTGGGAAATCCAAACAGATAGACAGGAAGAGAAAGGAGAGGCAAGGCAGATGCTGTGAGCCGCTGCCAAGAGAAGCAAGATGTAAAGATACCGGTAAGCCACAAGCTACATGGTAAAGTATAGATTTATAGAAATGGTTTTAATTTAAGATGTAAGATCTAGCTAGGGAGAAGCCTGAGCCAATAGGCCATACAGTTCATAATTAATATAAGCCTCTGTGTGTTCATCTGGGTCTGAACGGCAGCGGGACTGTGAAGCCACAGGCACCGAATGAACACAGAAAAACTCTGGCTACAGTTCTCCTTATGACATAAAGTCCTGGTGCCTCTCTTTGAACTCTCCCTCTGTGGTGTGTGTGTGTGTGTGTGTGTGTGTGTGTGTGTGTGTGTGTGTAAGACAGAAGTTAACTATGGGTTTTGTACCTCCTCAGGAGCTCTCCACTTTGTTCTTTTGAGACAGAGTTTCAAAAGACATGAAAAGTTCATCAATTTGGCTGGACTGGTCTGGTCAGTCTTCAGCCACTGAAGCTCGTTGGTGAGCTTCTAGATTCAACCTTAGACCAGCCCTTTTAAATTCCAAGAGCAACATGATTCCCTTAGGATTCTCCATGCTTTACAGCTCTTATCTTCCTAAAATAATTTAGCATCTCATTATTTATAAAATTTAAAATTATCCAGATAGACTGGCTGTCATCCTATAACATCCTATTACTAACAAAGTTTGTTTTAGTATAACACATTATATTCTCTATTTATGTTTTTACACATTCTCTCAATTTTCTAAGCTACAATTTTTTAAAACATTATTTTATTAGATATGTGCTTACATAAAAGCCATGAACTTTGTTGATAATAATAAGGCAAATACAGAACAACACTCAAACTACTTGGATTTAAATTTGTTTTAAAAATATTGTGATGCCAAATTATTTCAGGAAGACAAGAAGTGTAAAGCAACATTATGTCTTTATTTGTGTATGTGGATTGTGTGTGTGTGAGAAGAATGTTGGAGCTGTTTTCAACCTTCTGATTTTAAGACCCAAATAGTAGGTATTCTGTTACTAGCCCATGTTAATGATTTCACCTGCTATTTGTATAATAAAGGACATGAAGCATGTGATATTTTTGCAGTTCCTGACTTTTGGTGAATTGGAACATCTCTTCTCCCTTCTGAAATCCCTTTTCTGTAATTTTTCTCACAAAAATCAGAATTTTTGATATACATCCTGTATTTCTATAAGGTGTATTATTTGATAGAGCTTTTAAAAATAGTTTAAAAACAAATTTTCCCAAATCTTTCTATAATTTTATGAGCTAAAACTACAAATTCAACTTTCTTTCCTTCTCCCTCTAATTTTCTTCCTCCAATTACCTACTCTGCATGGCATCTCCAACACTATTAACAGGGTACTCTTCTTAAAAAAATTCTGTAATTATTTTGCTTAGAATGCTATGAAAAAGATTTGATGACTTACGCTAACTGTCTCAACACATAGAGGTGGAGGCACTGCTAGTTTGAGGCTACTCTGGACTTGCCTCCACTTGTCTGTCTGGACACACTAGCCCTGTGCTATATGTGAGCCTTATAATCTGCCAAACCCATCTTTGCACAATCTATTCCCTGTTTGCAGTGATTAATGACCATTCTTTGAAGGGAAAACTCTGCTGCCTGCAAGGCACACAGTTCCCATAAAAATGTCTAAGTTAACCCAAGAAAATTTTCTATTTCCTTTTGAGTCATCACACTATATGTTTCATAGACTATATATAATATATGTATATATATACATATATATATAATATTTCTGTTAAAATATTTGGTAAGTATGCTGTGAATTGTGAGATTCTTAAAACCTTAGGTTACAGATACAGGCTGGGTAGGGTGCTTGCCCAGCATGTGTAAGACCCTGGGTTTAATCTCCAACACGGCAAAAACAAACAAGACAAATTGCAAGAACAATTTTTTTAATATTTTTGAGACAGGGTTTCTCTGTGTAACTTTGGAGCCTGTCCTGGATCTTGTTCTGTAGACCAGGCTGGCCTCGAACTCACAGAGATCCTCCTGCCTCTGCCTCCTGAGTGCTGGCATTAGAGGTGTGTGCCACCACCACCTGGCGCAAGAACAATAAAAAGTGGTAAAATACATATATATTTATTAAAGTAAAAAGAAATGTATACAAACTTTACAGCCCTTCTTTTTTCATTTAACATTATATCATGGGTTTCACTGCTTCTTGTTTCTACATCCCTGCTTAGTTTTCTTTAAGCTGCTTGGTAAGGTAGAAGTGCCATAATTTACTTATTTATTAAGTCATTTTGTTTAGATAGCTACTTTTTTCCACTTTTAATTTATTTTTTTTATTTTTCACATGTGTGTAACAAATATCTTAGCAAATAGATTGTTTTCCATCTGTGACAAATTCTTTTTTGATAGGTTGCCTTAATTTTATTACTTTTTTTACTTTATATAGTTTAAAATTTTATTACTAATTTGAGAATTTCAATGTATTTTGACCATGCTTCCTTATTCCTCCCTCTAACTTCTTTCAGGTCTACCTGAACCTTCCTACCTCCTGTCACTTTATGTTTTCTTTTTAAGAAATAATTCTTTTTCTTTGAAAATTTCATATAGTATATTCGGATCACATTCAACCCCTTCACCAACTTCTTCCGGGTCCATCCCCCCTTTAATTAAAAAAATCAAGTCCAATTTGTGCTGCTCACATGCTCTTGAATGTGGGGCCATCCCACTGCATAGTGATTGTGTATAGTACAAGGGGCTACGTTTTCAAGGAAACCTCTCTCTCTCTCTCTCTCTCTCTCTCTCTCTCTCTCTCTCTCTCTCCCAGCTGCTGTCAATTGACTATAGTTCCTCAGCTAGAGGTGGGAATTTGTGACCACCTCCTCACTTCATGCTAAGAGTTTGTCTGTTTTGTACATGTGCCACCACCACTGAGTGCAACTGCCCTGCTGTGTCCAGAAAACATCACTTTGTTGTATCTGCCATATCCTCTGACTTTTACAATCTTTCTGCCTGATATTCCTGGATGATTCCTCAGGGTTTTGGAGGGAGAATAATATAGATGTCCTATTTAGGGGTAAGCATTGTGCAGTATAGATGAATTTCTAAATGGTCTTATTAAATAAAAAACATAGAGCCAAATATAGGGGTGAGAGACTTAGAGAGATCAGAGAAATAGGGAAAGCCACTAGCCAACCTTACCTCACCAACTCTGCAGCTTTCAAATGTGAGTTACTTCCTGTCTACCCACGTCTATATGCCTTGCTGTTCTGCCATCTGATTTGCTCTCTGTCCAGCTGCATCACTTCCTCTTCCTACACAGCTCTGTCACTTTCTGTCTGTCTGTACAGACCTCCAGACGTCAATGGTTAACTAGTGTAGAAATTAAGGTGTGTGCCACCACACTTGGCTCTATTTCCATTTTGGCCTTGAATATGCAGAGATCCTGCCTGCTAAGTGATAGGATTAAGGGTGTGTGCTACTGTTGCCCAACTTCTTTGTTTATTTAAAATGGCTTGCTATTTCCTCTGATCTCCAGGCAAGCTTTATTTATTAAAGCACAAATAAATATCACCACATTTCAGCACAAATAAAATATCACCATACTGAAGTCTCTTATTCTCTACATGTTGAATAGTTTTGGGTCTGTGTGTTAATTGCCATCTACTTCAAAAGGAAGCCTCTCTAATGAGGATTGAGATGTGCCTATGGGTTTAAGGATAAGACATTAGTAGTTGGTTTAATACAATATCCATTTAGTAGAGTAATAGTAGTAGGTTCCCGTCTAGGGCCTCTGACCTAGGTAGCAATAGATTCTTGGGTTGACAACAGTGCCAAGTATGAGTCCCATCTTATGAAGAAGGAGTTAAATCCAATCAGAAAAATTGGAATTTAGAGGGAAGTTTGAAGAAAACTCTTGTGATGGGTGATATGGTTTCTTGTGTTGGTTCATGTGTGTGTATTTAAAATTAAATTTAAAATTTTTTATTTTGTGTGTATAAGTGCTTGCTGGCTGTATGCATATGCATCTCACAAGCCTCATGCTTGCAGAGGTCAGAATAGGGTGTTGGATCCCCTAGAACTGGAGTTATGGAAGGTTATGGGCTGCCATGTAGTTCTGGGATCCGAACCCAGGACCTTGACAAGAACACCAAGAGTCATCAAGTCACAAGATGCTGAATCATCTTCCCAGTTTCTGTATTATTAAATTTCTTCTAAGGTATTTACTAAGATCACAGAGATCTTTTCCTGTCCTGAGTTTTTTGTTTGTTTGCTTGTTTGTTTAATTTGGAATTAATAATATGCAGAAAGTGCTCTTTTTTGCATAATGGACTTATACCAATCATACCTGTTAAAGCATTATGATTTCTAATAGTTTTAACTCATTTATTGATTTTCTCTGTAAACAGTGGTGCTTATTTCACAATTTTTGAACTTATTCCTTAATATTTTTTAAATTATAATTTTTTTTAGATTAGTGATGGATGCTTAATTTTATGAAATCCCTTTTGGCATTCAGAACAGTTGTGTCTTCTTCTTAATTTGAAACATTTTTTCCCCTAAGTTGAAACATCTTTGCTTTGTGGCCCAAAGCTCCTTGTATTCATAAATATATGAATATTTCTCCATTTGGCAAAGTAAAGCTTCACTATATTTTCCATTATATTGTTCGTTGTAACTCAGTTTCTTTTTATTGACATATGGACAGGAACCTTACACCTATCACTCAGCCACCAAAGCCTCACACCATGGATAATGCCAAGAAACAGTAGATGCTAAATTTGTGATTATATTAGTACTCTGAAGAAAGACCTGGGTTCAAAACCCATTTTAGCCAGTTGTGGTGGTGTACACCGGCAGGATTTGCTGAAGGAGGTGGCGGTGGGAGGATCACGAGGCTAGTTTGGGCTACACAGTTAAGCTAGGGCAGTGTCACAGGCCTTTAATTCCAGCACTAGGGAGGTGGAAGTAGGTGAATCATCTCTGGGTTCAAGGCGAGCCTGGTCTACAGAGTGAGTTCCTGAACAGTCAGGGATACACAGAGAAACTCTGTCTTGGAAATAAAAAAAAAAAAATTCAGTTCCTTACTAGCAGGTCATTTAATTATGTGTAAATTGTTACCTTTTCAAAGGGTATATAGCAGGAAAAATATATAAAGTATTTATTATGAGATTCATAGGATATAGAAAGCATTTACATTGGCTCCTTTCCTTTAAATAGAAAAACAGTTTGAATTTTCTGTTACCAGAAAATTATTGTTAGAAAAGCAATACAAGAATTTTCATAGGTAAGACAATAGGTGACGTTGAACCTCTGCAATCCCTTGGTAAAAGTCTGTGAGTGTGCTTTTCACCATTGTCATCAAATGAAGTTTTGTTGGGTAGTTTATAATTACAACTTCAGAAAATGGTATAGATACAATGACCAATAAGAAAAAAGATATATTGAAATTATTATGTTTCTTACTTAGAGCACATGGGCAGGGACAGAAAGACAGACAGGCACACACACACACACACACACACACACACACACACACACACACACACACACTATTTTTTGCTTTTCTTCTTAAACATCATTTATATGTCACAAAGAGATAAAACTGACAGGACTTGCCATCACCAGGTAAGCAGCAAGCTTGCAGGTTTTATTACTGTAGTCTAATTCTGACATTGTATTTTTGTAAGCGAAAAAATATCTCTTATGTTAAATCTCAAACCTTCCTCCACTAAACTTAAATATAAACATTTTCTCATATACAGGAGAGTAAATTTTATTATTCATGTATGATTCACACTCAATCAATGCCTCAGTAAAAGCCTCTGGTGTCATCTCACAAAATGGTTTCAAACAGGAACACAAAGCCCAGATGAAGCAAAGATGAGATAGTAGAATTGTGACAGGGCTATTTTTGAAATGATGCTCTTAGGAAAAGCTGCTGATTGAAATCAATACCTCAAGACCCGGAATTTGAAAAGACCATTTCTGAGACCTGAGAGGGTCACTGACTAGAAGTGTCAGTTGATGGTATTCAGACCATGCAATTGCTTTCACCAAGGTGCCCATGTGTTTACTTAAGTGACTTGCAGTAGCTGGTGGCTGAGCATACATTGAGAGAGTCTCTCTGGATTCAGGCTCCAGGGAGGAGGAGACTAGAGGGGACTTTATCTGTGGTTTTAAATCAGCCAGTCCAAGTGGGCTATATTGGAGGAAATGAATTGAACTGGATTTTCTCTTTCATTTCTCTGTGAAAAATCTGTGATGAATTTAAATCTTTTAAATATTAAAGAATTAGAGTATCCCAAACCTTGTAATATTAATTTCAAACCAAATCCCATTTAATAAGTTATAATTCATCAGAAAAACATTCATTTGCACAGATCTGTGCTAATGTTTCCAATTTCCTCCAAGGCACATGGAGTAATTTTCTTTTTGTTAAGTGTGAGATTTTGTTTGTGGTGATGTCCTGGGGTGTGGGATAACATAAGGGCTATTCATGCAATTTCAGGTTTCTTTATATAGAAGTTGCCAGATCACTTAATTATATCAAATAAGATTTAAGATTATTTTTGTGGGGCTAAATGTAGTTTTTAATGATGCTATTAGCCTTTCAATTTTTTACTGCACCAGATTTAAAATTTTAAATTATAGAGAAATATGATTTTCCCTTTTTTAGTATATGATAAATAACAGTTACACCCTAGCATATGCAGTATATCATAATTTCTAATGTGTTTAGGCTCACTTGAGTAAAACTGAATCTCTTCCTCTGATTTGATACCAGTACTGACATCCCTGTCAACTGATAAGACTGCCAAAATTTGGTGGTCTTACTACAGGTGACTGTCCTGAAACAGGAGTGACAATCCTATCTTCCATTCCACATGCTCCATAGGCTACAGGTCCAGCTATGTTCTTTAGAGTGGTACACTCTGTCAAATTTCATGTCAATTAAGCTTTGGAAGCTGAATTAAGGTTTTAAAATGCCAGAATACTTTGGACAACAAAGTGGCCCATTGGTTGCTCTAGTCATGAAAGACCATGTTTAGAGGGTAAACTTTGTTGGGTCCATTACCTTTCTAAGAAACCTTTCAACAGTAACATTGTGGCCTTAGTGGCTGACAGTGGGGTAAGGAAGGGCTGGGGTTAACTCTATTAGATCTTGCAGGTGGCTTTTCTGTTGCTTCTTCAGAGCAGAGCAACTGACTAGACTAGATCATGAAGTTAACATAAGGATTCTGACTATAAAATCCTATGTAACTTTACCTATTAGGTCTTTCTGGCTCGTATGTGTACAGTAAAAAGTTGATAGGCAGACAGGCTAGGAGCCTAACCATGGAAACTGTCTTCCATTTCTGTTTTTGGAGCTTTTGGTATCTGAGAAACTAGGTTTCACACTTTAAGTACATGTGATCTCAAGATCTTTTCAATTCACTTTGTCATACCAGCCCAGCAAAATACTTAGAACTCTTAAAGTCGGTATCCCCAACCTTAATATAGGGAAAAGTATACTTATTTTAAGAGTTGATGAAAGATGTCATCAAGAAATGGAAGAATATTACCTGAGAGATTATAAGCTCATCATTCAATAAACAGCATCTATTGCAACTACTATTTTAATCATTAGAAATATCATTTTGACATTTTCCTTTGGTCTAAATTCTGTAATGTCTGTTTCTAGTGTTGCCCTGAAAGAATGGAAATTTGTGAGTTTGTTAGTTTAGGAGAGTTTGGAGGACACTGTATTTTATTGAAAGCATTTTTTTTTTTTTGTAAAAAGGAAAATGACATTGGAATGTATGTGATAGCTTTATTTTTATTGAAGTTCTCTAGTGGGATTCCAGTATTATTCAGCATGTTTTATGCTTACAGAATTATTTAGGGTATAATCAAGAATACCATAATACTGTCTTCATAAATGGGGACTGTTTTAAAAACTAGGCATAATTAGCAGGAAGATATTCATAGTGTAGGTCTGACATTATTATGACTGCAATATAAATTCCATGAGGTGGAGAGGACACAGAGACAGAAGCCTACAGATTTATCATAGCATGATGGATTTGCAATATGATTGTACTTATCTTTTTATTTGCCACAGACAATGTAAATTAGCAAGATCTGAAGAAGGATTCAAATAATTTAGCATCTGTGGCTCACTATAAAATATGCTTCTCTGGTGCCTAGAGAGAAAACAGAAATATATTGTTTTCCCAGAGGAAGCCTCATACCCAAACCCCCACAAAAGGGAAATGGGAAAATGGCAGTGGGGTACAAGATTATTTCTTCCAGGCTTCATTGCAAGAGTCCTCTGAAGGACACATTGTTGTTTTAGCTAAGATGTCACCAGTGAATAAAATCTTTTCGGGGGAGTGAAGTTTGAAGGAATGATGTCATTAAACTATTTTCAAACTTCACTTGACTTATGTCTTTCTTGCTGGAACCATGAACTTTTAGAAGGATTAATGATCGTTTAGGTCCAAATAGGTAGCCAAGATTTGGTCAATGTCTTTAATGGTACTGAGCATTCTGGCTGGATACATTTACCAGCATATATGAACTCCACAGTGTTCAATGGACAAAGGGACAGGGCCTGAGACACTTTTAACGTTTGCTCTTCCCCTACTTGTTATTATCCTTTTTGGGCTGATGGGGACACTGAAGCTTGAATACTTGTAAACTACTAACATTAGGCTATCTGAGTCATGAGTCAGACTTTTCATTGGGTAATAAAGATGTCAGGTAATTGGGGGGTAAGGCTCTGGGCATAGATAAAGTGGCAGGCTTCTGCCTGAATGCAGTGGGATTCTGTTTGTCACAACAGCTGTGGGCCAAGGAGCATATGTAAGGCATGCAACTACCATAAGGACAATATCAACACTGGAGCTGTTAGGGGGATGGCCAGAGAACTTTCAGGGAGAGAGGATAGATGAGACAAATTCAAAAGTTCACATGTTGTGTTGGAAGGTAGCCCACTCAGAAGGTAGCCCGCTCCAGCTACAGTAAGGAAAAAGCACCCAGTTTTTCCAGGAAGCTCAGTGGAAGTGGAAGTTGTGTGTCTATGTGCATGTTTGAAGCAGCCCTCCACATTTTTTCGTTACCCAGCACCCAGGAAAACTTAAGTAAAAGCTGAAAGCTCGCTGAGGCCTAGGAGAGCATATCACTATTTGTCTAATCGGCAGGCTGATTGAGGCTTTCCCCTAACTGTCTGATAGTTCCACTGGGGCAGAAGGTCCTTTCCTTCCTGTACCCATTTAGCAACGAACACAGCTGGGTAGTGTTGATCCAATTATAGGCACTAATTTGCAAGTGGCTCTAAGCAGACCTGAGGAAGCCCACGACTTTCTCTTAGCTCTGTGTGTGTGTGTGTGTGTGTGTGTGTGTGTGTGTGTGTGTTGAGTTCAGAAAGTGGAAACATGACATCCCTCTGGCCTCCCAGGATACCACGAGAGCCTCAGCTTAATGCGGAACTGATTTCTTTCTTTGAGCAATAATAGCAAACCAAGCACTTCAAAAAGACCAATCCATCTTCTCTCCATAAAACGTTAATACCCTTCAGCGGACTAAAAAAAGAACAAGTTTCTCACCCTTTGCATGGCAAACACTAACTGAGAAAAGTAAAAAGAACCAAGAACATTTGAATATCCTCTTTTGCCATCCATCCGTTATTCATTTATCCTATACTGCAAGAAAGCACATCCTCTCTGCAGCTTGCCTGTGAGCTGGAGTTTTGCTGACATTTAGGGCTCAGGGAAGGGACAGAGTTGGCACTGAGGCAGCCACTCAGCCTTCCCTGCTCCTGGGTGCTCATTATGCTCCCCACAGCCCCTGTCAAGTGGAGCCAGACCAGGCATTTGGGACTGGGGTGCCTATAATCAGGGTGTATATGAGACTGAATTTCTGAAGTGATTGTTACACTGCTGTCCTGTCAGCTTAGGGTGACTTGTCTTCCTTTCTCTGTGATCTAACCAACCTGCTCTACAGTTCAGGGTTTGTCAGTGAGCAGGGGTGTCAGAAAAGTACTCATGAACACCTTTTCACTCTTTTTTTCCTTTCACAGTCTGAGAGGATCAAGGACAAGGTATTTTGTTTTGCTTAGCATCTCAGCAAGGACAGCAATAGTTGTAGCATCCAGAAGATATTTGAATGTTCTTTGGAGAATAACAAAAAGGCAGTCACATTACAGACGCTGGACAAAAATGTTTGAAATAAATTGAAGATTTTTAAATGTTTGAAATAGACTTTAAGAAACAGAAATAATAGTGACATGATAATTTCATCATAGACTTCTAGTGGAGGAAGGCACTTTGATAATTTAGTCTAAACCTCTATGTAATAAAAATGATGAATAATTATCAGATGCTTACTGTGTAGAAAACTCTGTGGTAAGAACTTCACATGCAGTGTTCTCAGATCCTCACTATGGGCCTGTGAATTAAGTTCCACTGTTACTGGCATTGTGCAGACCAAACACACTAAGTATGTGAGGCTAGATTCTTGCTTGAATTGTTGCAGTAGTCAGAGATGTGGTTGAGATTCTAGAGCTGATGACCTGAACCACCATTTTGCAGAAACCAAGGCCAGAAGTTTCCTATAACCACATACCAATCTGTATAAAATTCTAAATTGCCTCCTATACTTCAGTGTGAGAGAACTGCTAGAGTTTGTCAATGACATATAATAATGTTAATGGTACATTCTGTCAAAGAAAAAATAAGTTGAATTGTCTGCCTGTATTATGAGACAGAGCATTCTATCTTGCCTGGCTTCCTGTTTTTAAAATTTATCTTGCTCTGCATGCTGATGCACATGTATAATCCAGCACTAGGGAGGCAAGAGGCAAAGACAACGGCAAATACCACAAGGCCAGCAAGGCCATGCCCTAAAAGTCTAAGGGCTGGGATATAGTTCAGTGGTAGAATAATTGCTTAGTATACAAAGAAACCAGTGTTCTACTCTTAGTGCTGGGGAGAAAAAGGCTAATTACATTTGCTTGGACATTTATAATTAAAATTATTCACATAGTGTATGTGTGGGACATAGTTGAGGGGTGGGGAAAAGCAATGGGCTCATTTTGGAGTGTTTTGAGGAGGTGTGTGGAGTAAGAAAGCATGAGGTCTGTGCAATAGGCCTTAGAAGAGCTAGACAGGCATTCTACCCTTCTTATTGTCACAGGGGCCTTAGGAACTATTACAGCAGGAAACCACAGCCTAGCCAAGCATATGTCCCTGAGGAAGAACTAGTTCACACTTTGCTTTCCTTTCCATGGAATAGTTTGATGACCTTAGGAAGTAGGAACATGTACTAGAAACAGCAAATGAAGGAAACAAATGCCTGAGTACTCATGTAGATCTGTTTGTGCTGGGGAATTTCTGAGGCCTGTTTTGCTTTGAAAGGTCTGGAGTTGTGAAATTGGACCTCTTCCTAGAATTTGAACTGGTCTTTGGGTGAGCTTTGCAATAACAGAAAACTGTTTGCTTCTAATCTCATCTAATACAATCAGCTTTGAGACCATATCTTTCCTTTTACCAACTGTGTGAGCAGTTACTTTAAGATTACTAATAAAAACACTGAATGTCTCCACTTTTACAAGGCAGCAACACTTTCAAACCCTGAGTAGAGATCCAAGGTGTGATTTAATGTGTTACAAAATGGTGGCTTTTAAACTTCATTCAGTAGGCAGAATTGAATATGTGGATCTAACATTAAAATCTCCATCTACTAGTTACTCAAACAAATCCACATTCTGCTGTGAAAGAGATTTTGTAGATGTAATTACAAGTCAGTTGATGTTCACATGATGGAGAGTTTAGTGGTCTGGACACACCCAGACCACCCCTTTAAAATCAGGGGTTCTCTCTAGCTGCTGCCAGAAGAGGAAGGCAGAGATTCAAAGCACAAGTGAAGTTTTGTGTTTCATAGCTAGTTTGAAGGTGGGCAGAGCTGCATGCCAAAGAATGAGAGCAGATTTTAGGGGTGAACAGAAACTATACTGAAAGCCAGAAATCAAAACATGAACTTTAATTTTATAACTACAAGGAACTGAGTTGGACCAATAATGATACTGGATTCCAGAAGTAAATCATGGGATGCAGTGAGCTTCAGTCACTTTTTAGCTTAGTCATTTAAAGTCTTGAGATAAGTAGTTACAGCTACTATAATTTTCATAACTGAAAATATTTTAGGTAATTTGGTAATTATTACATCCCTGACAACAATGTAAATACACATCAGATGAAGCTGTGGGGGCTGGGCCAACCCAGCCTGGAAACAGCCTCTCAAGATTACCTATTTGCTTGTTTGATTTGTCTGGATTATCTTCTCTATTACGCTCATTTACATCATTCACCTTTCTTTCTGAATTCCGGTTGTCAGAGGAGATGGCCTTCCATATACAAAGATGTCAGTCATTGTACTAGAGATAGACTGTGTGAATCTGCGTGAGTGCCACAAGTGCCAGTGAGGTACAGCCATTCTATAGACAAAACACACCCCTCTACATTGTTGTTTCACAGGAATTTTTTCTTCACACTTAATGTTTGTTAATTCTCTTGACAATAATTATTTATTTCCTAAATAAAAATGTACTTACCACAATGTCATTGATCTTAGGGAATTTTAAATATGACTGTTATATGGCCCTTATAGAAAAACTATCTTTAAAATGGAAAAAGGAAAAGGGTTTTTTCCAATTTTTATTTATTTTTTTATTTAAGAAAAGCTAAGTTAGAAACAAAAGATATGAAAACCCTGGAACCTATACTTGTAGAAATAGTTGGCCAGGACATATGTTTTTCTTTGTAACACAAATGTGTCAAAAGACCAAATATCTGCAAAAATCAACTACAAAGAAAACCATATGAGTTAATGCATATCAAACCATCCAGTCATGAGAAAAATTTGGAGAAGCCAGCAGAAGGCCTGTCCAGATACATTCTCTGCTGTGGTGATTAAATCCCAGATGCTGTGCCAGCTTCCTGTGTAGAGGCCTCTGGATAGAGGCACTCCTGGGATGTGTGTGCATGGGGAGAGGGGCAGGTCCAGCTCAGCTTCACCATTTGAAAGTTTTACACAGAGTGCTTAGAATGATAATGGGTTATTAGAGCCTCCCTTTTCCCCACAATGTTTAGTCTATCAAATTCTGTTAGTTTCCTTTCTTGAGTTACTTTCACATTCTAACTTAGCAAATATGTCCCCCAATCCATAGGAATATAAGAAAGGCATAAAAAGGAGTGCTGCCAAAGTTAAAAAGCAGCAAGATGACAAAGTGCTAAAGGTAACTTAACCTGTTGGAACAGAGGGAGGGAGGGAGGGAGAGAAAGTGGAATGTGGTGAGTGTCATCTGTGTAGGTCTGCCACATGGAATTCCTAACACATAATGGACCTTTGCCTAATAATATGATAATGGCAATATTAGCTGCGGTTTGGACTTCTGTCATAATATGTTAATTTATAGAGAGAGCACATATTGCAAACAATGGAAGCTGGGTTTTCATATGACAGACTGTCAAAGGGAATTCTGTTAACTAGCAATTTCACACATCTTCAACCAAATGATAAATGGTGCTAAATGATGTTGTGCCTGCCACAGAATGAGATCCTCAGGGGCCTCCCACACAAGTAAGAGAAAGAAAAATGTAGTCTATTTAATGCACATAATGCGTGCATGTGAAGAAGGTTTGAAACAGTTTGTGCCAACTCATGTTTAAGAATATTCATTCATATATTTGAAAACTTGTAACATTCAGCATATATAATAACCAGAGTATTTTGTTAGCCAGGACTAATTTATCAATTTTATTTCTAATAAATAAATAAATAAATAAATAAATAAATAATGGATAATTTTTACTCAATGAACTTTGCGTTTCTGACTTACATTCCTCATCTCTAAGTAGAACTTTTTGGCAAAGTTAGTTGTGATGTCTAAGGAGGATGTCAAGGCTCCTTTACTGACTTCAGAGAGAAAAAACATATTTTAGGATTTCCCACTGTGTATTCTTCTCCCTCAAATTCCAGGCATCCTCTTCCCTTAGGAAGCCTTATGATAATCACATTCAGATTTCTCTTCTACCAAATGCTTCTGTTCAGCCCTACAGGATTTCTCTTGAGTTTGTTTCCAGTTCCAGTTTACCCTAATTTCTGAACTTGTTTCCCATTTTTGACACTTTTGTGACCTTTGCAGTTCCATATAGAGTAGGTTCTATATCCAAGAGAAGAACCACCTCTTTGGAAATTGTATGTATGATTTGAGAGCATTTTGAGGCCCCATCCAAGTCATGGGGAAGTGTATCTTGAAATGACACAGTGACTTTGCAAGGCACAGGGCAGCTCACTAGTACCATCATGGAACTATGCAAACTCCCAAAGCTGGGGGAAACTGGTAATGGTTCAATGTTGAAAGGCTGGTGCCTATCAGAGCTGACCAGAATGTCTTATAAACTTACTTTGGGAAATCTCTTGGTCCTACACTTACATCAGACCTGGAACTAAGCCACTATCACGCAACTGAAGCGTTTGATTTTTCAAGACAATTTTATATCACTTCCAGACTTTAAAACTTTTTCCATTTTACTGAACTCTTGGTTTACTTGTTGGCAGATCAAACGCTGTTCTTAAGTGCACTTATTTTAAAATTAACTGTTCCCTAACTTCAGTGAGCAAAACCTGCATGGAAAGCTTTTTCCTCTGACAAAAACTCTTTTAACTCTTCCTTAACTTACACAAACCAAAGAAGAATTTAATTCCTAGGACCTGTGTATCAAGTGTGTCTCTCAGATGGTGTAAAGCACACGTGCTTGGCTGCCTTCAGGGGTCATTCTTTTTTGCCTTGAATTGTTGAATTTTGTGTTTTGTAGCTTTTGTTGGCATACTGATTAAGTTATAGCCTCTGTCTCTGTGTGTGTGTGCACTTGTGTGTGTGTGTGCATGTGTTTATGTATGTGTGTGTATATGTGTTTATGTATGTGTGTGTTTGTGTGTGTGTGTGTGTGTGTGTGTGTGTGTATGTGTGTGTGTGTGTTTGTGTGTAGGCCAGAGCAAGATGTTGGATATTTTCCTCATTTGTTCTCTGCTATTTTGCCTGGAAAGAGTCTCTCACTGGAATAAAGCTCACTATTTCAGCTAGGTTTAGCTGGCCAGTCAGCCTTAGGAATCTGCCTGTCTCCATCCCCCAGTGCTATGGGAATAGGCACATGCACCTCGATGCTGAGGATTCAAATCCAGGCCTTCGCTGGTTAAAGAGCAAGAAGGCATTCTTACTATGCTATCTCTCCAGCCCCTTAAGTTTCACTTTCAAAGCCTAACATATTTACTTTATCTTACAAGGAAGGTAAGAACTATGGACCTCACTTGAATTTCTCAGCCATGTGTGAGGATCTGGCATCAGGCAGCACCACTCTCTCTTTTCCTGAATGCTAGTTTAGACAGACTAAGCACACTGTGGTTGCCAATGTGTTTCCTTTGGTTGAAACCTGGTTTTGCCATTTTTAGCTGTGTTGTACTTGAAAATATACTTTGCTTCTCTAAGCCTCATTTGACATCATTTGTAACTTGGAAGTGAAATGGGTACTGAATCCAGGTCTGCTGGATCCAGCTACTAGTAAAAGCTTAAATTGACAATTATGATTATGTTAAAGAGTATCTGAAAGATATCTGAAAGTGAGGGACTGTAACTGTCACCTCTGGGTGACACCTTAGTATCCCAAAGACCACTGCAATTTTGCTACCAGTAGAAATGTGCTTAGAACTTTTCAATATTAGTGTTAGCAATAGCAAAGGCCAGTCCCCCTACATCACGGGATGTAATGCATGCCCTGTTTTCTGAAGAAGAAAAATTTCTGAATCACAGCCATTACACCTGAGTGGACACCTGTGAAGAGACACACCCCACCCCACCCCAGTCAAGGCTTTTTTTAACAACTGACTTTAGCTGAAATGATCATTTACAATTTGGCATTGAGTCTAAGGTCTCAAGATAGTGTCTGAGGCTGGAAATGTATTTTGTAACCAGGTAAACCTGGGAGTCATTAAACCTCCATATTATACTATGGATGGAGAAAAGTAGAGACATCTTGTCTGTAGAGGAAGAAATGAATGTGCTGTGGGATGTTCTGTATGGCAAATGTTTTGCTCTGATTGGTTAATAAATAAAACACTGATTGGCCAGTAGTCAGGCAGGAGGAAGTATAGGCAGGACAAGGAGGAGAAGAATTCTGGGAAGTGGAAGGCTGAGGAGAGAGACACTGCCAGCCGCCGCCCTGACAAGCAGCATGTGAAGATGCCAGTAAGCCACGAGCCACATGGCAAGGTATAGATGTATAGAAATGGATTAATTTAAGATATAAGAACAGTTAGCAAGAAGCCTGCTACGGCCATACAGTTTGTAAGCAATATAAGTCTCTGTGTTTACTTGGTTGGGTCTGAGCAGCTGTGGGACTGGCGGTAGACAGAGATTTGTCCCGACTGTGGGCCAGGCAGGAAAACTCTAGCTACATGAATGGATCAAGTAGCAGACAGAAACAACGTTACAATGTTAAGAACTTTAAAGTGAGTAGACCTCCAGAGTTCTTGACATGGCATTTCCAGCCATTCTTGCCGTTCAGTTTCATGAAGTATTTCTCCATGTATATAATTAATTCTTTGTGTATTTAATATATCTAGAAGCAACTAAATACCTCTACTTCTGGTTCTCATTAGTCTTCATCAGAAATCAGGACACAAGTTCATCCACCCCTGAATACATCCATTTGTCTTTGTGTTGTTGTTTAGTTTCTATGTAGTCAAACTTGGTCTCCTTGTGATTTAAACAGTTAATTGTTTTAGCCTCCAAAATACAGAATATTTCTACTTTAGTTATACAAATTTAGAATTTGTCTAATTTTATAATTGCCTTGCAAGATTAAGAAATAATAGCTAATTAAATTCATTTATCCTTGATGTAGTTTTTTTGAGGGCTGTTGCAGATTTCTCTATTCTCAGAGAGTTTGTCTTGTGGGCAAGGGCTGAGCCACAAGAACAGGAATAAATCAAGTAGTTAATAAGTTAAAGACTAAAGAGAGAAAGCTCCTGGATGATACAGAGAGGTCCCAAGAGAACTTCTCAATCTCAGAGTGGAGTTTCAGAGGTTATATATATTTACAGGTATAGAAATAGGCTGGCCATGCATGGCATCGAGGTAAAAAAAAAACTAGGAGGTTCTTGGTAAAATAAGAGTCTGGGTGATGCCTAGCCATTTAGAAACCACTGTGTGTAATGCCTGTTGTACATAGGAATGGATAAGTTCAATGTAAGGAAGTAGTTATAGAATTTAAATTGGTCCATATGGCAGAATGTTTGCTGATACAATTCTGTTGGGTGAATGGATGGTGCCATTCCATGAAGAGATGTCTTTTTTTTCTCTCTCTCTCTGCCTATTGTTAGAATATGCCTATTTCCTGTGTCAGTGCTTATTTGAATATTTTAAATACTTTGCACCAACTCATGCTTGAGAAATAGCATGCTTAATGTTTTTGATATAAATTGAAATTGAACCTCAGAGGTAAAGAATCTCTACTTTGGTCCATCTTAGCACTCTATCTCTGAGGAATTCATCCACAGTAGAATTTCCTAGGGGGATTGCTTAGAACTGTTGTTTTCAGGTATACTAATACTGTAGCAAATTAACCAATTAATATCGAGGCCTCATACTCAAATCTGCTGTAAAACACTCAATTTAAGCAGAGTTTAGATCTTTCTCTTAGTGAAGAGACATTTAAGTGGATACTTTATACAATAATACACAGTGTGATCTTATAACGGTGTATGGTTATAGTTATTTCTAACAGAATTGATGGTAGAACCTTTGTGTGTGTGTGTGTGTGTGTGTGTGTGTGTGTGTGTGTAGAACATCTTCTAGGCTAGTGTACCATAGAACATGGTGTGGGTATATTATCTTAAAGGAAGTCTCTGGGGAAGGCTGGCATTTTCTGGTGTCCAAGGTTTGCTCTGCTTTCATACTATTTGTGTATGGCTTGTTCACTGGTACATGGTGTTGAAATGCCTTAGGAATATGTAGATTTTAAAATATTTTTACTGTTGTTTATGGCAGTAGAATAATTGTACTGTCATTGAAAAAACTGTTTTTCTGTTCACATCATTTCTGAGATAAAAATCTGTGTGGTTTTCTTATCCTGAGCCATTCTCCAATTCTCTGTGACAAAAACAGGGTATTGTACAGTTAAATTCAATGCTGATATGGTCTACCTAGAGTTAGTATGAAATCACACAACTCAAAGGGCTCGGTCTTACAAGACTGCTTCCACTTCACATACTAGGCTGATACACAGACTTCAGACCAATTGCCTATTCTGAAAGTTTCTGCTTAAAATTCTGTCAGTTGTTAGTGTGGCTCACGGAACTTAGGAAGATACTTTATTTATATCTATAGTTTACAACAGAGAACTCAAGAACAGCCAAATGAACAAAATGCATAGGGCAAATGCTGTGGGATGTTCTGTATGGCAAATGTGTTGCTAATTAGTCAATAAATAAAACACTGCTTGGCCAGTGGCTAGGCAGGAAGTATAGGCGGGACAAAGAGGAGAATAAAGCTGGGAAGTGGAAGGCTGAGTCAGAGAGACACTGCCAGCTTCCATGATGACAAACAGCATGTGAAGATGCCAGTAAGCCACGAACCATGTGGCAAGGTATAGATTTATAGAAATGGATTAATTTAAGCTATAAGAACAGTTAGCAAGAAGCCTGCTACGGCCATACAGTTTGTAACCAATATAAGTCTCTGTTTACTTGGTCGCGTCTGAGCGGCTGTGGGACTGGCAGGTGAGAGAGATTTGTACTGACTGTGGGCCAGGCAGGAAAACTCTAGCTACAGGCAAAGTATGGGAGGAAGTTTCTTTTCCTTTACCCGTGCCTCAGAGTTTTTGCTCATCAAATCTTACTCATGAGCCAAGAGATTTTAGAGTTTGCTCTCTAGTTCTGCTTCTTCTGTCTGGAGTGTAGTGAGTGAGTTTGAAATTTCCCATCCTCTAATGACTTGTTCTTCATGGTTACCAGACCAGTCTCTATCTTGGACCATCTAGGGTCCATAAGAGTAATCTTATTAGTGTAAACTCAGGCATGGTCAAAAGAGGCTCAGAATGAGTAACAAAAGCTACCACATCATTTAGGAAATTCCAAGGCTTGTAGAAGCTTGTCTTAGAGTTTCCATTGCTGTGAAGAGACATTATGAACATGGCAACCCTTATAAAGAAAAAAGCATTTAATTGGGATGGCTTACATTTTCAGAGGTTTAGTCCATATTATGACCATGGTGCAACATGGTGGCCTGCAGGCAGACATGGTGCTGGAGAAGTAGCTGAGAGGCCTACATCTTGCACAGGCAACAAGAAGTGGTCTGAGACACTGAGCAGTATCTTGAGCATATATAAGATCTTAAATACTGCCTCCACAGTGACACATTTCCTCCAACAAGACCACACCTCCTAATAGTGCCACTCCCTTTGGGGACCATTTTCTTTCAAATCACCACAAAGCTCCATGTTACATCTGAGGAGGAGCTAACCATATTATTTTCTCATAGCAAAGATACACATTGAGCCACATGGACAACCCCAAACATATTTACAAGCTTTTTAGAGTGCTTTATTTCTCTTTGGCCTTTGCTAAGAGGCAAGTTGCTATTAATTATATTGGTTATAATTGAATTATTGAAAAGTTAGAGTTACATTTTTTCATTCTTTTAATAATTTTAGCTAGGAAGCTACATATTTATTCTTCTAACAATATAATATTTTAAAACATTTATCTGAGTGTAATAAAAGTATTACTGAATTGTCTCCAAGTTGTCATGAAAGTGTGCTCTATTCTTATACAAAATTCTTTTACATTTAGTGAAACATTGATTACACTTTTTCTCATGAGAAGGCACCAGACCATCATTGCCACAATTCAGCACAATAGTAGTAGAATGTGATGCAGAAGAGGTCATTTTAAGAGTTTGGTATTCTTTCATCATTAATAGGATTGAGGCTGTTGGTATGAAAACAATCTGGGCAGAGTTAAGATGCTTTAGATTATGTGAGTACTCGTACTCATAATGCATATAACATATGCATTGCATTTTAATTTATGGGCTTCAGGGAACAGTGATTAAGTATGAAGGAGAAGAGCTTTTTAAGCACCTTCTGGAGAGTGATTTCTATTCTTTGCTGTCACATCTCCAATTATTCTTTCTCTTCAAATCCTTATTCTCTTTCTTTGAGTTTTCCTGGTACAGGTGGCTGCCATTTGTAGAGCTATCAATTTTTCTGCTTCCCTTTAAGGCAGCTATTATTTATGCTAGTTTCTGCTTATTCTTCTTTTGATTCATTTAGACAAGAACAGCCACACAGCATTTTAAACAGCTTGAGGAAAAGGTTAACTTTAGGAATCACATGTTCTCATGCATAACCTCCAAATAAAATGCCTGTTTGTCCAGCTCAGCTCTGAAGGATTGACTTTAAAACACTTTCAATATGAACCACTTCTTCAGATGCCAGAAATGTGGGGACCTATACCCTCACAATGTGTAAGCCAGCAAGGCTACCCTGTATAGTGGCCAGAAACACAAGTTCTGTCATAGAAAAACCTGTCACTTCCAAATGACAATGTGAAACTCATGTTATTTACCATTGTTGTTTTGCTTCTGTTCACTGAAGAGTAAACTCTTCCCAATCACTTGGTTTAAAGTCTGTATGTTAGAATTAATGGTAGATTTTGCAGTCTGTTAAACCATAAATTACCACTTCTTGTCTTGGTTCTGAAAGAGATTACTTACCCATTCACAATTTTTCCATGGGATGTTCTCCAGATGTGTGCCATCTGAGCCTCCTAACTTCTTTTTCCAGTGGACGAAGCTGACCCCTTGTTGAGGAAACAAAGAACTGGAGAATATATACATCAACATTCAAGCATGCAGGTCCTTAGGCGATGTTAAGATGCCGTCACACTTTCTTAGAGTCCATTTGTGTTCACTAACAATGCCTCCACTGTGGTGAGCAAGCGTATGGCTGCTCTAACCCTCCTTCATGTATAATTTTATGCTAATCCTTGAATTGTTCAAGGAGCCTTTAACAATCCGCTGTCTTTTTCTGTCTTTTGAGGCATCAAATAATGTTGCAATTTGGAAATTCCGTAGAATTGTGTCTTTACACATTCCTGGGCTATTGGGTTTCTAGTATATGTTAAGGATATGGTCCCTTCCAGTCCATTCTGGAATGCTGTAGGGATTCTCAGTTTCAAAGTGGTCCAAAGTAGATGACCATTAAGACAATGTTACCTCTAATCCAATTTCCCATAATCTCAAACTATGCAAAGGCAAATGTTTGAACCTGTGGTTGAACTCACTCCTTTGAATACCAAATCAAGACCCTTAATGTATTATCTTAACTATTTTAGCAGGAGACTGATTGTTTGCAAAATATCTTTGGGTTGCCATTAGTTTGGGTTTAATCCTTTAGAAATATTCAGTGCTCAGGTCTATTCAAGAGCTTCCAAACTGGCTCATCGTAGCAGCTCAGCTCAGCCTGTGCAATTGCTTGTGTACTCAGACTCCGTTTATTTTGTTCAGGTTCACGATCAGGCGAGACAGCACTGTCAATTCAAAAAGACATTCTTTTTTCAAACTATTGATCTCAATTGCTCTTGCAAATCCTTTAGTATTGGCTCTCAGGATTACTATAATGCTATAATCATTCTGTTAAGGATTCAGATTTGTGGTGAGCTAAAAGATGGGAACATCAAAGGATTGAAATGCCCTTGAAGCAATCAATTTTTGTTCATCAAATACAAATGCTGAGAAGCTGCTTTTGGCTAATAATTTATAACTGAATTAATGGCACATGGCTTTTTTTCTTGGATCGTTTTCCTCCTCTTAAATGATCTGATTTTATATTCTGGGAAGTGAATTTAAATTGCAGAGTGTTTTAAACAAGAATGCTTTGGAGAGCGAAAAGCTTGTTTCACTTTCTTTCAAGCTGTAAAGGCAACAGAAACCTCCTCTTTCTTTGGGCTCTAAAGAAAGTTAAATCTTAGTATCACTTCTTTTCTGCTTTCCCTGCTAACTAAACATGCAATTGCAGTTTGTATGTGGGTAGCATCCATGGAGAACTTACCTCCAGCAAAATAATGAATGCCCTGGTGTGGCTCAATTGTTTTCATGTAAAATGGTCCAACAAATAAAAGTTTTCTAATAATACAATAATAAAAGAATATTAAAGCCAGGCATATATTTTTCTGCTGCTAAAAATATGACAAGAATTTCTGTTAACATAGCTATTAAGAGCACTGAACATTTTAAAGACATAAAGTCTTTGGAATTACTTTCATTTGCATTTTTCTCTTGGGCTCTTCCATTTCTCTGAGAATGTCAATATTTATATTCTGATCTATAAGGAAAATCTTCTATTTGGAGCACTGGATATCTATATATTTCCATGTGCCCAGGCAACTTCAGAGCTAATCATTAAGACTAAATATAAAAGCATTCTGGGTGAGATATAAGCATCATTCAACAACAGAGTGCAAAAACAGCATGTATGAGTTTGACTTTTATATACATGAAGTTTTTTTTATAGAGAAACTGAATTAAAAAATAGATCTTATCAAATTATAAGGTAACAAACATTGATAGCATGACCGAAATTGTGTAAGAGTAAATTAGTGGAAAAACAAGATTTTAAAAAGCATCTTAGCAGTATTTATTTACAGGTAAAATCAACTTCCTCAATAATATGTCAATATCTATTGAATTTGCTTAATTTTGTCAACAGTTTTGCTGAATGATCAAAATTTAGTTTTGTTAGTATGATGTGAGTTACTATTTAAAGATAGTAAGACTATATTAAAAACACTATTAATGAAGGCTTTCTAGTTCCCAGTATCTCTTTGTCTTTGTGTTTCTATCGCCAAGGGCTGGTTTTGGCATATAACAGGCTCTTAGAAAAATAATTGTTGGGATATTAAAAGTAGATCTTTTGATATGCATCAAAACATGACAAGATTTTGGTCAAAGTACTATTTGAGATTTTCTGGTTGCATGAATTCGAGAAGAAAACTACCCTAGGTTGGACTGAGTTGGTGTCAGTTTTCTTTTAGGAGTGGAGAACATGGAGAGGCAATTCCACCTCTGCTGTGGCAGGAAGAGGCGTGCAGGCTGTGGATGTTCCCATAAACTGTGAAGAGGGAATTCCAAATTTTGTTTTTGGATCTTAAACTGATTTTACTTGAAAAGACTTCTTTTAGGTCTTCAAAGCTTATGGTTAGTATTTCTAAATTTTATTCTTCCCACCCAGTACCTGCAACAATCAATTTTATGTCATTTTAAAGACTGGTCTGGTTTTAAATTTATATTCTCTGAAACGAAATCCACGTCTAGATAGGGATGATTAAACACTGCTATGCATTCTTTAAATATTTACATCTTACTTATAAAGTTTTTCTTATAAGTATTTCTATTGTGCTTGCTTTTTAATTTAATTTTTCATTACTTCTGACTTTTGGGAAAGTGTTAGGGCCCCAGTGTCTTTGCTTGCTGAGTTTCTCAGTGTTATCTGCTTAATCTTTGTAAACTCGGATTTATCTAAGACCCTGGCAGAATGTTGATTATCCTTTGTGTCATGTGGTATTTATCTAGCTTCAACAGTTAATACTGTTAGTGTTATTAAATAAGTACAAGGCCATGTGCTTCATAAATTCTCCCAACACCTTTATGCAGGTGTGGAGGGTGACAGAAGGCTCCTGTCCCAGGATAACTCAGCTATCTTTTAAATAAAAACTGTTGGCAACTAATACACTCACAAGCTTAACACATGCAGGTGTGTGTGTGTGTGTGTGTGTGTGTGTGTGTGTGAGAGAGAGAGAGAGAGAGAGAGAGAGAGAGAGAGAGAGAGAGAGAGAGAGAGAGAGTTAACTTTGCTTGTTGTTTTTTTGCAATTGGACAAAATCCTAATTAACAACATGTATAGATTACACATCAGAAACTGGTTCCAGTATAAAGAGTGATGTTTTCCTTCTGGTAAAGTAAGACCCATTGCTTCCTGATTAATTTTTCATGTACTTCAAACATACATACTACCCATTGGAACAGATGAAAAGCATACATGTGAGTCACATACATTGTAGCTACAAGAAGCACTTTAGCCTTTATTTATCTTTTAACTTTTATTGATTTCCCACCATCTAGGAGCAGAAACTTAATGAGAGGAATCTTAAACACAGTTTCACAGAAAAGAGCTAACTCACCTCCAGAAACAATTTCAGAAGGTGAGCATCACTGTAAAACAAATGCTCAACCTGTAACTATTGGACATCAAGCCTCACTTTCCAAGTATTCTGGACCCTGACATCTATTCCTGGGTCCTTGCATGCCACACACACCCCCTAGTTCAGTATTCTTGATAGTGTGGTTGGTATGGTTTAAAGTAGAAACTAAAGTGATCTAAATAGAACTGAGAAATCTGCTATATGCATCTACGTATATAGTTTAGTACAACCACCTTGTGGTAAGTAGTCCCTTTATGGCAAACACTGTGTCAGTCTGTTCTGAGAACATATTTAAGCCGAGTGAAGAAGAGAAGGATAATGAGAAGTACCTTTTATTCTTTCTAGTTTGAGATTTCTCTCCTTTTCCCATAGTTGCTACCAGAGTTCTGTAGGAAACTAAACCCTTGTCTCCTCAATACTGACAGATTTGATTTCTATAACACCCATTTCCGTGAAAAGAGGACATGACTGTATTATGCCAACGAATCCAGAGAAATACCAAAAAATTTCACTCCACAAAATCAGTTTATTTTATCTTTCAAGTTGCAAGGAACAAAAAACATGTTCTGGGACCTCAGTGGTGGAGTTCTACTAGGATCCCAGAGGAAGGTAAGGAGCTTTGGAAGAATTGAAGAACCAACCCATATTGAGGACTGGACACTCTCCAGGGTAACACAGAAGCTGTGCATTTGCATGTTTCTGCAGCTCACTGTACTTTTCTACTTCTTCTTTCTGCTTTACAGATCCATCCTCTTACACTGTAGCTCATGGCTCTTAACCAGCTGGTAAGTTAATGTCCAGAATGTGATTATGTTTGTGTTTTTCAAAAATTGTGTAAACGTTTTGGAAAGCTTGTATCTTGTAAGTATCTGAATAGGTTGATGAGTTCCACCACCTAAAGTCATATTACTATGCTGCTCATCTTCATAGTTGGGAAAAATAATGAATTTGTTCATTAAATTGAAATTCATTGTCCAAGGAGGAGTACAAAAGGACTGAAAAATACTTCTACAAGACTAGGTCAGAACTTTGTAAAGGTAGCATGTACTCAGGATGTGAAGAGTGAAAAGAAAGAAGAAAGGATTCAGGGAAGGAGCATAGGTGGCAGATGTGGGTAACTCAGGGACTGAATAGTCAGCTTAGCTTCCTATATGGAGGCCATAGATATAGGAAAGGAGGATTTTTGCTCTTAGTATGAGGGATTTAACCCAGTCTTATGCATGCTAGGCAAGCACTATGAAACTGATCTAGGAGATATTTAAGACATTTTATTATACAATATTTTGCTAACCTCTCTGCACCACATGTATTTTCTGAAGATATCAAACGAAAATTGTGTTTTTTAAAAATCCATTCACTGGAGTATGGGCTCCCAAACCATCTACATTTTTCAAGTTATGATATCTTCAAAACTTTGACACTCTGAGTCAAAAGACAGTAGTTGATCACCTACTATATTCTACTTTTGACATATTACTTTTAAAAATTCATGCAACAGCCCACAAGTGAGGCTCAGAAAGGAAAACTGTAAGCTGAGTATTCTCAAATTTCTTCTCATTAGAGTAACCAGGAGCATTTCTCAAAATCTGAAGGTTGCTGGTCTGGGTCTTGGAAGTCTGACTCAGTAGATCTGGAAGAAGCCTGAGACTTTGTATCTTTAGCATTCTCCCAGGATCCTGAGCTATTATGGTTTAAGAGTTGTTGACTGGGGATTTTTTCTATTTAAGTACAGCAGCCAAGGTTATGATCTGGTTTGTCTGACTACAGAACTCATTTTCTTCTCATTGGATTTCAATGCCTCTGCAATCTAAGGCAGGGACTCTCAATGTTGATTGCACATTGGAGTCAATAGAAGTGGTTAAGAATGCCTACCCCTACCCCAGTGTTTTTTGAAATTTCCAAGGAGCAGCTAAGGTCAACATTCATAGTTACAAGAAAGCAAAACCAGGTATGGTGGTGGACACTTGTAATCTGGTGCTGGTGGATAGAGACAGGCAGATCCCTGGGGCTCTTTGGCCAGCTAGCATAGACTAATCAATGAGTTCCAGGCCA
This sequence comes from Peromyscus eremicus, assembly GCF_949786415.1. Classification (NCBI taxonomy): domain Eukaryota; kingdom Metazoa; phylum Chordata; class Mammalia; order Rodentia; family Cricetidae; genus Peromyscus; species Peromyscus eremicus. Next base: position 947,271 of record NC_081424.1, on the reverse strand, counting down.
GTGAGAGACCTTGTCTCAAAAACAAGGTGGATGGCTCCCGAGGAACGACACCCAATCATGACTTCTGGCCTCCACACACACATGCACACATATGCTAATGCATCTACATGTACAAGTGCACTCACAAAAAAATAAAATGCATTCCCTTCCTTCAGACACACAAAACATGGAGCAGTATTTAAACATTTCTAGAGTCTCAGAGCCACCTTGTCTCTTTCTCTCTGAGTTTGTGTGTGTGTGTGTGTGTGTGTGTGTGTGTGTGTGTGTGTGTGTGTGTGTTGTATACAACTGTTCTAGCCTAAAACCTAAAGCAGTTAATTTTTAAAAAATTCATTGGTGGTATTCTTGCTTGGTTCATGTAGTTAAAGATTATGTTCGTTTAATAATGTGGCACTTGTTGATTCTCCAAAATTAACAATTTCAGTAATTCTGGGTTGTTGGCTAGGCTTGCTGAGCCAGTCTTTAGACTAACTAGAGAACATTTGGTTACTAACAGGATATATGTGCCACTAATACATCCTTCGGGTTATCATGCCATGTTGGTGATTGTAGTTCATAGGCATAATAGCTGGATAGGACTTTTGGTTGCTTCCCTCCTTTGGTTCCATGAAAGCTAGTACTCAGGTCAATTCCAGCTTTGGGGTCTCTAGTCCCTGTGTCTGAAATACATCTTCAGCAGTGGGGACTTACCTTCTTATCTTATCTTATCTTATCTTATCTTATCTTATCTTATCTTATCTTATCTTATCTTATCTTATCTTATCTGTGGAACAATGGAAGGCAATTTCAGTTGTCTATAATATTTTGGGAGTCTCTTTGATATCCCTGACCAAAAACTCAAAGGAGGGCTTCTCATGCCTGATGTTGGAGTTTTCGTTAGACGGTCTTTGGCTATTGGAGGAAGCATCGTCAGCCCAGATGGAAATTTTTCGTTTAAGCCATATATGTATATCTATATATCAACTTAAGAGTATTATAGGCATTTTTTGGTAAAGAATGAATAGTATAATTTCTTATTTCTTTTTGAGACAGTCTTACTATTATTTTACCTTCCTCTCTCCTGTGATTATCTCCCTCCCCATCACTAACTAGAGTCCCCTCTTTTCCCATCTTCCCGACCAGGAATTTTGATTCCTAGTGACATTCTAATGTTTGTCCTTGTACCCAAAGGTAAGTGTAGTTTTTATTACTTATTAGGAAAACTTCTTTTTGCAACAGACAGAGACTACTACAGAAAACTATAACCAGTCAAAATGCAGAGTTGTGGAACCCAGTCCTAACTGATACATCTAAAATACATGATATAAACTATGGCTCAGGAATCATTGCAAAGAAGGGACAGAGAGACTGTAAGAGCCAATGGAACAGGGAGTTTGCTGTAAAATTGTGTCTTCTGGGAATATCAGAAGCTATACCCATAAAATCTTACCAGTGTTACCTCCTAAGCACGAGCAAGAAAAAAGACATGTCAACATGGACAAGGGAAAGCTATGTCATCACCAACCCCAGCAGAAGAGTGCTGGAGAAGCCACTAAGTACTGACAGAATGGAAACAGAGGTGTGCCTAGGAAACTCACCACCAGTGCTCAGGGCACCTTGTCTTCCTGAAGTGTACAATCTGTGGGAATCAGCCCACTGCTTGTGCCCTGTGGCTCAAAACCTTTATCTGGCTTTTCCCAAAACCGCAGAATCCCACATGCTACTGATTTACATAATTGTGGAGAGCTGTACTCCAGCATCCTTATCACAGTTTTTCAGAGTTCTTTCCCATGGTTTCTTGTTTAGGCAGTTACTTTTTGGGAGGTGGGGGATGGGGACATTAGGGTAGGAGTTGTCACAGAAGCCTTCTATGTCCTTCTTTTTCAACTATGAGACTGTGGACATCAATGTCACTGCAAAAACTGCTTCCTTGCCATTTACAGTTTGTGGGAGCATGAATCATGGACATCCTCATGTTTTCCAGCATCAGCATGAGCCAGGAGCCTTAGCATGGTCTTTGGTGGCAGTACAGACCGCACACATCAACAGGGCCCTCTGGTACAGCATTGGCCACAGACCATCACAGCCCTAGGTGGCAGCACAGGCCAAGGACATCAACATGGCCTCTGGGGCAACACAGGTCAAGGGTACCAGTATGGTCCCTGGCAGCAAGCAGCCTGGCCCATAGACATCAACACGGCTTCACACAGCAGCATGCACCATGGACATCCACATGAACCTCATGTTTCAACAGGGCTTGGGGCAATGGACCACAGACATCAAAGTGGCCTTCATGGACAGCACAGACCATAGAAGTCTTTAAAGGAGATCCAATCTAGAAAATAAAAATAAACTGTTCTTCTGACATGTTGTTGCTCAGAACCAGGGGGATCATGTGGCTGGGAAATGTGTTCAGGGACTGAGTCTACACAAGCTCCAGCGTGATGTACACCACTCTGTCAGCCCTACTTAGCAAGGACTTGTTTCCTCATCCACTGCAGCCTTCTTCATAGTGGCATTGGAAACTGCAGTGTGTCATAAAGTATACATCTCTCTCTCTCTCTCTCTCTCTCTCTCTCTCTCTCTCTCTCTCTCTCTCCACACACACACACACACACACACACACACACACACACACACACATACACACACACACTGCCCAAATAGCTTTGCATGCAAATATTCAATGCAGTGACTCAACGGTCTCGTTAAAAGTTTCTGAATTCTGACATACCATAAATACTGGACAACCCTGGGGACTCATGTCAGACATCCTGCTGTTGCCCAGAGTCAGGGTGATTTTGCATCTAGGCAGGGCCTTCAGGGACAGGTTACATGTTTCAGGTACCTCCCCGCCCTTGATGTTGGCCTCCCTGAGACTTGCTGGGCTCTAACTTTGTGCTTGTAGCCTGCAGGCAGCACCACTGCCTGCTCCCACCCATTTAGCTGGGTGCTGGCCTGCAGACCTAGAACTCTCACTATTCAGTGATGACATCTGGTAATACAGGACTGGCTCCTCCACATGCTTCAGCAACTCATAGGTGGAGTAGATCTTGGGGCGGACTGGCTTAAAGCACTGGATCTGGGCCAGGATGGCAGGAGAGTTGGTCAGCTTGCACATGGCTTCTATGGCTGCACAGGGCTTCTGCTGGCCACTGAAAGGAAGACATCTCAAAGCAAGGTAAGAAATTTTGATGATTATCAAATGCACATAGTAAGAAAGTAGATGTTTGGAATTACCAGAGAAAGAAAAAGAAACAGAGGACATGAGAGAGAGGGCAGTGGGGGAGGAAATCAAGTGAGAACAAAGTATAATAACATATTTATGAGAATGCCATGATGAAACCTATTACTTTGCATTTTAATATAAAAAGGTAATAATACAAATAAGTGGGGTAGTAGATTAAAAACAAAGGTGACAAAATGAATGAATGAAAAACTATAAGGCAAGGACTGCAGGAAGTCTCCAGAAAAGCTAAGGTGGTAGATTCTCCTCTGACCTGGATTTGCCCCCTCATTTAGACTTATGACTTCCAGAGCTGTGATGATTTGACATCCCCCCAAAGGGAGTGGCACTATTAGGAGGTGTGTGACCTTGTTCGAGTAGGTATGGACTTGTTGGAGAAAATGTGTAACTGTGAGGGTGGGTTTTGAGATAGCCTATGCTCAAGCTACACCCTGTGAGACAGTTTGCTTCCTTTTGCCTGTGGATCAAGATATAGAACTCTCAGTTCCTTCTCCAGAGCCATGTTTGCCTACATGGCACCATATTCCACCATGATGATAATGGATTAAACTTCTGAAACTGTGAGCCATCCAATTAAATGTTTTCCTTATAGAAACCCTAACTAAGACAAGAGCTGTGAGTTAAATATCTGTAGTCATTTTTTACAGAGGCTACAAGAAATTAACAGGTGGGTCTATCTCAGACAAGGGATCCTGCGGGTACTGTGGGCTCTGGGGTTGTCAGACTTTGTCTGCAGAGTGGTTAGAACATCTGGGTCCTTCATGGAAGCTTCTGGTGCTGTTGCTTCAAGTTGTGTGGTTCAGTGTACTTGAGGTTAATGGGTACAGATTCAGCCTGATATAGCTAAAGAGGAGCTCTATCCCTGGATGTATACTAGGATAGATTTAGATGTGTTTATCTGAAGTGTTAACTTGCTTTTTTTTGTATTTCTTTTTTTATTAAGAAAATTTTTTCATTCATTTTACACACCAAAGATCCCCTTCTTCCCTCCTCCCGCCCCTAGCCTCCCCTCCTAACCCATCCCTCATTCCCTCCCACAAGAAGGCAAGGCCTCCCATGTGGAGGCACATTCAGTAGAGGCAAGTTCACACCCTTCACCCTGCCTCAAGGCTGCACGATGTGTCCCATCATAGGTGTTGGGCTCCACAAAGGCCGCTCATGAGCCAGAGATGGATTCTGATCCTACCGCCAGGGGGCCTCCCAAGCAGATCAAGCTACACAATTGTCTCACCATGCAAAGGGCCTAGTCCAGTCCCATATAGACTCCACAGCCATTGATCCAACTTTGATGAGTTCCCTCTAGTTTGGTTTGGTCGTCCCTGCATGTTTCCCCATCATGATCCTGATGCACTTGCTTATAGAATCTCTCTTCTCTCTCTTTGATTGGACTCCTGGAGCTCTGTCTGGAGTTTGGCTGTGGATCTCTGCATCTGCTTCCATCAGTCATTGGAGAAAAGTTCTGTGATGACAGGATACTCACCGGTCTGTTCTATGGGGCAAGCCGGTTCAGTTCATGTACCCTCTCCACTATTGCTAGTAGCCCAGGGCGGTGTCTTCCTTGGGGATCCTTGGCAACTTCCCTAGCACTGGGTTTCTCTCTATCATGCTATCTCTTTCATTGCATTCCCCCTCCCTCCCTGTTCCAGTTCAACCATCCTATTACCTCATGCTCTCATCCCCTATCCCCTACCCTCCATTGCCCATCCCTCATCCCCAGTTTACTCATGGAGATCTCATCTGTTTCCCCTTCCCAGGGCGGTCCATGCGTCCCTCTTTGGGTCTTCCCTGTTAGTTAGCTTCTCTGGAGTTGTTGGTTGTTGCCTGATTACCCTTTGCTTTATATCTAGGATCCACTTATGAGTGGGTACATAGCATGTTTGTCCTTCTGAGTCTGGGTTACCTCACTCAGGATGATAGTTCCATCCATTTGCCTGCAAATTTCATGATGTCATTGCTTTTCTCTGCTGAGTAGTACTCCATTGTGTATATGTATCACATTTTCTTAATCCATTCTTCAGGTGAGGGGCATCTAGGTTGTTTCCAGGTTCTGGTTATTATGAATAATGCTGCTATGAACATAGTTGAGCATGTGTCCTTGTGGTATGATTGTGTATTCCTTGCGTATATGCCCAAGAGTAGTATATCTGGGTCCTGAGGTAGATTGATTTCTAATTTTCTGAGAAACCGCCATATTGATTTCCAAAGTGACTTTATCAGTTTCCACTCCCACCAACAGTGGAGGAGTGTTCCCCTTGCTCCACATCCTCTCCAACATAGGCTGTCTGCAGTGCTTTTGATCTTAGCCATTCTGACAGGTGTAAGATGGTATCTCAGAGTCGTTTTGATTTGCATCTCCCTGATAATTAAGGATGCTGAGCAATTCCTTAAATATCTTTTGGCTATTTGAAATTCTTCCTTTGAGAATTCTCTGTTTAGCTCTACAGCCCATTTTTCAATTGGATTGTTTGTTATTTTGATGCCTAGTTTCTTGAGTTCTTTATATATTTTGGAGATCCACCCTCTGTCAGATGTGGGGATGGTCAAAATCTTTTTCTATTCTGTAGGCTGTCATTTTGTCTTATTTACTGTGTCATTTGCCTTACAGAAGCTTCTCAGTTTCAGGAGGTCCCATTTATTAGTTGTGGTTCTCAATGTCTATGCTACTGGTATTATATTTAGAAAGTGGTCTCCTGTGCCAATGTATTCAAGACTATTTCCTACTTTCTCTTCTATCAGGTTCAGTGTAACTGGTTTTATATTGAGGTCTTTGATCCACTTGGACTTGAGTTTTGTGTACAGTGGTGATAGACATAGATCTATTTGCAATCTTCTACATGTTGACATCCAGTTATGCCAGCACCATTTGTTGAAGATGCTTTCTTTTTTTCCATTGTACAGTTTTGGCTTCTTTGTCAAAAATCAGGTGTTCATAGGTGTGTGGGTTAATGTCAGGGTCTTCAATTTGATTCCATTGGTCCACATGTTTGTTTTTACACCAGTACCAAGCTGTTTTTATTATTACTATAGCTCTATAGTAGTGCTTGATGTCAGGGATGGTGATGCCTCCAGAGGTGGTTTTGTTGTACAGGATTCTTTTAGCTATCCTGAGCTTTTTGTTTTTCCAAATGAAGTTGAGTATTGTTCTTTCCAGGTCTGTGAAGAATTGTGTTGGGATTTTGATGGGGGTTGCATTAAATCTGTAGATTGCTTTTGATAAGATTGCCATTTTTACTATGTTAATCCTTCCTATCCATGACCATGAGAGATCTTTCCATTTTCTGAGATCTTCTTCAATTTCTTTCTTCAGAGACTTAAAGTTCTCATCATACAGGTCTTTCACTTGCTTAGTTAGAGTTATCCCAAGCTATTTTATATTATTTGTGGCTATTGTAAAGGGTGATGTTTCTCTAATTTCTTTCTCAGACCATTTATCATTTGTATGTAGGAGGGCTACTGATTGTTTTTTTTGAGTTAACCTTGTATCCTGCCACATTACTGAAGATGTTTATCAGCTGTAGGAGTTCCCTGGTGGAATTTTTGGGGACACTTATGTATACTATCATATCATCTGCAAACAGTGAAAGTTTGACTTCTTCCTTTCCAGTTTGTATCCCCTTGATTTCCTTTTGCTGTCTTATTGCTCTAGCTAGAACTTTGAATACTACATTGAATAAATATGGGGAGAGAAGACAGCCTTGTCTTGTTCCTGATTTTAGTAAAATCGCTCTGAGTTTCTCTCCATTTAATTTGATGTTGGCTGTTGGTTTGCTGTAAATTGCCTTTATTATGTTTAGGTATATTTCCTGTATTCCTGATCTCTCCAAGAACTTTATCATGAAGGGGTGTTGGATTTTGTCAAAGGCCTTTTCAGCATCTAATGAAATGATCATGTGTTTTTTTTTCTTTCAGTTTGTTTATATAGTGTATTACATTGACATACTTTTGTATGTTGAACCACCCTTGCATCCCTGGGATAAAGCCTTCTTGGTCATGGTGGATAATTTTTTTGATGTGTTCTTGGAGTTGGTTTGCCAATATTTTACTGAGTATTTTTGCATCAATGTTCATGAGGGAGATAGGTCTGTAGTTCTCATTCTTTGTTGCATCTTTGTGTGGCTTGGGAATCAGAGTAAATGTAGCCTCATAGAAGGAGTTTGGTAATGTTCCTTCTGTTTCTATTGTGTGGACCAATTTGAAGAGTATTGGTATTAACTCTTCTTTTTTTTTTTTTGGTTTTTCGAGACAGGGTTTCTCTCTGTAGCTTTGCGCCTTTTCCTGGAACTCACTTGGTATCCCAGGCTGGCCTCAAACTCACAGAGATCTGCCTGGCTCTGCCTCCCGAGTGCTGGGATTAAAGGCATGTGCCACCACCGCCCAGCTGGTATTAACTCTTCTTTGAAAATCTGGTAGAATTCTGCATTGAAACCATCTGGACTTGGGCTTTTTTTTTTGGTTGGGAGACTTTTAATGACAGTTTCTCTTTCCTTAGGGGTTATTGGTCTATTTAAATTATTTATTTGGTCTTGATTTAACTTTGGTATGTGGTTCCAATCCAGAAAATTGCCCATTTCTTTTAGATTTTCCAATTTTGTGGAGTACAGGTTTTTGAAGTATGACCTAATGATTCTCTGGATTTCCTCATTATCAGTTGTTATATCTCCCTTTTCATTTCTGACTTTGTTAATTTGGATGCTCTCCCTCTGCCTTTTGGTTAGTCTGGATAAGGGCTTGTCTTTCTTGTTGATTTTTATCAAAGAACCAACTCTTTGTTTCATTGATTCTTTGCATTGTTCTCTTTGTTTGAATTTTATTGATTTCAGCTCTCAATTTGATTATTTCCTGGCATCTATTCCTCCTGAGTGACTTTGTTTCTTCTTGTTCTACAGCTTTCAGGTGTGCTGTTAAGTCACTAGTGTAAGATTTCTCCAACTTCTTTATGTGGGCATTTAGTGCTATGAATTTCCCTCTTAGCACTGCTTTCATAGTGTCCCATAAGTTTGGGTATGTAATACATTCATTTTCATCGATCTCTAGGAAGTCTTTAATTTCTCTCTTTATTTCTTCCATGACCCATTGGTGATTCAGTTGAGCATTATTCAGTTTCCATGAGATTGTAGGCTTTCTGTAATTTTTGTTGTTGTTGAAATCTAATTTTAAGCCATGGTTGTCCAATAGAATACAGGATGTTATTTCAATTTTGTTGTATCTGTTGAGATTTGCTTTGTGACTGACTTTGTGGTTGATTTTAGAGAAAGTTCCATGGGGTGCTGAGGAAAAGGTATATTCTTCTTAGGGTGGAATGTTCTGTGGATATTAAGTCCATTTGAGTCATAACATCAGTTAGGTCCCTTATTTCTCTGTTAAGTTTCAATCTGGCAGACCTGTACATTGGTAAGAGTGGGGTGTTGAAGTCTCCCACTATTAATGTGTGGGGTTTGATGTGTGATTTAAGCTTTAGTAATGTTTCTTTTACATATGTGGGTGCTCTTGTATTGGGGGCATAAATGTTCAGAATTAAAACTTCATCTTGGTGGATTTTTCCTCTGATGAGTATGTAATATCCTTCTCCATCTCTCTTGATTGATTTTAGTTTGAAGTCTATTTTGTTAGATATTAGAATAGCTACATCAGCTTGCTTCTTAAGTCCATTTGATTGGAAAGACTTTTCCCAGCCTTTTACTCTAAGGTAGTGTCTGTTTGAAGTTGAAGTATGTTTCTTGTATGCAGCAGAAAGATGGGTCCTGCTTTCATATCCATTCTGTTAGCCTGTGTCTTTTTATAGGTGAATTATGTTCATTGATATTAGGGATATTAATGACCAGTGGTTGTTAATTCCTCTTATCTTTTGGTGGTATTGTGTGTGTATATCTCTTCTTTGGGATTTACTGCTGTGGGGTTATCTATTGCCTGTGTTTTCATGGGTGTATCTCACTTTCTTAGGTTGGAATTTTCCTTCTAGTGCTTTCTGTAGGGCTGGGTTTGTGGATAGGTATTGTTTAAATCTAGTTGTGTCTTGGAATGTCTTGTTCACTCCATCTATGGTGATTGAAAGTTTTGCTGGGTATATTAGTCTAGGCTGGCATCCATGGTCTCTTAGTGTCTGCATTACATCTGTCCAGGATCTTCTGGCTTTCAAAGTCTCCATTGAGAAGTTGGGTGTTATTCTGATGGGTCTGCCTTTATAGGTCACTTGGCCTTTTTCCTTAGCTGCTCTTAATATTCTTTCTTTATTCTGTATGTTTAGTGGATTAATTATTATGTGGCAAGGGGACTTTTTTTGGGGGGTCTAGTCTATTTGGTTTTCTGTAAGCTTCTTGTATCTTCATAGGTATTTCCTTCTTTAACTTGGGAAAGTTTTCTTCCATGATTTTGTTGAATATACTTTCTGTGCCTATGAGTTGGTATTCTTCTCCTTCTTCTATCCCTATTATTCTTAGGTTTGGCCTTTTCATGGTGTCCCAGATTTCCTGGGCATTTTGTGTTATGACTCTTTTGGCTTTAGTGTTTTCTTTGATTGTCGAATCTATTTCCTCTATTGTATCCTCTACACTAGAGATTCTGTCTTCCATCTCTTCTATTCTGTTGGTTATGCTTGCATCTGTGTTTCCTGTTTGTTTACTCAGATTTTCTATTTCCAGCATTCCCTCTGATTGTGTCTTCTTCATTGTTTCTATTTCAATTTTCAGATCTTGAACTGTTTCTTTCACATGTTTAATTGCTTTTTCATGGTTTTCTTGACTTTCCTTAAGGGATTTATTGATTGCTTCTAATTTTTTGTTTGTCTTTTCCTCAATTTCTTTCAATTTTTTGTTTGTCTTTTCCTCAATTTCTTTAAGGGAATTTTTTGATTTTTTCTTTAAAGGCCTCTAGCATCTTCATGAAGCTATTTTAAAGGTCCCATTCTTCTACTTCTTCTACATTGTGATGTTCAGGTCTTACTGTTGCAGGAGGGCTAGGTTCTGGTGACACCATATTGCTCTTTATGTTGTTGTATGTATTTTTTCATTGACATCTGCCCATCTCTTCCTCTAATAGGTACAAGAGGTGCCTGTGTTTGAGAAAGCTGCTATTGGTCAACTCTGTGCTTGTTGTGTCTGTGTCTTAGGGTGCTGCTTTGGGTCCAATCTTAGCTCTTGGTCTAATTGGAGCTAGCAGATTTTGAATTTCAGGGAGCTGCACTTGGCCCAATCCAAGCTAGCTGATTCTGTGACTCAGGGAGTTGCTCTTGGTCTTATCAGGGCTCTTGGTCAAGTCAGAGCTGGTGAATTCTGTGTCTCAGGAAGCTATTCTTTGTCCAACAGGAGTTGGCAGATTCCTTGTCTCAGGAAGTTACTGGGGTAGCAGGCAGGCAGATGGGTATTGGGTTGTAAGCAGATGGATATTGGGGTAGGGCTTGGGTCTTGTAGATTGCAGGGTCTGATGGAGGGGTATTGGTGTGGGAACCTGGCCACAGGGAGTTTTCCTTGCTGGCCAGCAACTGGGGCAGAGTTGGGTGGGGGTTCCTGGAGACTCCTGAAGTGTTAACTTTCATTGTCAATCTAATACCTGTTTTCCCGTTCTCTTATCCATGTACAAATTACTTTATTCTGAGTTCTTCCCTCTTCTAATCTAATGGTCTGCTGTGGAGGTGTCTTAGTTACTGTTCTATTGCTGTGAAGAGACACCATGACCAAAGCTTTCTTATAAATAAAGTGTTTAATTAGGGGCTTGCTTACAGTTTTAGCAGGTTAGTTAAGATTACCAGAGCTGGAAGCAGACAGACATGGGGTTGGAGCAATAGCTGAGAGCTTCACGTACTGATTCACAGGCAGCAGGCAGGAGAGACCCTGGGCTTGGCATGGGATTTTGAAACCTCAAAGCCCACCCTCAGTGATTCATCTTTTACTGCTAGTCCACACTGCCTAATCCTTCCTAAACAATTCCACTAACTGAGGCCTAAGCATTCAAAAGTAAGGACCTATGGGGGGGTGGGGATATTCTCATTCTAACTACAACAGGGAGATTATACCAGACACAGGCAAGTAGAGCCTGAGTACTTAGCAATTCATATGACATTTCCTGGTGACTGCTACTGGTGATCCTAGAAATTCAATAGGACTAAAGAAAAAAATCTATTATGTATATAGAAAAAGGATTTTCTGTCTCATGAAAAAAAAAGTACAACCTTATTATTGACAGCTGCCCTTTGATCACGAAGGAGACTAATTTTAGAAGGAAACTGTTACTGAAAACAGCAAAGCAGATGGACAGAATGAACCTCAGACATGGATAATATAATTGACACACAACCTCTTGTTACACAAGATACTTGATTATTCAAAACCAGTTTGAATTAGCTACTGTTTACAACCAGAATAATTCTGTTAAAACACCTTCTCATGTCTTACTCCTTGGCGGACAGTATATGTGGCTTTAACCACAAGGAACTGCACCTGAGTTTAAGCAGAAAACACTAATCTTGGGCAAGTGGCATAGCACTTATCGCTTGACATTGAGCTTCCCAACTGGAAGAGGAGATTCTAAGAATGCTCATATTGCAGCATTACTGTGAGGATTGGGTTCATACCAAGGAAGTTACTTTGGATATTCAGAGGTGCCTACAGTATAGAAGATAATAAATGTGTCTTCTTGATACAATGTCTCAAATTCTCTCTTAGTAACAAGAGACAATATCATTTTCCTCATCCATTTTTGTCTGTCAAGTCAGTCAATGCACTAAATAATAGGAAATATTTCCTCAAGATAGTCAATAAATGTTCATTTGTATGAAAAACCACAAAGGCTATGAATATTATTTTTTTAGAACAAGAATATAAGCCCCTTGAAGTCATTTACCACATCTGATAAGCTGTTTGATTTTGAGTGGCATTTTCTGAGAACATTAATTTGAGATGATAAATAAATTTCATTTTATATGGTGACTCTTACTGATTGTTAAGGACTTCTAAGGAATTGTGCTGAGAAAGATTAGTAATGCATGAACAAAATAAGAAAGAATGCCATGTAATCTATTGGCAATGTCTCTGTTTGAGACGGAAAAGGAGCTAGAGAAACTTCTGCTAGTATCTCTTAATGAGCCTCATCTTTTTTTTTTTTAATTTTTATTTTGCAATACAATTCAGTTCTACATATCAGCCACAGATTCCCTTGTTCTCCCCCCTCCCGCCCCCCTCACCTTCCCCCCAGCCCGCCCCCCATTCCACTCTCCTCCAGGGCAAAGCCTTCCCCACAGACTGAGATCAACCTGGTGGACTCAGTCCAGGTAGGTCCAGTCCCCTCCTCCCATGCCGAGCCAAGGGACCCTGCATAGGCCCCAGGTTTCAAACAGCCAACTCATGCAATGAGCACAGGACCCGGTCCCACTGCCTGGATGCCTCCCAAACAGATCAGGCCAATCAACTGTCTCACCCACTCAGAGGGCCTGATCCAGTTGGTGACCCCTCAGCCATTGGTTCATATTTCATGTGTTTCCGTTTGTTTGGCTATTTGTCTCTGTGCTTTATCCGACCTTGGTCTCAACAATTCTCGCTCATATAAACCCTCCTCATTCTCGCTAATTGGACTCCCAGAGATCCACCTGGGGCCTAGTCATGGATCTCTGCAATGAGCCTCATCTTAATTGAAGAGCATGTCACTCGAGTGAAGGGAATTCTAAGTTCTGTGTGCTGGTTCTGTGTATCTGTGAGTATGAGTGGCTTTACGGATTAATATATGATAGTCACACAAAGGCAATTTTTCCTGTCATTTATTGGTTCTTTTTATTGTACATGTTCTAGTTTTCTTCAAGCAAAACTCCCAGACATTGTAGTGGATACATCTAGGGTTATATTTAACCTCTTTTGGGAGTGCCCCCTCCTCCTCATACTAAATAAATAAAATACTATTGGCATGGCAAGCAGATTTTTAAGTACCTAAGATTCCTGCCCCTTGGCACACATATCTTATATGATTCCCTTCCTTTGAGTGTGGAAAGGACCTGTGAATATGATGCGATTGTTGTGATTTAAACTTGAAATAAGCCCTATAGCCTCATATGTCTGAACATCTGGTCCCCAGCTGCCAGTGCTGTTTTGGGAGCTTATGCAAGCTTTAGGAGGTAGGACCTGGCCAGTGGAAGTAGGTCACTTAGAGAAGGTTGTTGAGGAAATATTATCTCTGGTTCCTTTTTCCCATATCTCTCTGGCTCCTGATCTGCCAAGATGTGAGGAGCCTCTGGCACATGGTCCCCTGCTATGGGCTCTGCCATGCCTTTTCCATCACAATAGTCTGAAAACCACAAGCCAAAATATACCTTTCTTTCCTTAAGTTGCTCTGGTCAGATGTTTTGTCACAATGTTGAGAGAAAAATAATTAATACAGATGTCATTCCTGTGATCACATTGTATTGTGACAAAAGTAAAGTGATTTTACAGTTGTAATTAAGGATAAAAATCTACTGATGGAGTTATTACAAAGCAGGTGATCGTGTGTGAGCCCACTTTATTCAAATGTGTTAATGGGTTGGATGTGAGATCCCTGCCCTTCTTCCGAGTTCATGTGATTGAACACTCATTCCCACCTGCTGGTACTATTTTGGGAGACTGTAGAACTTTAGGGACTGTAGCTTTACTAGCATAAGTAGGGTGGGTAGTGGTGAGCCTTGAAGATAATAGCCATTTCTGCCTCCAGTTTCAGCTCTCTGTTTCCCAACTTAGCAAGATGTAACAAGCTTTGTTGCAAGAGTTCCTTCCATTGACAGAACCAATCCAGCCACACCTTTTCAGCAGGATGGACTGACTGACTCTACTTAAACCAAACTGTTAGTTTAAATGATTCTTTCTTCCCTTAAATAGCTGCGGACAGAAATGTGATTATAGTAATATAAAAGTAACTAATAAAAAGTGAAAGTTCATATAAGAGACATTAGAGAACTAGATCTTTCCTGAAGAAGGAGAGAGGTTGCTAACATCAAGGAAGCCAGAACCATGGCCATGCAAGAGAGAGATGTACCCCAAAGGCAGCTTCTAGGAATTGAGAGCAACCCTAGTGACATCCCTTGGGAAAGCAGGGATCTCAGTGTGGATTTCAGACATGTGAAGGGGAAAGTATGGCTTACATTCTCACTCAAGGCAGGATTGAACTGGCCATGGCATGGAAGTGAATTCTACCAATAGATTCATAAACTTTGAAGAGAGACCAAGTTCCAGAAAATGGCATAGTGCATTGCTTCTCTGTACCACTCATTAGGGGCTTTAGCAATGCCATGTTTAGACTACTGACACATGGGAATGGGAAGATTTTTTTCCTCAGCTTTAAATTTATTCCATCAAAGAAAGCACATAGAATTGTTAAATAAATGACATAATGGAGAGTGGAAGAAACAGAAATTCTACATAGACTTTAGACTGATGAAGAGAAAATTACGGCTTATATTCTTACTCATGGAGTGTGCACCAACCACATCCTAAATCCGAAACACATCTCTCCTGGTTGTATGTGCATCATAGAGGCCATGCAGCATATGATTTTTTGCTACAGCAAAGGCCATGTAAGATATCTTTGTTATTTCTTCTAAGAAAAACATAAGATATATCAGAAGTAAACTTCCGATGATATAACTGCTTCTACAAATGTAACAACTTTTTCAAGTATTCCTTTAATTCTAGTTATGTATGGACAAAATCTTTCAGATGTGAGTTACATAAACAGAAATCTATAAAATAACACTTTTATTAGTTTTCATAGTTGTTTATAATCATTAAATGATTTTGTCAGTGAACTGACACATCGAGATTTCCATAGTAATTTTCTATTATTTGGAATCACTGGGACTATTTTAGGAATTTTCTTCTGCTCCTGTAAATAACACTTATTTTTGACACAGAAGTTCACATTTTTCTATTTGCTTAATGATTTCAGGATGTGTTTCTGATAATAGTACTACTGATAAAAAGGGCCTAACTCAGCTCCCCCCCCCATTTTTCCAGTATCCAATCTTCCTGTAGTATGTACTGCTATTTGTTTCTTAACTTCAACATCGTCTTGCTAGTATTAGAAATTTATTTGTAAATGTCTATCTATATTACTTTTAAAAGATAACTTTATTAAGGTATAATATTTCAAACAAGATACACTGTGGGCCCCAGCTAGTTCACCCCTTGCAGTTATGAGCAAATGGTGGGGCCAGTTCTCCTACTTTCACATGCTCAGGGTTGGCTCTCCTACACCTGGACCACCATGGCCATCTCTGCTGTGTTGCCCAGGCAAGGTGTAGGGGCCACTCTCCTGAGTGCTGCAGCTGGTGAGGGACAGCTCTCCTGCTCTTATGACCTCCGGGCCATCTCTCCCACTCACCACAGGTGGTGAGGGGTGGTCCACATCACCATATGGCACATCACCTGTCCACATCACCATATGGCAAATGAGGTGTGGGGCCAGATCTCCCACGTTCACCTTCTTGGGGCAGGTCACCCCCATACCCCTGTCTACAGGGTCAGCTCTGCTGTGCTGCCCAGGGGAGGTGCAGGGCCTACTTTCCTGAGTGCTGCAGCTGGTAAAGGGGAGGGTCATCTGCCTCACCCACCACAGATGGCAAGGGCAATGGGGGAGAACATCTTTCCCTCAATCTTCCTACCATCTACCTAGCTGGGGCAATGCTGGAGAACTCACCCTGGTTGTGAGGACAGGGGAGTGCTGGCAGGATGACCAATCTTGCAACTACCCAGGCCCAGAACCAAGGTTATGAGTTGGCCCACCCCAACATCCACACCATCTGTGATCTGTGGGAGCACATGAAGGGGCCGGTCCTGCAGACCTAAAGCTGCAGGATCTCCATGACACAGGGAAACAACAGGCTATCTAAGAGGAGTCCCAACATTGATAGTGTAGCAGAAATCAGAGGCCTCCAACCAGATCTATTGGGGAATATTATTTTAAGGTATGTTACTTTTGTTTATGTTGCATTTGCTCAACTCTGTGAAACTGTGTTACTGTGCCTATCTAAAACACCTGATGGGCTAATAAAGAGATGAATGGCCAATGATGAGGCAGGAGAAAGGATAGGTGGGGCTGGCAGGCAGTGAGAATTAATAGAATTAGAAAATCAGGGAAGAGAGAAGAAGTAGCTAGAGAAGGAGGAGGACTCCACGGGCCAGTCACCCAGCTACACAACCAGCAATGGAGTAAGAAAGAAAGGTCTACAGAAATAGAGAAAGATAAAAGCCCAAAGGCAAAAGACAGATGCATTAATTTAAGAAAAGCTGGCCAAAAAACAAGCCAAGCCAAGGCTGGGCATTTATAAACCTTAGTGTATGATTTATTTGGGAGTTGGGTGGCGGGCCCCTCAAAACAGCAAAACAAACAACAATACAGATTAATGACACATTGCAATGAATACTTTCAAGTAAAGATATGTGGACAAAAGTGTTTAATGTGTGACTCACTGTGTCACACTGCAGCTTCCTGATGAGATTTTTCCTTTTTATTTATTTTTCTTTTTTGCTCTTATTTTGGGGGAGGTTGCAAAGGCAGAGGGCAGTTACAAAGGAATGGGGAAATGAATGGGATCAAGATGCATGATGTGAAACACACAAAGAATAAATAAAAAGAAAGCTAAAAAAATACACAGTAAAGTCCACCTTATGCTGAAGTTAAGAAATATGTCCTATACATTTTTAAATAAAGTTTTAAATGGAAACACTATTTTAAAAAAAAGATACACTATGAACAATTCAAGAAAGCTTGGCAATTTTATAAGCAGCCACTCAACTTATTACAATCAAATTATAAAGTCTTTTATTTGCTCCTCCTATTTTTTGTGTTCTTGCCCCATGAAAACCACGATCTGCTTTCTGTTTTTACCAGGATGCCCTATAACCAGAACTGTAATAGTCTATACTTTTTGTGTCTGTCTTATTTTGTTTGACAAAATACTTCTGATATTTTTGCTGTGTTGTGTGTATTAGTAAATTTGCTCTTTATGAGCAAGAATTGGTACACCCCATCTTATTCATTCATTGTTTCTTTTTATATAGAACATGTGTGGTGATTTTGGCTCTTGCATGTTATTAATAAAGCTTATCTAAACATTTTTTTGGTGTCTGGGTATGTTTTCAATTTTCTTGGGTATTTACTTAAAAAGTGGATGGCTGGATCATATAAAAGTAGGTATTTAACTTTGTAGAAAAGGTCCAAACTATAACTAAAGTATTTCAACTCATTCATAGCATACAAGGCATGGGTCAGAGTTCATTCTAGCCATCCCACAACTTTACCAAAACTTAGTATTATCCATACTTTTTTTTAAACTATTCTAGCAGGTGAAAATTAATATCTCATTATGGCTTGCCATTTAACTTTGATATGAATTTTAACATGTTTAACATATATTAGTTATACATTGTAATATTTCCATACATGTACACAATATATTTTTATCACATTCCTCTAGCTCTCTCTTGTTTTCCTTTCACTCCTGTTGCTACTCTTCCTTTCTCTTCTCATGACTGTTTTGTGGCTCAATAAGTTTCATTAGAGTTGCATATAAAAGTGTGTGTGTGTGTGTGTGTGTGTGTGTGTGTGTGTGTGTGTGTGTGTGTTTACATGGGCACCACTGGTTATACTATTGAAGAAAATGTGTCTTCCGCTCCCAATATTCATTAACTATCAGTATATCATAATGAAGCCCCATGGGCCCTTCCCCCTTAGCTGCCATTAACTGTCTATATATCCTCTGGAAGGAGGCTGTCTCCTGAATCCTCTCCATGACAAGGTGTTGATGAGTCCAGACTTGTGCAAATCTTGTGCAGGAAATCATGGCTGCTGTTCTTCCTTCAGCTCTTAATGGTCTTTCACTCTCTCTTTCATCATGTTACCTGTGCTTTGGGGGCAGGGATAGAACTGACCCTGTTGTGGAATAGTTTTTTGTACACTGTGAAGATGTGTCACTCTGATTGGTTCTATAAAAAGCTGACCGGCCAATAGCTAGTCAAGATTTTGGGGGCAGAGAGGATACTAGGAAGAAGAAGGGAGAGTCACCAGCCAGACACAAAAGAAGCAGGATGGACAAAATGGAGATGAGGTAATGAGCACTTTGAAGAATGTAGGTTAAAAATTATGGTTTAATTTAAGTTGTAAGAGCTAGTTAGAAAGAAGACTAAGCTAAGACCGTGCTTTCATACTTAATAATAAGTCTCCATGTTGTTCTTTGTGAGTTGGTGTCCCAAAGAAAAATTGGTTTACAAATGATGCCCAAAGTCTGGCCACATATATCCGCTATCCACTTAAGATCTGAGAAAGCTTAAAAAAAAGTTTGGAACACGGAGTCAAATGTTGCTTCCTGATGACCTCTGTCTCTCAGGTAGGCTTGGTGTACAGAGACTGCCTGCAGGCTGGAGCCAGCTGCCAGCACCATGCACCAATGCCATGTGCTAAGCTGAGCTGCTAACACAGCAGTTTAAGATTGTCTCATTTGATCCAAGAATGCTGCAAGTGCTAAGTAAAAACAGATCCAGACAGAATAAAATCCCTAAACAGGTTACAGTGTTTAAAAATGTGCATAGGCTTAAGAAAGAAAACAAAATGGATATAAACAGTCATAGAAAAAAATAGCTTATAAAATAAAAAAAGAATAAGCCACATAGAGTTGGAAAATACACAGGGAGTCTGGATCCTGTGTGGTGCTATATTGACTTTAAATTTTTTGATTGCTGATGAGCAAACAATAGCTGCTGAGAAACATTGGGTTATAAAAAATACTAAATTAAACTAACCTATATATTTTTGAAATATCTTAACTTCAAAATGGAAGTCAAAAATTATGTTACAAAGGAGAAGAAGTTATGCTTTTGTTTCCACAGAAAATGAAAAGCTGTGGATTTGTTCAAGGTCAATAGAGATCAGGTTTGATCAGGGAGATGTCCTGGAAATCCTGGCTACAGACATCAAGAAATAAACCTAGAAAAACTACAACACCAAGAAAGGGGACCAGACACCAAAGAAAATGGGTGGCCTAGACCATTCAGCCTCTCAGAGTGCCTCTGTTGCAATTTCCTCAGAGTTCTACATCCAGAACAGCTTCAAGGCAGTTAGCTAAGATGGTCCAGCCTCAAAGACTACTCCAGTCATGACTACAGATAAGCCTCACACTTTCCCATTGCACAGAGACTGGGCAACAAATGTTATGACTAGTTTTTCCAGGACTTGACCATTATCTCAGTTTTCTCAGGGTCCTCCAAAGATGCCATCACCCCCAGACAACAGGAAACAGTCTAGAGAATACAACACCCACAATCCCAAAAGGTGAGGTGGGTGGTTTTGGGTCATTTGATGGCTTATGGATATTTGCCATCATTTAGGGGGGTTGATTACAAGTTGTTATTGGTCATGGTCAGAGAGAAAGCTAAACAAAGTAGGTTAGATTCAAGGATCTCTTTCTGAAGGGAAAAGAGGGATATAATATAGAAATAATGGGATAAAAGGGTAGATTGTTGAGTCTACTTTTGAACAACTACTAGTATCAAATATTTTACATTGGTATGCATTTATGTATATTAATACATATTTAAGGTTATTTTTATTATGCTGTACATATATTTCTATACTTGTTTAAGATATTATGCCCATGCAGCTCATTTAAAAATGTAATGTCCAATCTTACCACAAGGACACATGTTCAACTATGTTCATAGCAGCATTATTTGTAATAGCCAGAACCTGGAAACAACCTAGATGCCTCTCAACTGAAGATAAAGAAAATGTGGCACATAGACACAATGGAGTACTACTCAGCAGTAAAAAACAATGATATCATGAAATTTGCAGGCAAATGGATGGAACTAGAAAATATCATCCTGAATGAGGTAACCCAGACTCAGAAGGACAAACATAGTATGTACTCACTCATAAGTGGATACTAGATGTAAGGCAAAGGATAACCAAACTACAACCCACAGCTCCAGAGAAGCTAGCTAACAAGGAGGGACCCTAAGAGAGACACATAGATAGCTCAGTGAAGGAGAAATAGATGAGATCTACATGAGCAAACTGGGAGTTGGGGGGGGGATAATGGAGGACAAAGAATGGGGGATGAGAACACAAGGAAATGGGAGGGCTGAGCTGGAACAGGGACAGAGTAGGAGAGCAAGGAAAGAGATACCATGATAAATGAAGACATCATGGGAATAGGAAGAGTCAGGGTGCCAGGGAAGCTCTCAGGAATCCACAAGGATGACACCTTGGACTACTGGCAATGGTTGAGAGGGTGCCTGGACTGGTCTACTCTGGTGACCAATCTAGTGATTACCCTAACTGTCATCATAGAGCCTTCATCCAGTGACTGGTAGAAGCAGATGCAGAGATTCACACTGGGTGCCAGGCTAAGCTCTGGGAATCCAACCAGTGAGGGAGAGGAGGGATTCTGTGGGCACGGGATGTCAAGATTATGATGGAAAAATGTAGAGATGACCAGCCACACTAGTGGAAACCCACGGACTGTGGACTAATAGCTATAGAGCCCCCATAGGACTGGACTAGGCCCTCTGGATACAGTAGACAGTTGTTTAGCTTGAATTGTTTGGGGGGGCTCCCTGGCAGGGGGATAGGGATCTGTCTGTGGTGCATGGGCGGGCACACCTAGGGTGTGACACCTTGCACAGCCTTGGTGCAAGGGGGAGGGGCTTGGACCTGCCTCAGCTGAGCGTGCCAGGCTCTGCTGACTCCCCATGGGAGACCTTGATTTGGAAAATGTGGGGATGGGGGGTTTGGTTTGGGGGGGAAGGCTGAGAGGTGGGAAGAGGGAAGAGGGGTGATCTGTTATAGTTACAGTTTTCTTTGTTACCAAATTTAAAAAATAAAAACTTACATAAGAGACATAAAGTTTATAAGGTTGGGAAACATAAAAGCTTAAGTTGCTCATCTAAAAAGATGTTTTAAGGTCTAAAAAGATATTTTTAGGATGATCATACAAGTTGTGACAAAAAATGGTTTGGGTATAAAACTGTGGACTAAGATTGGATAGATAATATAGTACTTTCTCCAAATTTACCAAATACAAATGGACTGGACATTCTGAATGTAATTCTTTTCTGATAATTGTTCTTATTATATATAGTTTTACTATGTTAGAATTAAAATCCTTTCTTTTTATTTAGATAAAAAGGGGGAAGTGTTGTAGAATAATCTTTTTGCACCTCTGAAAATATGACACTCTGATTTTTTAATGAAAAGCTAAACAGCAAATAGCTAGGCAGAATTTTTGGGGCAGAAAGGATGCTGGGAAGAAGAAGGTGGCATTGCCAGCTAGACACAGAAGAAGCAGAATGGGCAAAATGGAGATGAGGTAATAAGCACATAGACGAACATAGTTTAAAAAATATGGGCTAACTTAAGTTATAAGAGCTAGTTAGAAACAAGCCTAAGCTAAGGATGAGCTTTCATAATTAATAATAAGTCTCCATGTCATTTTTTTGTGAGCTGGAAGCCAAAAGAAAAATCCATTTACACGTCTCATTATGGCTAGATATTTCAATAGTCACTTATTCTCAATACTTATTACTATACTTACTATAGTAAGTCTTGGCAGTTATCATGGTCCAGTGCAAAAATGATCTTCTCTGAACAAAGCAGACAGCAGCAGTAATTCATGGGCATAAATATAATTATACAGAAGAAAATTTGACAGGTTCATCATGTCCATTTAGCACAAACAAAAACTATAGCTTCTGATATGATCCCTATGTACAATTTTGAGGTGAAAAATCAGACTATAAAACTTGAGACACCAAACTTTGCAGAAGAAAGAAAAGACATTAGTCTTTATCATATAAGAAGATATTGAAGTATCTAAATATTTTGATTATTCAGAAATGAAAAGATCACAGACATGCTCACGTTCCTTGGAGACATAGATGAGCTACACAGGAAGGCTTTCATTTAGTCTGTAAAGGCAGGAAAACGTTCCTCAGTAAGCTCCTTTCCTTCCTGTGCTGATAGAGGCTGCATAAACAAATATGAAAGCCACTTCTAGATTATCTTTTATTCAGTAAACCTAGAAATAAAGAGAACAAAGTTGAATATTTACCAGTTTGGGGCTGTAATTTCCCCTTAACTTCTCTGAGGGTCTTGCTGTATTAATGTCTAGATTACAACCAAAGGAGCGGAAAGCCAGTCTTCTGGTTACCCGCGCAGCATGTGAGAGAAGGAAGTCGACAATGACCACGCCCCAAGTCCTTGGACTCCAGTATGCTCCATAGACATTCAAGAGGTGATCCCTAGACTTGAATCTCTACAAAGACAATCCCCTATGCTATGGAAATTATCTTTATTACTTTATGCAAAACTTGATAAAATGTGTAGAAATATGTATGGACTTAATTTTAATAAGATTACCTTTAAAAGACATACACAGGGTGATGAAAGTTACAATATTCAATTCAGGAACTCTTACACACCAGTAAACAGCTGTTGTCTGAAACAGCACCTATGCTTATATGTGTGTGGGATGATACATGGCGTCTTATTGGACTATTGGAAACATAAATGGAGAGAGATTTCAAAGAATAGTGATTTTGAATAATTTGTTTTTTCAGATAAGGTTGAAGTTCAACCAGTAACCAGTATGGAAGAAATTGGTGTCATGAATTATTTGAAAGCATATCATTATCATTGCCCACTCATATATGTCTTTCTTATTGATTTCTGGTTATATTTTTAACTAAAAGGAATTTGAGTTATATACCTTGGTCAATCTCTCTGGGGGTTATAGTCAAAGCACATAGATTTCATATTGCTCCATTCTTTGTCCCTATTGGGACCATATTTTCAAAATTCAATCAAATGACATGTCTTTCTTCAAGTAATCTAAACACTTATAAATCCTCCTTATCTATTTCCTTCAAAATTCTTAGTTTTTTTTTTAATTTAAGTACTGTAAGCTGATTTAAAAATATGCAAAGTGTGAGATAATTGTAGGGTTACTATGTCTACATCTCAATGATGCTTCATATCTTTTTTGTATAAATGAAAACACTGTTTCCATTTTGGTGTGTCTTAGAGATTCTTCCAGGCCCATATGTACTAAGTCTTTCTTTTCAACAGCTGACTAGTGTTCTTTACCATAGATGGACTTTATTGGATTTAACCCAGATCCTTATTGATGTATCATGGCACCATTATTCAGCTTAAAGAAATGGCACTTTATTGCCATTTTTTTCAAATTTAAGGAATTTCTACTGAAAAGCTAACACCATACATATGCTCTCTATTTTCAATATGCTTTTCCTTTTCATTTGTAGTGTTTGAAATGTCTCAAGGCTCCATAGTAGAATTCTGGGTCTAAATCCCCCTGGAGTCTTCTCTGAAGTATTCACCACTCTGAGGCATATGCTTCAACTTATATGTTTGGTGTCAATAGTAACCTTACAATTATCTCACACTTTGCATATTTAAAAAATGTATATCAGTGCATGGCATGCACACAACACTATCCACTAAAGCTTCTCACAAAAGGTATTATGTGAGTATGCATGAAGAGGTGCATGTGTGCATGAATGTTTGTCTATGTACATGGGAGGTAGTTCTGTGTGGTTCTATTTGAATATTTTATAAGATTTTACTTGTATTATACTACAATAAGCTACACTCTAAACAAGAAAATAAATGACTAAAGTACATGTACTTTCTTCCACACAAGGTTACAATATGATAGTAGTGGATATCATATCCATTACTTGAAGAAGAGAAAAATGTAAATAAACTTTTATTATTTTACCCTTCACTATCCATTGTGCCTCACACAGTCAGAGAATGAGGCAGGGGTTGCACATTTTTGATTTGTTAGAAGCTATGAATTTTGTGCCTTAAAATGAAAATGTGGGACAAATGATACTAGTTAGCATATTAGAGATACAGTATATATTTTCTACCTTGGTTATTTGCTTTCATCAGCAAATATGGTCACTAGCTGAAAATGCTTTGTGAGTCAGGCGAGTGTGAGAAAATGTGGCACCCAGCTCTACACCAAATGGAAGCTTTCTGACAAGGCAGTGTGTCCAACTTTTGCTAGATGAACATTCCTTCTGAAGCATCCAGCAAAGTCACTTAACATGAAACGCAAAATGGGATCACCCACAGTGGCTCCTGGATCCCACCCAGACTGTGCGCCCTGTGGCAAAGTTTTCTGCAACACAAGCTCTTTGAGGAGGACATGTGTGGAAGATGGAAGGCAGCACAGACTATGCACCAATCTGAAATGAGATCACTGCAAACAGGGTGGGCAGAAGAAACACTGTGATTTAGTATCAAATGATGGGCTATGCAAGTAGACTGCTGGGAAATCAGACACCTTGGCCACATTCCTTTCAAGCCAAGAGTTCTGAAGAAAAAGAGAAAAATGAACCAAGGAAAAAAATGTTGGAAGTTTTAGTTTGATAGAGGAATATTAGTGGACAGGTGTTGCTTCTGGTAACAATCTGCTTGTCAATGGCTGTGTCATCGGGAGAGTCATCACCACCAACAGTGTGAGTGTTAGGCACAAAGTGATTTTATATAGTCAATAGTGAATACGTCTGTAAATCTTCCATTTGTGTGAGGAACAGTCACTGTGTAGTCACAGTGTTTACTTTGGTTGAGATTTGTAATTATGTCACATTTTGAAACTTGGGGAAATGATTCTACATTAATAATTTCCAATGTAAAATAAAAACACAAGCCATCTGGATATTATCAAAATGTTATGTAAAGGCAATGATGCCATTTACTGCATAGAATCAATTTAGCACAGCAATAAAACTACACACATATGCAAGTATAAGGTTTGAAAAGCCTGCTATTCTTTTCCGTAGAACTTTTCATTTAAATTCTGCTGCCATTGCTGTGCAGTAAATTCAGTTGTCACACAGCTATAGCTAAAGTGCTTTTTATTTGATGTAATCCTACTGCATCATTAAAATATCAGTATTTTTTATGTTTTGCAAATATTTGTGGATACCATTATAAGCAGCACAAAGCATAGCGCAGTAACAAATGCCTATTTTATGGTCACTGTCAGACTATATATTGTATACTGCCCAAATATTGCCAGTAACCTAGACTTAAATTATCACAACCACAAGTCCATGAAACACAAGACACATATATAATATCCCTTAGTCCACACACTGAAATGTTAGAATTTAAAATTCAGGCTATCAATTCAAGCAGAAAATGCTGTTTTCTAGAGGAATTTTTTAAAAAAAAAAGAGGAGAAAAAGCATAGGAACAAAGGTAGAGGCTGAGTTTGTTGAAAATTCTAGCCCTGAAAGAAGCATTGTTTGTCTGCAAAGAGGAAGCAGGTGAGGTAGGAAGTGAGAAAGTGTGAAAAGCTGCTTTGTTTTTGGTCATTGTGTCTTATCATTATTACAATTAGGAGAGACATTCAGATTTAATAAACAATAATTGGTTTATGATGTTAGAGATTTTTTTCTCTCAACTCACAATTCTCCTCAAGAGAATCCAGAGATGCTAATGTTTCACAGTGATGAAGTGCCCACATCATATGGTTCATTACTAATATGGAGCAAATTGTCTCTAAGTTGTTTAGGAATGCAGACAACTAAGTGAAGTGCAACAGGGAAAAGCTCTGAGCTCCACTCAAAACTGGAAGGATTGTGTATGTAACCAAGCAGAACTAGTGAAGAGGGACTGTGACAGATTTAATTTACTGCTAAATATTTCTTTCTTCTAACAAATTTGTTACCACTTACGTGAATTTGTAAATGACAAAATGACGCATATGCACTACTTTCTTTCTGTAGAAGCTTTTTTGATGGGGAAAGAATAGTTTTCACTGATTACAAATGACAATATTAATCATAAGATGGTATCAGGACAAATGTGTAAGTCAATTTGGTAGAATAATTGGCTCACTGTTGGTCTTCTTCACTGAGGTCCTGGACAGAGATCTATCCAGAGGAAGAATTTTCCTTTTCCAATGCACTTGTGTTCAAATGTTGTGGTTGGAGATCAAGTCCAATCACTAATCATGAAAGAGATTTCAAAATTGCATACAATCTGCTCTGTAATGCTTTATTTTTACTTCTCATTACGTCTATTGCAAATTTCAGGGGCCTCTTTTATTCTCTCCTCTGATAGAGATATGTCCAATCAGCAGATGATTGTTTTAAATTAGCTTCCCCACTGAGAACTTCTGAAAACAAAAGCCAATTCAGAAATTTACTTTTGACTCTCTCATGAAGCATTGCACTTGTATTGAATTTATGACAATGTTATGAGTTGCCTTGACCAATAATTACCAATTAATTAAAAGTTGCAGAATTAGTTGGAGAGTATTTTTCCCTCACATGGAATAAATTGTGTTGTGGAGAATTAATGTGGGGATCCTAAGACTTATATCTATTCCTAATAACATAGTTTTTAATAAAAATATTATTTCAGATTAGAATAGGACAAAATGAAAGAATAATTCTTATTTGTATAAACAAACAGAATTGATATCTTTCTAAAGATTTAAAATGATGCCAGAATTATTTAAATGAAAGCCACTGAAGAAATGTTCAATAAAGTAGGCTGCAGATAAAAATTTCAATTTGAAGAAATTTCAAACAAAATAAAATCTTTTTTTTTTCTATTTTAAGGAGACAATTTAATTTCATTACAAAGACTCAGTAGGATTTGGCTGACTGAATTTGGACATAGTTTGCAAATGGGTCCATTATGTGGCAATGGAGATGCAATATTGTGATTTCCCAGTGGACAATGTTCCATTTCTGAAATTTCTTTTAAAAATGTTTTTAAATCTAATTGGGACCCTAGGGAGAATAATGAAAGCAATTTTTAATTGCAGTTAGTTTCAAAACAATCCATAGGACACTTTTTAGAGTTTTTTTTTTAAAAAACTTTTATTGATTCTTTGTGGATTTCACATCATGGTTTCCAATTCCATTTATTTCCCCCAGATCCAAACTAAATTTAAAAGAAAAACCAAAAAACAAACTAAACAAACAAGCAGAAAGAAAAGAAAAGGAGAAGAATCTTGTCATGGAAGCTGTAGAGTGGCCTGTTGAGGCACACAGTTTAACTTTTAGTTCATTCCTCTTCCCTTGCCAGTGTTGTTGGTGTGGCTCCAGGCCTCTGGTTTCTGCTACACCACCATAATGGGCTCTCTGGGACTGCTATTGGATATCCAGTTGTTCTGTGTCACGGAGATCCTGTTGGTTTGCATCTATAGGTTCGTCCCCTTTACATATTCCAACAGTTTGTAGATTCAGTGGATGTTGGAGTGGGCCAACTTATAGGCCTGGTTCTGGGCCTGAGTGATAGGTGGATTGGTCAGCCTGGCAGCACAAAGCTGCCAAGGTCACTACCCAGGTGACCTCTCCCTCACGGCCTCAGCTAGCTCACCCAATGCAGGCTGCAGCAAGGAACCGGGCCAGTTCTCCTGCTCTCAGTTCCCCAGATCCGGGTCACACTCACTCACATCACCAGAGCCAGGTCTACTGTTTTGCCCATGCAAGGTTTAGAGTTTTATTTATGTGATATTTTGTATTTATGACATTAAAATAGATGTGACTCTAGGACTACCAATTTTAAAAGATTTAGATTCATTTCCTAATTTCTGTGTTTTGTTATATTCAGTGTTATCAGTGAGAATGGGTTTAAAAATATCAAAAATTTAAAGCTATTTTAGATAGAGACACTTAGTTTGTGGAGAGAGGAAGAGTTTTATATTTCAGTTTTTACCTGTCTGAAAAGTTACAATTCTTTGTGTGTTGTTCTGCGTTGCTTTCTATAGTCAGTGATGAAAGTAAAACTGCTATGTGGGATTATGTAGTATTTCTGTGGTCTTTATACTTTGTGTTAACCTTTAAAATGTTAATAATAAACTTCATATTAAAATAATATAAACATGTAGAGTATGAAAAATTGAACAGTCATGTTACTTTGTTTTTTTGGGCCATATCAAAGAGCAGTTTATGCAGGTCCAAATATTCTGATTTTTCTTTTTAGAAAAATTTTACATTTATTCATTCATTTACTTTGTGTGTGGCGAGGAGGGAAACAGTAGACACAGCCAGGGTGTAAGTGTGGAGGTCAGGAGCAACCTGCACGAGCTGGCTCTCTTTTCACCAAGTGGTGGGTTTCCAGGGTGGAACTGAGGTTGTCAGACGTGGTGGTCGGAACCCTTACTCGCTGAACTCTCTCACTGGCCTCGTATCTTTAAAATATTCTTCTTGTTGTTGGCATTTGTGTCACTTCTTACAAAGTTCTGTGTCTGACATGGTGATGCTCACAGTTTCGCTTTAGGAGCCTGCATGCTTTCTGCTGATTTTCTCTAGTGGAAGGTGTTGCTGAGCTGGAGGTTTTCTCCGTAGCTGCCCCTCACTGACTGTTTGGGAGCTCACTGCCAGAGGAAGCTGAAAGCAAAGGATAACCCCACAGAGATTGCCTGTGTTCTGTAGCTTTAAGGATACAGGATTTTCTCAATCAACATGGTTTCATTTAGAATTTTTGTTTGTTTGGCTTATCCTTCTGGTCTGCCTTCACATGCAATGTGATATATCTGCAACAGACATCAAAGTTTCTTCTGGTTCTAAACACCCATTCAGATGTAATTAAATTGTCTTTTTTATTTTTTTCTTCCATTCCTCAATTCATGTTAATACCTGCAAGTGTTTAGAAATATTGTTAATCTTTCCATGCACTAAAATATGATTTCTGTATAAAAATCACTGCCAACTTTTAAAGATAACATTCACTTTTGTACATATTAGGAATATAAATATTGCTTTGCTTCCAAGATATAGTTTTGTTGACAAAAGTAATGCAATTGTAGCTTGTGTTTAAAAGATGTCAAAATGACTAGTCATTTTGGAGAATTGGAGAAATGTTAGCTAAAACAATGGACCGATTGAATATTTCATTATTTCAAAGAGTTGTAATATTAGACTGATAAGTGATGGGAACAGATAAGCAATGGGAAATTTTAATATTAAATAAATGCTGAAAGTAATTAAAAACAAGATTATCATCTAAGTTTATTTTTGCCTTAATCAAAACATAGAAAAATTGGTGGAAAATTTTATCTCATGTGGTAAGTTTGGCAAAGCTGATACTGGACATTATGACAGAAGATGTGTTTTGCTTTATTCATATAACTTTCAAGATAAATATATAATCATGTCTGTATCTTTGTTTAGTTGTTTGTTATTGTAATTATGAAATGCTTTCTGGAAAGTAGTAAGCAGAACAAATTTTAGTTTAGATTAGTTTAGTTTAGTTTAGATTTAGTTTAGATTAATTTTGAGATGCATTTTTAGTGAATATTACTATCTTTTTGCTTCATTAATCCCTGTGTTCTTTATACAAATGATAGATAATATTATGAAGGATCAAATATCTTTTTCCTAAAGATGAAAACTGGAAGTCATTTACCTTTATATCACCGTGATTTTTATTTTCACTATTATTTAGCCCTAATCTTAAAGTATAAATCTTTGATTATTGAAAATGTTGAGAAGACATTACTTGTGGTGATTTGTAGTGCATAATTCTCTGTGCTTTAGAAATACAGAGATTGTGGTTCTTAATTCAGAGTTTAGTAAGCTATTTAACTTGTATGTCATTTAAATCAAGCACAATGCAAGCTAAATTTTAAAGTAAATTAATTGTTTTATTCTTTAAAAAGAAAGTTACACTTTTGGTGTAGTGTCTTCAGCACTGTTTGAATTTTAAATAAAAACCAGGTTATTTTCTATATTTCCCGAAATAAATGCACTTTGGGTGTCATGCAGTCTTACTACACAGCCCATATATTAACTTTCTAGATATCTGATTCAAATTTGACATGTAATTTCCATTTTATGTTAGACTTATAGATTATTAGAATTATGGACAGAAAAAGAATTTAATCCTGAAAATTTTAGTTTTTTAATGTTTTCCCTCTTGTTTACACAAAAAGTTGCATGGTTCTGTAGATTCCAAAAATACCCTTCCATTAACTAAAGGGTTATAAATTGAAAACAAATTATTCATTAGTTACGTGAAGGCCTACTTTATGCTGCTTCTTCAGATCTATTGGAAGTAAAGAACTCTGTTGCTGCTCTTAATCCCTCAGTTTGTTTGATAAGATCAGGTGCATACTTACAAATATGAGCTGGATAAAACCAAAGGCAGGTATAAGTCAAAATAGCCACCTCTCTTCCTTAGTCTGAGTATTTATATTAGGAAGACAGCAGATGAAGAAGATGTCTCGGAGAAGGTGGTATCTAACATTTGAAGGACTTGTGGAAAACATCCAAGCAGAGGGCACTTGTGCTGTGGGTCTTGCAGGCAGAGGAAGGTCATATACACACAAGGGTACAGAGAAAGAATAGATGTAATTTGAAGCTACCTGCCCTGCCCGAGTATGGAATGTGAAAGCAAAGGATGTGAAGCTGCGGAAATAGTGGGTAAAAGAAACTGCTTCTTACACCATACTAAACACCCCATTTTTGTTGTTGTTTGTTTTTGTTTTGTTTTTAAATTGAAGGACTAGACTGCTAAGATTTTAAGCGGGAAACGTAAGAAACATAAATTTCTCCAACAAGATGAATGCAGTGGGGCAAGACTGGAATCGGAAGACAGGTTTTAATATGATTTTAAGAACTCCAGTGAGATAAAACATTAGTTCCAGAAGTGGAACTGGAAACAGAAGAGAGGATAGGCTTGAAACCACTTCAGTGGCTAAAATAATACTTAGGGATCTCTCTTGAAAAGGTAACAAACATATATTCTGATTTACTTCAGCCTTGATGCTTAAAATTGTATATAAAATGTTATGATTATTTTCAGGGGAGGAGTCTGGATTTCCTTTTACTCAGTATTTACATGATGTCCTGTAGCTGTAATTTGTCCTTTTTCATTGCTGTGATTGACAGCCTTGCGTAAGTGTATGACAGTTTATTTAACTTAGCTCTATTGATTGGCCCTTATAGTTTCATTGTTTTTGTGTTAATTTAATGGTACATGAATATGTTCATACATGTTTTGGGTACACTAGAATTGGTTTGTCAGTCATGGCTTACAAACATGTGCAACATTAGATGAATTAGATCCATGTTACGGTTTATTTCTATGCTGAAGAACATGTCCCTCACTCACAAACAGGTGGAACTTTAAATCCCTAGTTTTGGCCAATCAAATGGGCGTATGTTGGTGTTACTTTGCATTTCACAGATGATGTTGTGGAATGCTTGCTGGCTTTTTGGATATCTTCTTCTTGTACCTACTTACAAATCACAATCTCTGGCACTTTCTTATTGTTTCTAGGAATCAGGTTTTATTCTAGATACAAATCCTTTCTTGGGCAAATGTTGAAAAATATCTTCTTCTGATCTCTGATACTATTCATTCTGTTATTTGTGATGTACCCATGATGAACAGAAGTTCTAAGTATCAATGAGATCTGTTTCATTGGTCTTTTCTTCTGTAACTAATGTTTTTTGTATCATATTTTAAAATATTTGCCTATCCCTGTCACAAGATTTTTTTGTATTTTTCCTGTCATAATCTGAAATTGGCTTTCATGTGAGGTTTGACAGTCAAGAGCAAGTGCATCCAGCATTTGAAAGTGCTGCCTCTTATTTTGCCTTTACTGAATATGTTATCAACAGTTTTTTGAAAATGCCTTTCTCCCCATCACATTTCAGTGTCACCAGCATTCTGAGTCAGGAAGTCATACTACGAGCAGGTCTCTTCTGTTTAACTTTGTTCCGCTGATCCATCTGTGCATCTTTATTTTAAAAGTATATTATCTTTTATCATGAAATTATGAAGTCCTAGTGTCTGATGTATACATCTTTTTCACATTATCGTTGCATATGTCTTTCTTTCCTGCCTTTTTTGTTTACTATTTCAGGAGATTGAGATTAGAGCTTCACAGGTGCTAGGGGAGTGCTTTCTCACTTAGCTTCATTTCCTGCATTTCCATTTCCACATTGAAGTCTATGATTATATTGCCAATTTCCCTAAACTTGCAAAGACTAATGTAGTTTGCAATCATATTCATTATGTGAATGACTGCTGGCTTTCAGGCTAGGATTTATAGGAACAAAGTTGTACATTTTTGTGGTGATATTGTGTTCCCCAAAATATTGTGCACCCTAATAAACTTATCTGGGGTCAGAGAACAGAACAGCCATTAGATATAGAGGCCAGAAAATGGTGGCAGACACGCCTTTAATCCTATCACTTGGGAGGCAGAGATCCATCCAGATCTCTGTGAGTTCAAGGCCCTACTGGAAACAGCCAGGCAAGGTGACTCACGCCTGTAATCCCAGGAAGTGAGCCTTTAATCCCAGGAAGTGATGGCAGAAAGCAGAAAGGTGTATAAGGCATGAAAACCAGGAACTAGAGTCTGGTTAAGCTTTCAGGCTTTCGAGAAGCAGTTCAGCTGAGATTCATTCTGGATGAGGACACAGAGGCTTCCAGTCTGAGGAAACAGGATCAGCTGAGGAATTGGCAAGGTGAGGTGGCTGTGGCTTGTTCTGCTTCTCTGCTCTTCCAGCGTTCACTCCAATAACTGGCTTCAGGTTTGATTTTATTAATAAGACCCTTTAAGATTCGTGCTACACATTTTCTTTTCTCATTGCAAAGTACTCCTGACATCATTCCAGGAAAAGAATTTCTGATCTTGGCACAGATCAATTGTCTTAAAGTTTCTCAAAATATACTTCACTGTCACATTTTTTTTTGTCCTTTGGTTATTGTTGTTTAGAAGACTATTTCTTAAGTTCTAACCATGAATTTCATTCTCATCTTGACTTCATGTCTGGTGCAGAATTTGTCTCCAATATTTTGAAATTTGTTGGACTTGCTTTATGGCTTTGTATCTGGGCTATTTTGGTAAATTTTTTTCTGTGTATTTGTCAGACCAATGAGTTTTATTTGATCAATCATGTTCGAATCTATAGAGATAGTGGTTTTTTTCATGTTTTTTCTATAAGTCACTGAGAAGCAAGTAACATATCTTGTGATGATGAATTTATTTTTCCTTTTAATGTGAATTTATGTCTCACATGTTATGGATTGCTCTATCTTTCTGCTAAATCAAGTCTTTACTAGGGTTGCTATGAGGTACCCTTCTCTATTTTCAATAATTCCTGTTTTCCTAAAATTTACCTTGTTTCATTTAGCTGTTAGGTAGCATATCTCTTTTATCTTTCTATTTTGAAAAATTTGATGTCATAATAATTAAGATATGGTTCTTCTGAAAATTGTATGTATTATATATCATACATGATATACATATAACATCATGTACATATAGATATATACATATCTGCATATAATACCACTCAGTCATATCTTAAATATAATGGCATGAAGTTTCAAAATACATACATGTTATAATCTAATTAATTTATGTGATTAGGTTAAAAGTTATATGCTATGTATATGGTATGATATGTTACGGTAAATTAGAGAGTATTACATTTTCTCTCTCTCTCTTTCTCTCTTTGTGTGTGTGTGTAGGGGGTGGTTGCTGAGGACTGGCTTTAAGGCTTGTCTGACACTAAAGAAACACTTTGCCACTAAGCTATATTCCCAGACCTCAATTTTCATCTATTATTAGTTTCTTGAGTCAGAGTCTTATGTAACTCAGGCTGACTTTGAACTCCTGATTCTTCTGGCTCCACTGCGTAAGGCTGAAATTACAGGTGTATGTCACCACACTCAGATCAATTTTCATCTCTCTTTTTCCCTCCAGTATTACATTTTATATTAAGTACTAATGTTTGCTGTATTCTAGGTGCATGGAGCATAATTTCTGACATACTTTGGCTTAAATGTTCCATTTTCAGAAGCACATTTTTTGTCATATGTTCCTTTACTTTTTTTCATTTTTGCACTTATTTAGGTAACAGATTTCTTTAATTACTCTGCTTTTTCTGTATTTTAGCTGATGACACATTGCTTATTAATTACTCTAGCTTATAATATGCACCTGTGTCTTGCAAGAGCCACTGACATTATATTCTAATCAGGCTTCAATTTTTCATACAATGCAAACAACTTGAATGCCTTAGGTCCCTTATTAGTTACTTTTTGTGCTGTTGCCATGAGTTCACCTCTACATTTGTGTGGACTCTGCGATGCATTGTTACTTGCTTTAAGAACGGATCCATGAAGATTGGCTTGTACCTCACCAGCATTTGGTGTTTCTTTGTGCATAGCAACCCATCCATCATTTTTATTCTGTCAGAAAGACTTACTTAATATTTCTTTTATCAAAATATTCTGACTAGGAAGTCTCTCAAATTTTGTCTAAATACATTTTTATTTTGCCTTACTATTAGACAGCTATTTTCAGCCCTCAGAATATAGGTTGGCGGCCACTTTTCTTTATGTAGCAGAGAAGTTTCTGCTGAAACATCAGGATTCTGTCTTACTATGACTTCTCTTACAAAAATATTCCCAACCATTGGTCACTTCACCAGTGTGACTCAGTTTGTGTTCTTCTTGCATGGTTATGGAGTTCTTGAATTGATAGATAAATTATTGTATAATTATAGCCACCCCACCACCACCACCATAACTGGTCTGATACTTTCTGTGTTGTCCAGACTGTCTCCTTAGTGCTAAGATTACAGTCACGTGTCACCACGCCCAATTTTCAGTTCTGTTTTTAGTTTTATAATTGTGCTTTTCAGTTCTTTTTTTTTTTTTTTTTTTTTTGGTTTTTCGAGACAGGGTTTCTCTGTGTAGCTTTGCGCCTTTTCCTGGAACTCACTTGGTAGCCCAGGCTGGCCTCGAACTCACAGAGATCCGCCTGGCTCTGCCTCCCGAGTGCTGGGATTAAAGGCGTGCGCCACCACCGCCCGGCGGCTTTTCAGTTCTTATAAGTTCCATTTGATTGTTTTCTCAAAGATTCCAGTATTCTGACAGTACACTCTATTTTCCCCTTTTCTTCTTTTTGGGTAGCCATTCAACAGAGTAGGGGTCTCTAAGCCCCTCCCCTGCTGTGCTTTTTCTTAGAAATAGTAAAAATAATTATTTTAATGACGGTGTTCTGTAACTCGTGTATTTATATTACCTCTTGATGCACTTTATTGTTTGCCTTTTCTTTTGGTTTTACTTATTGAGTCCTGATTAATCTCATACATTTATTTATTTATTTATTTATTTATTTATTTATTTATTTATTTATTTATTTATTTGACAGGCTCTCACTATATAGCTCTGCTGGCCTGAAACTCACAGATATCAGCTTGTTTCTGCCTCCTAAGTGCTAGGATTAAGTTGTATATACCATACACAACAAACCATAAAAGCTGTGGATGGTGTTATCTTCCTGCATATAGGAATTCACTTTCTTCTGACAAGATGATAAAATAAATACTTATTTCATCACACTGATTTGGCTGAGTTGTAACTACTTGCAGTTGGCTACTATTCCTATGGTATCATTCTTTCTCAAAAAAGACCAAGACACTTCTTTGGAGAGCCCTGAGTGCCAACTTTTGTCTTTCAAATACTGTGAGAGTAATATACGTTCAAATACTACATGAGTCTCTGTCTTGTTTTTCAGTTACTAGACGTCCCTCTCTCCCTCTCTCCCTCCCTCCCCCTCTTCTCTCTTTCTCCATTCTTGCTTTTTTAAATCTGGTCTTGTGATTTGACAAGAGGTCCTGAGAAGGAAAGCTGCTGTGAACATGAAGATCATCACTTAAAAGTCTAGCTGTACTGATCACTCCTAGTTATTTTACAGTGATATTTTTGGCAATTTTTTTCTCATGTTATAATTGCATCAGTTAGAGTTTTAATATCATATACTGCATATGTTGTTTTGAGGCACCAAGTGGAAATGTTCATTAGGGTGGTATATAAGAGAAAACTCAAGACTAACATTTATGTTATAGCTAGGAATATTAAAAGTCATCATAATATAAAAGGTTCCAGAGAATATTGTAAATGAATCTCACAAAGAATATGTAGAGTCTGTAAAAGCACCTGAGGAGTTATTATATAAAATGTGGTATCTGAGGAGTGTAAGAAAAGTAGTCTTTTTTTGTTTGTTTGTTTGTTTGTTTGTTTGTTTTTCCGAGACAAGGTTTCTCTGTGTAGATTTGCGCCTTTCTTGGAACTCGCTTTGTAGACCAGGCTGGCCTCAAACTCACAGATATCTGCCTGCCTCTGCCTCCTGAGTGGAAAGTAGTCTTATTTGTTAGAGGAAGTCTAGAGAATTATAACATCATTAATAATAAGAAAGGAGTTTCAGAAGGTGCCAGCCAGTCTAGTTAAAAAATATTCACTACACCACATGGAAAATCTATATTTGACTTTGGAAAGAGATACTTTAGAAATATCCTACAGTGATAAGTTAAAGCAAGTGAAAATACTGACTGCACTCATATTTGAGACACTTAGTTTTGTGAAGAAAGGAGAATAACAATTAAAAAACGATTGTAAGAGAAGTACCATCAGAAAGTAAGAGGCAATGCCTAACAGAGGACTGGGGCCTGCTCAGGGCACAGTATTTATCTATTAGACTAAATACTAAGATGAATCATTCTTGAAAGCTGACTGGGGTAAAGTTGAGAAAGGGAATATCAGTGGATAGAGATCCCCAAGATATTGTGAGGAAACATGAATGAACTGAAAAAGTTAATTCTTCTAGTAATACAAGAAAGATGTGAATGACAGGGATGAAGATTTGTAGGTGTGTGAATGGAGCAGAAAGTTGAGGATGTTTTTGGTTTTGTTTCCTTAGAAAGAGGGATGGATAATGCTTGGAAGAGGTTGACCATGACCACTAGAAAGTCTTCTTGGTTAGCTTAGGAGAATTTAAAATCAAAATCATGTTTCTCAGTTAACATTCCAGCATGGAGGGGGAAGGACTTCATGACCCTTCAACTCCTAATTGAGGAGGTATGTACCTTTAATGGCTTCTGTGAGAGGAAGTCTTTTTTTTTTTTTTTAAGAGTGTGGCTCCTTATAGGTCAGTCACTCTCCAGTGTATGGTCCCATGCCCAGAAGTAAAGGGACAGCACAAATTGGAGTTGACAGGTTGTATTTTTTTTTAGATTTATTTAATTTATGTCTGTGAGTGTTCTGCCTCGATGTATGTGTACTATGTGTGTCCCTCATGCCTGCAGAGATCAGGAAAGGTGATTCGATACACTGGATAGTTAAGGATGAATGGGAACCACCATGTGGCTTCTGGGAACCAACCTGGGTCCTCTGCAAGAGCAACAAGTACTCTTAACTACTGAGTCATCTTTCCAGCCCCCTTGTGGATTAATAATAATAATGATAAAAGAAGACATGAAGTAGGTGGATAGGGAGGTGGGGGTGCCTTTGGGATGAGTTCAACGGAAGACTTTAGAATGAATATAATCAAAATACTTTGTATAAAACTCTTAAAGAATTAATAAAACTATTTTAGAAGATCATGACATTACCATGTCTAATTTCCATTTTTATTATACTTCAAGTTTACAGGAAACATGAATTAATGTAAAACACACTTTCTGGAAGCCTAAATATGTAAGTCAAGAGAGAAATTATAGTAAGTTCCAATATTTACACTAGCCTCCAAAAGAAAAAATATTACTATTAAATTATTACTTTCTTCCTTTTGCTGTCATCCATCTTCCCTTTGTTTTCCATTTTCTAAAGATGGTGTACATTGATATATAAAATTTATATGTACATTGTTATAAAATTTAAAACATTTGCTATTAATGTATTTATTCATAAACACTATATGATGTTGATGCTCTTCAACTTTTCTTAATATTGCAACTTTAATCATAATCTTTTGTTATATTATCATATTAATTCATCTAAATCACTAGTTTTAGCTAATATCATTGTTTGAATACAGGTAAGAACATTAGTCCTCAACAGTGATTGGATTACTTCTACTTTTTTGCTATTATAAGCAGGGCTTCACTGAACTCCTCTGTACATGGATCTGTCCACAAGAGTTCTTTTATGGTACTGGTACAATTTCTACCATTTTGGATGTATGTGTTGTCACATTTTTTGAAATTGCTAAGTTGCTTGCTAAGAAATTGTGAATTTATAATGGAGCCAAAATATACTTATATGGTGTGTGTGTGTGTGTGTATGTGTGTGTGTGTGTGTGTGTGTGTTTAGACACACACACACAGAGAGAGAGAGAGAGAGAGAGAGAGAGAGAGAGAGAGAGAGAGAGAGAGAGATTTACTTATCATTATAATATTTGGAAGGGCAAAATTAGATGTTTGGAGTAGTCTACACTTAATTTCTATTGCTGAGTGACTGAGAACATTTACTGACAAGTTTAAAGAGGTAGCAAAGGAAAGGAATATGTGTTGATTGAATGGAAATGGAGGGTAAAGGGACTGGGCATTTCATTGTAGTCAAAAGTAAATAGAGGAAAGTATGAAAGAATGTGGAATGGTGATGCTAAATATTTCAGGGTACATCAGTTGCACTAAGCATTAAGTACAAACATGTACATCAGAAATAAAGTGGAAGGAATTAAATAGACTAGAGCACTAAAAGAACAGGGAGGATGAATATTAAATATATCATGGACAATAACCATTAAATTTGTTCAGGACAATAGTGGGACTCTACCCCAGATTATGGTACAAGTTTTAAGTGTCCTTTTCTGCCAGGTAGCAGATGGGATGCAGACCCTGCAAGCTCAGTACAGCAGCATGTGATCTTTGTGTAAAGAAGTTGAGAGTCTTCTTTATTTTGACAGAGTCTTTATTTTGGCAGAAAGAAAACTTTGGAATAAGGAATGCTTGAAATTAAGACAAAAGTGTTAAAGATGCGGTGGCTATCACATATGTTCAGTCTGAGAACCGGTCAGGGCTGAGTTAGAGCAGATGGTAAGGAGGAAGGGACTACAAATAACAATTCATGTCACATTTTGCCTTATAATTTGATGCTTTAGCATCAGCAGGGACTCGTTGCTCAGTTGGGATCTCCATGACACATTTCTATGCTTGTGAAGGAGTCCCTCCTGGAAGCTGTTGATGCTGCCCTATGAAGAAGATATGTGAGATACTTGGGAAGATACATGAGCAATTTCAGGGCTATAGGGCTTTCTGATTTGCCTCTCTCCACTGGAAATTCACACACATAGGCCTGTACTAATAACGAAGCTCTAAGGCATACAGTGCCTGACTTGAAATTTGAATTTACTAAGAAGTTTGGTAAACTGAGTAGCACTACAGGAAAGGTGGGTGTCTTAACCAGTGTTCTATTACTGTGAAGAGACCCCATGACCAAAGTAACTCTTATAAATGAGAACATTTAATTGGAGATTGCTAACAGTTTTAGAGGTTTAGTCCATTATCATCATGGCAAGGAGTATGGCTGCACAAAGGCAGACATGTTGCTGGAGAAGTAGCTGAGAGTTCTATATCCAGATCTGCAGGCAGCAAGAAGAGAGTGAGACACTGGAATTGACTTGGGCTCTTGAAACCCCAAAGCCCACTCCCAGTGACCTATATCCTCCAAAGGCCACACCCACTCCAACAAGGCCCTACTTTCTATTCCTTTTCAAGTAGTGCTAATTTCTGATGACTAAGCATTCAAATGTATAAGCCTATGGGGGCCTTTCTTTTTCAAATCATCATAGTGGGGTCTTCCATTCTGAAGGCGGCTGTTCACTCCAGGCAGATGCTGTGGAATCAAATGTCATCATAGCTCTATCTTGAAGGATATTTTCTTCTTCCTTCATCTTTCTTTTTAGTAAAGCTCAACTGTGTTTCAAGTTGTGTCTTTCATGTCTTTGGAGTTTAATTTTCTTGAGTATAGACCAATGATAGCATCATTTCTTTATGGTTGAAAGTGGAACAACGTAATACAGGTATAAGCCCCCCAACTTGGGAATCTGGACACATAATACTGATCATTTTCCATTTCTCATTGGTGGTTTGGCTAGATTCCAAACTATAATTTGGTGGGAAATTGTTTTGCTAAAACTCACTGAATTAATTAATTTCTGTCATTGGTGCCCTTTCTTTTTTAAATCAACAATAAATCTCTGAATTTAGCTCCAGGGAGAGACACAACTACTTCTGTATTCATCCTTACTAAAATATCTGCTGCAGGACATAGGTGCTGTTATTTCTCCCTGTGCTGCTAACATGATGCTGACGTACTTTTGGCTATTTGTGCTTTTTATTTCTTTGCTAGAAATACTCTTCTGTAATAACTTTCTTCTGACTGTGGGGACTTTCTCATATCTTCTTCAAGTAGGTCTCTCTTTAAACTCAGTATTAATGGTATTTTTCTCTCTGGACACCATCTTAATCCTTAAACTGTACATTTGTTTATCATCCCTAAGGGGAGTATAGTTAGAAAAAACTATAATATATGTGAATGTATTTGACAGATATTCTTAGAATTTGGGGAACACAATACCACTACACTTCACCTATAATAATGTTTATGCATAAAAAAGTCCACAGCAAATTTGTCAGAAGTGCAGTCATTATCAAGCATTGGGTTCAAGAAAAGATCTAAAAAGTAAGAATTTCCTCTCCAATTTTTTTTATTAAATATATCCTCATCTTTTACTTACTTAGGTTTTTGTTGACCTTTAATTTTAAAGCTGGAACTATTGGGAGTTATTGGCACCAAACACTAATGAGTAAATTTGTGAGGAGTTTGTCAACATTTAAGAGACAGAGTTAGATGACTCTAAAATGACTTTTCCTCTGAAATAACACAGTAAGTTTCAAGTTTCTTCATGGTCAGAAAGTTGCCAGATGAAATAAGTTGATGATAAGGAATTTGAGAAAGCCACATGACTCAAAGCTGACATATATAATAAGTAAAGAAGATAGACCCAGGTGAAGGAAGAGAAAATCGAGCTTCTAAGAACCAAGAACACAGTCTGCTTCTCTAGTTAGCAGTGCTCCTCTTGAGCCTTGATTCAGACAGACAGACAGACAGATAGATTATTGAGTTCATTGTAGCAGTTCTTAGCTGTCCTGTTTAGGGGCCAATGGCATATATTACACTGCCCTGCTAAGCTCTCCTCTTTGCTGTGAATACCTCTTTTGGCTTTGCTGTTAAGAATCAGTTAAACTAAAACAACAACAACAACAACAACAAAAAACCATTTACTTCCCTATACTCTCCAAAGCTCTGGGACTATGTAGCAAGGCAGACTCATTCTTCTTATCTGTCAGGCAAGCAAGTGGATAAAGTTCTGGAGAACAGGAATGTAAATGCAGGTGGTGCTTTATTGCTTTGTAAATCAGATTGCAGGGCTTGTATTTATTGGTCATTTTGAACTAAGTACCCCATTATAAAGGGGAGAAGCTGGGGCATAGAGAAGGTAAGTTATTTAAATTAGTACATAGAGGAGCTGGACTTCACATCAAGAAGACTGCCTTCACAAACTGCTTAGCAATCTGAGGTGTCTGGAGTAAATTCTAAATACTTCAATAAGCAAGGAAATTGTTCCCGTGAATTGAG
Organism: Peromyscus eremicus; assembly: GCF_949786415.1. Lineage (NCBI taxonomy): Eukaryota > Metazoa > Chordata > Mammalia > Rodentia > Cricetidae > Peromyscus > Peromyscus eremicus. Next base: position 905,600 of record NC_081424.1, on the reverse strand, counting down.
AGAACGCTTATACTTACACTTAGAAGTACATTGAGAAAAGCCAAAGTTTCCCTAGTGGAAGGACATAACTGAGATAATTTGTATGGTACTTCTGAGACTAAAGGGAATAGTAGATGGAATTTGAAACGTCAAACACATAATAGCTTTTATTATTAATTTACTATTGATTCAAATGATAAATTTGGGATGTTACTTACCAACTCTGCCTTTTAAAAAACCAAGCAAGCAAACAAAATAAGCATTGGGAGTTTACTTAATTTTCCTTTTTAATGAGTGTAAATAATTTGAATTCTAAAGATTTAGAACTAATTAATACAAATTTATATAGAGCCTTCAGGAACAGATCACCTACCCCTTCATAGAAATGAGAAAATAAAGGTGAAACCAGTGCTATCAATAAGTACATTTTTCTCTGGTGGGAGGAGCCAGTACATAGACTGAGAAATGCCTAAGGGAGTGGGACATGGAAATAAGTGAACTCCCTACAGAGGTAAATCAGGACTCAAGCTTAAAGCAAGGTTAAAACAATTCATTTACATTGTTAGTTGTTCTACAATCTAATGGACATGGGAAAAGATGAACTGAACATAGACCTTCACTTCCTCCTCCTCATTATCATCATCATGATCTTATCATGCAGTCCAGACTAGTCTAACTTTTGATTCTTGGGCCTCTACATCGAATTTTTTATTTTTTCGTAGTAAAGATTTTTCACCCTGTATATTGAAAATAGATTTTTCTCATATAATATATCATGTTTACAGTGTTTTCCTCTCCCTCTACTCTTCCTAGTTCTTCCCCATATCCCCTCCCATGCAGATCCACTCCCTTTCGGTCCCTTATTAGAAAACAAACAGGCTTCTAGGGGATAATAATAAAAATGAAATATAATATAATAAAAATATAATAAAGCAAAAACTAACACATAGGATTGAGCAAAACAAACAGAAAGAAAAGAGCCCAAGAGAAGGCACAAGAATCAGAGAACTACTCATTCACATACTCAGGAATCCCATAAAAACACTAAATTGGAAATCATAATACATATGCAGAGGACATGATGTGGCCCTGTGCATGCTGCCTCAGTCTCTGTAAGTTCATATGAGCTTTGATCATGTTAATTTAGAAGGACTTGGAGGGTTTTTTTTTCTTTGTTTTGTTTTGTTTTTGTTTTTGAGTATGTGTCTTCTATCACTTCAGGCTGTTACAATCTTTCTGTGGCCTTTTCAACAGGATTCTCTGAGCCCTGGGGGGGGGCAGGATTTGAAGGAGATATTCTATTAAGAGTTGAGTGTCCCTCTTGACAACCTCTGCATAGGTTGTCTGACTGTGGCTGCATTTGTTACGATCTGCTGTAGGAATAATCTTCTCTGATGATGGCTGAGCAAGGGGCTGATCTATGAGTATAGCAGAATGTAATTTGGAGTCATTTTATTGCTACTTTTTTTTTGGTTGTGTTTTGTTTCTTAGGCTAGTAGTATTTGGTTTTACCCTGGGTCATTGGGCTATCTAGTCTTAGGTTCTTTATCAACAAAGCAGTGTTGGATAGGGATTCCATCCATCTTGCTGAGTAGGCCAGAAATTAAATAAAATATCGGATGGTTATTCTTTGCTAACATTGCACTAGCATATCTTGCAGGTAGGACACCAAGAGTTTGTGGCTGTCTTGATTTATACTTTTCTCTTTTGGTACTGAGCAGAGTACTTTCCTGTACCAAAGATGCTGGCAAGTAGGGGTGAAGGCTCTACTTCTCCATGTTCAATGAGTTGTATAAGTGTTGTCTTCAGCAATGGGGACTCACCTTCAGTTTGTTGAGAGCAACCTATAGTTTTGGCAACAGCATGAGTTATTTTGAGATTCTCATGGGACCTCGTTGGACAACTCAAATTAGATGTAATCCAATTCTGAAACTGGAAGCTTCATTTGCTGACAATCCTGTTAGGGCTCTAGCTCCCCTGTTGTTGGACTATTTCATTTAGATTGCCTTTATATATGTGTGTATTTTAGGAAGCTTCACTTGAATTAGGTTTCCATACCACCCCTAAAATGGTCCCTAATTTTGCCTGTTTCTCTGTGCATTCCTTCCACATGATCCTCCCATTACAGCACCTCCATCCATCTATAACTATCTAGTCTATTTCCCTTTCTTAATGAGATCTGTTTCCCCTAGTTCCTCACTTTATACCCAACCTCTGTGGTTCTATGAATTGAAGCTTGATTATCAGCTTATATCAACCTAACAGCTAATATCCACATATAAGTGAATACATACCATATTTGTCTTTCTGGATCAAGGTGACCTCATTCAGGATGATTTTTTCTAGTTCTATCCACTTACAAGTGGATTTAATTTTTTTAACCATCAGAATTACAGCATCATGTAAATATAGCGCATTTTGTTTATATAGTCATTTGTTGAGGGATGTGTAGGTTGTTTCCAAATTGTGGGTGTTATGAATAGAGAAGCAATGAACATGCTTGAGCAAGTATCTCTGTGGTAGAATGAACTGTCCTTTGGTTATATGCTGAAGAGTGATATAGCTGGATCTTGAGGTAAATCGATTCCCATCTTTCTGAGGAAATGCCATATTGATTTCCACAGTGGCTGTTTAAATTTTTACCCCTCAGCAATGGATGAGTGTTCCCCTTACTTTACATCCTCACCAGCATGAGCTATCATTCCTCTTTATTGATCTTAGCTAATCAGTGTAAGATGAATTCTCGAAGTGGTTTTGATTTGCATTTCTCTGATGATTAAGGATGTTGAACATTTAAAAAAACTGTTTCTCAGAAATTTGTTTCCTCTTTTGGGAATTCTCTGTATGCCATTATAAAAAATTGGGTTATTTGTTTTCTTTATATCTAGTTTTTTGAACTCTTTATATATTTTGGATATTAGTCCTCTATCAGATGTAGTGTTGGTAAGAATCTTTCCCATTCAACAGGCTACCACATTGTCTGAATGATGCTGTCCTTTGTTATGCAGAAGATCTTCAGTTTCATAGTTCTCATTTATTAATTGTTGATCTTAGTGCCTGTGCTAATGGTATTCATTTCACAAAGTCTTTTTCTATGTCAATGAGTTCAAGGCTATACTCCACTTTCTCTTTGTTCAGTGTATCTGGTTTTATGTTGAGGTTTTTGATCCAATTAGGAGTTGAGTTTTGTGCAGGAAGGTAAGTATGTATCTATTTGACTTTTTCTACATGCAGCCATCCAGTTAGACTTGCACTACTTGTTAAAGATGCTGTCTTTTTTTCCACTATGTGTTTCTGGCTTCCTTATAAAATATCAGATGTCTATAGGTGTGTGGATTTATGTCTAGGTCCTCAGATTGATTCCTTTGATCAACTTAAATGTTTTTATGCCAACAATAGGCTGTTTTTTTTATTACTATAGCTCTATAGTACAACTCTTGAAATTGGAGATGGTCAGGTCCACCACAGTTTTTTCATTATTTAGAATTTTTAACTATCCTTTTGTTTTGTTTTGTTTCTATTTTTTGTTTTGTTTGTTTGTTTCCATATGAAGCTGAGAATTGTTTTTTTTTTTTCCAAGAACTGTGAAGAATGATGTTGGAACTTTAATGGGGATTGAATCTGTAGATTACTATTTGCTGGGGACCAGCCTCAGCAGTTTCAGGGGTCTGAAGGATGGGATACCTGGAAGGCACAATAACGACTGACTCATCAACAATGTTTGTGCAAGCTGACAGGTCACTTCGGGCTTGCTGTTTCTTTTGATTCCCTGGCTTCTCTTAGCTTCTGTTTCTTTAGCTTCTCTGAGCTTCTCTAACTTCTCTTAGCTTCTCTAACTTCTCTTAGCTTCTCTAACTTCTCTTAGTTTCTCTTAGCTTCTCTTAGTTTCTCTTAGCTTCTCTTAACTTTTGCTACAGCTTCTTTGGCTTCTGCTTTTGCTCTGGTGACCTCAGTCTTTTATTATCATAAGCAAGGGGGAACAGAAAGAAAAGGGGAAATCACCCAATACAAAATATTGTCATGATTCCAAAGGTTATTCTTAGAAAATCTCCAATATATTCTTCATCATCTTTTACTAAACACAGGAACTATCCCAGACTTAACACCAAAGCAAGCATAATCTATTTTTATTATTAATGATTATACAATCTTTTGAGCACTTGACCCAAAGGCTAGCAACATGCAATTTTGCAAAAAAAAAAAAAAAGAAAAAAAAGAAAAAAAAAGTAAAAATAAGAACAGTGGTCAATGTACCAGTCATTTCCTTCTCACACAGTCTGTTCCAACCTCAAGACCCCTGTAGCCACCTAAGTTCCTCCTTAGGCCTCTGCAAACACTAAGCCCCATGACTGGTGGGCTACAATGACCTCAGACAAGAAATCTGTCCCTGCAAGTTAGCAACTTCTGTCCTTCTATATTCAACAATTCCAAGGAAGACCTAATCTAATTTATAGAGCTTCTATGAAAGGAAGCTCACCTTTTCTGGCAGCTCTTTTCAATCTAGGAACCCAATAAAGCTTGTAGCAATCACTCCATCAATTGTCACATTATCTCCATATTACTTCAGGAGGAATAAAAAGTATCTGGATTAAAGTTGCCATCTTCCTTTCTTGGTGGAGGCCACTATTTTCCTCCTATTCTAGGTTCCCACACTTCTGGTTTGTCATCCCATCTTTATGTTACTCCATCCATAGTCTTCAGCCAATACCCCTTAGGGTCTCAAGTATGGTGATATTTTATTTGTACTGAAATGTGATTTTATTTGTATGTTAATAAAGTTGCCTGGGGGTCAGAGCTAATAGCAAGCCATAGCAGAAGCTGAGCAGTGGTGGCACATGCCTTTAATCTCAGCACTTGGGAGGCAGAGCTAGGCGGATCTCTGTGTGTTCAAGGATACAGCCAGCATGGAGACACACGCCTTTAATCTCAATACCAACCTTAAAGGACCTGGAGGTCTGTATAGACCGGCAGTGACGAGGAGGTCATGTGGTTGGGTTTACAACCATGAGAAGGCAGAACAGAAAGTCAATAAAAGGACAGACACACAGGAAGTAGGTCTCTTGCTGAGGGGAAGGACAGCAGCGGCAGTAAAGGGTAAGAAAGGGTTTTTTAGCTCTTAGCTATTGCTCTGACCTCTTGGGCTTTTAACTCTGCAATTGGCTCTGTGTTTCTTATTTAATAAGACTGTTCATCTACACTCAAGTTTTACACAATGTCCTTGGAATATCCTCAGAAACTGAATTATTCATCATGGCCAATTTAAGTCCAGTGTGTTGATACACACCATACCATGTGCTATAGTTGACCATACATTTGGTACAATTTATCCAAGCCTAAAAAGCTTCCCCAGGCTGTGGGTTTTTTCCATGAACTACATAACTGCCTCAACCCCAGCCTGTATAATTTGCTGTGATGTTTACTTCACTCCTTTCCTGCATCACAGAAATCACCATTGGTCTAGGAACACAGAACATGAAGATCAGATAGAAGAAATATTTATATGGAGGAGGGCATGACATGTGCACAAGTTGGGACACGTAGGCATTTATGCCTTGTCCCTCTAGAGGCATGCTAAGCAGAAGATCTGGAGGGGAACACACAGAGGGTTGATGGTCCACAATCTCAGGTCCCTTTTTCTCCAATCTCTGCTGGCAGCATGTCAGCCACCTTATATGCCATCTCCGGCAACTATTGGTAGGTTGGCCATTTTTACTATATGAATCCTATTGATCCATGAGCATGGGAGGTCTTTCTATCTTCTGATACCTTCTTCAATTTCTTTCTTCAATATTTTAGAGATTTTTTTTTCATATAAGTCTTATATGATATCTTACCTGCTTGGTTAGAGTTACCTCACAATAGTTTACATTATTTGAGGCTATTGTGAAAGGTGTTTCTATGACTTCATTCTCAGTCTGTTTGTCATTTCTATATAGGTGAGTTACTGATTTTTGTGAGTTAATTTTGTATCCACCTCCTTTTCAGAAAGTGTTTATCAGCTGTAGGAGTTTCTCAGTGAAATTTTTGGGATCACTATCAAGTCATCTGTAAATAAAGATCCTTTGACTTCTTCTTTTTCAATTTGTATCCCTTTTATCTCCTTCACTGTCCTTATTACCCTAACTAAGACATCAAGTACTACATTGGTTAGATACTGAGAGAGTGGACAACCTTGTCTTGTTCCTAATTTTAGTGGAAACGCATTGAGTTTCTCTCCATTTAAGTTGATGTCCCTGGGCTTGCTGTAATCTGCCTTTATTATGTTTAAGTATTCCCCTTGTACACCTAATCTCTCCAGGACACTTATCATGAAAGGATGTTGGATTGTGTCAAAGGCTTTTTCTGCATCTAATTAGATGAAAATGTGATAATTTATTGATTTTTGTATGTTGAACATTCTTTGCATCTCTGGGATGAAACATACTTGATCATGGTGGATCATCTTTTTTATGTGTTCTTGGATTTGGTTTGCAAATATTTTATTGAGAATTTTTGCATCTGTGTTCATAAGAGAAACTGGGTTGTAATTTACTTTCTTTGCTGGGTCTTTATTTATTGGGTATTATGGTAACTGTGGCCCTGTGAAATGAATTAGGCAATATTTCTGTTTCTAATTTTTGGAATAATTTGAGGAGCATTGGCATTATTAATTAATTAATTTTCTTTGAAAGTCTGGTAGGATTCTGTACTAAAACCATATGACCCTAGGATTTTTGGGGGGTGGTGGTGGGGAGAGATTTTAATTACTATTTTTAGTTCACTAGGAGTTTTGAGGAGTATTTAAACTGATTATCTGATCTTGATTTAATTTCAGTAAGTGTTGTATACAAAGAAAATTATCTATTTCTTTTAGATTTTTCATCTTGAGGCCATATTTTTCAAGTATGTACCTATTATTCTTTGAATATTCTTGATGTCTATTGTTAGGCTCCTTTTCATTTTTATTTTGTTAATTTGGATAATTATTGATTTTTTTCAAGGAACCACCTCTTTGTTTAGTTGATTACTTATATATTTTTTAATTCTATTTTATTGATTTCAGGCCCGAGTTTAGTTATTTCTTGGCATCTACTCCTTTTGGATATAATTTCTTCTTTTTGTTCTAGAGCTTTCAGGGGTGCTGTTAAATTACTAGTATGAAGGCTCTCCATTTTTTTTTAATAAAAGCACTCAGAACCACTTTTATTGTGTCCAATAAGGTTGAGTCATTGTTTATTCATTTTCATTCAATTCTAGAAAGTCTTTAATATCTTTCTTAATTTCTGTCTTTACTCATTTTTATTCAGCAAGTTTCTAAGAGTTTGTAAACTTTCTTCCATTGTTGATATCCAGCTTTAATCCATGGTAGTCAACTAGGATGCAGGGTGTTATGTCAATTTTCTTGTATGTGTTGAGATTTGCTTTGTGTCTCATGTGGAGCATGTTCTATGAGGTGCTGAGAAGAATGTATATTCTTTTGTGCTAAGTATCTATTAGGTATATTTAGTTTATAACATCTGTTAGCTCCAGCATTTTTCTGTTCAGTTTTTGTGTGGATGGCCTGACTATTGGTGAGAGTGGGCCTTGAAGTCTTCCACTATCAGTGTATGTGATTTTCACTGTAGTAGTGTTTTTTTTGTTGTTGTTGTTGTTTTGTTTTTTAACTTGGTTGCCCTTGTGTTTGGGCCACAGATTTTAAGAATTACAGTCTCCTCTTGGTGGATTTTTTCTCTAATGAATATGTAGTATCGTTCCATGTCTTTTCTGATTCGTTTTGGTTTGAAGGCTATTTTTTCAGATATTAAAATGGCTTTATCAGCTTGCTTCTTATGTACATTTGCTTGGAATATCTTTTTCCATCTTTTTACCCTGAGGTGATAGCTATCCTAGATGTTAAGGTATGTTCCTTGGATGCATTAGAAGGATAGATCCCTGTTTTCACAAACATTCAACCAGTTTGTTAGTCTTTTTCTTTTTATTGGGGAATTGAGGCCATCGATGTTGAGAGATATCAGTGAGCAGTGTTAGTTGATTCCTGTTATTTTGTTGTTTTGTGTGTGTATGTGTGTTTCCCCTTATTTGGATTTGCTAGTCAGGGATTATTTATCACTTGTGTTTTCCAGGAGGTGGTTAACCTTTTTAGGTTGGAGTTTTCTTTCTAGTCCCTTCTACGGAGCTAGATTTGTAGACAAATATTGCCTAAATTTGCTTTTTTTTAAAAAATCATGGAATGTCTTATTTTCTCCATCTATTGTGAATGAAACATTTTCTGGGTCAATTAGTCTGGGTTGGCATCTGTGGTATTATAGAGTTGGTAGAACATCTGTCCAGGTCCTTTTGGTGTTAGAGTCTCCACTGCAAAGTCGGGGGTTAGGAACCCACAGCCCTCCCTACCATCACCTCATTGACCCCACAACTGTTGGGCCTTGCCCACACTGGTGAACTTCCATTGCTCAGATCCAGGTCATACCAGTCAGAAAATCAGGTGGGTGACCTTCCTGCCAGCTGAACTGTCACACTCCCTAGATTCTTCCCAAGACCCATCCCCCCAGCCCTCACCCTCCCAGTTCACCATCCCCACTGCTGCTGGGCCCTGTACCCAACCAGGCAGACTCGTGCTGCTCAGGTGCAGGCTATAACACCCAGAGGAATAGATGAGTGATTGGCCTGCCATCTGAACTGTCCCACACCCCAGATTCTGTTCCCCAAGACTCATCCCACAGTCCTTGCCCTCCCATTTTATCGTCCACAGATCAGAGGTCATACTGGCTGTCAGAAACCCAGGCCATAAAGACCAGAAGATCAAAGAGAAAACAGAAGCCAAGGAATAAAATACCCATCCAACAAAGGCAAAGTCATAAATCAGGACCTAGATCTAATCATTCCAAACCCAGATACCTAAATGCCAGTGTAAGAATACAATCAACAACAGCCATGGCAATAAGGCACCACCAGAGCCCCACTATCCTGCAACAGGAAGACCTGAATATTCCAGTGCAGCAGAAACACAAGAAAAAGGTCCTTAAAGAGGAAATGAAAAATCACCATTAAAGAAACTTGTAGCATGAATCTTTTTTTTTTATTATTATTTATTATGTACACAGTGTGCTGCTTGAATGCCAGAACACATTACAGATGGTTGTGAGCCACCATGTGGTTGCTGAGAATTGAACTCAAGACCTCTGGAAGAGCAGCCAGTGCTCTTAACCTCTGAGCCATCTCACCAGCCCTGTAGCATGAATCTTAAAAGGTCTTATTAATAAAAACAAACCCAGAGCCAGGTATTCAGATGAATGCTGAAAGATCAGAGAAACAGAACAAGCCACATCCAACCTCACCTCACCAATTCCTCAGCTGATCCTCTTTTCTCAGACTGAAAGCCTCTGAATCTTCATCCGAATGATCTCAGCTGAACTGCTGCTAAAAGCTAAAAGTTTAAAAAGGCTTTATTTCCTGGTCCCCACGCCTCATATACCTTTCTGCTTCCTGCCATCACTTCCTGGGATTAAAGGCGTGTGTCACCATGCCTGGCTATTTCCAGTGTGGCTTTGAACTAACAGAGATCCAGAAAGATCTCTGCCTTCTGAATGCTAGGATTAAAGGTGTGTGCTACCACTACCTAAAACAATGTTTAATATAGTGGCTCTTCTGTTCTCTGACCCCCAGATAAGTTCATTGGGGTGCCCAATATATCAACCACAGAAATTGAGGGAAAGACAAACAAAAAATTGGAATGAAATCAATAAATCCCTTAAAGAATGCCACAAAAGCCAAGAAAACAAAACAAAACAAAAATTCAGAAAAACAAACAAAAACCAAACAGGTGAAGGAAATTATTCAAGACCTAAAAATTGAAATAGAAGCAATAAAGAAGATAAAAACTGAGGGAATCCTGGAGATGGAAAATCTGGGTAAGTGCACAGGAACTCTACAAGTGCAAGCATCACCAACAGAATACAACAGACAAAAGAATCTCAAGCATTGAAGGTGCAATAGATTCATTGGTCAAAGAAAATGTTAAGTTTAAAAAACTCCTAATAAGGCCAGGTGGTGGTGATGCACGCCTTTAGTCCCAGCACTCGGGAGGCAGAGCCAGGCAGATCTCTGTGAGTTTGAGGCCAGCCTGGGCTAACAAGTGAGTTCCAGGAAAGACACAAAGCTACACAGAGAAACCCTGTCTCAAAAAACAAAAACAAAAACAAAAAACAAACAAACAAACAAAAAAAACCTCTTAATACAAAACATCCAGAACACCTGGGACACCATGAAAAGATAAAACTTAAGAATAATAGGTGTGGAAGCAGAAGAATCCCAGCTCACAAACCCAGAAAATATATTTAACAAAATCATAAAAGAAAATTTCCTAACCCAAAGAAGGAGATGCCTATAAAGGTACAAGAAGCTTACAGAACACTAAATAGATTGGATCAGAAAAGAAAGCCCCCATGTTACATAATAATCAAAACACTAAATGTACAGAAAAAAAGAATATTAAAAGCTAAAAGAGAAAAAGGCCAAGTTAAAAAAAAAAAAAAAAAGGCCAAGTAGCATACAAAGGCAGACCTATTGGAATTGCACCCAACTCCCCCAAAGGAGACTATAAAAGCCAGGAAGGTCTGAACAGGTGTGCTACAGACTCTAATAGACCATAGATGCCAGCCCACATTATTATAACCAGAAAAACTTTCAATCACCGTAGATGGAGAAAACAAGATATTTCATGACAAAGTCAATTTAAACAATATCTAGCAACAAATCCGGCTCTACATAATGTCCTAGAGGGAAAACTCCAACCTCTTGGGGGATATTTGATCACATTGTGAACTCCAAGTTTGCATTTTTTGTTAATTAAATAAAATTAACCTTTGGTCAGGAGGCTGAGTTAGCAACTAGTTGACAGAAATAATCACAGAGCTTCAGAGGGCATCTGGAAGAGATAATGAGACACACTGGAAGTAATAGGGAAGGATTTTGAGTGGCATGGCATTTTTGTTTTGGTAGAGCAGAAGTATGCTCTCTTTTGGAGATGCCAGCAAGGAGAAAAAAGGTTAGGTAGTTGCTAATCAACCTCTCTGAGCTAGTAGGTTTAATACACACACACACACACACACACACACACACACACACAATTTTAATTTTTCTTCATTTTATATACTAATCACAGTTCCTCCTCCTTCCCCTCCTCCTGCCCTCCCTCATCTCTCTCACCACCCTCTACCCACTCCTCAGAGAGGGTTAGGCCTCCCATGGGGAGTCAACAAGGTCTGGCAAGATGAGGCAGGCCTAAGCCCCTCCCAATGCATCAAGGCTGAGCAAGGTATCCCACCCTAGGGGGTGGGCTCCAAAAAGCCAGTTCATGTACCAGGGATAAATCCAAGCCCCACTGCCAGGAGGCCATAAGCAGACCAGGCCACACAACTGCCACCCACATTCAGAGGGCTTGGTTCGGTCCCCTACAGGTTCTCCAGCTGTCCATCCAGAGTCCGTGAGCTACTACTAGCTCGGGTCAGCTGTTTCTGTGGATTTCCCTATCATGATCTCAATCACCCCTGTTTATACAATTCCTCCTCCCTCTCTTTGACTGGACTCCAGGTGCTCAGCCACATGCCTAGCTGTGGATCTCTGCATCTGCTTCTATCAGTCACTGGATGAAGGTTCTATGATGACAATTAGGGTAGTCACCAATCTGATTACAGGGGAAGGCCAGTTCAAACACCCTCTCCACTATTGCTAGGAGTCTTAACTGGAGTCATCCTTGTGGATTTCTGGGAATTTCCCTAGAACCAAGTTTCTCCCCAACCCCACAATGGCTGTTTCCATCAAGACATCTCTTTCATTGCTCTCCCTCTCCATCTACTTGACCATCCCATCTCCATCTATTTGACCATCCCATTCCCTCATATTCTCATCCCTCATCCCCTCCTCTATCGGCTACCATCTAGCAGTTTACCCAGGTGATCTTTTCTATTTCCCCCTCCCAGGACATTTCATGCATGTCTCTCTTAGGGTCCTCTTTGTTACCTAGTTTCTCTGGGATTGTGGATTTTAGCCTGGTTATCCTTTGCTTCCCATCTAATATCCACTTTGAGTGAGTACATACCATGTTTGTCTTTCTGGGTCTGGTTACCTCACTCAGGATGTTTTTTTCTAGTTCCATTCATTTACCAGCAAATTTCATGATGGCATTGTTTTTTTACTGCTGAGTAATACACCATTGTGTAAATGTACCATATTTTCTTTATCCATTCCTAATTGAGGGGCATCTAGGTTTTTTCCAGGTCCTGGTTATTACGAATAATGCTGTTGTGAACATAGTTGAGAAAATGTCCTTGTAGTATGATTGAGCATCCTTTGGGTATATGCCCAAGAGTGGTATTGCTGGGTCTTGAGGTAGATTGATTCCCAATTGTTTGAGAAACTGCCATACTGATTTCCAAAGTGGCTGTACAAGTTTGCACTCCCACCAGCAGTGGAGGAGTGTTCCCCTTACTCCATATCTTCTCCAACATATCAGTGTCTTTGATCTTAGCCATTCTGACAGGTGTAACAATCATTTTGATTTGCATTTCCTTGATGACTAAGAATGTTGAGCAATTCCTTAAATGTTTTTTGGCCATTTGAGATTCTTCTGTTGAGAATTCTCTGTTTAGATCTGTTGCCCATTTTTAATTGGGTTATTCAGTATTTTGACATCTAGTTTCTTGAATTCTTTATATATTTTGGAGATCAGCGCTCTGCCAGATGTGGGGTTGGTGAAGATCTTTTCCCATTATGTAGGCTGCTATTTTTGTCTTTTTGATGGTGTCCTTTGTGTTACAGAAACTTCTCAGTTTCGGGTCGGGAGATCCCATTTATTAGCTGTTGCTCTCAATGTCTGTAGTACTGGTGTTATATTTAAGAAGTGGTTTCCTGTGTCAATGTGTTCAAGGCTACTTCCCATTTTCCTTTTTATCAGGTTCAGCTTAAGTATATTTAAGTTGAGATCTTTGATCTGCTTGGACTTGAGTTTTGTGCATGGCAATAGATATGGATCTATTTGCATTTTCCTACATGTCCACAACATGGACATTTGTTGAAAATGCTGGTTTCTTTGTCAAAAATCAGGTGTTCATAGGTGTATGGATTAATGTCAGGGTCTTCAGTTTGATACTATTGATCCACATGTCTGTTTTTATGTCAATAGCAAGCTGTTTTTATTATTATAATTCTATAGTAGAGCTTGAAGTCAGCCTCCAGAAATTCCTTAATTGTACAGGGTTATTTAAGCTATCCTTGGTTTTTTTGTTTTTCTGTATGAAGTGAGTATTGTTCTTTTGAGGTCTGTGAAGAATTGTGTTGAGATTTTGGTGAAGATTAAATTGAATCTGTAGATTGCTTTTGGTAAGATTGCCATTTTTACTAATGTTGGTTCTACCTATCCAAAAAATGGGAGATCTTTCCATTTTCTGAGATCTTCTTCAATTTCTTTCTTCAAAGACTTAAAGTTCTTGTCATATAGGTCTTTCCCTTGTTTGGTTAGAGTCACCCCAAGATATTTTATGTTACTGGTGGCTATTGAAAAAGGCGATGTTTCTCTGATTTCTTTCTCAACCCATTTATCATTTGTATATAGGAGGGCTACTGATTTTTTTTAGTTAACCTTGTATCCTGCCACATTACTGAAGGTGTTTATCAGCTGTAGGAGTACCCTGGTAGAAGTTTTGGGGTCACGTATGTATACTATCATATCATCTGCAAATAGGAAATGTTTGACTTCTTCCTTTCCAATTTGTATCTCCTTGATTTCCTTTTGTTGTGTTATTGCTCTAGCTGTAACTTCAAGTACTATATATAAAAGATATGGAGAGAGTATCTTGTTTCTGATTTTATTGGAATCACTTTGAGTTTTTCTCCATTTAGTTTGATGTTGGCTGTCAGCTTGCTGTATATTGCCTTTATTAGATTTAGATATGTTCCTTGTAACCCTGATCTCTCCAAGACCTTTATCATGAATGGGTGTTGGATTTTGTCAAAGGCATTCTCAGCATCTAATGAGATGATCATGTGTTTTTTTTTTCTTTCAGTTTGTTTATATGGTGGATTACATTGACAGATTTTCATATGTCAAATCATCCCTGCATCCACCTCTGGGATGAAGCCTACTTGATCATGGTGGATGATGTTTTTGATGTGTTCTTGGATTAAGTTTGAAAGTATTTTATTAGATATTTTTGCATCAATGTTCATGAGAGAAATTGGGCTATAGTCCTCTTTCTTTGTTGAGTCTTTTGTGGTTTGGGCATCAGGTTGAATGTGACATCATAAAAAGAATTTGACAATGTTTCTTCTGTTTCTATTGTGTGGAACAATTTGAGGAGTATTGGTATTAGTTCTTCTTTGAAATTCTGAACTGAAACCATCTGGTCCTGGGATTTTTTTGATTGGGAGACTTTTAATGACTGCTTCTTTTTCCTTAGGGCTTATAGGTCTATTTAAGTTTTTTATCTGGCCTTGATTTAATTTTGGTATGTTGTACCTATCCAGAAAATTGTCCATTTCTTTAAGACTTTCCAATTTTGTGGAGTACAGATTTTTGAAGTATGACCTAATGATTCTCTGGATTTCCTCAGTGTCTGTTGTTATGTCTCCCTTTTCATTTCAGATTTTGTTAATTTAGATACATTCTCTCTGCCTTTTGGTTAGTTTGGATAAGGGCTTGTCTAGTTTGTTGATTTTCTCAAAGAACCAACTCTTTGTTTCATTGATTCTTTATATTGTTTTCTTTGTTTCTATTTTATTGATTTCAGGCCCCAATTTAATTATTTACTGTTGTCTACTCCTCCTGGGTGAGCTTGTTTCTTTTTCTTCTAGAGCTTTCAGGTATACTGTTAAGTCACTAGTGTGAGATTACTCCAAATTCTTTATGTGGGCACTTAGCACTATGATCTTTCATCTTAGTGCTACTTTCATAGTGTTCCATACATTTGCATTCATTTTCATTGAATTCTAGGAAGTTTTTGATTTATTTTTTTATTTCTTCCTTTACTCAGTGATGATTCAATTACATGTTGTTCAGTTTCTATAAAGTTGTAGACTTTCTATAATTTGTGTTGTTGTTGAATTCTTTTTTTTTTAAAGATTTATTTATTATGTATACAGTGTTCTGTCTGCACGTATCCCTGCAGGCCAGAAGAGGGCGCCAGATCTCATTACAGATGGTTGTGAGCCACCATGTGGGTGCTGGGAATTGAACTCAGGACCTCTGGAAGAGCAGTCAGTGCTCTTAACCTCTGAGCCATCTCTCCAGCCCTGTTGTTGAATTCTAACTTTAAGGTGATCCGATAAGATATGGGGGATTATTCCCTTTTTTTTTTTTTTTTTTTTTTTTTGGTATCTGTTGAGATTTGCTTTGTGACTGAGTATGTGGTAAATATTAGAGAGGGTTCCATGAGATGCTGAGAAGAAGGTATATTCTTTTGTGTTTGGGTGAAGTGTTCTATAGATGTCTGTTAAGTCCTTTTGAGTCATAATATCTGTTATTTCCCTTATTTCTCTGTTAAGTTTCTGTCTGGCAGACCTGTTCATTGGTAATAGTGGGGTGGGAGACTTCACTCCCACTCTTAGTATGTGAAGTTTGATGTGTGATTTAAGCTCCAATAATGTTTCTTTTACAAATGTGGGTGCCCTTGTATTTGGGACATGTGTTCAGAATTGAGACTTGATCTTGATGGATTTTTCCTGTGATTAATATGAAATGTCCTTCTCCATCTCTTTTGATTAATTTTACTTTGAAGTCTCCTTTGTCAGATATTAGGATAGCTACACTAGCTTTTTTCTTAGGTCCATTTGATTAGGAAAGCTTTCCCCAATCTTTTACTCTGAGGTAATATCTGTCTTTGAAGTTAAGAAGTATTTCTTGTATGCAGCAAAAGGACGGATTCTATTTTCATATCCATTCTTTGTCTTTTTATAGGCAAATTGTCTCCATTGATATTAAGAGATATTAATGACCAGTGATTGTTAATTCCTGTTATTTTTTGTTTTCTTGTTGGTTTTTTTGTGTGTGTATGTGTGTGTGTTTCCCTTATTTGGGGTTTGCTGGTGTGAGATTATTTATTACTTATGTTTTTATGGGTGCAGATAATTTCCTTGGTTTGGAGCTTTCCCTGTAGCACTTTCTGTAGAGCTGGTTTTTGTGGATAGGTATTGTTTAAATCTTTTTTTTTTCATGGAATATCTTAATTTTCTCATCTATGGTGATTGAAAGTTTTGCTGGGTATAGTAGTCTGGACTGGCATTTGTGGTCTCTTAGTGTCTGCAAAATGTCTGTCTAGGACCTTTTGGCTTTCAGAGTTTCCATTGAGAAGTCAGGTTTAATTCTGATAGGTCTGCCTTTATATGTTACTTGGCTCTTTTCTTTTGCAACTCTTAATATTCTTCCTTTATTCTGTGTGTTTAGTGTTTTGATTATTATGTGGTGAGGGTTTTTTTGTTGCTGTTGTTGTTGTTCCAGTCTATTTAATGTTCTGTAAGCTTCTTGTACCTTCATAGGCATGTCCTTCTCTAGGTTGGGAAAGTTTTCTTCTATGATTTTGTTAAATATATTTTCTGTGACTTTGCGCTGGAAATCTTCTTTTTCTATCCCTATTATTCTTTGGTTTTGTCTTTTCATGGGGTCCCAGATTTCCTGGATTTTTTATATTAAGAATTTGTTGAATTTAACATTTTCTTTGACCAATGAATATATTTCCTGTGTCATATCTTCAATGCCTGAGATTCTCTCTTTCATCTCTTATATTCTGTTGGTTATGCTTGCATCTGTAGTTCCTGTTCATTTACCCAGATTTTCCATTCCCAGTATTCCCTCAGTTTGTGTTTTCTTAATTGCCTCTGTTTCAGTTTTCAAGTCTTGAACTGTTTCTTTCATCTGTTTAATTATTTTTTTCTTGGCTTTCTTTAAGGGATTTATTAATTTCTTCTAATTTTTTATTTGTCTTTTCCTTGATTTCTTTAAGGGATTTTTTTGTTTCATTTTTAAGGGACTCTATCATCTCCATAAAGTTATTTTTAAGGTTGTTTTCTTCTGATTCATCTACATTGGATTGTTTAGGTCTTGCTGTTGTAGAACAGGTAGGTTCTGGTGGTGCTATGTTGCTCTTCATGTTGTTGAATATATTCTTACACTGCTGTCTGACTTGGGGTAATTATATGTACAGGTGTTGATTCTTCCTCCAATCTGTGCAGATGGTACTTGTGCCTCCAGTGGCCTCTGATGCTGTGTGGGATAGGCTTCTGGGGTTCTTCCTCCAATTGGTGCAGGTAAGCTAGCAAGTTTTCATCCCAGCCTTTGAATCTCTAGTCTTGTTTATAAGTAGAATGATAGAGATTTAGTTAAACTACCTTTAGCCTCAGTGACAGAGTTGGTGTTTGTGGAAACAGAATTCCCATCAGGCTACCATCTTATCAGGGACTATGGGAGGTCCAGCCCCTTGATATTCCCCTCCCAGGGTCCAGGAAGAATCTACAACCAGCTGATAATTTAATCTTTGATGATAAGAAATGAATATACATACATGAAATGCCTTAGTTTATACACTTTATTATTCTGTGTCAGTTCTCTCTTTATAAGCTTCTATTCTGCTCTCATACCTAGCTCATTTCTTTCCTGATTTCTCTATACATTTATCTGCTGTCCCCTCTAAGTTCTATCTTAATTCTACCCCATCTAGGTTCTCATCCATCTAGTTCTTTCCTATCTCAGCTCCTCTCTCATCTTGTTCTTCCTCATCTTGTTCTTCCCCATCTGGCCCTTCCTCATCTTTCATCTTGTTCCTCTATACTTTTGCTTTTAACCCTTCGATCTACTTCTTCCCCATCTAGTTCATTCCTCTCCAGCTCTTACCCATCTAATTTTTCCATTCTCTTTTCTCTTCTCTGCCTCATCCTCAAGTTCTCTCTCCCGAAATCCTACTCTGAGTCTCCTCATACCTCTTTGTTCTCTGTCCTCAAGTTCTCTACGGCATTTCATTATAAACCCAACCAATAACAATCCTTCTCCTCCAGCCAGGTCACCAGGCTTGAATTCCTACAGGGTCATAAAGGTAAGTAAGAGTTTTCCTCAGGCAATGACTGTCAGCCTTTCTTTTATAACCCAAAAAGGGAGTGGTTAAAGGAGGAGGTCATCTAAGAGCTAATATCAGTTAGTATATCAAAAAGGGGATCTATGTGCTCAATCTACGTTCCTAGAAGTGGAATGTAGGTAAGAAGTTAGGAGTCTATAATGTTAGTAAGGTTGTATAAGAAAGGAGGGTCTCAGCTAAAATTGCACAAGAAATAAAGCTATGTACCTGGTCTAGGAGACAGGTGTTGTTTCCAAAAGGGGTTAACTTAGTTCAGGAGATCATTTGGCCTTGGCTGCTTGATAGGTGTGTTAGATGAATACACTGTTAGGAGTTCTTGGAAGCATACAAGAAAATCATTGTAGGAACCAGCTAATATATATACAAAAGCTAAAATATCACCAAGACTTCTTAAGCCATGAATTGACCCTTGGAAAGGTCCTTTCCAAGTAGTAGCTTTTGTCATAGTAGCTGAATTCCATTACGTTTTCCTGTGACCTGCAGCACCACCTGAGCAGCCAAGCCATTGCCAGAGAAACAGGCTGGTAACTGCAGAGTTGTAATTGCTGGATGAAATAGCAGTAGATTGGGGCACAGCCACTGTACTGAAGTTAAAACAGCAACCCAAGGAAATTAACTACATCCACAAAAACACAGGCAATAGATAATCTCATAACAACAAAATCCAAAGAGGGGAGACACACAGACACACACATACACACACACAAAAACACACACACTACTACTACAACCACCACCATCAACAAAATAACAGGAATTAAGAATCACTGGTCATTAATATTTCTCAATATCAATGGACTCAATGCACCAATAAAAAAGACCCAGTCTAAAAGAATGAATATGAAAACAGGATCCATTCTTCTGCTGCATACAAGAAACACCTAAACATCAAAGATAGACATTACCTCAGAGTAACAGGTTGGAAAAAGATTTCCCAATCAAGTGGACCTAAGAAGCAAACTGATGTAGCTATCCTAATATCTAACAAAATAGACTTCAAACCAAAATTAATCAAAAGAGATGGAGGGCATTGCCTACTCATTAAAGGAAAAATCCAACAAAGATGATGTCTCAGTTCTTAACATCTATTTCCAAATGCAAGAGTACCTACATTTGTAAAAGAATTATTACTAAAGCTTAAATCACATATTGAACCCACACATTAATAGTGGGAGACTTCACCACCCAAGTCTCACCAGTGGACAGGTCACCCAGACAGAAACTAAAAAGAGAAATAATGGAATTAACACATCATGAACCAAATGGACCTAGTCAATATCTACAGAATGTTTTACCCAAACACAAAAGAATGTACCATCTTCTTGCACTTCATGGAACTCTCTCCAAAACTGACCAATACTCAAGTCACAAAGGAAGTCTCAACAGATACAAGAAAATTGAAATAATCCTGTGTGTTTTATCAGACCACCAAGGATTAAAGCTGGATTTCAACAGCAACAGAAAAAACTGAATGCCTACAAACTTGTGGAAACTGCACAACTCTCTACTGAATTACCACTGGGTCAAGTAGAAATAAAGAAAGAAATGAAAGACTTTACAGAATTCAGTTAAAATGAATGCACAATACACCCAAACTTGTGGGACACAATGAAAGGGGTGCAAAGAAGAAAGTCATAGCACCAAGTGCCTTTATAAAGAATTTGGAGAAATCTCACACTAGTGACACCCAAAGTCTCTTGAACAAAAAGAAACTGATACACCCAAGAGGAGTAGGTGACAGGAAACAAACAAACTGAGGGCTGAAATCAATAAAATAGAAACAAGGGAACCATAGAAAATATCAATGACACAAAGAATTGGTTATTTGAGAAAAGCAACAATGTAGACAAACACTTACTAAACTAAGTAACTCAAAGACACAGAGAATATTCAAATTAACAAAATCTGAAATGAAAAGGGAGACATAACAACAGACACTGAGGAAATCCAGAGAATCATTAGGTCATACTTCAAAAAGCTGTACTCCACAAAATTGAATAATGTAAAAGAAATGGACAATTTTCTCATTAGATGCCACTTACCAAAGTTAAATCAAGATTAGATAAACAATTTGAATAGACCTACAACCCCTAAGAAAATAGAATCAATCGATATAAGTCTCCCAACCAAAAAAAAAAATAAATAAATAAAATAAAAAGCCCAGACCAGATGGTTTCAGTTCAGAATTCCACCAAAATTTCAAAGATGGTACCAATACTCCTCAAATTGTTTCACACAATAGAAACAAAAGGAATATTGTCAAATTCTTTTTATGATGCACAATCAACCTGATACCCAAACCACAAAAGACTCAACAAAGAAAGAGAATTACAGACCAATTTCCCTCATAAACATTGATGCAAAATGTTTTATCCAATAAAATACTTTCAAACCCAATCCAAGAACACATCAAAAAAATCATCTGTAGGTGGAAGTTTCTGTTCCACCACCATTTCCCAAATACCCAGCAGCCACTTCCCAAATTACCACACAGAAGCTTGTATTAATTATAATTGCTCAACCATAAGTTCAGGCTTATTACTAACTAGCTCTTATTAACTCATAATTATTAACTCATAATTCTTATCTATGTTCAGTCACATGGCTTGGTATCTTTTCTCCATTTGGCATTATCATCTTCTTTCCTCTGTGTCTGGTTGGTGACTCCTGATTCTGTTTTTCCTCTTCCCAGCATTCTCCTAGTCTGGTCACACCACCTATACTTCCTGCCTGGCTACTGGCCAATCAGTGTTTTATTAAACCAATTAGAGTGACAAATCTTTACAATGTATAAGAGCAGTCATCCACAGCAGTCATCCACCATGATCAAGTATTCTTCATCCCAGAGATACAGGGATGGTTTGACATATGACAATTTGTCAATGTAATCCATGATATAAACAAATGGAAAGAAAAAAAACCCACATGATTATCTCACTAGCTGCTGAAAATGCCTTTAACAAAATCCAACACCCCTTCATGATAAAAGTTTTAGAGAGATCAGGAATACAAGGGACATACCTAAACATAATAAAGGCAATATACAGCAAGCTGACAGCCAACATCAAACTAAATGGAGATTCCACAAAAATCAGAAATAAGACAAGACTGTTCATTCTCTCCATATATATTCAATATAGTACTTGAAGATTTAGCTAGAGCAATAAGTCAACTGAAGGTGATCGAGAAGATATAAATTGGAAAAGAAGATATCAAACTTTCCCTATTTGCAGATGATATGATAGTATACATAAGGGACCCCAAAAATTCTACCAGGGAAATCCTACAATTGATAAACACCTTCAGTGATGTGGCTGGATACAAGACTAACTCAAAGAATCAGTAGCTCTCCTATATACAAATGATAAATAGGCTGAGAAAGAAAACAGGGAAACAACACCCTTTATAATAGCCACAAATAATATAAAACATCTTGGGGTAACTCTAACCAAGAAAGTGAAAGATTTGTATGACAATTCCACAAAATAGAAACAGAAGGAATATTGCCAAATTCAGTTTATGATATTACAGTTACCCTGATACCCAAACTACACAAAGACTAAACAAAAAAAGAAAATTACAGACCAATTTCCCTCATGAACATTGATGTAGATATACTCCATAAAATACTTCCAATACAATTCAAGTCTTTGAAGAAAGAAAGAAGATATCAGAAGATGAAAAGATCATCCATGCTCATGAATCCGTAGTAG
The DNA here is from genome assembly GCF_949786415.1 of Peromyscus eremicus. Lineage (NCBI taxonomy): Eukaryota > Metazoa > Chordata > Mammalia > Rodentia > Cricetidae > Peromyscus > Peromyscus eremicus. The sequence goes on along the minus strand of NC_081424.1, from coordinate 883,810 downwards.
GATTAACATAGTAAAAATGGCCATTTTACCAAAACCAATCTACAGTACAATGTAACCCCCATTAAAGTCCCAACACAATTCTTTACAGACCTTGAAAGAATAATACTCAACTTAATATGGAAAAGCAAAAAACATAGGATAGCTAAAATTATTCTGAATAACAAAAGAACTTCTGGAGGTATTACTATCCCTGATTTCAAGCTGTACTACAGAGCAATTGCAATAAAAAGTACCTGGTATTGGCATAAAAACAGATACATGGATCAGTGGAATTGAATAAAAAACCCAACAGTAAATTCTCACACCTATGGCTACTTGCTTTTCAATAAAGAAGCCAGAAATATAAAATGGAAAAAGGAAGCATCTTCATCAAATGATGCTGGTCCAACTGGATGATGGTATGTAGCAGAATGCAATTAGATTTATATCTATTACCCTTAAGAAAACTCAAGTCCAAGTGGATCAAAGACCTCAACAGAATACTAGATACATTGAACCTGATAGAAGAGAAAGTGGAGAATAGCCTTGAATGCATTGGCACAGGAGACAACTTCCTGAACAGAACACCAATAGAGCAAGTACTAAGATTAAAAATTAATAAATTGGACCTCATGAAACTTAAAAGCTGTTGTAAGACAGCAGACACCATCAAAAAGACAAAATGGCAGCCTATAGAATAGGAAAATATCTTCACCAACCCCATATATGACAGAGGGCTGATATCCAAAATATATAAAGAACTCCAGAAACTAGAGATCAACAAACCAAATAATCCAATTAAAAATGGGGTACAGATCTAAACAGAGAATTCTCAACAGAGGAATCTCAACTTAAAGAAATGTTCAACATCCTTAGCCATCAGGGAAAATGCAAATGAAAACTACACCGAGATTCTGTCTTACACCTGTCAAAATGGCTAAGATAAAAAACACAAGTGACATCTCATGCTGGAGAGGATGCAGAGCAAGGGGAACGCTCCTCTACTGATGGTAGGAGTGCAAACTCATACAACCACTTTGGAAATTAATGTTTTGCAGAAAAATGGAAATCAATATACTTCAAGACCCAGCTATACTACTCCTGGTCATATACTCAAAGGATGCTCAATCATACCACAAGGACACTTGCCCAACTATGTTCATAGTAGCTTTATTCATAATAGCCAGAAACTGAGAGCAACCTAGATATCCCTCAACCAAAGAATAGGTAAAGAAAATGTGGTACATTTGCACAATGGAGTGTTCTCAGCTTTTAAAAAAAATGGGATTATGATATTTGAAAGCAAATAGATGGAACTAGAAAAGATCATCCTGAGTGAGATAACCAGACACAGAAAGACAAACAGTATGTACTCCAATTAGCCATAAAGGACAATCATGCTACAATGTACAGACCCAGAGAAGTTAAGTAACAAGGAGAGCTGGGGGTGGGAGACAGCGGCACATGAATCTCACTGAATGACACTGAGACACTGAGGGTGGATGGGGGAAGGGTCTGGATTGGGGGCAGGGATAAGAACAAGAGGGATTAGGTGGGGGTAGGATGGAGGGTGAGAGTATTGAGAGAGGCATTGGGAATCATTGCTTCTCTGGGAAGAGCTAGAAACCTAGCACAATGGAAACTCAGGAACCTATTAGTGTGACCCTAGCTAATACTCGTAGTAATGAGTGATACTGAATCTGAACTGGCTATCTCCTATAACTGGGGATAAACTCATAACTTCCAGTGGAGGGATTGGGACACCAACCCAGCTACAAAACCTTTGACTTACAATTTGTCCTGCCTACGAGATGTGTTGGGGTAAGGGTGGCACAGAAATGTGGGAATGGCCAACAAATTACTGATCCAGCTTGAGACCCATACCATGAGAAAGAGCTCACCGCTAATACTGCCTGGAGTACCAGGACCCAGAGGCATGATTGCCCAGAGACCTGAGATAGAATCAAACATGAAAAAAAGTCACTGATATTCTGCTATACTAATAGATTGTTGCCTAGCCCAGTGGACAGCAAAGAGGCTTCACCTAGCAACCAATGGAAACAGATGCAGAGACCCACAGCCAACATTATGCAGACCTTGGGCAATCCTGTAGAAGAGAGAAGAAATGGTTGCAAAAACCAGAGAGATCAAAGACACCACAAGAAAACCCACAGAATCAACTAACTTGGGCTTACAGGAGCTCACAGAGACTGAATCAACAACCAGGGAGCCTGCACGAGACTGACCTAGGTCCTCTGCATATATGTGACAATTGTGTAGGCTGGTCTTCTTGTGGAACTTCTAATGATGGGAGCAGGGTCTGTCTGTGACTCTGTTGCCTGCTTTTAGGACCCTTTCCTCCTACTGGGTTGCCTTGTCCAGCCTTAATAAGAGAGGAGGTGACTAGTCTCACTGCAACTTGATACACCATGGCTGGTTGATAACCATGGAAGGCCTATTCTTTTCTGAAGAGGAGTGAATGGTAGGGGAGAGATTGGGGAGGGCCTCTGAGGAGAGGAGGGAGGGGAAAGTATGGTCACAATGTAAAAACAAGTAAACAAGTAAATAAATACACAAAAAAGAAGTCCTGGTTAGTTCTGCCTTTAAATGTTCCTTGGTCTTTTCCCCTTGCAACTTTTAGTATTCTTTCTTTGTTCTGCATTTTTTTTTTTTTGTTTATTTCTCAAGACAGGGTTTCTCTGTGTAGTTTTGGTGCCTGTCCTGGATCTCACTTCTGTAGACCAGGCTGGCCTCCAACTCACAGAGATCTACCTGGCTTTGCCTCTCAAGTGCTGAGATTAAAGGCCACCATTGCCCAGCTGTCTGCATATTTAATGTTTTGATTATTATTGGAGACTATGCGGGTCCAGCTCCTCAAGAGTCCCCTCCCAGGGTCTGGGAAGAATCTACATCCAGCTGATAATTTAATCTTTGATGATATGAAATGAATCTACATACACGAAACTCCTTAGTCCATGTACTTTATTATTCTGTGTCAGTTCTCTCTCTACACAGCTTCTATTCTGCTCTCATGCCTAGCTTCTTTCTTCCCTGATTTCTTTCTACATTTATCTTCTGTCTCCTGTGTTCTATCTTAATTCTCTCATATTAGTTCTGCCCCATCTAGGTTCTCATCCATCTAGTTCTTTCCCATTTTAGTTCATCTCTCATCTCCTTCTTTCTCATCTTGTTCTTCCCCATCTGGCTCTCCTTCATCTTCCATCTCATTCCTCTAGTACTCTCTTCTAGCCCTTCAATCTAGTTCTTCCCCATCTTAGTTCATTCCCTTTCAGTCTTACCCATCTAGTTCTTCTGTTCTCTTTTCTCTTCTTCATCTTGTCCTCAAGTTCTATATGTCAAATCCTCCTCTTAAGTCTTCTTATTACCTCTCTGTTCTCTCTCCTAAAGTTCTCTAGGGTATTCATTTTTAAACCCAAGTAATAACAATCCTCTGGCAGAGCAAGGTCACCAGGCTTGAATTCTTACAGGGTCATAAAGGCAGATAAGAGTTTTCCTCAGGCAGTGACCACCAGGCTTTCTTTTATCATCCGATAGGGGAGTGGTAAAGGAGGAGGTCAACTGAGAACTAATGATTGGTTAGTATATCAAAAAGGGAGTTTACGTGCTCAATCTACATTCTTAGAAGTGGTTAAGTAAGAAGTTAGGAGTCTGTCATGTTAGTAAAGCTGTATAAGAAAGGAGGGTCTTACCTTAAATTGCACAAGAAATAAATCTATCTGCCTGACCTAGGAAACAGAAAGTTTCAACAAAAGTGTTAGTTCAGGAAATTGTTTGACCTTGGATTCTTGATAGGTATTTTAGATAAAGACACTGTTAGGAGTTCTTGGAAGCATACAAGAAAATCTTTGTAGGAACCAGTTAATAGATACACAAAAGCTAAAATATCACCAAGACTTCCTAAGCCATGGCTTAACATGGACTTTTCCAAGTCAAGGACTTTTCCAAGTAGTAGCTTTTGTCATAGTAGCTGAATTCCATTACATTTTCCTGTGGCTTGCAGCAGATTATTATGTGGTGAGGTGACTTTCTTTTCTGGTTTAATCTATTTTGTATTCTGTATCTTCTTTAAGTTAGGGAAGTTTTCTTCTATGATTTTGTTGAAAATATTTTCTGTATCTTTGAGTTGTGTTTCTTCTCCTTCCTCTTTTCATATCTGTAGCTAGAGTTTTCCCGCCTGGCCCATGGTCAGGGCAAATCTCTCTCACCTGCCAGTCCCACAGCCATTCAGACCCAACCAAGTAAACACAGAGACTTATATTGCTTACAAACTGTATGGTCGTGGCAGGCTTCTTGCTAAATGTTCTTACAGCTTAAATTAATCCATTTCCATAAATCTATACCTTGCCACATGGCTCGTGGCTTACCGGCATCTTCACATGCGGCTTGTCATGGTGGCGGCTGGCAGTGTCTCCCTCTCAGCCTTCCACTTCCCAGAATTCTTCTCCTTGTCTCGCCTATGCTTCCTGCCTAGCCAATGGCCAATCAGTGATTTATTTACTGACCAATCAGCAACACACTTGACGTACAGACCATCCCACAGCACATATCATTTTTCCTTTCATGGTATTCCAGATGTCCTGGATGTTTTGTGACAGGAGGTTTTTAGATTTTACATTGCCTTTGACCAAGGTATCCATTTCTTTTATCATATCTTCAATGCCTGAGATTCTTTTTTCCTTATCTTGTATTCTGTTGGTGAAGCTTACCTCTGAGGTTTCTGTTTGAGTTACTCATTTTTTCATTTCTAGGTTTCCTTTAGTTTGGTTTTTCTTTATTGACCATATTTCCCCATTCAGATCTTTACTTCCTCTCACTGTTTGTGTTTTCAAAGATTTCTTTAAGGGACTTATTCATTTCTTCTTAAAGGACTTCTGTTTTTATTTACAAAAATGATTTTAAGGCCTCTGTCTTGTGCTATGTGGCCACACTGAGGAACTGCTGTGTTAGGGTTGCTGGGTTTTAGTGGAGACATATTGTCTGTTGTTGATTATATTTTTAAGCTGGCATCTAGGCATCTTGGTTTAGAAAGATTATAATTCTAGGTGCTGATATCTGTTTTTGTCTTTGTTAGATGAATAATTTGTTCCTTGATGTCTTTTGCCATCTCTGGTTCTTAGGCAAATGTGTGGTTATGTGTTACCTGGTAGGAAAGTTTTCTGGGATCTTGATAGGTGTGGCCACTAGGGGTTCCAGATAAAATGTGTTTCTCAGTATTGGGAGCTGACATTTAGGAATGGGGATGGGCAAAGAGGGCAGGGACTGAGGAGGTCTACATGAGGGAGAAAAACAAGGTATTCCCCCAGGGTCTACTCAGTCCCCTGGCAATAGGGGCAAAGAGTGAGGAGCAGTGGCCACAGAAGGTGGTCTGCTATAGAGCTAGAGATAACACTGAGAGGTTGGAGTTGGAGGAATGAAGGCAGGGGTGAAGATCTGTACTTAGCTTATCTGCTTCCCAGGTAGGAGTGCTTTGTGGGTTCCCAAGGAATGCTTGTTACAATTGGGGGCTGGGATAATGCAATGAGTGGGGGAAGAAAGTTTTGAGGTAAAGATCTGTGCTGTCTACAATAGATTGGGGCAGATAGGAAGGGGAGGCCATATCAGGTGATTTGCTACTGGGCTGGAGATAACATTGGGCAATTGGATTTGGAGGAGCTGAGGGAGAAGTGAAGATCTGAAGTTAGCCTACTTGCTTCCCTGGCCAGGGTAGTCAGTGGATTCCTAGGGAATGACTGCTAGGGTTTGGGGTCTCAGATAATGCAGTAAGTGGGGGGAAAGAGGTTAGGAGGGGAAAATCTTTGTGGAGATGGAGTTAGTGGGCAAAGGAAGGTTGTCCCTGTGGGCAGGCCAGTGGGGTACCTGATTGATAACATTCCTCTCTTTTGTTTATTATAAAAGATGAGGAACTAGAAAAGGGTGATGGTGAGACAGGAATGAAGGTGCCTTGGTATTCAGATTGCTTCCTGTTGTCTAGGGTGTTATCATCTTTGGGGCACTATTGATTCTCATCATCAGCAAATATTTGGTAGTCATGAGCCTCCAGCTCTGTAGCTAGCAATGGGTACTCCTGTAACAATAACTGACTAATTGTTTGATTGGAAATTTTTTAATTCATTGGAGGAACATAAAGAAGAAATTGACAAAGCAGGGCACGATTAGTAGAAGCAGGAAAATGAGAAGGAGAGGCATCAGGAAAGGAAGTATTCACTTCCATATGGGGTTCTCAAGGGTCCAGGGGCTGGAGGCATGGAACAGTTCCTTACATTTTTGGAGGTCTGTTTGAAGTTGTTGGATTTTTTTTTTTTTTTTTTTTTTTTTTTACTATACCTAATTGGTTGACATAGATGCAACATTCCTTTTGGAGGAAGAGGCAAAGGCCACCTTTCCAAGCTGTAAGAAAAATCTAGTCCCTGTCAGTTTTGGAGTAGCACTGTAGCCAGGGAGTCAATTTGTCCTTGAAGGGTGAGTGTGGTTTGGGCCACCTGCTAGAGGTCCTGGATAAACTGGGAAGAAAACTGATGATACAAAGTCAGAGAGATGGAAATCTCAGAGAAAAACAATGACATCTTGAAATTTGCAGGCAATTGGATGGAACTGGAAAATATCATCCTGAGTCAGGTAACCCAGACTCAGAAGGACAAACATGGTATATACTCACTCATAAGTGGATACTAGATATAAAACAAAGGACAATCAGACTGCAACCCACAGATCCAGGGAGGCTACCTAGCAGTGGGGACCCTAAAATGACAGTGGCTTATAATAAGTTTTGGTTTTGCCCAATCACTGGGCAAGCTTTAGTGAAACATTTCACTATTAGGATAAGAATTTGTACTGTATCAAGCTGATGAAAGAAAATGCTGGCCATACTTTCAGAAGGGGAGGCTAAAATCTTTTTAGATTATAGATTAGCCTATAGAAAAATGTCTGTCATAAATCAAACAGTGAAGGGGAAGATGAATAGGAATCTCACTTACACAACTTAAGTAAAACATAGCTCTCTGAAGAGATGAAGATAGGTTTCTTCTGTATCCCAGAATCTAACCAATATTTATATGTATAATTCAGCTACCATTTGGCTTAAAAGGGCTTATTGGGAAATGTTATCATTTTTATTATTTTCTACAGAGAAAATATTTTACTGTTTAAAATAATCTTGGAGTTTCGAATTATAACCTGTTTTTATGTTCAAAAAAATAAATAAAAGAGAAAAAAGACAACAAAAAAAGAGAAAGAAAGAAAGAAAAAAGAAAGAAAGAAAGAAAGAAAGAAAGAAAATATCCCCACAGACTTGCCAATCTAGTGGAGGCATTTTCTCAATAAAGGTTTCCTCTTCTCAAAAAAAAAAAAAAAAAAAAGTCAAGGAGATGGTGGTGGTTAGTACCACTGCCCCAGTGGCAACACTCACAGTTATTCCTGTGATAGGCAGGAGGGACAAGATTTGAACTGCCCTTTTATTATGTCAGGCAGCTATTGAGCCCATGACTAGAATTGGTTTGGGTTCTTATCCATATATCACTCCCAACTTGGGGAAGAGAAATACTAGCACACCAACTCCTGACCACCTAGCAGGTAGGTGACAGTAGACTTGAGTACCACACAGAAGGGAGATGTTGTGGATTGTAGGGCACTGGGGCTGAGGTGGGTTGTTGAGGGTTAAGGTTTCATTGCAGTTTAGGGAATTTTATGGCCATACAAAATGTGTCCTAGATGCCTTAAAGCAATTTGCCATGCAAAAGAGGGTTATATGAAAAAGGTAGGGAGTCATAGCAACACTGGACTCAGGGATGGTGGTGATTAATATGGTATGGTTATTTAACAAGGTTATGAGAGAAGCTGTAAGTAGGAGTTGTGAACTAGTCTCACTAGTTGTGAACACAGCCAGAAATCTCCAAAGTGGCCAGGTTGTGTGACATTAAAGAGCCAGTAGGCTGAGGTCAGAGTCTAAAGCAGAAGACAAAATGACAGGTTTATATTAATTAGGAGAGGGGATGATAAAGAGGTTATGACCTTGGAGGAATGTTTAATTACCTCTTCTACCTCCCCTGTGAGTTTACAATTCCATAGGTCCCAGATATAGAGGTAAAAGTCCCCATTTGTCGATAGAAGAGGGAATTAGAGTGAAGATGTACATGTGGCAAATGTATTGGCAAGAACAGTATGGGCAACCTCCATATCTGTCTGGCCACTCTTTAAAATAACCTTTTGTCTAGTCACAAGGGAAGGTAGAGAAAAGGGTCAGGAAATGAAAGAGGAGGGGTGAATATAGGAGTAATGGGATACAAATTGACTCCTGATAGCCTGCTATGGAACAATTTCTCAACCTTATTTGGAGGGACTATTTGTTTCTTGAACTTCAAACGTCCATATGTAAGAGTTGCCCTGGACAGAAGTGGACAAGAGGGAAAGGAGGAAAAGTCTATGTCCAATCCAGGAGGGTTGAGCATGGATGCTGGGGTTGATCAAAGTGTCCTCTGAAACTTAAGTGATCAGGGTCCTGTTGGGGTTGATATGCAGGCAGGGAAGTTATCTTGATATGGAAGAGTAAAGGGCTTGAGGTGAGATAGATGAATCCAATAAGGGAGGCCCTCAAGCTTAGCGGCTGTGGGGGTACAAGGTTTACCTTGAAGGGGGCCTGCCAAGGAAAAGGGGTGAGGGAGGAGCTGGTCTGGAGAAGAGAGAGAAGACTTTATCCCTGATGTTGAGTGGGGGACAGACAAGGGTTGGCACATGGCCAGAGTAGGCAATGGTCAGTAAAGTTCCTACAAGGGAGCAGAGATGACAGAGTAAGGGGGTGAGTAGGTGGTCTGGGAGAGGAAAGGGTTTGGGTGAAAGTCTGGAGGCCAGAATCAGTCATCTGTACATGAGCTCAAGAGGCGAAATGAAAAAAGGTCACTTGAGGAGAGCCCGTAGCCTGAGAAGGGCCAGCAGCAGATTTATCTAATCGAGGTGATATTCTTGTGACAGTTTGACAAGGATGCTTTTAAAGGAGTGATTAGTTTGTTTTATCTTTCCCGAGGATGGTCTAGGATATGGAAATGCCAAGGAATGCTGAGGGCTTTAGACAGGGTTTGGGAAACCTGGGAGGTGAATTCAGGGTCATTGTCTAACTGGAAGGAGACAGGGATTCCAAAGCAGGCAACAGTTTCCTGGAGCAGGAGGTTGGAGACTGAGCCCTTTTGTTGGTAGTGGGGGAATGCCTTCACCCACCCTGAGAATGTATCCACCAAAACCAAGATGTACCTAACTCCTTTGTGGGCATGTGGAAAAGGCAAGTTGGCAGTCAGTTCCAGGGAGAAAGCCTCTGGCCTGGTAGGTAGGAAAAGGAGGGCCAGGGTATCTGGATTTGGGGTCTGACATTTGACAAATTTTACAAGAGTTAGCAATAGCCCATAAGAAATGCAAATCCTCGGGGGTAGGCTCCAGGTGGGCCTTAATAAAGTGAGACAAGGCTTGGCTATTAGGATGAAAGAGGTGGTGTAGATAGGACAGAATTTGTGTCATGGAGTGATAGTGGGGATGTGGGTTGTAGTGCAAGGATGTATTTCAGTGGGTGAGATGGGTCTGGGCTTCCAAGAGCTGCGGCTCTACCCATCTCATCATCTCTGTTATGAAATTGTTGTTCTTGTGGGACTGGCAGTGGACAATTCCTGTAGCCATGGGGAGGTGGGAGGATTTTAGCATGGCCATAATTTGGTCTCAGGTGGCTATCGATCCTCCTTTTGTTGTAAGATGTGAACACTGTGAACTACAATAACAACTGTCCTGGCAAGATATGCTCACCAGTATGATAGTGGCATGAATTTTATAGAAGTAATGAACAATGATTGTATTTAAACCTGCTCCACAAGACAGAACCCATACCTGGTAGAGTTAACTTGTCCAAGTACCTGTGGCTGGGTTATGTCATAGGTCTTGGGGAAAAACATAATAATATCTACTAATTAGATCTATTTTTAAATGGCCCCCTCTGTTCTTATCTTTATACCTGTAGACTTGTCCATCTTTCAACATTCATCAGAAAAGCTTCTTGTAGTATTGTAGTAGATGATGTTAATATGGTGACTCACATCTGTTAAACATGTAGCAAATAAGAGCCTGTGGAGTGCTCTGCTTTAAATGATGCATCTATATCATACCCTCTCTTTCAGTGCTCAGGGACCACTGTGGAAGAGAGGGTAGAATGGTTGTAAGAATCAGAGACAGAGGATGACTGCAGTAAACCAATATTTCCCAGATATGACAGGGTCATGAACTCACAGTGGCTATGGCCACACGCATAAGACCTGCACATGATCAAGCCAGCCAAAATCCCAGCACAGATTATGGAGGTGCTTATGACTCCCAGCCCTAGCTGAGGAGCCACTGGAAGTTGGTAGTTTCTAGGGAAAGGAGAATCAGTTTTCTTCAGGAATGCAGCCCATGAGAGACTACCCCTGCTCCAGTGGATGGTCTACACACAAGCTGGTACAGATGGCACTAAGTGGACTTAGTGGGTGGAAAGATCACATGAGAATAGAAGGGAAAAATGATAGTGGGAAAGGGACTGAAGGGGAGAGTTTGATCAACACATATTATTTTAATGTATAAAATTTCAAACAAAAAGCCCTTCATTACATGAACTAAAGATAAATTTATTAAAAAATTAGAATTTTATATATTTTCTCTTCCGGAAATGTTTGATTATTAAAGCATTTTTGATCCCCTTCTTCTAAAACATACTGAGACAAAATTTTTCAGAATATATAGTCTCTGGAAAACAATGGAAAATAGTTCTAGTTTTTTTCAGTGTAATTTTTACATATTTGAAATTATATATTTGCATATATATGTGTTGCACATATAAAAATAAATATATTTACATATGTTACATTCTTGATTCTTTTTCTTATTGCTTAATTGGAGAGTAGGAACAATTTAAGTCATTGACTAACAATAGCAGCATTTAGATTAAATTGAAGTGAATTTACTCTGTTCATGTACCGTATGGGTCTTCCATTTCATATCTGTAAACTTGTTAAAAACTTCCATTACGTCAGAAATATGTCTCCATGAAAATGCTATATAAACTCATATGAAAGTAATGACTTAGTTCTCACAAATGGAATTAAGCTATACTATATATCAAGCATCCTTGAAAGCATGCCTTTTCTAGTTTCTTGTGCATTTAAAACTGTGGGTTGGAGACAACAATATAGTCTTGTTGAAACAACACAGGGCAGTAAATATTCAAGTACATCAGAATTAAAAGAGCAATATGGTTAAAATTAATCCTTGGTAATAGCCTTCTGGGTCACTGGTCTGCTTTTGAACTGAGAGCACACCTGCTTCCTTTTGCACCCTTTGCCAGAATGTGTGACACTTTGAGCTGAGATTTCAAGGATAGTCAATATAGATTACTGCAAAATCTCATTTATGTGACACCCTGGGTGTTCTCAGAAGAACCTGGGAAACCTAGACAATAGTTTATAAACCAATAGGACTTCCATATTAGGCTTTTCCTTGTCTCTGGGCATGATATGGGCCCCTATTGCATAATCCCTCTTGATGGAGAGGTACTTCTTGCAATGAAAGTCAAATGCATTATTTTGGCTACTCACTCCTCACAGCTGCCACATGTCTTATTTCATGTTGAGTGTGCAGCTGGCTACAGCTGTCTAGACAGGTTTTTTTTTCATCAGAGTCTTTTGAAGAAGGATGGTGCTTCCCCAGACTCAGACCATGGGAGATAGGTGGCACCACAGTGATGCTGATGAGAAAGTGCAAACAGCTTTGGGACTTTGAGAGAATTCTTTAGATGGATTCTTCAGATGGAAGGATTCTGAAGCCTTAGGTTGTAGTACTGGACTCAAGTACTGTGCTTTGTGGACCAAACCATTCATAATTTTCTAAAATTTCTTTTACGTTTTAATCACAATCTTAGTCATCTTTCTCTATTTCTAAACCCTCAAGCATATCTATATGCATAAAACTCAATGTAGGATAAAGTCACAGTATGATGGCCTTTTAAAGTAATATAGCTACAAAATGACCAAAAATTTTATGCTATTAACAAAGCTTTATTTTTAACTGATATTAAATTATACATATTCATGTGGTACCATTTTGATACTGTATATGTATTATGTAATTTTCCAATCAGGTTCCACAGCCATACCTCCTTAAATCATTTAATTTTTTTAGCTTTTTTGAAATATTCACTATATTATCATCATCTATAGTCAGCCTACTATGCCATAGAACACCAGATACTGTTACATATGTGGATTCTTCATGAATTTTCAAATGGTCCCTATTCAGGGCCATTCTCTGTGTTGTTCCAATTTGAATATATTGTTGCTGAAATGAGAACAAAGCTTGTAACCCTAGAAGGTCTTGTTACAACTCTTGTTCCAGCGTTGACTAGGATCTCAGGGGACAATATTAAATTCTGAGATGGAAGGTATTCTGAGAATGCTAGAGTGACAGTGAGAAGGAACTGAAACCCAGCTCTGGATGCTCACACATGGGCTTTTGTGACTCTTTAAGGGCCTTCATTTGCTTTTCCTCACTGCTTGAACATTTTTTAAAGAACATTGTCAATTCAGAATTGTGGTAATTTTTAACATAATATAAGATGCTTTACATTTTAGAATAAGTTCTATGATTTTCCTTACTTTATCATACATGATTTGGCATGTACATTCTAACTGATATGTAATCCTTGAGTCTATCAAGGTTCAGGAAAGTAAACATCTTAGAACATTGTAATGATGTACTGCACTTAGAAAGGACCAATATGCAGCAAAGTATAGAAAGTAATATAACTTTCCAAGTAGTTTCTGTAAGTAGATTAATTACTAATGTTTTATAGGTGAGTGCTTTCCTTTGTTTTCCTCACTTTGTTTACACCAGTGGTTCTCAAGCTGTGGGCTGCGACCCCTTTGGGGTTCACAAATCAGATATCCTGCATATCAGATATTTATATTGCCATTAATAACAGGAGCAAAATTACAGTTATGAATTAGCATCAAAATAATTTTATGACTGGAGGCCACCACAACATGAGGAACTATATTAAAGGGCTGCAGAACTAGGAAGGTTGAGAACCACTGGTTTAGACAGTTGTGTGAATCTCGATACTATAATATGTTAGACAATGTGCTATAGCCACATGTTAGGAACATGTTATTGAAATACACTGAAGGTCTATTGCTGTACAATCTTGATTGCATTAACTGAGATGGGAAAACCTACCCACCATTGCTGGTGCTGTTCCCTCACCATGATCTTGTACTCTATAAGCAGAGAAAGGTTGCTGAGTAGCAACACCGTTTATCTCTTTCTGCTTTTTGACTGTGGATACAATGAGATCAACTTCCTCAAACTTTTGCTGCCATGAATTCTCTATCTCGATGAACTATACCTTAGAACTACAAGCCAAAATACACCCTTTCTCACTTATGTTGATTTTGTTGTGATATTTTTATCACTGCAATAGAAAAATAACTAATTTGTAATACTCTTTTCTACCATAGAGGAAAAGGAGAAGCAGGGGCTTTGGCTGGGATGGACTGAGGTCTGTACAACCTTGTCCCTCCTCTCTTGAGATCCCAGTCATGTTTGAATCCACTTAGAGTGTGGAATCTGTGGAAAAAATAAGTGCCATCAAACAATTATGTGCTAGTTTTCTAAGCCCATGGTGTTTGGACTACTCATAGTTTGAAATGCTTGTTCTTCATAACATTTGGAATAGCCACACACAATTATTCTAAAGTAACTTTTTCAAATATCTCTGAAACTGCTGTTAAAAGATACCTTCTATACAAATTCTTAAGCATTAGTCATGGTTTAATCAAAGTTAAAGTATTTTCTTTTCTCTAAACTTTAAAAACTTTTTATATAACTATGTGCTTTGAGAATCAATCTCATGTCAGTAGTTTACCAAAATCATTTAACTACAGAATCTATTTATATCTTTTGGAAGAATGCCATTTAGACTTTAGTATTACATGAGATGCATTTCAGGATATACTCTTTTGAAGACTCATTGGACAGCTGTAATATTAAAATCAAATTGGTAACATTAGTTCAAGTCAGGCGTTGAAATAGGATTAGGAGCCTCTCACATTAAGTATGACATGAGCTATTAGCCCTTGCTGAATACTTTATAGATAAATCTAGAAGAAGAATACCAAGAGTAAGTTAGAGGAGGACTCTCACTAGTTTGTAATTTCACTCTTTATTCATTGAGATTTCAACAGCATTTGGAAGGTCCTTTTGTTTGTAAGAGAAAAATCTGACTTTTGCTGACAGGCTATAAACCTTGCTTTCTTTTTGGTCCTTCATGTCTTTGAATAGCTTTTCAATTTATATTGAGTTTTTAAAGCAGTGTGTCAGGTTCTAATGGTCCTGCTGGCTTAAGGAAAAATACTCTAATAAATCATAATAAATCATAATGACTCATCAGTCTCAACAGGCCTGTGACCTTCAGTCAGTGGGGGGCTGGGGCCTAAACTCCTTTCCCCCTCTTCTTGCTGGAATCACTCCACTTGCTCTATTCTGTCCTTCTAATTTATGGGTGGGCTCCCCACAGGACAACTCACCTGCAAAAATAGTTCATGCTGGGGTGTTTATTATACTAAGTAGGTTTCATGCTGACAGAGAGCTTTTACAAGAGGATGGAGTTTCTGTCAAGATCTTCCATCATCTGAGCAAAGCTGGCACTAAAAGTCTCTCATAGTTCACTATATTAAATGTAGTGGGGTGGAAACAGGATGGATAGAATGGGCTAGGAGGCCGTAGTGTGAAGTCTGCTTAAATGTCTTATTTAGGGACCTTGCTAAATGTGACTTATCTATCAACAGAATAGCAAAATAAAAAAGGCTTGCATTATAGACATTAAAACTATGCTGACCTAGCATAGGGCAATGAAAAATCTCTGTAACCCTCATGATGAAATACTAAGTTCTACAGCTTTAAATGGTGCCTTATTGAACTGAAGGAAATATTCAGTGGACATATTTTCTTTATTCTCCAGTTTTAAACATTCTTGACTTATTAACTTAATATGTTATCTTTATAGAGATTTTGAAAAGAAAATGTTGAAGAGTCCAAGAGGGAACATGCACAGGATCCTACTGTGTTCTCTTAGGAGCAATAATTCTTAACACTGCAAGTCTCCCCACACCCCATGGTCTTCTATGCATTTTTCTCTAATCATAAAATAATACAGAAAATTATGTGCCCAATTTATTTTTTCCTATCATCAACATTTCTCATATTACTGGAACCCCTTTGTGAACATGCATCATTTCTAAAGCTGAACAGCGTTCCCCAGTATTATGTCTTGCTTTGTTATTCCCTTACTGGAGAAATTGCCTTATTATCATTTGCAGCTCTTGTCCTTGTTCCCTCATTTCTTCACTACAAAAGCTCAACAGTTAAGTTCTTTCTTGGGCTCAGGACCTCTGCACAGACCTTTCTTTCTGTGGGGCTTTCTACAGATCTGGGTAGGAAGGAGCCTGGAAAGTTGTGAGGAGTGACTGATAGAATCATTCACTCACTTCTTGCTCTAGGCCTTCTGCAATGTGGGTTCCTTGTCTGTTTTGTTCACCACTGTTTTCCCAACCCCTTCATTAGCGTGGTACACTGGGCGGTCAATGGGTCCTTATTGATTGACCTCTTTGTGGGGCGAGGGGAGGCAAAACAGCTTGACCACACAGTTGCCATGACAGGCTTAGAGGTCCAGACACAGCTTCTATGACAGGCTTACTGGCAGGCAACACCCAGACCCAGGAAAAGCCATAAGCTGACCCCACCCAGGGAGGGCCTACATCTAAGAAGAAGTACCTGACATCCCAAACATTGAAACCATTAGATAAGGTTAGATAAGATGGCCAGATGTCCCTAAGTCTAGCACACACATATAGAAAAACAGAAATGTTTTACAGATACCCCTAGACAAAGGTCAGCCAATCAGAGTCGTGAACCCTGGACATCCCCTCACCACAACCTCTGCTATGATAAAAACTCTACCCTGCCTGGGCTCAGGGCTCCCTGCTCTCACCACTGCATTGTACAGACAGAGAGACTAAGCTCAGAGCTTGAAAATAAAGGCTCTTTGCTTTTACATATGGAATTTGGTCTCCATGGTCATCTTTTTTTTGGGGGGGGGTCCCTGAGATCTGAGCAAAACATATATGATATAAAATCATTAGGTTGTTCCTTTGTTTTGGGTCCTGATAACCTTATGAAAGGGATTCATGTTTAAACTCTTAACCTGAAGTTAGGATAACCTCTTTTGAACCATTTTATTGAAAATTCCCAAACAAAGGGTCTGACTATTTTAACATTTTTGATACACATCAGTTGGCTTTCATGACAGGGTACACTATTTATATAAGTAGTGACATGTTCTTTTAACCTTTGTCTCAACTCCAATTGCCATTTCTCCTTTTCAATAAGATTAACTTACTTTTAAACTAAATGGAGCAAACACTGATATACAAATTTAATTTGATCACTGTAAATTAGATATCTTTTCTTATCTGTTTACCTCTTTGTCAACCAAATGAATACTTTACCCATTGTTTCATGGGTGTCTTTGCACCTTCTTAACAATTTATATGAAGTCTTTGTGGATCATAACACTAGTCTTCAGTCTTATAGTAGTTTCTCCCATTATTATGCTCAGGGGACAAATTATAAGACCTCCAGTGGATGCTGAAACTAGAGTTAGCACCTTGTATAGAGAGTCTTACATTTTTTTCTTATTCATATATACTTGGGATGGTTTAATTTATTAATTAAGCACAGGAAAGATTAACAATAACACATTAAAAATTACAATTTTCAGAAACAAAAGTTACAATGAAAGTTATATTTCATCTATCTATCTATCTATCTATCTATCTATCTATCTATCTATCTTTCTATCTTTCTATCATCTACCTACCTTCTATATATCTATGTATCATCTATTAATCTATGTATCATCTATCTATTTATCTATTTATCATCTATCTATCTAACTCTATCATCTACTTGTTCTATTTTTCTCCTTTATCTTATAATGTGATGATCAGAGTCAATATGTTATCTGCAGTCATGAGATATATAAGGTGACTGATGTAGGCATTGTGACATATTATTAAGCTACTACATAAAGGTTATCTGAGCATATCCCCTCAGTATGAAACATTCGGTGATTCATGTCCTAGGTTGGATGGAGCCAGTTGGCATGAGATTTAGCTTCATTGTGCAGATCACTGTACAATTTAAAACATGAACCATTTATTTCTGATTTCTCATTTAATTTTTTTTCATTTTATTGAAAATATATTCTTTTCTTATGCAACATATCCTGATTATAGTTTTTCCTCCCTCTATTTCTCCCAGTTCCTCCCCACATCCTCTTCCCTCTGGATCTGCTCCCCTCCTATCTCTCATTAGAAAAAAAACAGGATTCTAAGAGATAACAACCAAATGTGACAAAATAAAATATAAGGTAAACCAAAGGCCATCTTATCAAAGTTGGACAAGGGAACCCAACAAGAGGTAAAAAGCCCCAAGAGCAGGCTTAAGAATCAGAAATCCATTTATTCACATACTCAGGAATCCCATGAAAGTACTAAGCTGAAAGCTATAAAATATATGCAGAGGACTTGGTACAAGCCTGTGTAGGCTCTATGCTTGCTGCTTCAGACTTTGTGAGTTCATATTTAGTTGATTCAGAAGACCTTGTTCTCCTGGTGTCCTCCACATTTTTCCACCTTTTCTTCCGTGGGGTTCCCTGAGCTCTGAGGGGAAGGATTTGATGGAGACATTCCATTTAGAGTTGTGTGTTCCAAGGACTCTCTCTGTGTATAATGTCTGGCTGTGGGTCTCTATATCTGTTCCTGTCTGCTGCAGAATAAAGCTTCTCTTATAATGATTGATTAAGGCACTGATCTATGAGTATAGCAGTATATCATTAGGAGTCATTTTATTGATCAGTAGTATTTGGTTTTCTCCTAGGTGTTTGAGCTATCTAGTCTGTGGTTCTTTGTCATCCAAGCAGTGACAAAATATGAGTTTCATCACAAGGAATGGGCCTCAAGTCTAATTAGACATTAGTTGGCTATTCCCATAAGTTCTGTGCCACTGTTACTCTAGCATGTCTTGCAAGAACAAGTTGTTGGTCAAAGATTTTGTGACTGGGTTCATATTAATGTTTCTTCTTTGATAACCTGTAAAGTATCTACATGCACCAGATACTAGAACATAGAGTGATGGCTCCATGTAGGCACCAGCTGGAATTCTTTGTTTTCAATCAGTTATGTGGGTGTTATCCCTCAACAATGGGGTCCCACTGTCAGTTTTCATACAGCAACCCATTAAGTTAGCATCAGCCTGGGGTGTTTGGGGTTTTCTATAGGACCCCTTTGGCTAATAACACTTGAAAGCAACTCAGTTTCTCTACTGGTCAAATTTACAGAAAGTTCCATGAGGTGCTGACAGGCAGGTATTTTCTTTTATGTTTAGGTGGAATGTTCTGTAAATATCTTAGATCATTTGGTTTATAATGTCTATCAGCTCCAGCATTTCTCTGTTCAATTTTTGTCTGGATGACCTGTCTATTGGCAAGAGTAGATATTGAAACTTCTCACTATTACTGTGTGAGGGTCAATATGTGATTTAAGTTGTAGTAGTATTTCTTTTATAGAAGTGGTGCCCTTGTTAAGAATTGCAGTGTCCTCTTGGTGGATTTTTCCTTTAATAAATATGTTGTATTCTTCTCTATCTCTTCTGACTAGTTTCAGTTTGAAGGCTATTTTGTCAGATATTAACATGGCTGTACCAGCTTGTTTCTTATGTCCATTTGCTTGGGATATCTTTATCAGTCCTTTTACCCTTGATGTTAAAGTGTGTTTCTTGGATGCAGCAGAAGGATGGATCCTGTTTTCACAATCATTCAAGCATTTTTTAAATCAGTGTCTTCTTATTGGAGAATTGAGGCCATTGATGTTGAGAGATATCAGTGAGTACAGTTTGTTGATTCCTGTTATTATTCCTGTTGCTGTTATTGGTGTTGGTGTGTGTGTGTGTGTGTGTGTGTGTGTGTGTGTGTGTGTGTGTCCCCTCTTTTGATTTGCTGGTCTGGGATTATTTATTACTTGTGTTTTTGTGGAGTTAACCTCTTCAGGTTGGGGTTTTCCTTCTAGTCTCTTCTATAGAGCTGAATTTGTAAACAGATTATTGACTAAATTTGCTAGGGGACACCCTAAGAATTGGGTTTTGGGCAATTGAGTGGGAAAGGTCTATGGGCAGCCTATCTGGTTTTCTGGCAGGCATGGCCTGTGATTTAGCAAGGGCCCCAGTCCTATTTTAATGATTCAAATATTTCTGAACATACACATCTGGATGGAGCTTAACATGAAGAGTAATTTACAGAGAAGAAGAACTGTAAAACACTGACAGTAATTTAGAATATAATTCCTTCTCTTTCCCTATCCTGGGTCCTTCTCTTTAGGCTGACTCTTGGAATTGTGAGGGTCATAAGCTGGCAAGGATTCAGAAGTTACCTAAACTGAAGGGAGCTGTACTACATGTTGTCAATTCCCAGGTGACTGACTGCCAGACATTTCACAGAGAAAAATAGTAAAGAAGATTCTTCATTTTACTGACCTAGAGGTTTGATGATTCATTGTCACTGTATGGCTGGTCCTTGCAGTTTGGAAATAGTGTGCTAATAATTTTTTTTATCTAGTTATGGAATTCTAATGAGAGAATAACTACAGAGAAAAGAAACCACAGAATGAGGGTATGTGTAAAAGATTTAAGAATTATTTGAAGCCAAAATTGCCACCAGAGTGCCAAGTGGGCTCATTGAAGGACATGTGTATGTGTGTGTGTGTGTAACATCAAATGAGTAGAGACCTCCAAGTTCACACTTTATATATTTTACTTGAAGATCATAAGTGAATTTTATATCATTACATTTTTCTTGTGATTCTTTTTTTTTTTTTTTGGTTTTTTTTTTTTTTTTCGAGACAGGGTTTCTCTGCGTAGCTTTGCGCCTTTCCTGGAACTCACTTGGTAGCCCAGGCTGGCCTCGAACTCACAGAGATCCGCCTGGCTCTGCCTCCCGAGTGCTGGGATTAAAGGCGTGCGCCACCACCGCCCGGCCATTTTCTTGTGATTCTTAAAGATAATTTTCAAACAAACTATTGACTCATCCTGCCTAAAAATAATTACAGTAAATTGTAAATTGCCACTAGAGTATTGGGTTAGAGATTAGTTGGAAAGTCAGCTTTGTATGAAGCAATTATCAAATTTGTATGTTCTATAGTTGCATCTAACAGGACTGGTTACTTGCAGAAACTCTATTCTAGACCACTAAAATTTATTTGGTCACTAGACCTTGCAGATAATAAATCCACAAGAAATCAGTTATGCTAATAGAATGTGAAATTCACAGTAGAATAACATGGAAGGTCACTGGTTATTTGCTAAAAGATGTACCAGTGACTTGACTTAGTCAATACCTGTTTCCCTGATTTTGCACAGATTACCTTGTAACTTATAAATTAGTGGCTCTCACCCCAACTTCTGCCCCTCTTCATGGGTCTTATCTAACTTCTAATTATTCTTCAGAAAGAGTCTTACTTCATTGTGCACAACAGTGGATGGTTCTTTAGTTGCTGATCTCTATAATCTCCCCCCTTGCTTCTTATATTAAAAAAATTCAAACTATCTTTGCCAATAAATAATAATGAAAGAAATGCCTTTCAAGAGCAACCAGTAAAATAAATCAAGTAACTTATTTAATTGTAGCCTCAAAATATAACAATGATATGAGACTATAATAAAGATGTCAGAATCAATGCCTCCTTGCTTTTTTGTTTATGACATTGGCAGTAGGATTTGAAATCTATTTACCATTTGTTGCATTCCTAAATCTATCATTTTAAGTGTTAAATTCCTAAGAATATTAGGAGTCACTAACTAGATAATAAAATAGAGATCATAAAAAGATCATATTTGCTCTATATTCAATACAATTTCTAAGATAAATTTTGATTAACAAAGGGAATATTTTAGTTAAAGAAAAGATGTTATTATGATTGCTAGTAGCTTTAAATTTTGGATATGGATGTCAATTCTAATGTTTTAACAATTTTAAAAATATGACATGTAATGAGTAGAGCTATTTTTTTGAAATAGGAAAAAGAAATTCCTCAAGTGGTTTCTATTCTTTCATGCCATTGAGGGTGTTTACATGAAAACAGCATAGGTCTTGGGAGAGGAGGCTGACAAAGGAGAAAGGACAAGAAAAGAAAAAAAATATTTTAAAATTTGAGTGATATATCAAGGATCAAAAGCATTAGAATATATGTACTTTCATCCAGACTGTCACAAATCTGGAAAGTAAGGTTGAGACCTCATTAAGAATTTACCTAAGATGTAACACTAGCAAGCAACATGCATCATTAAGAATTGTAGTCGTATACCTATGAAGATACCTGCCAGTGCCCAACTTTCCAGAGTTCTTACTTCCCCTTTATTGAGCAATCTGATCTGATGAAGGTATTTTTCCCTATAGACTTAGGATATGGTGTCTCCTCATTCAGGCCTCATGTGTCTTCATTGTCAACACTGCTTCTTTTATTAGGAAAATAAATCACTAAACACTCACTCAGATATTGGAAATTGTGAAGCCACTTATAATTACTTTTAATTGTCATGTGGTTTATCAGTCTCTTCATGTCTGCTTATTTGGTGATCAAATAAAATCTTTCTTTAAACTGGGATGACCTGTGATATATTCTTCACAGGCAGAGCTTTCTTTCAGAGTAATGGGATTCTCTTCAGAGTTTCTGATTTTAACATAGAAGAAGTCTCGATTGACTGAAGTTCACAGGCATAGCCCAAGTGGGAGTCCCTTCTTAGGCAGGCATCATATTAATTTCTAAAAAGAGCTCTGAAGACAGAAACTGTCCAAGCCAAGCTCCGCAGGCTCTACAGCTGTTGTCAGAGAAACTATTTGTTCACTTTTCCCTGTGCAAAGCAGCCACTGTTTGAATATTATAGAGTGAAACAGGCAGAAATTTATTCCCCCAAGCAGCTGATCTCCTAGTAGAAGATATGTCACAAGCAAAATACAATTTTATAGCATGTTAGTAATGAGAAGCAATAAAGAGAAAAAACATTAGAGTCAAGAAATACAAAAAGTACCCAGGAAGAGAGATCACTAAAAATCTGTTAGAGCGGGTGGAAAGAAATTGACAGTGGGCACCATGGTGTGTACCACAGATTCTCTTTCAAGCCTGAGGTATATTATCTCCCAGCTGTGGGAATGCTGATAGCTGGCAGATCTCTGTTGCATTACTCTCCTGGAATTACCTTCAGACTTGACTGAGGTCATATTGTGGGATAGCCTGCATTCTGGTTGATGAATGAGAGATTGTAAAGGCTAAGTACCTTTATCTCTCATCAGCAAAATGCTAAAAAAAAAAAAAAAGCCCAAAAAACCGTGCCAGCATTTGAGCACCCGGGAAATAGACTGAGACTTCAGTGTGACTGTATCATAGCTTCATTCTTTCCTTTGCTCAGGATCTGGGGTCATAGCTTATATAACAGAGTATCTCAGGTTCATCATTCCTAGTCTCTTATACAGCATTCTGTTTGTCAAATGTATTATTTTTGAATATGCTGTTTCATATGTTTATTTATTATTTTGCCTAGAAAAATCACATTTTGAGTTTTACTAGACAATATAAACCTGCCATTCAAGATAATTTCTGTAATTGTTCTATTTTTATTATTATGTTTTACTTATGGATAAATGTTTTACCTGGTGTACTACATGTTTGTTTGGTGCCTCCAGAGGCCAGAAGAGGGAATCAGATCTCCTGGAACTGGAGGCTGTGAGCAGTTGTGTCTGCCCAAGCAACTGAAACCTGGGTCCTCTGCCAGAGCAACCAGTGCTCTTAACACTGAGCTGTCCCTCTAGTCCTATTGTTCTGCTTTAAATAGATGACATTTGTAAATTTAAATCTATACTGCAGAATAGATCAGTTATCCAAGCCATACCCTCCAGCAACATCCCTGACTTTGTTTTTCAAGCATAATATTCATAAGTATCTTTCAAAGGGTGTGATAAGTGTCTTTTAAAGGGTGTGGATGGGTAACAGAACTGTGAAGAGCAGATAAAAACATCATATTGGCTGTGTACATTATAATGCATTCATGTTCAGCCTGAATAAAGTCAACTCAGTACCAGACAACTTGTTACTAAGCTGTAGCAGAGACCTGGTGCTGGCAAAACTTCAATTCTTTCTCTCTCTCTCTCTCTCTCTCTCTCTCTCTCTCTCTCTCTCTCTCTCTCTCATGATATTTCACATGCATATATGTCTGTGTGAGTGTGTTTGATCCTCTGGTACTGTAGTTACAGACAATTGTGAACTGCAGTGTGGGTGCTGGGAATTGAAGTCGGGTCTTCTGGAAGAGGAGCCAATGCTCTTAACTGCTGAGCCATCTCTCCTGCCACCAGATCTTCTATTATTATCTGAAGAGACTGAAATTTTAATTTATTTGGGTTTAAAATCTTTGCATTTTGGAATGTTGGGAACTAGCTCAAAAAATTGAAAAAAAAAATTCTGTTGGTCAAACAAACCATGCTTGTGGCTCACAGTCTTCAGGGAAGATGTCCATTTGGACTCAATCAAAGATTTAAAGTCTGGCTACAAATTGAAACTTGTACAAGCTGGTTTTCATACAATACTGTTTATGAAGTGTCCTCTCTTCCTCTAGGAATTGGAGAATATGTGTGTCCTTTTGAACATCAAATGCCTTTGAAGAGAAGGACTCTAGTATTTTAGTCATTTCTGGAGGAGCACCCATTGCAAAGATTTATACATGAGAGAGAAACTTCCATTTCTTTTCAATACAAATGACAGTAGATTTTCAGTCTTTGATCCTGTTTTAAACATTTCAGTTTGCAATATTCTAGGGTGAGCAGGAAATTATGTATAAAAAATCAGTATTATTGTGAGAGTTTTCCATTGAGTTGCCACCAAAGGACTTCTTAATAAAACTCCTTGATTTCTATTTAAATCAATAAATTGAGTCTGGTTTTCTACGAACTTTATCTAAAGCATGATCATATAAATTGCAAAGAGTAAGGCTCAGTGTATTGTACCCTGAGGTGTGATTATCAGAACATGGAAGATAAGTCATATTTACATACAATAGGATTAAATATTATTTATGTCTGCAAGTGGTTCTGTGGCATAGCTCACTATAATAGATATAGATATAGATATATAAAGAATTACTCGTTTACAGGAGCATCCTGCTTTGCCATATAGCAATTTCATCATTATCGCATTTAAAGCAGCTGTCATGAGACACAGAGCTAGTAAAATTATTTCCCAAAACAACATTTTGTTTACAAAAAAAAATCCACATTGTGCTTGGTTGAAAAAGTTATATATCTAAGCACTTAGTGAAATTCTTAGCAAAGCATTCACTGATCAAAATATTAAAAATACACATGGGACTATTAGAAAAAGTAGAGCAGAATAGTTTTACAATATTGGGGTATGGATGATTTTTTTTCAGGAAGAAATGAGACCTATAAATAACAAAAGAAAAAAATGGTGATTTTGATTACTTAACAATTAAAAATTTTGTGTAGTAAAAACATGAATAAACACACACTTAAAAAAACAAAATGTTTTATATGTATGTATGTACATACCTATTTAGCTGTCTATCTGTCTGTATACTTGAGTGTCTTATACCCAAGAGTGCTGAAACGAGTAAAAAAAACCAAGACCTGATTGCAATCAATAAAAAAGGATTAAAATTATCTAATAACGAGAAAGGAGTTAGGATGATTCACTGAATAAGAACAGAAACTGCAAACTCTGAAAAGGCTTAATATCACTAGAGCTCATGCAAATTTAAGTGTTAATGATGTAAATTTTGTTTTATTTACCAATCAATCAATAATTTGAAAGCTTAATTATACTGAATACTACCTAATATTTAGATTACATTCATCATAGAATGCTTCAGGAAATAATAATTATATTTTTACATAACAACTTAATAGTGCTTTTAAAAATAAAAAAAAAATGCATGCCACTTGGATTGTAATTGTGATTTTAGGAATATGTCATACAGAACATAATATCTTCATATATGGGTATGGTAAAGTTTGTAATATTAAAATATTGAAACAATTCACATATGTTAGTAGTAAATTGTTTGGTTATACCATCACTCAGTCATATAAACAGGATAGAAACATCCATAGGCACCAACATGATAAATCCAGTGAATGAGACCTGTAAGAACAAATATTCGATCTTTTAGAAAATGATGAACTGTGCATTTGTATACTACATAGTTAATAAAAGCTCCAGGGGACTAGAGAGCTGACTCAGTTGGCAAAGTGCTTGCCAGGCAAACCTGAAGAACTGAAGTAGCATGCTGCTGTGAGAGAGATGAAGACAATGCCTTGCTTGTCTTGTCAGGTTCAATGAGAGATTCTGTCTCAAAAAGTAAGGTGGAAAACAGAGGAAATCACCCAAATTGCCCTCTGACCCTGGCAAGCACGGGCATACACATGTCCTCCCATACACATATATACATACACCAACACATACAGATGCATACAACTTACACCAAACACTAAATTAAGTATCAGAAAGAAACATGGTAATACTGGTAAACTCTGGATGATAGAATTAAGGAGGAGTCTTTATTTGTTTTATGTTCTACTATACTTTATATTATTTTCATCAATTTTTTTTCAGTTTTTCATTCCCTGCTCTGATTGAAAAATGCTCTTTTATGGCAGTAAGTCCAGCATGCAACTTATGACTAAACAGGTATACTGTGGAGTAATCCTTTTGCACACTGTAAAGATTTGTCGTTCAAATTAGTTTCCTAAAAAGCTGATTGGCCAGTAGCCAGGCGGAAATTATAGGAATTTGCGACAGCCAAACTAGGAGAATGAGAGGAAGAAGAAGGGTAGAGTCAGGGGAGGCACCAGCTAGACACCGAGGAAGCAAGATGTGTAGAAAATGAAGTAACAAGCCATGAGCCATGTGGCAAAGCATAGATAAGAAATATGGGTTAATTTAAATATAAGAATTAGGTAGTAACAAGCCTGAGCAATTGGCTGGTCATTTATAAGTAATATTAAGCCTCTGTCACAGTTATTTGGGAAATGGCCACCAGAACAGGAATCCTCCATTTACACAGGTAGGCTTGTTTAAACTAAAAAAATTCATTTTCCCCCTATTTTCAAGTTTTTATTCTGAAATAAAAAGAGCCCACACCTAGTCAGATATAATTTACTGTAGTGAAGGTGATGTAGATAATAAAATGATATCATCCTACACTTTGGTCCAGGACATAAGCAATGCCCAATGACTAATTTAGTTGTGTCAGAAATGGTGAAAGGCTACCTTTTTTAAAATACAAAAGCATCTCACAACATTATTCATTGTTCCATGGATTTCTCTGCTATGGATGAATCATCAAATCATCCAATGCATGGTAGAGGTCATGTGAGTTCTGGGTCACTCACATCAGCATTGATGTGGTTAACAGAACACATCCACCACTGTCTTGTTTGCTCCTTAGTTTCCCAGAAAAGCTTTGAGGAATTGGTGTTGTTTTACGTTCACTTCACAATTAAAAATTCTAATCTGCCCAAGGCTACATAAAGTTAGTAATTAACAGAAAATAACAGAATACTATTATAGCAAAATATAAAAATAATTAACAGAATATATAAGTTCATTGAAGCATTATATACAGCAGAAAAAGCCACAGTTATCAAGTAACAATTAATAAAATATATATTCAATGATTATATACTGGACTAAACTGTGTAACTAAGGAAGTACTTTGCCTGTTGTTACCATATTTTATGGGAAAATCCAAGATGTTGTTTTCTGGAAAATCTCCACAGCATGCTGTGGGAGAAAGTCACAACAAATCCTAAGTACAAAGCCAGTTATTTTTCTGCTCGACAAACTTATTACAGCATGGAATTTACTGTTGTGATCTGCTACTAAGGCAATCCTAACTCAACATCAAGAGCAGTGGTGATAAATTTGTGAGTGTATCTGGTAGAGGAGCTGAAACAGATGTGCAACATGAGGGACATCAAAGTTGAAATAATTACCATCTCAATAAATGGATGCCTCTCCCAGATATAAGATTAGCATTTTTAAAGATCTTGGGATTCATTATATCATACTGGAAAATCAGAGATGGTGTATTTGTATGTGAAGTGAATGCAATAACTAAAACAAAGCAAATAAAGAGGAGTGGCCTTAACTTCTTTAAGATGTTATGATCCAGGGGCTAGGCATGTAGCTCAGTTGGAGAGTGCTTACCTAGTATGCATGAAGCCCTAGGTTCAATCCCCAGAACCACTCTAAAACACAACTTGAAGTTACACATCTGTAATCCTAGCACTCTAGAGATGGATTCAGGAAAAGCAGAAGTTCAAAGTCATTCTCGTTACACAGATAGTTGAAGGCCATCTTGGGATACACAAGCCCCTGACTAAAATAAAATGAAACAAAACGACAACAGCATTAGCACTCAGCAACAAATGTCATGACATATATTTGAATCATCTGGGGATATGATCATGTTTAATCCTTTGCTTCCCCACTATTTTCAGTATGGATTCATTGCTGTTGTTGCTTTGGTGAGGCTGACAGATGAATGAGGACAGCAAAGGAGATCAATCTGCTTTTACTACTCAGGGAAATGTTGACAGAGGGAGCAAGTAAAGGCTGTAGAAAAAAAAAGGTGGTGGGGATATCTACAGGAGATGGGCAGAGAGTGGATGTGAGGTGCAGACCCAGAGTTTATTATTGGTAGACCTGAAGTAGTAATCAAGTAAGGGCTTCATTAAGATTGGAACTACAAATGGCTTTTAAAAAAACATCAACTGCATGTTCATTTTTGCCTATGCACACAAGATTTTTAGAAAGAATTATCTGCTAATTGATTATTATATAGTTTTCTATAAGTTTATCCTAATTTATAAGATTCAGATTTCACAAGCAGACAGGTAAATGAGCCATGAAACTTTTCAATTTTATGCATATTATTTTATATTACAGATAGAAATGGGCTGTACTGGATGGTTGTGTGTGTCAACTTGACACAAGCTAGAGCCATCAGAGAGGAAGTAGCCTCAATTGAGGAAATACCTCTATGAGATTCAGCTGTAAGGCATTTTCTCATTTAATGATGAATGAGGCAGAGCCCAGCCCATGGTGGGTGGTGCCATCCTTGGGCTGCTGGTCCTGAGTTCTATAAAAAGGTGGGCCGAGCAAGCCAGGGGAGCAAGCCATTAAGCAGCTCTCCTCCATGGCCTCTGTATCAGCTCCTGCCTCTGGAATCCTGCCCTGTTTGAGTTCCTGTCCTGATTTCCTTCAGTGATGACCAGCAATGCTGAAATGCAAGCCAAATAAACTCTTTCCAACTTGCTTTTTGGTCATGGTGTTTTGTCGCAGCAATAGAAACTCTAAGACATGGGTCAAAACAAAACTAAAAATGTAATTCATTTTTACTTCCTGTTGTATCATTGTTTTATCTTAAAAATACTGATAACTGAGATAACTTGTGCCTCTGAATATTTCAAATATAGCTTTGTTGAAAAATGGCCTTTGCTTGGTGTTTTAGTAGTTTTTACATTCTAATGTTTCTGTTTAAAGCTTTAAGGAAATAGAAAACACTTCTGTAAATTCCTGAGAAACAATAAGTTATCTAGCTAGAAAAGTAACTATAATGAATTAATAGCTAATGACTGTTCAATACCAGACATGAAGACTGAGTGTTTTAATTATGTGCCCCTGGTGAAATGCTGCTTTATGAAATGATACCTCAGCATGCAAACTTACACTCCATCATGACTCTCACTTCATGGGCACACAGTCTACTGGTTCAAAAAATAGTTGTTGTTATGTGCTGCACTATTAGAATTGAATTAAATTATTGAACACAAACTGCCAAAGAAATAACACTGACACTGACTGTTCTGTGGCTTTGTTGATGAGTCTGTGTGTTCAGTGTTTGGCTGTAATTATGCAAATTCTCTAAAATGGACCTCAGTTTTGCATTGCTCCCTCCTGGAATAAAGAATATGCAGTGTAGCAAAGAGAATAATTAACATTTGAGTTTTATTTCTAAAACCAGGCATACATGTAGTTTACTATGCATATTTAATAATTAATATTTTAATTCCTTGAATTCTGAAAGAGCTTTTGGTAGCTAAATGGAAGAAGACTACTGGGGAAGAATTTTTTTTATCTATGTGGTCACATGTTGGACTGAAGCAAACATTAGTTTACCAACTACACTTATCTTGCTAGCCACATTCCTATATCTGATAAATTCCATGAATCTCCCATGTAAGAAAAGATACTGTATTTGTGCTCTCTAATTTCCCCTTTTATGGAAGTCTCACAACTTTGAGAAGACATTTAATACCTTAATTAAAGGCATATAGAATTGTGCTGTGATCTTTGACAGATAGAAGCATGAAGTCAGACTCTCTATCGCTACTCTGTGTTGTTCTGAACTTGGAATAGCTTGTCTGAGACAGGCTGAATAGAGTCCTGAGGGACCAACCAGGACACAAAGTTAGTGTGCACTTTGAACTTCAGTTCTTCTCTCTTTCAAGCTGAATTTAAATGTCATTAAATAATAGCTAAATATTTTGCAGATGTAGCTTGTGTATTTAAAAATTTCTTTGAGGAGTTCATTTAGGATTTTTACTACATTAGTTGGATCTACTGTGCATGGCAAGATAGCATATGCATTTCCCTCAAGATATGCAACTTGATTTCATACTGTGGAAAAATCTAGAGCGTAAAATATTAGCATGAACAGTGTCAAGTGTCAATACTAATTCCTTTATTACTGTGACATTATTTAAGGACAGCAATCATTAAACTATTTTAAATGATAGATTTTACAGCTTGGAAAATAGCTGCATGATCATCCAAGGCATGTCCTTGAGAAGAACATAGTTCTAGAAAGCTCTAGAAATATGACTTACATAAAAAAATCAAAATATTTTCTGCTTATGCATGATTACAGAGGACATGACTAAATAAAATCAGAATGCAATATTTAAGTTTTGTTATATCTAGTGCTAAGCATTTTAGTTAGAATTGAGAATCATAGACTAAAAGTATTTCTTAAGAAGTATAGTTAACAATAATTTCTCTGCAGGCCTACATATTTTAGTACTTAATAAAAATGCCTTATGGGATGAGAAAAAAATCTGTATTAATTTTGGAAGCTTCTAATGAATTACCAAATTGAAATGTGAGTCTCCCTTTTCCATTTCCCCTATCAGACCAAAATGTTCTGTGTAAAGGAAAATTATTTAAAAGAAAAGGTTTTAGTTTACTTTGTCTGTTTTGAGAAGCCAAGCTAAATCCAACATTCCCAGGGAAAATATAGTTAAAGTAGAAGAAAACAATTTTCTGTTGTATTCAAATTTCTTATCTTAAATTTAGGAACAGAATCGCAAATCACTTCTCTGAACTCTGTGTAGAAAAACTATAAGATAACTAGTCTAGGGGTGTGCAAGCCACATGCAAAGGACAGTAAAGAGACTAATCTGCCTAAAGAGTCCTGACTGTGCTATGAGAGGCTTTGAGAGCAGAGCTGATGGTCAACAGTGGCCTGAAGGATGAGGATATATTGATCAGTATGCAGGTTAGAGAATGAATGGCAGGCTGGGCAGAGAAGCCAAAGGGAGACCAGGAAGGTGTAGCTGAAGGTTTCTCCAGTCCCACCAGGCCCCATGGTCCCACAGCCTGCTTATAAAATAATCACTCAGAAGCTTATATTAGTTAAAACTGCTTGGCCATTAGCTCAGGGTAACTACTGACTAGCTCTTACACTTAAACTCAGACCATTTCTGTTCATCTATATGTCACCAAGTGTTCTGTAGCTTTACCTGTGCGTCATTACATGCTGCTCCCTAGATGGCGGGCTGGCATCTCCTGACTCAGCCTTCCTCTCCCAGAATTCTTCTTCTTTGCCTATCCCACCTATACTTCCTGCCTGGCTGCTGGCCAATCAGCATTTTATTTATCAGCCAATCAGAGCAACACATTCACAGCATACAGAACAGCATCACCCATCAGGAAGGGGCTACCTGAAGGTCACAGTAGATGGAACAGAGTTTGATGTGATCTGAAACTGTGGTTGTGGCTAGGATTAAAATATTCAAAATTTTCTATGCTTTGCAATGAGATTAGATTTAATACTACAGGTTAGCGGCAATATTGAATTTTGTGCAGGAGAGTCACATTTGTCAAATTTGAATTATTTTCCTCTCTATCACCTGTTTATTAAAGAATAAATGATAAGAAAATATCTTGAATAATTTTTGAGTTCTGCTTTGGGTTGATTTCTGGTGCAAATTTCTGAGCTTGTGAGTTCAGGAACTGAGCAGGTTGATGTGTGGAAGTGACAAACAGTGAAATGAAAAGGGTAATTTGAGTATGTGGAGACTGACTGAAGTAAGGTAGGTAGAATTTTAGTAGGCAGCTGTAGGTAATATACAGGATTCAGTGTGGAGCTAGCCTGAGATACTATTGAATATTAAATTTGCTAGACATCTAACCACAATTGAAGTTGAAAGCTACCAGAAACCTTGGTCTTTGCTACAGTGGATCTCAGGGCAAAGAGGAAGAGACACTAAATTGCATGTGATGGGACTCTTAGCTTAGGCTTTCTGGACTTAGATCCCAACTCCACTTGCTAGGTGTATCATTCAAAGATACTCCACAACATTGGGCAGATTAGTCATTGTCATTCAGTTCCTTTCACTGTGAAATAAGAGTAGTCTTGACCTCAAAGGGTTATCATGAGGACTAAGTTTTTAAAAAGCTTCACATTTTGTTCTTTTTTGTTTGTTTGAGACAGGTTCTCTCACATAGCCCTGGTTGTACTGGAATTCAAAGAGATCTGCCTGCCTCTGCCTCCCAAGTGCTGGGATTAAAAGTGTGTGCCACCATCCTGGCCACATTTTTTTTAAGGAAAGTATTTGGGATATAAGCACAACAACAACAACAACAACAACAACAACAACAATTATTATTATTATTTTTATTTTTCTTAAGCCTCATGTAGAGATAGCTCCATGTCCATTGAGTTGAAATATGGTAGTTCAATTTTGTTCTGGTTGTATTTGGAGATATGATAAGAAATGTTCACCCCTAGAAAAGGAGGTCCAGCAAGAGACTGCATAAATGATAATTTCACTGGTGTCCAAGGCTGGTTGCTGAATGCTCTAGAATGCTGTGATGAGAAACTGTTGGACCTCTAAGTGTTCTCAGAACATTCTATCCTGATAACATACCAGCCCAAGTATAATTCCTGTAAATCTAAATAAAAGTTGTAACTTAATATTTTGCTATGCAAATTTCAACAATAATTTAAGACTGAGTTCAAACCCTACCCCCTTTGTAAATTCTTCTCGGGTACTCGAAAACAAAAACAACAATCATCCTTTTATAATAAATATGATCATCATCATATTAAATATTGCAAAAAAGGTTGGGAAGAAAATGAACACTTATTAAGATGCTTCTTTTTAAAAATAATTTAAACACCTTACAGATATTATTTCATTTAATTCAGGCCATGGCCCTCATCTCAACAGTTCTCACCCATTGTTATTCTGGTTTCTTTGATACTTTATATTTTATTTGAATATTAACCTTCTGATCTTTTATTCATATATATTCAGAGCTTATTCTAGAGTATAATGACCAATGAACAGGAAGGTCAAGTTTTCTCTTTCAGAACTTAGTGGAGTATGATGCTTGTTGACTGATATAATAGTGTCAGGGCAGCCATGCCTCCAGAATGTGCCTATTTACCTGGTGGTCTTTGTGCATGGTACTCTTCCCCCGACTTGAGTCATGCACAGTGTATTTGCATTGGCCCTGAGTGGGATGCAGTTGGATCTATTAGTGAACTGAAAAGCTACCCAGACAAGGCTGAGACTATCATCTATCTATTGATCCATCACCCTCCAGTAGCCCCTCAACTCTTTGCAAGCAGGGCCTAGGAGATTCTAGTCCTGCCCTGTCTTCTATGACACTTAACATGGAGCTTTGTGTTAAGAGTATCTAGAATACTATTTCTTTGATAACAGGACTTCAGGACTGAGGCAAAAGGGTTAGTTGTCCACTATGTATTCCTCATTTCTTAAGAAATTCCTATTCTTAACAGTAGAACATATGGCTTTCTTACAGGACAGAGTAGAAGAAATAATATATTTAAGAGAAGGTGGATAGAAAATGAACTTCCTGGATAGCTGTGACTCATCTGCCCCTCACACATTACAAATAGAGCTGGGTAACCTGAGAGGTTAAATGATTTGCCCAAGGTTACACAGATTGCTGGCTGTGAGTCTAGTGTAGCTCACCAGTCTCTGATTCCCAGTTCAGTGTTTTTTTTTTCTTTTTTCTTTCCGTTATACTCTGTCCAAAAGAATGCCTGATAGAGGTTTTTTTCTTTTCTTTTTTTTTTAAAGGAAGGAAATCACCATAGGAATTTGCAGATTGTGTCTAAATAAATAGATTGAACATTTCTGAAATTAACTTAAATACATCTTTCTTCACCAAAGCTCTTCTAATTCCTGCTGTCTCCTAATACCTAGTGAATTTTATGTCTGTGTATTTAGTTATGAATACACATTTCTGAGCCTTCATATTCCAGATCAAAGTTTACGCTTACACATAATGCTGAACTGATTTAGAACATTTGCCTTTGTTGAAACAAAAGCAACTCATTTCATTCCCATCAATAACACGTAATTCTATGTACAGTGAGCCTGGCTCACCTAGGCTAATGAATATTCAACCAGTAGTAAGAGAAGGGCGCCCCTGGAATGATTAGCAGGGGCCCTTTCTGATTTAGCAACACACCCAAGAGTCGGGCAGGGACAAAGCAGCTTTCTCCACTCAGCTGGGTAGTGGGGTCCATGGCTCCGCCCACCCTGACTCAGGGGCCCGCCTGTCTGATTTGGGGGCTCTGGCAAAAAGCCTGAGCCCATTGATTACAGATCGCTGTTAATAAAGAGCATTTGTAATGCAGCCGCGGAGAGGCGGTCTCCGCACGCCGGTTCATGATGGCCCTTCAGGCTCCACAATTAAGTCGTCCAGCAGGCATGCCCCCTGTTGCAGCTGCTCTGTCAATCTCATTTTGGAGCACAAATGATCTTAGACCCGGTGTTTGACATGGGGTTTTAACACCAAAGAAGGCAATTCTGCAACTTCAAATGAGCCTAATTGGCTGAGCGCTCGGGCGTTCACTCAAGCTGCTTCAGTCCATCAGAACAAGATTTCCAGCTAATTGAACTGCTCAGAAGGAAAAGGACCAAGAAAAAAAATCGTGAAGTCCAGACCGTTGAAGAGAGTGGTGCATATATATATATATGAAAAATATATATGACGCACACATTATGTATGTATGTATGTATGTATGTATGTATGTATATTTTCCATGATAGCAAACTTAAAAATACATTTCTTTTCCTTAATCAGCCGCCTGTCAACATAAGAAAGGTAGTTATGGCTGCAGATGCTCTGCAGTTAAAGTCTACAATTGAATTGCGACTCTTTGGAGTGGAAATGTACATGTGTTGTTAATAAAGGACATTTCAAAAACTTGGTCTGTAGAGTGTTTTCCTGCATTACTCTCAAGGCTGATGGAAATAAAAGCATACAAATCTTGGCCGTGTGGGGGACTAGCAAAGCTAATAGAGGTGCATCAAATAGAGTCTGTGTGTTCCTGTTCATTTCTAGCATTTCAGTTGTTCCTGTGGAAAGATCATATGAGAAAGACATGGTGTCTATATCTGTCCCATATTTTTCTCAGATCCATTTCTATATAGTTCTCATGTCTGTTCTGCATAGTTGATATATCCATATCTGTATACCTGAATATACCCATACTCAGGTCTGGCACACACATTTCTGTGTATCTACTCTTTCAGTGACCCAGAATAAATACAAAATCAATTTGTACAGCAATTTGGGTTATGGTAAATTGTTTGGCTCTTTGTGAAAACATTGTCTTAGGAAGTTGGAAAAAGAACTGATCTGTGAATTTTTCTAAACTGAAGCATTGCTTAAAAATGTTACTTGGGGGGGTGTTAAATTCACCTCACATTTGTCTAATTTACATAAATCTGGTTTTACATGACACATTGTTTAAAAACTAATTGGGGGAGTTATGAAAATACACACATAAAAGCATTTAGGATTGGCTCAATTTTATGTAGTTTGGTTTGGATGAGGACATAGAAAACATCTCTCTATGCACCTTATTATGTGCAGGCATTGGTTGAAATAAGCTCAGCATCAGTGATTTTCTGCCTCCAAACACATGTTCTGCATTTTATGGTGCTCAAATGTAGGCTCTCTGGGAGAGTAGCTGTGCTAAGGCGTATTAAATCATTAGAGCTGTTAAACTGAGGCCCGCATCTACTTTATTTTGTGACTATGAGCAAACAATTCAGGTTTCCTAGGTTTCAATTTTCTCACCTTAAAAACAAACAAACAAACAAACCAAACCATCCAAACAGTAGCCACTACCCCATTGGGACCAAATATGACTCATTTGAAGGTGCCTAGTGGCAAGAGAAGTGGACCTCAACATTTAATATCTTTATTGGAGCACCTGAATGATTTTGCCCTTGCATTGAGGTGCTGTTTTTATTTAAAACCTTAAAGAAAGACAGAGATTCAATTCCTGAAGGTATAAATACTCTCTATTGATTTTATTGTCCAGATTCACTTTTGTTCAAGCATCTTTATTCTTTGGAGGGGTCTAGTCTTAACACAAGTTCCCTTCCTTGGCTAATGTATTTGGTGTACTCTCTCTTTTTTTAAAAAAATATTTTCTTGCTGGGTGGTGGTGGCGCACACCTTTAATCCCAGCACTCGGGAAACAGATCCAGGTGGATCTCTGTGAGTTCAAGGCCAGCCTGGTCTCCAAAGCGAGTTCCAGGAAAGGAGCAAAGCTACACAGAGAAACCCTGTCTCAAAAAACAAACAAACAAACAAACAAACAAAAAGTCTTTTCTCTCCTACTTAAAAAAAATTATTTTTATTTCATGCACTCTCGTTTGCCTGCATTATATCTGTGGAAAGGTGTCAGATCACCTGAAACTGGAGTTGCAGGCAGTTACGAGCTGCCATATCGGTGCTGGGAATTGAACTGGGCCCTCTGGAAAAGCAGCCAGTGCGCTTAATCACCGAGCCATCTCTCCAGCTCCTGGTTTACTCTTTTACAGATATTTATAGATATTTTCAATCATAACACTGGCTTAACTTCAGAACACGTTCAGTGTCTGCCCTCCAAACTTTAGAGGTCAGTGTGTCAATTTTCACTCTTTTTGCTCCCTCCATTCCTAGCAAACACTGTCTTTCACTAGTACTGTACCTTTGCCTGTTCTAGACGTTTCATGGAGATGTTTCACACCCTGTATACCTTCATCTGCTGTGCAACTTCTTATGGTTTTTTTTTTCATCTAGTTCTCAAAACCATAAAGATTTATTCTCCTTTACTTTGGAGAAGATTGCTTTTCCCTCTTCCCTAATCTGAGTGGTCACCACTGAATCTGCTTCCATAGCTTACTTTACAAAAATATTTGTGCAATGTGGCTCAAGTTCAATGTTCCTTTTTCTTGAACTCCATGCCACCCTCCGTTTCAGTTGATTTTCCTGTAAAGCTAAGGCTTCTAATTGACCATGCTCACCTCACCTCCATTCCCAGATTCTCAAGGGCCTCCTAGGAGGGTTGGCTTACTTTCATTGGTCTTCCTTTCTTTCTGCTTTCTTCCAAATATGATGCCTTCTTAATACTCTTTGTCCTTAAGAACCCATGTCCTCATCCCTTTACTATAATTGTGAAAGCTCTTTGAAGACTGATAAAGTAAATGTATAGAATGAGTGGTTAAGAGGAGGCCCAAACTTTGCTTCCAAGGATTTAATGGTGCTTTCCCCATCAACTACAAATCACCCTTACCCTTTGGATTGGAATTTTAAATTCCCTTTAAGAAAAAAAAAATGTTAAAGTTTAACTGTTTATATTTTTGAATCCCAATAATTATAAAAAGTTATGAACATAAAAATTATCTTTCAAATGTCACATTAATTGATAGACTGTTTCAAGAGGCTTGGAAAGAATTCAAGAAGGGAGAAAGCTTTAGTGTTGAAGGTCTAGAAGATGAGAAAACAAGCCAAGATCATCTGACATTTCTGATTCCCAGGGCTAATAGGTGAGAAGGTCTCAAGAAGAACATAGTTGTCCTCTCAGTCTAGTGAGACCTGATCCTGCATAATACCTCCGATGTTGCCTGTTGGGCTTGGCTGTGTCTCCCTATTCCCAGGAACAGGGATGCTAACCTACCTAAAGGTCTCGGCCAGGAATCCTGAATCCCTGTATCATTGAATCCCAGTTCCTAGTAATCCCCAGAACTCAACTGCTCTTGCAGTTAAAGTTTAGGCTTTTTAAATTTTAAAATGAATTTTCAGCAATGTTTCTTTGGTAGGAATATAGAATCTTATACAATTACTTTCAATGAATATCTGTCCTCATTTTCAATGTTTTCATGAACAAAGATAATGCAAATGGTATCTATACTTCAGGTTTTAAAAATTAAATACAGTAGTTCATGAGAATACCTGATATAAAATCTGGCTTGCTATAAATGCCATGCTCCATAGTTTATTTTTCTTTAAAGTGAAGCTGTCATATGAAACATTACATTGATATAAAACATGTACATGATGTATTTAGGGCTGTTGGGCTACTATTTGCTAAATATAGAAAATGTTATGGAATTCCTTTGAATAAACCTTGACTTGTATTTTTTAAGCTTTTAAGTAAAATTCCTCTGTCAGAATCTGGTTTGTATTGGCTATGAGAGGTAAATTTCAATGAGATTTCTC
This sequence comes from Peromyscus eremicus, assembly GCF_949786415.1. Taxonomy (NCBI): domain Eukaryota; kingdom Metazoa; phylum Chordata; class Mammalia; order Rodentia; family Cricetidae; genus Peromyscus; species Peromyscus eremicus. The sequence goes on along the minus strand of NC_081424.1, from coordinate 845,816 downwards.
ACTGTGTGTGCTCAATTTTGTTTTCTCGAACCCTTGCATTGACTCATACCCTGCATTGCTATGTTATGTAATTTCCCATCAGCTTGAATTGCTGTGTTAACCAATTGTCTCTGTATGACATTTTTGTTCTTTCAAGAAAACTTACATTGAGAAATATTGTACTATATTATAGTTAGTTTCCCTATTCTTAAATAGGTTGTTATAGATGCTTGTGTAATTCTTTTATAGTTATATGCATATAAATATGCACATATACGATACCATACACATTATATATACATACATATATAGCATTCTTTGCTTTTCAATTTTTCTTATTTTATTGTGTATGTGTGTGCATGCATGAGTGTGTCAGTGTGCTCACCTGTGTCACTTGTGTGTGTGCATGTGAAAGTCAGAAGTTGATATTGGATGTCTCCCTCCGTTGTTTCCCACATTATTCTTTGAGATAAGGTGTCTCTTTGAACTTGGTCTTTGTCATTTGGGCTAGACTGGCTGGCCTGCAATCCTTTAGGACCTGCCTGACTTCACACCCTTATCATTCGAGTTACAGACATGCGAGACTGTGTCTGGCCTTTTAAAATGTGATTTCTGGGGATCAGCACTCAGACCCTCCTGCTTGTACAGAAAGCATCTGCCCACTGAACTCTCTCCCCAGCCCTTTGTAATATATTCTTAAATGAATGGCATTATATCCCCAGAGATCCACAACAGCAAAAACAACTGTAGACATTAATTAGCCTTTATTTTCAAAGAAGGGAATTGAGGCCCACATAGGGGGAGTATCTCTCACACAAAACTGCTAATTTATATATAGCCCAGCACTCTTGCCCTTTAGTCTTGCTGTTTCCACCCAACTGCATTCTAAGCTAGGCTCTATCTTCTCCAAGCACTTATTCTTTGCCACTTAAAACCCTGTCTTCAATATAGATTCATATTATCAGCTGAACACTTAAATGATCAAGTATTTTAATTTAAAATAAAAAACGTGTTGAAAGTCTCAATTTTATCATAAATGATTTATTTTTCCTCCTCAGCTTACTTTGAGAAATCTGAAACCTACAGGATAGTTAAAGAATACTGCAATGAATACCCATGTAACACTTTACTCAGATTAATAGTTCTTTCCATATTTGCTATGGTATATAAATATGTGTGTGAAAGAAAGCTAGGGATATGTGTGTAGCCAGCCATAGAGAAAAACACACAGGAACAGAAAGATAAAAAAAATTGATAGCTGCAGATACTGCAACTCTGTTTCCATATTTTTGCATATATTTCCTAAGATAGAGCAAGTTATTTTTACATCACCACAATACTATTACCATTGTCCATAGTTTAACAATGGGTACATTGAGACAAATAGATCTCGGGTGATTTTTGTCATTGTAAAAATACCATGAAGTTTGCTAGCACAAACTCAGGCAGCTATATCCCTAGGCAATGTTCTCTTTCTCACAGGACCACTCCTGTGTATAATTTCATAGCGATATAATTTTATCTAATGACATGTCCCTCTCAAAGTTCTCTGGCTGTCACAATGCCCTTTCTAACTATGTATTGTAATTTGTTAGCTGATCATTTTAGCTAAGGTGTTAGATGCCATTTTTACTCATCTATTTATTTTTGTGTCATCACTACAAATCATGGTTTTAAAAAAAATTTAACTTGTGGTGTTAAAACTTTTAAATTTTGCTTGTAAAGTGTTTTCAGGACTCCCTTTTTAGTGTCCTTGTACTCCTATCAGTCTTTGAAATGTGTAAAAAATGATCATGACTTTTATTCTTTTTTATTTTTTTTCTGTGTAATTTATGCATATTCTTCAACAGTTTACATTTTCTCTAAACTTTTGAAGAAAAGAAATATTATTTATTCCCCTTTACTATTCTGTTAGCTCAGCTCCAGCTCTCCCAGAGCTCTTCATCTGAGAATCTACTGAAGGACTTGCTCTGATGTGAGGCATTCACAGTTAAACTAAGATGAGATATTTACTCCTTGTAGAGGAAACTTTGCATTTAAAAATAAACTGCTTCTAAGTATCACATTTTTCAAGTTTCTGCCAACACACTAAATTTTTTAAAATTTACAAATAAATTAATCACACAATTTTGTACAATGTGTTATTGTTTAAATTATAACAAAATGAAAAAAAGATCAAATTAGTAAAAATTAAAAATTAGAAAGAAAACTAAGATAAATTAGTTACCTCCAGCCTCCTTGAATTCTAAATATTCTATTATTCAAGGAATGTTTATGGCATGTATGGTTAATAAAAACCCTAATGAATAAAGTCTTATAAATCTGCACTATAGCTTTTGCAGTTTTATTTTTAATTTTACCTATTTTTTCCTTGTACTAAGCCTACAGTGTAGACAAGATATTGTTCTAATCTCATTTCAGAGAACTTGAAATTTGGAGAGATTTGGCACTACTGGAGATACTAGAAATTAAAGGCAAAAACTTGTACAAGGACACAGTTCCTTATGTTTTAATGTAATATACTTCAAATAAATAGTTACTAAGTGTATCTCGATACATGTCAGTTCGTAAACAAAGAGTAGAGTGGCTTTAGAGTCTCAGATAGTACTTTTAAATTTTCTTTATGTGGAGAGAAAAATTATACAAGTGTGACCTGATCAAACTAGACTATAAATTCCATTAGGTCCGGCATATGTATCCATTTTGTTACCTGATGCACTGTTAGCACATCAATAAGCTTCATTAGAGTAAATGAATGTCTGTGAGAAAGAATCTTCATACCTGAATCATTTTCTAGTGACGACACTAGAAAATGAAAAGCAGAATTCTGGACTGCTATTTTTTTTTTTATGTTAAAAGCAACCATTTGCTTTTAGTAACAAAATCAAACAGAATAGAAGGGTCTAAAATAAAACACAAACATCTGCCTACTGTTCCCACTCACTCCCTGGAGATAATCACTGGAAATAGCTTGATATGCTTTCTTTGTGATGCTTCTCTTTGGTAATGTAAATACATACATTAAAGTACGTATTCCTCTCAACATAACCCCCACATCTTTCCAAGTGAGGGCATCAACTTTGCCTTTTAATAAATACACATTTTCATTCTCTGTGTTTCTGTTTATAGACAAGCATTTATTCTACTTCACTGTTTTTCCTCTTAAAGACTATTTTGCAATGAATATTTTGTACATAAGATTTTAAAATAGTCTGCCAATAAATTCTGAAAACGCTGCACCCATTTCCAGTATTCTAAATCCAATCCCATATGTTTCTTTATAACTTTGGAAGCATTTAATGTTTTATTTTTGACGAATTTATAGGAAAAATAGTTCTATTTACTATTCTCTGGTTAGTAGTAAAATTGGGTGACTCTAACTGTGGTTGGTCAATATGTATATTTATTTTGTAAATGGTTTAGTCAATTCCCTTCCCATTTTTTCATAATATATTATTTTCTTTGTCTTCAACCTTCATATATTAGATAGTATCTCTGCTGGTTAAGTGTGTGTGGCAAAGTTCTTTTTATTTGTCACATATCTTTTGTTTATAGAAACTCTCATTACACAGTGTCTAAAATATGTACATTATCAAATCTATCAATCTTTTCTTCATAAGTTCTGAGATTGTCATCTTTTCTACATAAAGTGGTACAAATACATATATTTTATCTTTTAGAACATTTATTTATTTATTTATTTAGTGTGTTTGTTGGGAGTGCATGCATGTTAGGATGGATGTGTGTGTGCCCATTCACATACCTATGAACCCAGAGCAGGTCATTGGATAATATCTTTTTTTAAAAAAAACTGTTCTTGGCCTTATTGCCTTGAGACATTTCAGCTAGAAGGATGGTCCACAAACTCTTGGGATGAACCCATCTCCTCTCCACAACACTGGTGCTATAGGCATGGACAGCTATGCCTGACTTTATATGGTTGCAAGGGATTTGAACTCATGTGTCCATGATTGCCTAGTAAGGGCTCTTATCTACTTTTCCATCTCTTTAATTTTATTTTTGTTTGACAATTTTACTAGGATTACTTTTGCAAACTATTTCAAATAGGAGTCCAAAATGATCAGTTCTCACTGAATGTTCATATTTTTAACTTAAGTGATTTAAACAAATCAACATAATTTTCACATTTTAAAATGCATCTTTGCAATTTAACATAAACTGGTCTTTCTCATACACTCATTACATTCATTGTTTTTGTGTACATACTATTCAAATTACTATATGCATATGATATATTTTGATACCCAGTAGAGCAAAGTCAGAACCAAAACTTTTTTTGAATATTTTTTATTTTTACACTTCCCTTCTCCAACTCAGTGATGGCCTCCTCAACCTATGGTTGTACTGGTTTCTGTTTACCTTGGCTCTTCAAGATCTCATACTTTACATTCTTACATACTGCAGCCATTTTCCTCTTTCAGGCTGGGTCCCATGTGGTAAGAGCAGTATTATTGAGATCCAGAAGAGTTTAAACTGTGTATATATATATATATATATATATATATATATATATATATATATATATATATATGCCGAGTGAATTAGATTGAATAGTTGATTAGGATGAATTAAAGTAACTAGATGATTTTCTGTTCATTTGGCTGAAACATAGAAGTAAGAGCCCCAGAATTTAATCTCATCTTATTCTTCAAATATATATAGATATATTTAATTTTTCTCTCTACACACATACATATATAATATATATATATATATATATTTAATTTCTGTTTACCTGATTGGACATGCCAAAATTTGTAGTTTACACTGAAAATTTTTAAAAAGCCATGATAGTGTCTCCATTCATTTTAGTTGTTTCAATGAACAGGGTAGTATAGTGATACAATCAATCATCTTGGTCTGGAAAGGTAAACTTTATGCTATTAGAGAATAAGAATTACTGTTCTAATTTATAATTAACTTAATGTTAATAATGTAGCAATGGTAAACATAAAACATGGTTAGGATGTGATATAACTGTCTATTGTGTTTCTATACATTGTAATATTCAAATGCTCTTTTTAAATGCAATCAAGACAAAATACATTGATGATATGGGTGCAGGTATGTGAATCTTGAGTGGCCATAACAGTGAATAAAATTAAAGATAGTAATGAATGATGGAAGGAAATTTTATATTTTCAAATTGAAAATGGAATTCTGACTTCTAAATTTGGCATTGGTGATGAGTTCCCCTTTTATTTGTATACTGCTTTGGATGTGATATGGAGCATTTCTCCTCTCTCAATCCTATATTAAAGAATAATTATTGACTGCAGACTCACTTTACATTGAGGATGGGCTATAGGCTTCCCTGCTGCTGAACATAACAAACACTCTGACCATGAGATTCCAGATGTTTCCATTTCTTTTTGTTTAAGACTATTGGACCTCCCAGGAGCAAATGCCAGCATGGTAGAGTGATAGACCCTGTCTCCTTTATGTTAGGAAGAAAGTTTTAACCCTGTAGCATTGCTAGAAATTTAAACTTGGTTTCTGATGGACTAGTAGGTTTCTCAGACCTAAAATATCAGTGATATTCGTTGGAAATGGAGCTGTCTAAAATGTGACATTACAAGCTCATTTAGAAAGTGAATCCTAGCTGGAAAGACAACTGTACTCATTGGGTCTTGTAAACAGGCCATATGTATTTCTACAACGAGCTCTGATGAACATACAGGGAGTGGTTCAGCTGTGATTTTTTTTAAATTGCATGAGGAGAGAAGGTTATGGGGAGACTGGAGTGGGAAATTGATGGCACCTAATTGGGTTAAAGAAGATTCATAATGGAGACTCTGTTGGGAGAGAGAAGGCAAGGCTGGTCGGGAGAGTTGTCAGGTGTTTGGTGAGATAAAGCTCATTGTCTCCCTGATTTACTCTATTTTCTCCCCAAATGTGCTTTTGGAGCCAGTCAGCAAAGCTGGATTTGAAAATGAGAAAGCCTACTTGTACACCCCTTGACAGCACCCCCTCACTTCTGAAAAACAACCTTTCCCAGACTCATCACATTTTGATGTGGCCTGGAGCTCAATGCCATGGGATAAGTTAATCTCTTCAGGTACATAGTGGTTTCAGTTGGAGATTGATGCAGTTGTTTTAGGCCAATGGCTTAATGATTTATGGCTGTTTTCATACTTTTAATAATTTTAGTTTTGAAGCAAATACTCCTTTCTGATAAGCCCACTAAACTTTCACTTTAGATTCCACTAACCCCAACCATAGCAAGCAAGTAGAAGACAATAAATAGAACTACAAATGTCCCTGATGGTGGGAATTTGGCATTTGGGCTTTGGAGGGAGAAAGGTGAGTAGCTTGGCTGCTTTTTAGTTGCAATGAGAAAGACATGCATATGTATTAATGATGCTAATTTTAAAAGCCAGGCAGGAAGATGGATTAAACTGGGTAGAAAAGTAAATTTCAAGAGTGCTTTGAGTGGTAAAATGAGCAGTAAGAGAAATGGATGAAAGAAAGAAAGAAAGAAAGAAAGAAAGAAAGAAAGAAAGAAAGAAAGAAAGAAAGAAAGAAAGAAAGAAAATGAAAGAAAGAAAGAAAGAAAGAAAGAAAGAAAGAAAGAAAGAAAGAAAGAAAGGAAAGAAAAAAGCAAAATTCTATCCCATCTCAAAACTATTTTCAGGCCAAGGATAAATTTTTCATGGTGTAAAACTGTGATGCTTTGATTTCCTGGCACAAGATGGACTGAGGCCTGATATCCCAGGCCTTTACTCCTCCTGGAGCCTGCTTTCTCGATATTAAAGCTGAGCTTTTTCTGGCCTGAAAACTGCCCGTACATTGGCCATTTAACTTGCCAGCATTCTGCTCTCCTGTGGAAAATGTGGATCTTCAGCCACATAATGTCTTTCCATTAGCGATGGCGGCTCTCCAAAGTAGGGCTGTGGTTTAAACACAAATGGGCAGTGTGGGCCAAAATGAATGCAATTTTGAGTCTACTATCTTTAAAAGGTGGATCTGGAGGCAATTTAGTGAGTGTAAATTACAATTGACTTTGGAAGAAATAACTCATACACTTGAACCTCCTCAGATGTGTAGCCAATAGGGGGTAGCCAGGCTAACATGAAATTTTACACATCCATCAGCTAAAGAAGAGATCCAAATGTAAAAATCTAGCTATCATATGGATTCGTAACACCCCCTGGAGGACTTGCAGCCCACAAATCAATGAATGGTTTATGCTGAGCCAAAAATGTACTTGCACCATGTTTCTCATTTTTCTTAACCATTTTAGAATGAGCCTGAAAATCACCCCTGCAGAAGGTACTCATCTGCAGTGAGGAGCACCACTTAAAGCAGCCAGAGGCATGTTTTTTGGCCACCTCCTTAGCCTTTGCAGTGAATGTCTTTGTTACCTTTAAAACTTAAGCCAAGAAGACATTTTCTACCATGCAGGTGCTTTGTTGTGAGGTACTTTAAAAGGTATCAAACCCTGTTACTTACTGCCACCAATTCCCTACACTATTGTGCTTCTTCTCAGTAGCAGATTAACAGTCTGTTCTTGGTTACTGTATCACCTCTTCTTGTGTGTGTATGAGAACTGCTCTTCATCTTTGCCTGATGTCAACAGCTAGAAGTGCTTCTGCTTTTGCAGGCTCTGTGTTCTCTCTGGGTGGTTCTCTGTTTAAGGCTGCAGAAAAGACATGTAGTTAATGTGAGTATCTGGGTAACAAGGAATATTTTTTATGATTAAAATTGTAAATTATAAACAGTAAGAACTGTTTACCCATTAACTAAGTAAAATACCCATCCTTTTTTTGAACAGCAAAACTGTCAGTGACAAATACTTCTACATTCTTTGAAAAAGATATATGATGTTTGAGCTTCTTGAATGTTGTCATTTAGCAATTTAGCATATTTCAACACCAGTACTTTCCATCACACTGTCCACATTTAAAATACTCAATTAAAATATTTAAAACAAAGCCTCATAGATATTCTCTATGCTCCAAGAAAGTAGACATGGCAGAAAACGTTTTCCATCTGCAGAATTTTGTGACTAGAATTCTGAGTTTGTACTTCACTGATGTTTTTATAAAAAACTAAATATGCATATGCATATCAGGTTTCCTTCATTCTTTTTTCTGTCTCCTCCTCCTCGTCCTCTTTCTCCTCCTTCTCATCTTCCTCTTTTATTCCAGCTGGTCAGTAGAGAGTTCTGAAAACAATAACGAATGATGAGGCTTTCTTTTTCTGTCCTGACACTGGCATTTTAGGTTAGCACAGTGCCTCCATAATCACTGATGACCCAAGATATTTTTGTGTTTTTGTTGTGTGATCCTTAGAGTGTATGAGAGTATGAAAGTCTCTGCATTAGCTAGGAAGAGCTGCAGGCTTACAGCCTCACAGAAAAATTTCAGGCAAAAATATAAAGGCCAAGGAAAGGAAAGCTTTTCAACTGAGCTACATTTCTAATTAATTAATTAATTAATTAGCTAATTAATTAGTTGTACAAACTTGCTGTGTACCCTAGGCAATCCTCTTGCTTCAACCTCTGGACTGTCAGGATTATAGGAATGTATCACAGTGCCCATGCTGAATTAGCATGTCAGAAGTGTTTCTTCAGAAGCCCCACTTGGGACCCCCCATTTGACTTGACTAATAACAATTGCATCATATAACCTTTGCAAAGAAGGTTGGGAAAATAGATTTTTTAGTCAGACACACTAAAAGCCCAAATACTATCAGAGTTCTGTTAGCTCAGCAAAAGGAAACTAAAAGTTAAATAGGCAAATAGTGTTATCTGTTATATCTATGGCTTTCAAGGCCCAATAGACAGACCAATGCCAAGTTCCTATGGCAATGTACTTCTCAAACACGATGCCTTTTAAAGTCACTTAAACTTTACATTTCTCATTTTATCAGATTTAAACAGAGAACTCTCAAAAGAGGAAACTCATATGACTGAGAAACACTTAAATGTTCAATATCCTTAGCCATCCAGGAAACACAAATCAAAGCTACTTTGAGATTTCATCTTTCACCTATCAGAATAGAAGATCAATAAAAGAAGTGACAGCTCATGCTGGTGAGAATGTGGAGCAAGGAGAACATTCATTCATTGCTGGTGGGAGTGCAAACTTATAAGGCTACTATTGAAATCACTGTGACGGTTCCTCAGGAAGATGGATGAGAATCAATCTACCTCAATATCCAGCTATACCACTCTGGCATTGTATCCAAAAGACACTTCATTCTACCACAAAGGCACTTGCTCAACCGTGTTCATTGCTGCTATTAAATAATAGCCAGAAACTGGAAACAATCTAGATGTCCCTCAACAGATGGCTGGATAAAGAAAATGTGGTATATTTACACAATGGAGTATTACTCAACTGTAAAAAATAATGAAATTTGCATGTAAATGGGTGGAACTAAAAAAAAAAATCATCCTGAATAAGGTATCTCAGACTCACAAAGACAATGATTGTATGTATTCACTTATATGTGAATATTTCCTGTTAAGTCAATGATAGCCAAGCTACAATCCATGGAACCACAGAGGTTAAATATAGAGTAAGGACTAGGAAAAGGCAGATAGATCTTCCTAGGAAAGGGAAATAAAATAGATGTTTATGGATTGGTGGGGGTTGGGAGCTAGAAAGTGAGGATCAAATGAGGATGGGAAGGGAGAAGAGGACAAGGGAGGAATATGAGGAGAGACAACTAAAATTAAGGGTCATTTGAGGGTTAGTATGGAAACCTAATGAAAGCAATCTAAAAGAAATCACCAAATAATGGGGGAGACATGGCCCAAAGTGGCCATTTCTTGTGACCAAATGAAGCTTTCAGTACTGGGATTGGGTTACATCTAATTGAGTTGTTTACCAAAGTGCCCCATGGGGATACCCAAACAATCCAGGCTGTTTCCAAGATTACATAGGTTGCTCTCCCCAAACTGAAACAAGGCCCCATTGCTGAAGACAATTCATTGAACATGGAGAAGTCAAGCTGTTGCCTACATAGAGCCTTCACTTCTACTTTCTAGTGTCTTTGTTACAGGAAAGTACACTGCACATTATCAAAAGAGAAACAAAATTACTAACCAAGCCACAAACCCTAGGATCAACATAACCAAACACCCTCTGATTTGACTGAAGGCCCACTCCATAGAATAGGACCCATATATGACAGTACTATTAGATCACACAGGGACCTAGGGTAGACCAAATACTACTGTTCTAAAAAAAAAAAAAGGAAAAGGAAAGGATAAAAAAAGCAATAAAATGATTCTTAATGACATGACATTCTGCTACACTCATTGAGCAGTCCCTTGCTCAGCCGTCATCAGAGAAGCTTCCTCCTGCAGCAGATGAGAACAAATACAGAGACCCACAGCCAGAGTAATAGACCTTGGAACACTCAGCCCTAAATGTGTTGTCTCCATCAGATTCCTTCCCTCTTGGCTTATGGAACCCTATGAAAGAGGAGGAAGAAAAGGTGTAAGAGACAGAAAAGTGGGAATAGAGGAAACAAGGCCCTCTAAGTCAACAAGATCAAAGCACATATGAACTCACAGAGACTGAGCCAGTAGGCCCAGGGCCTACATAGATCTGCACCAGGTCCTTTGCATCTATATTATGGCTTCCAGTTTAGTGTTTTTATAGAATTCCTGAGTGTGGGAAAGTGGATCTCTGATTCCTGAGTCTTCTCTTTGGCTCTTTTCCTCCTGTTTTTAGTTTTATCCAATTCCAATGTGTTAGTTTTTTATTTTATTTATTCTGTTATTATTCCTTAGAAGCCTGTTTGTTTTCTTATGAGAGACAAAAAAGGAGTAGATCCAGGTGGGAGGGGAGGTAGGGAGAAACTGGAGAGAGGGGAAACTGATGTGTTCACAACACGCCCCCATGGTTGGGCGTGTTTGCATGTGCCTGGCGGACCTGGACAGTTCTGCCTAGCCAGTTCCAGGTCAAAATAGCCATTTCCGGGTCAAGGCGTCTCACGTGACCAGGATCCATGACGTTGCATGGTTACGTAAGAGCGCGCAATGTAGCCATGTGATCTACGCACATATGTGGAGTTACCTCGACCTGTGCACGCCCAGCCTTTATAAGCCAGTGCCATATTCCCCACTCCTTCTTCTCTACACACGTATCTCCCACAGGCCTGGGGAATCTCTGTCCCTTTTATCTTAATAAAACTCTTATTAGCGGATTCTGTTGTGTTTTGTGACATTTCCTCGCAGGGTAAGAGCGCCGCAAAATAACTAACAGAAACCATAATCTGGGTATATAATGTGAGAAAAAACATGTATTTTCAATAAAAGAGAAAGAAAAAAGAATGCACAAGGAAGTATGACTGCCTAGAATACACCTTCTTAATTAATGCCCTTCCCTTTTATGTTTCATTTACTTGGAAAACATTTCTCCTAGGGATTTTCCTGCCTTCTGATTTATTCAAGTCTCACCTTATCAACAAATTCTTCTCTGATATCCCAGAATTGATCTAGATTTTTCAGCATCTGAAGCTCATACAATCTGTGAGACCCTCCTTACAAATACAAAGAATATTAAAAATATCAAATTAGATATTTACATATGAAAGTGAGTATTGACTTAGAATGAAAAACGACATCTGAAAACTTAAACTATTTCAAATATCACAAACTCAAAAGTATAATGAAATATTTTTTATTAATAACTGACCACATATACCTCTTTAATGCTTTTCTAGATGTTCCTTCTTTTATAAGTGACAATTTTGTAATGTTTTCTATAAAGAAAAAAACGGTGTCCAATTCTGAAGCAGTAACGCCCATGCTACCACCACCCATTCACCATGTCCAAGCAAGGGGCTGTGGATCAAAAAACAGAGACAAGAGACAGCGGGTCATTCGCCTCAGCAGAATGCCAAATGCCATTTATTGAAGGAGGGAGGAGGCCTTAAATACAGGCTTACAGCACAATGGGAGAACCCTGGAGGGCAGAAGTTTGCTACAGATGTTCTATATTCTTTCATCTAAACTGTTAACGTCCAATATGCAGGACACACAAACACGGAACCTCCGGTGAGCATTCAGGAGGAAGGAAACCAGCAGGGAATCGACATAGGGAGGACATCTGGTCAAGGTCAGCAAGCAAGGCAACAGCTACCCAAAATGGGGGGCCAGGGCCCTACACCATTCTTTCCTCTAGTGTGGTTTATAAACACACTTAAATTTTAGATCAACCATAGTTGAAAAAAGTTTCAGCTTCTTAACAATTTGTAATTCATAATATTCATGTAAAATTTTAGGACTGTTGTCATATTTAAGAAAACTTCTATTACATTTTCTTAAGACTAGAAATTTCTCTCATTAGAAAATGAACAAGCTTCTAATGAGTAATAACAAAATAAGATAAAAGAAAAACTTACATATTGGAATTGGACAAAACAAAAAAATAGGAGTAAAAGAGTCCAAGACGAGGCTCAAGAATCAGAGACCCAGCCGGGCAGTGGTGGTGCAAGCCTTTAATCCCAGCACTCAGGAGGCAAGAGGCAGGTGGATCTCTGTGAGTTCGAGGCCAGCCTGGTCTACAGAGCGAGATCCAGGAAAGGCGCAAAGCTACACAGAGAAACCCTGTCTCGAAAAACCAAAAAAAAAAAAAAAAAAAAAGAATCAGAGACCCATTCTTTCTCACATCAGGAATCCCATAAAAACACTAAGGTTTTAAGGAATATCAAATTTTCTTACACTTTGATTAATGATCATAAACACCCTTTGATTGAAACATTCATTAACCCTGGTAAGGTTATTGCAGTGGCATATTATATACGATTTTAGCTTATCTTTGTAAGTATTTTTATGCTTTATTATCCATAAATTTGCAATAGCTAGCTATGTGAGATGGGGAGCAAATCACAAGAGAAGTCAGAGTCCAAGAAAGGCGAGGAATTGGGTTTTGGGTCAGTACACTGTCAGTAGAGCTGCTGTGGGAGCTCAGACTCAAATGATGAGTTGGAGCCAGGTGTGAGAGCCTTTAAATGCTTGTGTGTGGCTCAGGGTACCTTTAAGTAAGAAATAGAAGACTGCTGGGCGGTGGTGATGCACGCCTTTAATCCCAGCACTCGGGAGGCAGAGCCAAGCGGATTTCTGTGAGTTCGAGGCCAACCTGGTCTACCAAGTGAGTTCCAGGAAAGGCGCAAAGCTACACAGAGAAACCCTGTCTCGAAAAACCAAAAAAAAAAAAAAAAAAAAAAAAAGAAAGAAAGAAAGAAATAGAAGACTTCTTAATGAAAAAATTAAGCATATTAAAAATTAATAAAAATCATGTTAAAATTGCCATTGAAATACCTTGAAATGTAGCTCAGTTGGTAGAATATTTGTCTAGAATGCATGGAGCCTGGAGTTTGAACCTCAACACTGTACAAACTGGGCAAACACTAGTACTGGGGAGGTGAAAGTGGGAAACACAGTTGTTTAAGGCTATCCTCAGCTACATGGAGAGTTCAAGGCTATTCTGGACTACCTGAGACCCTGTCTCAGAAAATCAGCTATCATAGGGATTGGACATCCCTACCATCTGGTTCTAGAACTTGCTGGTTTGTGAAACTTTTATTGCTATGCTAGAAGCAAAAGTGATAGTGAGCTACAGAAAAAATGTATTGCTAAACCCAAAGAAAAATACTTCTGACTTAACTGCCTCTTAGTTATGACCTAAGCATGCCTAACATCTACTCAGTGCCATCCACACAAGCCAACTGACAGAAGGAGAGTAGGAAAGAAGATGACAGCAATGTGACTGACTTCAGTTATAACAGCATATTGCTTCAGCGGCACGTACACTAAAATTGGAATGATACAGAGAAAATTAGCATGGCCTCTATGCAAGAGTGACGTGAAAATTTGTGGAGCATTCTATATTTAAAGTAAACAACATACAACATAAGTCTGCAACATTTATAAAAACATTTGGGAAGGGGTACATAATAGAGTGTGGGCTCCTGAGACTTCTGCTTTGTTAGTGTCATAGTAAATCCAGGGCTGCCTGCGACCATCTTTTTCAAAATTATGACTCCCTGAAACTCCTGGTTCTTCTTTCTGTGTGCATCCATATTATTTAGTATATTATAATATCATCTGTTTAATTGTTACTGTTTGCTGTCTTTTTCACTCTACCAGAATGTCAACTGTAGGATGACAAGAGATGGCTCAGCCATTACAGGTGAGGCTTACAACAAAAAAGACAAAGGGGGACCTTTTCCCAATTAGGTTATCTCCACTGTGAGGAAAGTTACACACACACACACACACACACACACACACACACACACACACACACATTACATGTTTATGTATGTCTATATGATCAATAACTCAATGGCTTCACTTTTCTTAATTTCACAATTTTTTTTTTTTTTTTTTTTTTTTTTTTTTTTTTGTTTTTTGTTTTTCGAGACAGGGTTTCTCTGTGTAGCTTTGCGCCTTTCCTGGAACTCACTTGGTAGCCCAGGCTGGCCTCGAACTCACAGAGATTCACCTGGCTCTGCCTCCTGAATGCTGGGATTAAAGGCATGCGTCACCACCACCCGGCAATTTCACAATTCTTAAACTGAGTTTTGCTTCTTCTGTAGATGCAAGATGATCTTTTACATATTATACTTTTGGCTTTCAGAAAGAAAGATGGAAATATTACCAAAGGTGATGGAGATGGGGATGGGAGTGAGGAAATAGTTGCAGCAGAAGCAAAAGATCCATCCCATTAGGTGGTGAACAAAGGATGTTTCTGAAACCATCTAAAAAAATGCAATAGATAAGGGAGGCCATATTTCTGACCTTCCAGGTCACTTTCAAAGATAATTCTGCTCTGAGAAACACATATGAAAGGTCTTGGGAAAGCTAGTCTGGGTGGAACCCCAAAAGAAACACAGCAGTAAAGTATTTGAGTTCATTTGTAAGTTCCACTTGAACTTATAGTCATTGAAGAAGGAGCTGCCATCCTTAACCAAGTGTGTAGCATATAGGAATTTTCTGTAGAGAAAGAACTCACTTTTGTTATCTCATGAGTTCAGAATCCAATTATTTTGACCACAGCTCAATGACAGGATCCACCAGTCAATCATTACTGGTAGCAAAGGTTTTCTAAATGTTGCATCACATATCCTCTTCCAGCTTGTTTCTATCTTCTTTGCATCTTTGCATATCAGAAAATGAGGCCTATAGTGACCACCTGATGCTGCTATCCATCACTACAGAGATCCTCAAATACACTCACTTTGGTTTTGGGAAACTAATCAGCCAGAGAGAATTGGTCTCCAGTCAGGTAACTATCAATATTTTAGAATTATCTTAGATAATGTGCCATTGAATATCTGATTTTAGAGAAATACACAGAACCAGTAGAAGCCAAACAAGTAGCTCAGTAGTAGGCAGAGATGACTAGGTGTGGATTAGAAAAAGATGAGCAGCCGAAGAAGGCAGCCATCATCTCTGCAGAGTCACTCCAAGGCAGCAGAGCTGACAGCCAATTCAGTAGCTACTGTAAGGCCACCTGACTGAGCTGAAAGCTGCATGCCACAGAGCACAGCATGGCAGCTCTCATGCTCACATAGAATCACCTTCCTGCTGGTGGGATGGTCTGTGGCCTTCTAGCTGTTTCAATGAGGTTTTCCCTATTTGTACCTCCTGAGGCAAACAAGGCCATAGTCCTTATGGCTCTGACAATTTCTGTCCCCATCCTAACTGTGACTTGGTGTAATTGACTTAAAGGAAATACAAGTAAAATTACTTTAGAGCTCTTAAAAGTATTTCTGATAAATGTGTCCTTTGACCTCAGGGCAAATATTTATTTTTTTCAAGTAAATAGTTCAGATCTCCTTTGTCCCAGCTTTCCTACCCAACTATCTGCTAAGCTTTCATAGAAATCCTATAAAGTTTTAACAAAGTCTGTAACCTCATGCTGATGCCAGAATCTCTTAGGAATGAAATTTTGTGTCCATATCTTGCTATCAACCATATATTTTGATTCCAAGCAAATACAGAATCATTAAATAAAAAGTTGAAAGGAACTTGAAATTGTTTTTTTTTTCCCCCAATTTTTCTTCAGATAAGCACAGTATCAGTGAGGCATACGGCCAGTCCAAACCAGAACAGGAATCAGCTGTTGTTATTTTTTCTATCTATGTATTTATTTTACATCCCGAACACAGTTTTCCCTCCCTCCTTTCCTCCTAGTCGCTCTCCCCACCTTCCCCACATCTACTCCATTTCTCTTCAGAAAAGTGCAGGCCTCCCATGGATATCCATAAAGCATGGCTTATCAAGTTGTAGTAAGACTAAGCACCTCCCTTTGTATTAAGACTGGGCAAGGCAACCCAGTATGAGGAATAGGCACCCAAAAGCCAGTAAAGGAGTCAGAGACAGCTCCTGCTCCCACTGTTAGGAGTCCCACAAGAAGACCAAGCTATACAACTGTCACATACATGCAGAGGGCCTGGTCAGTCCCATGCAGGCTCCCTGTCAGTTCAGTCTCTGTGAGCCCCTATGATCCCAAGTTTGTTGATTCTATGGGTTTTCTTGTCATGTCCTTGACCCCTCTGGCTCCTACAATCCTTCCTCCCTCTCTTCAGCATCCCTGAGTTCAACTTAATGTTTGGCTGTGGGTCTCTGCATCTGTTTCCATCAGTTGCTGCATGAAGCCTCTCTGATGACTACTGGGCTAGGTACCAGTCTATGAATATAGCACACTATCATTAGACATCATTACATTAACATTTTTTTTCTCCAGTTGTGTTTGATTCTATCCTAGGTCTCTGGGCCATCCAGCCTCTGCGTCCTGGTGCTCCAGGCAGTGTCAGGGGAGGGATGAGTCTTAGGCTGGACCAGTCATTGGTTGGCTACTCCCACAATCTCTGTACTACCCTTACCCCAGCACACCCCATAGGCAGGAGAGAATGTAGGTCGAAGGTTATGTGACTAGGTTGGTGTCCAAATCCCTCCACTGAAAGTCGTGCCTGGTTACAGGAGGTGGCCAGTTCAGGTTATGTATCCCCTATTGCTAGAACTCTTAGCTGGGTGCTGTGGATATCTTTCTGTATAAATAAAACACTGATTGGCCAGTGGCCAGGCAGGAAGTATGGGCGGGACAAGGAGAGAGGAGAATTCTGGGAAGTGGAAAGCTGAGTCAGAGAGACACTGCCAGCTGCCACCATGACAAGCAGCATGTGAAGATGCTGGTAAGCCACAAGCCACGTGGCAAGGTATAAATTTATAGAAATGGAATATTTAAGATATAAGAACAGTTAGCAAGAAGCCTGGCATGGCCATACAGTTTGTAACCATATAAGTCTCTGTGTTTACTTGGTTGGGTCTGAGCAGCTATGGGACTGGCATGTGACAGAGATTTGTCCTGACTGTGGGCCAGGCAGGAAAACTCTAGTTACAGCTGGGGTCATCCTTGCAGATTCCTTGGAGTTTCTTTTGTACCAGGTTTCTAGCTGACCCTGAAATGCCACCCATCCCTATTTCCGGTCATCTCTTTCAGTACTCTCTCTCTCCACACATGCCTGTCGTTATTTTTAATAACTCATGTCCTTTTAGCTAAAATGCAAGACTAACTTAAAAAGGAAATAATGAAAAGAAAGTTGACTAACTTGCATTTCTACAAACTGGAGTTTGTAGAAGGATTCTGAGCATGTCTCTCACATATTGGAGCCATCATTGTGGTGCCCATTTACCTACTGGCATTGTAGATTTTTTAAAAAACAGTTTGATCCTTCTTCAAGGGTTCTAGTAAAAAGACCCAAGAGAGGTACTTTCCTGGAGATTAGTCCTGTAATCTATTCTTAGAATATTTCTCCATAGACATGGGTGCTAGTGTTCCAAGTGTTAGGGAAAAACAGGATATATGCCACTAGGAGATCAAAATGGGTTAATGCAATGAACATTATAGATTCACAGAAACCTCCCTTCATTCTGCCTTCAATCTATATGTGGGCGAACTCATTCATTTCTTTTTTACTTCCCAGTTATTCAGCCTTAAAAGCTGTTCTAAATAAACATTGCCTTTCTCCCCAATGCCAGCAAATGAATGTGCTGTTAAGTTAATTATTTGTGGACTTTCCTTGTACCTCACATGTTCTTTCTAAGACCCCCTTTTAAAAGTTTTTACAAGGTACATTGCCTGCCACAAGGAAACAGATTGGGTATAGTAGGCCAAATTGGGCTGGCTCCTCAGCCCACAGGGATTCCATGTATACTTATCTGGTTCCCAAGCTTTAAGAATTTGTCATTTCTTTCCTCTGTCTTTATCAGATATATATATATATATATATATATATATATATATATATATATATATATATATATACTTTTAATTTTCCCCCAATCTCTAAGTATTCTGTCTTTAAAATAAATATTTTATTATTCTTTGCGAATTTCATGAAATGCACTTTGTTATTCCCAGCTCCTCTCAGTTCCGTTCATTTCCAACGCCTACCTCCCCAATTTTACACCTGTTTTATTTTAAATTTTTAAATTTAATAACCCTTCCATTCCAATTTGTGCTGTCAATGTGCTTCAGGAGTGGGGCATAGTCACCGTACTAGGAGCCATACCCTTAAAGAAAACTGAGTGTGATTGGCTTATTTGAGCCAAAGCAAAAGTTCTTTCCCGAGCAATTTCAAGCTAGAAGTGAGAGAAAATTTTTCCTTTTGTTCCATAGACCTTTGAGTACATAAGCCAAGCAGTGATTGCAGCATGCCTCTCGACATGCCTGAGGGAGTATGAGGAGGTGGGGTGGGGAGATAAGGTGAGCAGAAGGGGAGTGATACTGACAAAGATGAAGAGCAGCTGAGAGGTGGAATTCTTGTGATCTGTGCTAGCTTAGACTTCCCTTCCCTGGGAGTGTCAGCTGATTTCCTTTGAATCTCTGTTAGAGTTTGAATGTGAAGTGTCTTCAACAGACTCATGTGTTTGAGCACTTTGTTACTAGCTTGTGGCACTGTTTCCTTAGGTTATAGAACCCTTAGTAGGTAGAATCCAGCTTGGGCAAGTGAGTCACTGGTGGAGAGGCCTTGAGGGTTATAACACAGGCTTAGTTTTGACCAGGGCACTCCTCTTACCCTCCTTCTTTATCTGCTGAGTTTTAGCAAGTCCCTCCAGCCCCCACCCGCTCTGCCTCAGGAAGATCCCACTGCCAAGGTGCCACCAACAGAGTCCAGTGTTCATGCTTTTTGGGAAGAATGGCCTGTACTTTTTTCAACCAAGAGTGAAAATAAACCCCCCTCCCACAGATTGCTTCTTTCAGTAGGTTTGTCCGTGACCAGGAACTTAATTAATATCCTTTCCTTCCTTCTTCCCCACCCGCTTTCAGGCTAGTCTTTTCCAAGTCCTTATTAGTCCAAGAAATCAAATATTATATTTCTAGTTTAGTCTAGGAATCAGTATGGAAATAAACAGGTTTATCTTGACATGAATTTATGTATAATTTTTCCCTGAATTTCCCCTGCCATTTAAATGTAAGAGTTTTTGATGGAAATGTATATATTCTTGTGTTTTTCATCGTATGATAAGAAGGAAGAAGCCTGCAAACAGTCTGCCCTGGATTTTTCTGTGCATGATGCTCCCCAGGGTGCAGGACTGTAGGATGTGTAAGAACTAACTTACAGACTGGCAGTGGAGCTGCCTCAAGGGCAGAGCCCTGGGAAGGCTCTTCTCTTTTCAGTAGACACATTGAGGGAAGTGCTATGTATGGCCTGGCCCAGGATGATGAAAGCTTGTTTTTTTGTTTGTTTGTTTGTTTGTTTTTTGCCTAAGACAGAAATTCCCCTTTTTTTCTAGACTGCTGACCATACCATGTTTAGTGTCTCAGAGATCTTACAGGAATTCTCTTGCTGTTACTCTTCATGACTTTCTGCTAAGACAGGCCCCAGGGCGGCAAGGGTCTTGTCAGCCATTCCTGCCCAAGGAGGAGTGTTTAATTCTTTTTAGAACTATAGCTCTGTAACGAGCATAGTTAAAAAAAAAATTCCTTTTATACATGTAAAAATAGCTTAGTCAGGAACCCTACTACACCCAAGGCTGCACCTGATAATCAGAACTTAGTGATATCACTCACTCAAGTTATACAGACACAGTCCTAGAACCCCATGACATTCACTGGACAGTCTATAAGCAGAGACCAAGAGCAATGCTCTCCTTTGTACATCTGGAGAGACACCACCTTGATTTACCCTGCAGCTGGAGAGTCTTCCCCAGGATCCTGACCCTCTAATCAGAGACTTGTATTAGAGACTGGACCTGACCTTCAGCTAAAATATGTGGCACAGGTGAGCAGCCTTGGGAAGACAGGCTTAGGACAGTAGTTAGGAACTTAGAGTGTGAAGCTTGTGTGATGACTCTCAGCATAATAAAACATAACTTTTGTTATACTATGTGTATCTACCTTCTTGCTCATGGCAGCCTCCTATGGAATAAAATAAAATAAATAAAATAAAAAATAAATTCAAATACAGGCTATAGCTGGGAATGGAAAATGGTGTAAGTTCGCTGAAAACAGGCATGGTAGGCCTTCACACATTAAAAGTAGAATTATAATAGTCAAACAATCTAACATATACATATATAACCTAAAGAATTTCAAACAAGAACTCAAAGAGATATTGACACATCCATGTTCACTGAAGCATTATTAGCAAAAGCTAACTAAATATAAGCCAAATGTCCACTGTCAGAAAAATGAATGCAGAAATGTGGTAAACTCATACAGTGAACTAACATTAAATCTTATGAAAGAGATTTTCTGTCATACTCTTGGATCCATCACCCATGGATGAATCTTAGGGATTCTGTGCTAAGCAAAATAAACCAGTCACAAAAAGACAAACACTACTTGATTCCTTCTATATGAGGAATTTAAAGCAGTAAAACTTTCAGATACAGAAAATACAGTGGTGGTTGCCAGAGTTCAGGAAAGGGAGGAAGGGAACTCATTTTTGATGATAGAACCAGGATTGGTTGCTCCCCCTACCCAGACATATACCCCACATATTCCCAGCTGTCATCAAATTAGAAGGACCTTGAACTTTGGATTCTCCTGTCTGTACCGCTCAAGTGCTGGTATTATAAGCACTAACCACCATGCTTAGCATTTATGCACTGCTGGGGACTGAACCTAGGGCATTGTACATGCCAGTCAACTACTCTACACTGAGCTACACTCTTAGCCCTGGAGTAAGTTTTGCTTAGTTAAAAAGTTCAAGAGATCTGCTGTGTAATAATGTAATGCAGTTACATTATTAATAACTATGTAATAATGTAATCCTATTTTATTGTATAGCTAAAGTGACTGAGATGATAAATTTTATGTTATTTTTGGCACATTAGAAACTAATTTAAATCCAGGTGTAGTGACACATCACAGCACTCAAGAGGCAGAGGCAAGAGGATCTCTGTGAGTTTGAGGCCAGCCTGGTCTACATAGTGTGTTTCAAGATTGCCAGAGGTATGGAGAGAGACCCTGTCTAAAAACAAACAAACAAACAAGTATCCCCCTGACAAAACAACCAGCCAATCAACCAACCAACCAACCAATCAAATCAAAACAAAACAAAATACAGCATTATTTAATGAGTATAGTTCATTTTTTAAAAGTAGAAATGAAATAGTATGTTACATCTGAGAGCCCAGACCTTAGTTCCCTTTATCCCTTGATTTCTATTTCTTGCTTCCAAAGCAGAAGCCAGTGTCTGGATCTCGGGTTTTCTACTAGGGAATCAAAGTGAGTGAAGAGGTAAAACAAAACAAAACAAAACAAAACAAAACAAAACAAAACAAAACAAAACAAAACAAAAAGTGCCTGAGGAGAAGAGTAGAGCTGTTTCATATGGAGACTCTGCAAAGAGAAGAAAGAAATAGAAGGAAGTTGAACCCACCCAAAAGTTCTGCACAGGCTTTGCTCTGGGGCAGATGACCTAAGTGGCTGGCACCTTTGTGGGAAGCTTGAGAGCCTTTGGCTCTGACAATAGGGCCCATGAGAACCTATCTCTTTGTGACAGCCTGAAGGCTAGTATCTGTCATCATTTTCCCCTGTATAATGCACAACTACACGAGACACTTTCTAATGAGGACAATGTGTAAGAGAAGCAAAGAAATTTAAAAAGCTATATATAGTCTGAGATTGTGTCTTCTTTATAAATTTTTAAAAATAGACCTGAGGTTGTAAACACATTATGGAATATTTAATATACAAACTGTAACACAATAATACAATATTAATTATGTACAGCATATCAATATGGTATGTTCTTCAGACACAGTATAGATTAGCTCTTACTAATGTGATAGGCCCATTTAGAATCCATCCCATTCTCATCTCTGTTCTTTACTCACTAAAGTATATTTCACTTTATTACTTGCTGTGCTTGTTTGAATGAGAATGTCCCACGTAGGCTCATATATTTAAAAGTTAGGTTTCCAGTGGGGGGACTGTTTTGAGAAGGATTAGCAGATGTGGCCTTGTTGGAGGAAGTGTGTCACTAGGGGTGGGCTTTTCAAAAACCCATGCCAGGCTTAGTCTCCTCTGTCCCTGTCTCTGTCTCTGTCTCTCTGTTTTCCTCTCTCTGTCTCCTGCTTGTGGATAAGAGGTAAGCTCTCAGCTACTGCTTCAGTGTCATGTCTGCCTGCCAGCTGCCAGGTTTCCTTCCATGATGGTCATGGACTAAACTTCTGAAACTGTAAGCAAACCCCCAAGTTAAATGCTTTCTTTTATAAGTTGCCTTGATCATGGGGTCTCTTTACAGCAAAAGAACAGTCACTAAGACACTTGGAATTTATTTTTCTGGGTTTATACTTTTGCCACATATGCCACACGTGTTTGCTTAAATATTAAGTATTTTCTTGTAATATATTTGAAAAAATTCCCTTTAAACTTCGCTTTGTGCTTTTAATACTCTGTGTTCCTAGTACTTTCATGTTGTTATACTTAGACCTTTTGTTCCATTTTGACGTATCTATACCACATCATTGTATGACTATAATTTACTTATCTGTTGCCCCTTTGAGTAATAATAGGTTGTTTGTGATGAAAACTGACTCAATCTCAGTGTGCATGTTTCTATAAGCCCACGTGGGAACCCATCCATTCATGACCCAGAGAGAATCTTCTTGGGGAAAACATTTATGTTTGGTACCACATTCTTGGTGTCAAAATGGACACATTGAAAAAGAAAATTCATTCTCAGAAAATTCTTGCTTTTCAGACATCTGTCTTTAGAGCTCTCCCCAAGTGTTCTCAGCATCACTAATATCATGAAGTGCTTCGATTCTTCTATCTTGTAGAAACAGTGTTCAGGAGGGAATAACTTAAAAAACATCAAAGTCTTTGAAACTTTTAATTTATGGGTAGAAGCAGGACAACAACTTTATTTAAAATATTTGGCTATCTGCCTTCCTATAAATGGAAGATGGATTTGAACACAGAGTGGATACACTGGCCCTTTATGTCAGGACAACTGTTTCCAAAGGAGACATTGATAGTTCCAAACAGTGTAGTAGCTACAACCAAGCAAAGTTCCTAAGATCAGTGTCTCCATGGAGCTGCAAATAAAAACACAGCCTAAGTAGTGAGTAAAGTCATATATCTGTAAGTACTGTGCTCTGGTGTAGTTTTATGTTATATGAAGGATTGGGGTTGTTCTATACTTGAATAATTTTGCTTCTATTTGTGGAAATGAATAACATCATGTTTTCCTTCTGTTCCTCTCACTACTCACCCTGTTCCTCCCTCACCTTTTCCTAAGGGTTACTATCTAATAGAAACTTAGATATAAAGGCTGCAAATATAGCACTTTGTACAACTTTGGCCACAAGCAGGGCTGCTTTGGGGCACATTGCCAAAATAATTGTTTGAATAAATAATGATTCATTTATTTCAATATTTAATAAATGAAAGCAGGCATGAAGTTGAGGTATAAGTCATTCTTCCAACCACTTTATGGGCTCTGGGATCTTGTGAAGTGATCCATGAACAGGAGCCATAGTAAGCACTAATTGTGACTATCAGCAGGAAAACAGTAACATCCAGAAAAAAAAAAGAAGAAGACAAACTTCACCTTCTGGCTATAGTAGAGGGGACTATTGATTATTACACGTCATCACTGCTTCATGGCCTTCTAGAAATAATGAGAGAGCTACTATGGGGAAACAAAGCACCAAGCTATGATGTATTACAGTTTGAACACTGGGCATGGATACAGCGTTGTTTGTATTCACAGACTGTTGAAGGACACATGCTGCTGAAGAATGGAGGGTGTACAACTGTTTCCTTTTCCCCCTTCAGTAATGCTAGCAGTAAATGCTTACATTTCTTTTTATCTAGATGCACAGAAATCCTTTGGTAAGTGACTAATTTTATAAAGAGTATTTAGGCTTGGAATAGAAGAAAAATGGGGAAAAATTTTATATGATAAATATGAATGTTGATAGGAAAAAAGTCAAATTAATATACCTCTCAGCTACCTGAGGTTGAGGTTTCATGGGGATTTTTATGATATTTTAACTTAAGTATGTACTTTAAAATATTTTTGAATTAGTTTCTTCCTTAATACCTAATCATTAGTTGGACTGAGATGATATATTTTATTTTTTATTACATTGCATCAACTTCTCAAATACATCTAACTTACCGAGATAATATATGAGTAGTATTTTTGTCCATTAGGGCTAGCAGATACCTCATTGCTTACTCAGATCATTTTGGAGTTTAAGGTCCTAAATTTTAAAGAATGGGCTTATTCTTACTTTTAATTTCATTTTTTCAATCATCAAGTTCCCTGAGAACATATCTGAAAAGGAGTGTTTAAATTATTATATTGTTCTTATTTCTGGTTATCTGTTATTCCTGCAGTATTAATTAAAAAAAAAGAGCAAGAAACAAACAAACAAAAAACAAAGAGAGGCAAGGTAAAATTTAAAAGCCAGAAGCTCATTTACGAGAACTAAGCCTTACAGTCTCCCCCCTCACCTCCTCCCAGTTCCATCATTTATCCACCTCTGCCTTGTTCCATTAGCTTGTTAACAGTATGGTTTCTATAGCAACACCTATTGGTTGTTGTGAAAATGAAAGCCACAGTGAGATCTCCTGCAGAGAAATCCTTGCTGCTGACAAGATCAGCTCATATTTTCTTTGTCCGATGTTTCCTATTTCTTCTTAGAATGACCCTTTTAGAAGAATATAAGAGATTTCTACTAATTACCTGTGAAATAAACAGCTGAAGTCAGGCAGCCCTGACAGCATGTCCAATGCTAGCTTTATTCCAGTGACGGTGAGGTACTGCCTGAAAGAACAAGCCAATTTCCTTAGCCATAAATCCCACTACCCAGCACAGTTAACATGAACTAGAATGAAGGTCACTCCACTTCTTTCAACCTGAGATAAAAGATTTTATTTAGAGAAAAATTTCCATATTCTCTAGGTTAGGACTTCATCAAAATAGGAAGAAGAAATGTTTAGTGTTATTTTTGATGAGTAATAATATCGTAGTAACTAAGAGAGAATAATGTATAAAATAAAAGTGTGGAACGTTAATTCTGATAATATAGAATTAGACACCCATGAGGCAGTTTACTCAGTAAATCCCCCTCTTTTGTCTGTTTCTAGAGATAGTAGATATTAAGTCTCTATTTAATGTCCCCCTTTTAAAATTATCCAATTAACTGCTCACCCATTTTATTTTATTTGACACATTCACACTTACAAGGTTAAAGTTGGAATGACTGAGAAGCTGTAAGTTTTATTGACTATGAATTTTATCAATTTTATAACATTAATTAAAATTAAAGAATTATTACTTAGAGTATTGACTAATGGTTAATCCCAGGTCTTCAATGAGTTGATAAGCTCTGACCTTATTTACCTCAACGTTTTTCAGGGTCTTCCTGATTTCATCATGGTCTCCTCCATTCACTTTTATTTAGTGAAGTCTTCAAAAGAACTAGTAAGCACAACGAAAGAACTATTGTTAATCTGGACAGCAAACAATTGCATTAAATCTCTCAGTTCCAAAAATTAAGTACTTTCCTGTGTGTTTTTAAAAGTTT
Source organism: Peromyscus eremicus (assembly GCF_949786415.1). Classification (NCBI taxonomy): domain Eukaryota; kingdom Metazoa; phylum Chordata; class Mammalia; order Rodentia; family Cricetidae; genus Peromyscus; species Peromyscus eremicus. Next base: position 819,790 of record NC_081424.1, on the reverse strand, counting down.
GTCCATTTTTCAGTATTTTAAATGTTAAATATCATCTAAGGTCTTAACCTCTGGAAATCAAAAGCAATATGGGGTGATATTAAGTTTTTCAACCTCAATGACCAATGTTCAGTGTGTATGTGAAGTAATTAAATTAAGTCTTGGCAGTTGACAGAAAAGATATAAACTATAATTTTTGTTTCTATCTTTAATTTCATCCACATATTTGCATTTAGAGGAAGTTCCAATATCTACCATGCAAACCCCAAACTGTCCTCACGAATCATACATATGCACACACACACACACACACACACACACACACACACACACTTGGTTCTGTATGTAGGGTTCTGTACAGTGCAGTTAAAGAAGATATTTTCAACAAATTCTGTGGTTTCTGTACATTATTTACTGGTCTTATTTTTATAATCACTAATGAAAATGAAAAAAGACCTTTGTGGATAAATGATGATGATGAAACTCTTCCTACTAGGCTTCACAAACTCTAGTCAGTCTACAGGTATCAATTCTGAAATTCTATAGATCTTATCTCTAGCGGAGGCAGTTATTCCCTTAGGAAGGACCTTGCCATCTGAACTGCAGTGGAAACTCTCCATAGCCCTCATGAGGTATAAGAAAACTAAGACTCAAAATCCCATAGTTGGGGCTGGAGAATGTCTCAGTGTCTAAGAGTACTTACTGCTCTTGAAGATGGACTAGATTCAGTTTCCACCATCCACATGGGGGCTTACAAATTCCTGTAACTCTAGTTTCAGAGGATCTGACACCACTGCTGACCTTGGTTGTCATTGCATGCATGTGGTACACATACATATACACACAAATAAATAGATAAATGACTTCTTCCCACATTCTTTACAGTTGTGGCCTCCGATGTCATCTTAGGCTTTGTCTGTTATTTTAATACTTGGGGGTAGCTCTAGAGAACATAGTAGTATAATGCCTTTTCAGAGCTGAAAATGTAGCTGCCTTTTACGGCTTAGAAGCTAGATGCTCTCACCTCTCATTGGCTGGTATTTTCTCCAACCTCTATCATCTGAAGCAAATATTTCAGTTTCCCACATCTAGTTACTCAACTTCTTCTGTATGTACCAGGCCTCCAGTTACCTACTTTCTCCAGCTACCCCTATGACACCACCTCTATTAACTATTCATGCCAGAGCCAGTGGACTCCAGGCTTTAATTATTCTTCCCTTGACTGCTTACCCTTTCACTAGCACCTTGGGCAGCACCAATTTTCATGTTTTCTACATCTCCTTCCTTTTAATTTCTATTATGCATCTCATGTCTTCTCACTCTCAGAAAAGAAAAGGAACTCAAAGTCGCTCACTCATCACCACCACCAACAAAATGGTTTCTGTGGCTATTTTAATGTTTATCCACTCCAAAAGATTCTTCCCTTTTTGTGTGAAATTTCTTAACAAACAATTAAAACTCTTTATATTCTGGTTCAGTAACAATTTTTTTTTCACTGATTTTATAGCAAGTTTCTGCTTCAATTATTCTTTTATAATTGACCAGTTTGTCTGGGAGCTATGAGTCAGTTGCAGAATGTCTGCTTAGCATGTGCAAGGCCTTGTATTCCATACCTAGCACCAAAACAAGACAAAACAAAGAAAATTGAAGAACACAACATATTTGACAAAACACATCTCTTGAGAACCCCAGTGATATCTGTGACGTGGGCCCTTCCTACACACGTGCCCCTGGCAAGTCTCTGGGGGGAAAAGCATGTCTGATTGATCAATCTCTCTGATCAGTACCATCACCTTACTCCTCATAGACTCAACTGAAATCCTGTTTGTGGCATGGCTTCAGATTCTGATATATCTGAGTTAGTTACTTGTCTTTCAACTCCATCTTTCTAATATTTTCACCAGCATAAACCAGTCTATATAATTCTCTTTCTGAAATATGTATCTTTTGACATCTCTTCCTCAGATTTTGTACTAAGTACTTTAGTCATTTGTACTTAACTTTGCTTCTTAAAAGTCCACAGTACCTTTCAATGTGGCCATGATGAGATCACAGCTTCCTCTGTGGACAAACTCAAACCATATCCAAATCTCCTCTCTTACTTTGTCTTTTCTTATCCAAGCCTCAGAGCCAGGCAATTGCCTTTGTCTCTTCATACTTCTTATCTTGAAGAATATACTAATTTTGAAAATATGATTCTCACACAAGTATCAGCTTTTATACTCTAGTTCTTGCTTTCTATTCCCCAATTCCAAATAAATCAAGAAAGAATGTGTGGTGGTTTGAAAGAAAATGGCTCCCAAAGGGAGTGCCAATTTTAGGAGGTGTGGCCTTGTCGGAGTAGGTGTGGTCTTGTTTGAGGAAGTGTGTCACTGTGGAGGCAGGCTCTGAGGTCTCATATATGCTCAAGCCATGACCAGTGAGAAAGACCACTTCCTATTGCTTATGGGATCAAGATATAAGAACCCTCAGCTCCTTCTCCAGTACCATATGTGCCCACATGCTGCCTGGCTTCCTGCCATGAAAATAATAAACCTCTGAACTGTAAGCAAGCCACCAGAATTAAATATTTTCATTTTAAGGGTTGCTGTGGCCATGGTGTTTTTTCACAGCAATAGAAACCCTAACTAGGACAGAAGTTGGTACCAGGAATGAGGTATGGCTGTGATAGATCTGACCATGCTTTTGTTTGAAGGAATATGGACCTTGAGACTGAGGATTAGAAAAGCAGTTAAACATTTTAAGTGCTGCTTAATAGGCCATCCTAGTAGGAACATGGAAGACAGTGCTGCTAAGTATGATTTGAACTGTGAGTGCCTGGCTCAAGAGGTTTCAGAGGAGAAGAATTTTAGTATGTTGCCTAGAGATTATTCTTGCTATATTTTGGTGAAGAGGTTATTCTTGCTATATTTTGGTGAAGAAAGTAGTTGCCTTTTGCCCTTGTCTGAAGAGTCTGCCTGAGGCTAAAGTGAAGAATTTTGGATTAATTCCATTGGCAGAGGAAATCTCAAAACAGCCTAGTATAGATTCTATCCTGTGGTTATTAGTGGCATCACTAATGAAGACTTATAATGAAAGGGAGCAAGCTGAGCAGGGTAAATTACAAAATGCAAAATTGAAGGAGAAAAGGAGCAGTAGGAAGTAGAGTGGTGCTAACTTCTGTGTTCAAGGAGATAAACAGATTAAGAAATGGAATAAAGAGAGTGGTGGACCTCAGGGCAAGAGCACGCCCAGCTAAATTTCCAGTGGGGAAAAAATTAAAGAAAAGCTTAGATCTGGGTGTGGTGGTATACACCTTTAATCCCAGCACTCGAGAGGCAGAGGCTGGTGTATCTCTGAGTTTGAGGTTAGCCAGGTCTACAGATCCAGTTTCAGGATAGCCAAGCCCAGGCAATGAAGGAAACCATTGAAAACAGAAAGTTTGTGAAGATGTAATTGAGCAAGGGGGCAATGTTTCAGCCCCAGCAAGAAGCAGAACTTGGCAGCTTTGGCTTTGTGGTTCTGGAGTTAAGGAGAGAAGAAAGGGGCTATGGGATTTGCTTTCATTACTAAGAAAAGCCACTGAGACAAAAAATGTGTCAGGGGTGTCCCTGAATGGAAGCCTAGAGAGTGTGAAGCTGTGAAGGAAAAGCCTGGAATGCCTTGAAGACCCCAAGATGTTAGAGATGCCAGAGCCATGGGATACCTGCCGAGGGGAGCAGCTAACAGGGTTGGAACCAGCACAAGAGAAAGAAGTGTGCTGCAGTCAACAAAGCTGAAAGGAGTTGGAGATCTGAAGAGCATTTCAACATCAGACATGGAGATGCAGAGTTTGGAGTTTGCCCAGCTGGTTGTTCGGTCTTGTTTTTTCCAGTATTTCCTCGGTATGCTCCCTTCCCTACATTTTGGAATGGTAATGTATATCCTGTGCCATTATGTTGGAAGTATGTGATCTGCTTTTTGATTGCGATTTTACAGGGGATTACAGTTAAGAGTGTTATGAATTATTGCATGGGGGTGGGTGGGGAACCCTGAGGGTATCTTGTGTGTGCAGGGAAACATGCTGGGCAGATGCATGCCATGTGGGCATGGCGGCAGCAGCAGTGGCCAATAATTCACAACTCAGATGCTGCATCCATGTCGAGAGTTTATTATAATAGGCAGATGAAGAGAAAGATAGGAAAGAGAGAGACAGAGAGAAAGAGAGAATAAGAGAGAGAGAAAGATTGAGGGTGCACACCTCATGGGAGGAAAAGTGGAAGAGAGAGAGAGGAAGGGGAGGAGTTTTTCCTTACAAAGAGGCCTTTACATCAGGACACAGGGCAGCCAAGGGGTGGGATTTCAAGGGGTGGATCAGAATATTAACAAAGAGATTTTGAGTCTCAGAAAAGACTTTGAACTTCAGACTTTAAATAAATTTGAGATTGTTATAAACCATGGTATGGGGGTCTGTAGTGATAACACCCGCGCTACCACCACCCGTTCACCATGTCTGAGCAAGGAGCTGTGGATCGAAAAACCAGAGACAAAAGGCAGCGGTCATTCGCCTCAGCAGAATGCCGAATGCCGTTTATTGAAGGAGGGAGGAAACCTTAAATACAGGCTTACAGCACAATGGGAGAACCCCAGAGGGCAGAAGTTCACTACTGATGTTTACAATCTTGCATCTAAGCTGTTGACACCCAATATGCAGGATACACAAACAAGGAACTTCCCTTAAGCACTCAGGAGGGTGGAAACCGGCGGCAGGGAATTAGCATAGGGAGGACATCTGGTCAAGGTCGGCAAGCAGGCAATAGCTACCCAAAATTGGGGGGCCAGGGCCCTACAGGGGTCCTACCCCCCCCCCCCCCCCCCGTACTCTTGAGCAGGGAGAAATGAGGAATACGTAGATAGAAATATAGAGGAGAGAGTAGAAACATGGGATAGGCTCAGGAGGGCCTGGGTCAAAATCTACCAGCCTCTTCTGTCTCTGCTAAAGGACTTTTAAAGGAATGCCAAGGGGTGAAACAAAAGACCTCCCTCCAGGACAGCCAAGTGCAGACCATTCCAAACACCTGGTGACCGTGCACATGGTCAAGTCATTCCCTAATGCAGCTCTGCTGTGTAAAGCAAGCTTGGATCTCACTAGGAAGCTTTTTTGGGCTCCCACACCATGAGGCTTTTGAATTTGGACTGAATGCATTTTTGCTACAAGCCTTTCAGGGCTAGGGAGTGGAATGTAGTAGTTAGAAAGAAAGTGTCCCCCAAAAGGAGTGGCACTATTAGGAGATGTGGCCTTGTTGGAGTAGGTGTGGTCTTGTTGGAAGAAGTGTGTCACTGTGGAGGCAGACTTTGAGGTCTCATATATGCTCAAACCATGCCCAGTGAGACAGACCATTTCCTGTTGCCTGAGGGATCAAGATGTAAACAGCCTTAGCTCCTTTTCCAGCACCATTTCTGCCTGTAGGCTGCCTTGTTTCTCTCCATGAGGATAATGGACTAAACCTCTGAACTGTAAGTGAACCACCAGTAGTAAACGTTTTCCTTTATATGAGTTGTTGTGGTCATGGTGTCTCTTCACAGCAATAGAAACCCTAACTATGACAAAATGCTACTAGTGTTGTAGGTGCCTAACTCAGATATATCACTCTCTGAAGCCAGGTCAGCCTGGTAAGTAAGACCTGAAGAGCTCAGTCAGGAAGACAAATGGATGGGTCTGTGCAGAATGCTCTTATGTCCAAGGATTACTGAGGACCAGTGGGATAAATAGGTGTCCCTGGGTACATGCAGTAAGGGTGAAACTTTCAGTTCAGAATTTTAAAGCAGTAAAATAACAGGGAGTTAGGCTGCTTTTCTCTCACATGCCTGAAGTTGTAAACAAAGTCTGTGATAAATTCTTCTTACTCCAAAAATGTCTTTCAGTGATCTCCATTGTAAACAACTGCTGTGATTCCTATTGAGTTTTAACTATATACACATCATTGAACCAGGACTTATCCCATAAGAAACTTTGTGTGAAAGTTAATTTGGAAGACTTCCCTTTTATAGTTACCCCAACATACAAGCACTCAGCTTTTCTACAGATTCCTTTCAAAAGATAAGTTGCAACTTGAGTTTTCTGAAATGTCTTATAAGCAGTCCCTCACATTCCTGTATTGAAGAGAAGCTTCAAAGACAGATAAGAAAGAAGGACACAGAGCTTAGGTTATATCAATTCTGTAACATAAATGACTCATTTTCCTACTTAAGTCCTAAGTGGTTGCTCTTCATACTTTCAGGAAAGGAAATTTTTCAACGACCATGAAAGCCTTGCAGGACTTCATTGGGTCCCACTCAGCTTGCCTCACTGTCTTCCCCTGCTCATGCACCACTCTTTCACTTTCCCCTTCTCTCATTTCCTAAAACATGCTGTGAGACCAAAATGAGCCATCTTAGAAATAAGACCAAAATAGTTTCACCCTAAAGTTAAGGCCTAAGATTTCTCCTTTTGGGAATAGGACATTAGTTACTGAAACCAGTCAGTTCAGATTCCAGAAACCAGGATATGTAAAAGTACAGAGTCACAAGATAGTCACGAGGTAATGCCTGCCAGACTATGGAATGTTCGCTCCCTGGTTTCCAGGGTAACTGACCATAAAAATGCCCCCACCTGAGGGTAGCCAATGAGAAATGGTGTCGGGCAACCACTCCCTTAGAAGTAATTTCTAGAAGTCCCTAGAAGCGAGCCAATCAGAATTGTACCCCTACTAGCACCCCTAAACAATGTAACCTTGTGATTTTTCCCTTTAAAAACTGAGCTTGCAGACAGGCGGGTACTTCTTCCAGCCTCCACTGCGTTGGATCTGTTGGACGAAGTCCCTGCCTAGGCTTGTATTGCTTTTGGATATCCAGAATTAAACCTTGCTTTTGCATTCCGGCATGCTCGTCTTTGGTGGTCTCTCTGGGGGTCACGATCTGGGCACAATAATGCCAGGTTGTTTTCAGTTGGTTCTCCCTGGTGTGCTTCCGACTCTCCACAACAACCTTGTGTGATTACTTACTTCACCCTTTGTATCCTTGTGACTCAGGTATCATTTCTAGAGAGACCTTCTTCTGTGATTTGAATATGGCTTGTGTGTCAATAGAAGAAGCTGTGATCTCATCATGGCCATGTTGGGTGGTAGTGTGAACTTTAAAGAAGCAGAGTTTAGTACAAAGTAATTTGGTCATTGAAAGTCCTGACCTCGAAAGGGATGAATTCTTTGATGGTCCTGACATTGAAAGGATAATAATCTCAGAGAATCCTAATTTCTTTCTTAAATAGAAAGGTGCTTTAAAAAAAAAAAAACACACAGCTGATGAGGCTGAGGAGATGGCTCAATTGGTTAAAATGCTTGTTATAGAAGCATGAGAACCTGAGTTCAGATTTCCAACACTCATATAAATGTGCCTGACATGATAACATATGCCTGTAATTCTAGCACAGGGAAGGCGAGACAGAAGGGTTCACTAGGCTTGGTGGTCATCCAGTCTAGCCAAACCACTGACAGATCGTGTCTCTGAAACTAAAGTGGAGGTTAATTGAGGAAGACAATTGATTTGGCTTCTGGCCTCTACACAGATGCATGAACACATGCATAAAACACATATATAGCTATGAGAGACAGAGACAGAGACAGAGACAGAGAGAGAGAGAGAGACAGAGAGACACAGAGAGAGACAGAGAGAGAGACAGAGAGAGAGAGAACAAACTTATTATAGTCTCTCACTCTCTCATGTGTTCCCATAGTGAGCTACTTGCCATCTCATGATTCAGTTTAAAGTGGTTTGCTCCATCACTGACACCACTGCATCAAATGTTAAGTTGTTTGATCTTTATGGCTTTAAAATTGTGATCCAAGTAAACCACTTTCTTAAGATAAAGTGCCCTTTAATCTGGTATTTTGTTTTAGTTACAGAATACTGGCTAATATACCTTATTTATGGCTAATGTATCTTCTTCAGTCACATTTTAAAGAACAGGGTTCATGCCTCACAGTTGAATATTTTGTTTTATAACCACAGATTTCCTTTAGGCACTTTTTAATCCAATCAATGTTTGACTTACTGACAGTGCTTCTGCATTAGTAAGGACAATGTGTGTGTGTGTGTGTGTGTGTGTGTGTGTGTGTGTGTGTCCATCTAATGCTATAATCCTAGTGTGTGCACAAGACTTATACTTAGTGAAGAAATAAATTAATAAGTTATAAGCACACATTTGAGTTATTAATATTATTTAGCCTTGGAAATATTTCCTAATAATGCCACCTGTATTAAGGGTTCAAGTGAATTGCACAATTGAGGGCTCTTGGATTCTGCCATGACAATCATTTCTCTACAATAGGATTATGGACTTTCTTATCATTTGCCCCTTAGAAGATCAAGTTCCTGAAGATAGGTGCTAGCTTTGTTTATCTTTGCATCTTGGCATGGCAGGAACCCCTTACTGGTACTCAGTACATTGTTGATGAGTGAATTCTCTGAAGTCTGTAATACCAAGTTCAAATTTCCCTTGGCTTCTGGGTTCCAAATGCCTCGCTACCCCAACTCAAAGCTGTTATGTCAATCAATTCTGCCACCTCACCTTTCCATTTGGCTTCTCTCTTATTAAGAACTATAAAGAGCTCTTCTTCAAACTGAGCTTAAGCTTGAGAAATATTATGTCTTAAATATCATTATTTATTATTGCCTATGGAACCAGCACAATTTCTATTCTTTCTGCACAGCTGCTTAGTAATTAACAAATATTTATAGATCTTTTATGCATCTTAAATATCATTAATTTTATTGGACTGTCACAAGACCAAAGTAAACATTTTTTAAAAGTTCAAGCATGCTACTTTTGTAAATTATACTTATAAATCATACTCTGTCATTTCTATAACAAATAAATTAAAAGCAAGACTGTTACATGTATGAGGTGCTGAGGAGGCAGGACAGTGATAGAGTGTTTGTTTGTCCAGCATGCACAAGGTCCTAGGTTTGAGTCCCAGCACTGCAAAGAAACATACAGCAAGAGAAAGTTAGAAAATATAATAAATTTTAAAAGAAGGGATGACAATGAGTTATTATTAAGGTCGTTCCTAAAAGTAGTTTAAATATAATCAATAATTCTTGGAAAAATCATAATCAAGTACTTGAAAATAATTAGGAAATATTTTAAAACATAGACAGGAAAGAATCACACATTTCTTCTACTGTCAGGTTAAGCATTTTAGTGATGTGTGTGTGGGACCTCTTTTCTCAGACATCATCTTACCATTCAGTCTTTCCTGAAGCACGTGGCTCTCTGTAATACCTCCCATGTAACATGTTCTCTTTCTCCTGGGTGAAGACAATTGTTTCTTTTATTTTTGTACTAAATGTGACAGAATTATATATTTAATATGAGATGATGTTTTTCTTAGTAAATTGGTCTGTTGGACAAATTTCTTTCATGAATCTGATTTTATACAACCTTCTGTTCCTTGTTAGACAACATCATAGGAAAAAAGAGTGTAATGATTAATCTAGTATCAGCAACATTAGTAAATTGATATTCATATCTAGCTTTATGATGTGTTAATGGTGTATTTCTTCCTCTTATTCTAGTGAATTTTAATATTGTGATTAACTTTGATCTGCAAGTTTATTATAAGAAAATTGAATTCCTTTGTTGATTCTAGCTCTAAGTTAAGATATATAGCCTCTCTCCTTCCCAAGCAATCCCACTGAAAGTCTTAAGATGTTCTTCAAATCTTAAAAACTCATTTTCATCATTTTAAAACCAATTTTTTCTATGACTGTTCAGAATTGTACCTTTATAATAATCCAACCATGGAGTTTTGAGAAGGTTGTTGCGACCTGTAATTGCACATTTCCTGTCCCAAATGCCTGCTCCCCGTCCAAGCAGGGGCTTCCAAATTACTACACAGAGACTTACTTAATATTACTTATAAAGCTTGCCCAATAGTTCAGACTCGTTACTAGCTAACTCTTACACTTAAATTAACCCATGTTTCTATTTATGCTTTGCCACACAGCTCATACTTGATATACCTCATTTTTCACACATCCTGCTTGCTCTGGAGCTGGCTGGCGTCTCCTGATTCTGCCTTTCTTCTTTCCACCATTCTCAGTTTGGCTTTCCCTCCTAACTTCCTGCCCAGCTACTGGCCTGTCAGCTTTTTATTAACCAATGAGAGTTATACGTATTCATAGTGTATAGAAGGATTATTCTACAGCAGCACCCTCTGTAATACTCATGTAAGAAGTGGCCCAGGTTTCTTCTACTGGTCTTCTCTATGTAACAAAGTATGTCTTCCTTCCCTACCCTCACTTCCCGTGAACAACCACTTGGAAAGAGTAAAATAGAAGATAGGAATCAGGGATGGATATAGTGGGCTTTTACACAGTTTAGTAACCACAAGCATATTTCTTTTAACAGTTAAAATAAAACATTGTGGGTTTTTTTTCTCAGAAAAACAATACTGTTTCCAGAAAAGATGTAGTAGTATGAAGTGATTGAATCAACAATGAAAAGAAAAAAAAATTGAGACTTAGCTGATTAAGAAATAGTTAATTTAAGTGATGATGATCCCATGCTGTGCATTCCACAAAATCCAGACTTGCTGTATGTTTTGTTTTAATTCTGTATTCAAATTCATTCAGATTTAACTGAGAAATCACTTACTACTGCATGAAACCATGGACTACCCTTTTAACATTTTCAAGTGAGGTTGTCAACTCTGTTTTACCCTAGGTGAAATGTATGAGCTCAAATGATTTGGATTGTAAATCATCTATATTTCTGTAATTGATTGTAGCCAAGTAAAATGGAACTTACTGTGAGCAGTCATCTGAGTTCAACAGAATTTGGAGATAGCCTATGAAATGGAAATTTTAAGGTGGAGAGCCTAGCAGAGATGCAGAGAAACACTAACATAAGAGAAAAATAGTTTATCAAATGGAGTATATACCAGGGTTTTGTTGTGACACTGAAAAAGATTATGGTGTCTAAAAAATATTTTAAAGGCACAGGAGTTTTTTGCTTGAACTATGCTTCATATATTCATAATAATGATGGTAATAATAAAAACTCAGGGCATTATCTTACCTGGCAAGTTTTAAGGAGATTTGAATTCTATATTTTAAAAATTATAATATTATGAAACAGAGCAGAAATAACAGTGCTGGATGCTTATTTATTATTTTTTTACATAAGAGAAACAATGTAAATTAAAAACACACTTTGATTGCCATTGTGGTGAGTAATATGTGCTTATAATTTTGTGTACTAGGATGATGCCAATATGGAGTTTCTACTTTTGATTTCCTTTATTCTGATAAATATATAATTTATATATTTAATAAAAATTAAGGGATAAAATAAGCAGTGACATTTCTAATATTAAACTACTGACAAGGTGTTTTCCATTGTTTCTGGAGGGGCTTCTGTTGAACTTGATTCCTGCATGGGACACTGAGCCTGGTTTCAGTGATTTCGCTGTTCACAGATAGCCTAAGGATGTCTACATTTTACTGCTGCAACACCATCTGGACTTTGTTCAAAATCTTCCTTCTCATGAACTGTAGTCACCTAATGTCTTTCCCTGTATAAACACCATAAATTATCTACGCTCAATAGGGACTGCTATCACTTTGTAATTTAGGTTATTTCAACCTTTCAAGACACAGCTATGGGAATGTTCCAATAGCCCACACTTTTTTTGTTACAATTTATAATTTATTTAAACCATTTCACATTGTTATTTTTTTACATGCTTAGATTTATGCTTAGTGTTATATCCTGATTGTTTATACTCTCAAAAGTTGGAAATTCTTTAAAAAAAAATATCAACTGGGTGTGGTGGTATACACTTGTAATCCCCATGATCCCATCATTTGGGCAATTTAGATGGAGGATAGAGAATTTGATGCCAACTTGGGTTACACAGTAAAATATTGTCTTTAAAAGGCTAATTAATTAAAATAAATTATAAAATGTAGTAATTTAGGTCAGACAGAAAGAAACATGAGTTAGTCAGACATTTAAACAGGATTAGCAAGAATTAATTTCTATTTTTCTCTTTAACGGGTAGAGGCTTGGAAGTGATGTTAAACTTTTGTTTAATCATTTTTAATTTTTCCCCATCTCTGCTCTTCCTAATCAGAGAAGTGTTTCCTCCTTAGGCAGCAAGCAGCTGAGAAAGGTATTAAGAACGTGATAATAATTACCTCAAGGCGATTCTTTGTGTTTGCTAAAAACAAACACTGCTGCCCTAAAAGATGAGGATGGAGGTTGCCCTCTTGGCCCTTGAAAAATTTAAAGGAAGGCCCTACTCCAGTTTTTCAGGGCCCAGTGGTTGCTCCTTGATTTTTTTCTTGACTCACAGGTCAGCCTTTACCTTTCTCTACCTACGACAGTTTTGATCCCATAAATACAAGAAATGACATGCAGGTGTTCTCTGTGTCCAGTTAATGTGACTCTGGAAGAGTGCCAGCATCCTCCTCTTTCTTCCTCTGTGTGGCAGTAACCCAAAGCTTATTAGATGCATTATTAGACTTATTCTGCAATCTATGCTTTTCAAATAAGAGAATTGAGCCTGGGATTGGCTTAGTTTGCAGTGACACTACATGGGATTGTGAAATGGTAAGTTGGACTGACAGGAATAGCAGAGGAGTAGCTGAGTGCTTCAGCATTGTTCATGGGAATGCCGCTATTGGATGTTGGAACAGCACAGATGTAAAGGAACCGAACTCTTCTAATGTCCACAAGCCCAGATGTGGATAAGAACTGGGACTTCACTTTTTAAAACCACATTTTTAAAGTTTTTATGGTGATCTCTTGCTCCATGGCAAAATATTTCAGTCAATTCTGGAAAGTTTCCTCTCTTCCATATAGGATGACAGCCCCCATGTCAGGGGAAAGAGAAGGGTCAGGACAAGAACCTGGTGTGGGCCCTGATGCTGTAATGGCACCTTTTGGGTCTAGTCTGTGTTGCCTATGGTTCTATAGCTCCAGTTAGCATCTTCCAAGGGCTTGTGCTTACAGAGAGTCCTGGTGGGCAGGGATGTCTAACCTGAGTGGAAGGAGTTGATGTCTGTATGCTCACTCTACTCCTTTATTATTTGCTCAAGTCTTGGTCCCCCATTGTAGTTCTTCAATGTGGCCAGTTGACAATGCATTATGAAACTCATGCAGATTACAATGAAATTGATCCAGATCCTTCTTTTGCAAAGCCCTCCTAAATGGAATTTCTGGAGCTGCTCTTGTTGCTTCCTATAATAAATGATATTTGTGGGGTACTGAGTGAATTTCTCTGATGCATTCCTCCTAGTGCTCATAGGATGACTTTGATTTTCTCTATTGAATAGACAAGGCTGCCAAGTATCTAAATGGCTGGGTATGATTTTGACTCTTTCATCAGAAATTATAGCTAAGTCCAGGTCAGTCTGACATGAAGAGAAGTCAATTGCTGGTAAGTGACCTCATCTCTGGCAGGTACTCTTTTGTAGAACATGTATAACCTTACATGTTTTAGTAACATTTGATGAATGCTGATAGAATATTCAGGTACTATTAACCTGTTAAAGATCATTTTCTTTTCACTACAGTAATTATGTGAAGTTTTAGAATTAAGTGATTAAGAATAATTTCTTCTTATTCACATTATATTATGTCTTATTCCAACACAGTTTATGAGGGTTGGATGCTGTAAATTGTCCTGTGTAAGATTGCAAGTCATTTTAGTTAGTTGTGTTATTATAACATCTTATTCCAAAGATAATTCTAACATATATATTATTGTAGCATTTACAGTATTTCTTTTTATCTGCAAATAGGAAGGCTCTAGGTGTCATTGAATAGAATTAAGTCAGGTAGGTTAGATTTCAATCTTAATTATCACATTAAATCAATCATCTAAATTCCTCAACTTTTGGGTTCTTTCTCTGAAAACTGGTACAGACTACCTGCTTTATGAAGAGTGTACCTTAACCTTCTCTTGTGCCATACATTATTTCTACAGCTTATTAGAAACACCTGATGCTAGGCACTTACAAATATGTCTAGTGGAAGTCAAGAGTGCATAATAAGGTCAAAAAGGGTCTTTCTCCTACCTCAGCTAAAGCTCTAGTTCTAAAAGGACTGTTGTTAACCAGAAGATCTTCTTTCTTATCTCTGTTATTTCTCACCTATTGTTAATTTTCTTGAGTCTCATTCATTGGTGCGTGCGTGCGTGCGTGTGATATGAACAGCTTTTCCTTTTGTAAAGTACACCATGATTAGTTTCTTCTTTTCTGGGATTTCTTGTAGTTGTAATCATACAGTCTTTTATGTTAGTCTTTGGGTCAGCATATAGCATTATGTTAATAGGACTCATGCACGTTTTTGAATGCCCATTCATTTTACATAATATTATCCTGTGTATAGATACACACACACACACACACACACACACACACACACACACACCGAATATATAAAGGAATATATATATATCACAAATTGTTTATCTCATTTATAACTGGGCTGTCATCTTTGTCTTTTAAAAGCAGTGTTCTGAAAATTTGAGAATAATCTCTGTGTGAATACATTTTCATATCAATTGAGTAAAAGTATAAGTATGAAATATCTGGGTCACATGGTGAGTACATGTTTAACATTGTAAGAAACACCATGTTTTTCTAGAATTCATCAGATTTTTTTTCTCATCATTACACCAATGCATGGAGTGCCTCTGTATCTCACAGATTTAGGTTTTTACATATTCTAATTGTTTCTTAAATTTAGCCATTGTAAAAGGTGTACAATGATAGTCCATTCTGGTTTTAATTTGCATTTATTTTCTAATGAGTCCCTTCTCGTGTGTTTTTTTATCAGTCTCTTTCTTTTTGGTGAAGGGTCTCATTTAAAACTTTTTGTCCATTAAAAATATCAGGTTATTTATTTTATTATTACAAATTTTTTTTATAATTAATTTTTTTTTAAAATTTTTATTTTGCAATACAATTCAGTTCTACATATCAGCCACAGATTCCCTTGTTCTCCCCCCTCCCGCCCCCCTCACCTTCCCCCCAGCCCGCCCCCCATTCCAATCTCCTCCAGGGCAAAGCCTTCCCCACAGACTGAGATCAACCTGGTGGACTCAGTCCAGGTAGGTCCAGTCCCCTCCTCCCAGGCCGAGCCAAGGGACCCTGCATAGGCCCCAGGTTTCAAACAGCCGACTCATGCAATGAGCACAGGACCCGGTGCCACTGCCTGGATGCCTCCCAAACAGATCAGGCCAATCAACTGTCTCACCCACTCAGAGGGCCTGATCCAGTTGGTGACCCCTCAGCCATTGGTTCATATTTCATGTGTTTCCGTTTGTTTGGCTATTTGTCTCTGTGCTTTATCCGACCTTGGTCTCAACAATTCTCTCTCATATAAACCCTCCTCATTCTCGCTAATTGGACTCCCAGAGATCCACCTGGGGCCTAGTCATGGATCTCTGCATCCAGATCCCTCAGTAGTTGGATGAGACAATTAGGGTGTTTGGCCATCCCATCACCAGAGTAGGTCAGTTCGGACTGTCTCTCGACCATTGCCAGCAGTCTGTTGTGGGGGTATCTTTGTGGATTTCTGTGGGCCTCTCTAGCACTTTGTTTCTTCCTATTCTCATGTGGTCTTCATTTACCATGGTCTCCTATTCCTTGTTCTCCCTCTCTGTTGTTGATCCAGCTGGGATCTCCCACTCACCCAAGCTCTCTTTCCCTCGACCCTCGTCCTTCACTACCCCCACTCATGTCCAGGCTGTTCATGTAGATCTCATTCCATTTCTCTGTCATTGGGCGATCCCTGTGTCTTTCTTGGGGTCCTGTTTTCCAGGTAGCCTGCCTGGTGATGTGAGTAGCAGTCCAGTCATCCTTGTTCCACATCTAGTATCCTGTTATGAGTGAGTACATACCATGTTTGTCTTTCTGAGTCTGGGATACCTCACTCAGGATGATTTTTTCTAGATCCATCCATTTGTCTGCAAACCTCATGATGTCATTGTTTTTCTCTGCTGAGTAGTATTCCATTGTGTATATGTACCACATTTTGTTTATCCGTTCTTCAGTTGAAGGGCATCTAGGTTGTTTCCATGTTCTGGCTATTACAAACAATGCTGATATGAACATAGCTGAACAAGTGCTCTTGTGGTGTGGTTGAGCATTCCTTGGGTATATGCCCAAGAGTGGTATAGCTGGATCTTGGGGGAGATGGATTCCCAATTTTCTAAGAAATCGCCATATTGATTTCCAAAGTGGTTGTACAAGCTTGCATTCCCACCAGCAGTGGAGGAGAGTTCCCCTAACTCCACATCCTCTCCAGCATAAGGTGTCTTCAGTGTTTTTTATCTTAGCCATTCTGACAGGCGTAAGGTGGTATCTCAGAGTTGTTTTGATTTGCATTTCCCTGATGATTAGGGATGTTGAGCAATTCCTTAAATGTCTTCCAGCCATTTGAATTTCCTCTGTTGAGAATTCTCTGTTTAGTTCTATAGCTCATTTCTTAATTGGACTGTTGGGCATTTTGATGTCTAATTTCTTGAGTTCCTTATATATTCTGGATATCAGTCCTCTGTCAGATGTGGGATTGGTGAATATCTTTTCCCATTCTGTAGGCTGTCGCTTTGCTTTGTTGACCGTATCCTTTGCCCTACAAAAGCTTCTCAGTTTCAAGAGGTCCCATTGATTGATTGTTTCTCTCAGTGTCTGTGCTACTGGTGTTCTATTTAGAAAGTGGTCTCCTATGCCAATGCGTTCAAGACTACTTCCTACTTTCTCTTCTAGCAGGTTCAGAGTAGCTGGATTTATGTTGAGGTCCTTGATCCACTTGGACTTAAGTTTTGTGCACGGTGATAGATATGGATCTATTTGCAGCCTTCTACATGTTGATATCCAGTTTTGCCAGCACCATTTGTTGAAGATGCTTTCTTTTTTCCATTGTGCACTTTTGGCTTCTTTGTCAAAAATTATTTGTTCATAGGTGTGCGGATTAATGTCAGGGTCTTCAATTCGATTCCATTGGTCCACATGTCGGTTTTTATGCCAGTACCAAGCTGTTTTTATTACTGTAGCTCTATAGTAGAGCTTGAAGTCAGGGATCGTGATGCCTCCAGAGGTTGTTTTATTGTACAGGATTCTTTTGGCTATCCTGTGTTTTTTGTTTTTCCATATGAAGTTGAGTATTATTCTTTCCAGGTCTGTGAAGAATTGTGTTGGTATTTTGATGGGGATTGCATTGAATCTGTAGATTGCTTTTGGTAAGATTGCCATTTTTACTATGTTAGTTCTGCCTATCCATGAGCATGGGAGATCTTTCCATTTTCTGACATCTTCTTCAATTTCTTTTTTCAGGGACTTAAAGTTCTTGTCATATAGGTCCTTCACTTGCTTGGTTAGTGTTACCCCAAGGTATTTTATGTCATTTGTGGCTATAGTAAAGGGTGATGTATCTCTGATTTCCTTCTCTGCTTTTTTGTCCATTGTATATAGGAGGGCTACTGATTTTTTTGAGTTGATCTTGTATCCTGCTATGTTGCTGAAG
The DNA here is from genome assembly GCF_949786415.1 of Peromyscus eremicus. NCBI lineage: Eukaryota > Metazoa > Chordata > Mammalia > Rodentia > Cricetidae > Peromyscus > Peromyscus eremicus. Next base: position 802,278 of record NC_081424.1, on the reverse strand, counting down.
GTGTTTATAAGTTGTATCAGTTCCTTGGTGGAATCTTTGGGGTTGCTCAAGTATACTATCATGTCATCTGCAAATAGGGAAAGCTTATCTTCTTCCTTTCCAATTTGTATCCCCTTAATCTCCTTATGTTGTCTTATTGCTCTGGCTAGAACTTCAAGTACTATATTGAATAAGTATGGGGAGAGAGGACAGCCTTGCCTCGTTCCTGATTTTAGTGGAATTGCTTTGAGTTTCTCTCCATTTAATTGGATGTTGGCTGTTGGTTTGCTGTAAATTGCCTTTATTATGTTTAGGTATGTTCCCTGTATTCCTGATCGCTCTAAGACCTTTATCATGAAGGGGTATTGGATTTTGTCAAATGCCTTTTCAGCATCTAGTGAGATGATCATGTGGTTTTTTTCTTTGAGTTTGTTTATATGGTGTATCACATTGACAGACTTTCGTATGTTGAACCATCCTTGCATCCCTGGAATGAATCCTACTTGATCATGGTGGATAATTGTTTTGATGTGTTCTTGGAGTCTGTTTGCCAGTATTTTATTGAGTATTTTTGCATCAATGTTCATGAGGGAGATCGGTCTGTAGTTCTCTTTCTTTGTTGTATCCTTGTTTGGTTTGGGAATCAGGGTAATTGTAGCCTCATAGAAGGAGTTTTGTAATGTTCCTTCTGTTTCTATTATATGGAACAATTTAGAGAGTATTGGTATTAACTCTTCTTTGAAGATCTGGTAGAATTCTGCACTGAAACCATCTGTCCTAGGCTTTTTTTGGTTGGGAGACTTTTAATGACTGTTTCTATTTCGTTAGGGGTTATTGGACTATTTAAATAGTTTATCTGGTCTTGATTTAATTTAGGTATGTGGTAACTATCCAGAAAATTATCCATTTCTTTTAGGTTTTCCAGTTTTATTATTACAAATGTTTTTTTATAAATTCTGAATTAAATATTATACCAGCTACATGATTTGTGTTTATAACTGTTTTGTGGCTTGCTTTTACACATAAAAAAGATTTATTTTTACTGGTTTTAGTTATGTATAGGTGTATGTGTCTGCATGACCTGGCGTTACAAATGGTTGAAAGCCCTGTGACGGGATTGCTCAGAACTGAATTTAGGACCTTTGGAAGAGTCACAGGTGCTCTCAACTACTGAGATACCTTCCCAACCCCCAGACCACAACAATCCCCGAACCTATAAATGTTGAGACACACTCCCTGGCTTGTAACTGCTGAGACACCCCCCTTTTACCCTACCATCCACCCCCAACTCTGCCTTCCCCCAGGTATCTTGTAACTGCTGAGACATGCCTCCACACAACTACCCACCCTTCCAGGGCTTATAACTACTGAAACACACACACCCTGGCTCATACCTGCTGAGATACTCCCTCCACACACACAACCTTCCCCAGGGAGCTTTAATTGTTAAGATACTTCCCATCCCCCTACACTACCATCCCTCCCCCAGACTTGTAACTACTAGACATCTCCCTAGCCCCAGGCCTGTAACATCTGAGTCCTCAGCCCCTGGCCTCTTTAGTTTCTTAACAGTATCTTCCAAGGGGCATTGAAATCACTATCTATAAATTCTTGTTCTTTTGTTTTAGATTAATGACTTTTGTGCCCTGTGGTGGTTTGAATAAGAATGGCCCCCATAGGCTCATATTTTGAATGCTTAGTTATCAGGGAGAGGCACTACTTGAGAAAGAATAGAAGGTTTGGCCTTGTTGGAGCAAGTATGTCGTTTGCCTAGTATCTCTCCTCTCTTCCTGCTGCCTGCAGATCTGGATGTAGAACTCTCAACTTCTCCAGCACTATATCTGCCTACATGCTGCCATGATCCCCTTCAATGAGTCATGAGGATAATGGACTAAACCTCTGAAACTGTAAGCAAGCCCCAGTTAAAAGAATTGCCTTGGTCGTGGTGTCTCTTCACAGCAATAGAACACCCACCGACAAAGTCATGCCCTGAGAAATCTTTTTTTCTCGAAGTCAAAACATTTTTTTGTGTGTGTGTGTGCTGAACTTTAACTTAAATACAATTGTTAATTAGTTTCTTAATGGGACTGCAAGAATTAGGGTTTGAATTTAAAAGCAAAAGATTTTCATCAGTTCTTTAAAAGGCACTGGGAAAGCAGCATTATGTTAATTCTTATAGGTCAACCAGATGTGGCATAAATAATTACAAGAGGTAAGGCACAGATACACAAACATTACTATCACTCACATTTTTCCCTTTTAGGGTTCTAATAAAAATAATTCTAGGGTTAAATATTTGTTGATAGAAGTTCACCATATTTTCTTCATTTAATTTCTTAATACCATCCAGCTTTCTCCCATCCCTGACAGCTCTGGCCATTTTATTGTGTCTGTCGTCGATTTATAGTCTCCTGAAGGAATAGCTCCCAGAAAAATATGCTTGTCTGGTTAAAAGCTATGGCATATTAAAGACTCTGAGTGTTTCGGTCCTACATAAAGCTGCATAGCCAATTTCTTAAATCAAAAAATATATTCATAATGTTTTATAGATAATTGGTTTTAAAATAATGCTTATTTCATATTGTTGTTATACTGTATTTTTCAACTACATATATAGTTTTAAAATGTCTACCACTTTGAAAAACGGTCAGTTTTATTCTTCCAAAATGATGATTTTTTTTCCCCCCCAAACAGCTTTTATTCTCTAAGACTGCATTCCAGTCTATATGTAAATTAAATCACACCTAGTTACAATTAAAATGACTGTGAGTCCTGGGGCTGTTTCCTTATACCAAATCTTTTCTTGCTTAACCTTCTCACAAGAGAGAGAGAACCTGCTTGGCATTCTGCAGATGTTAGACTCCTGAAGAATAATACATCTTAGCAGGTTTGGATGATGGTTTTGTTGCATAAAAGAACTAAGCTGGGAAGAGTTTTGTGATTTTGAATTCCAGAAATAGTATAATGGAAAAAACTAATGATCCCCAGCAGAGTTCAGTGTTTTTGTGAGATCTATTCGGAAAAACAGAGGGCTGTTTTCCCCCTGCTATGAATCCCCTGCTTTTCTTTGGCTCTGATATACAGTACTGGTAAGAAGCAGTGTGCCTGTGGCTTGTTATATTTCATTAAACAAATGTGGGCAGATAAGTGAACCCCAAGTACCAAAGAATGTAGCGCTTCAGTCTGTGTTCATTTTCACTCATTGAAAAGTCATATTTCTATTCTATTTCCCTTTTATCCTCCAAATTAGTAAGCAATAATTTAATGTAAAAGCCACTGATCTTTCTTTGGAATTATTTAAAATGTTCCCAAGTGAGAATGATTTTCTGTGAATGACATATATTATTCATTCCTTTAGCTTTCTGAGATTTATCTTTATCACACCCCTCACCCTATGTTTCTTTGAGCATGTCTTATAAAAGCAGTTGGAATGTTTTGATGCATTAAGAATCCAAATGCCATCATTTGCTTCACTGAAATCTCAGTATCTTCCCAGGGAACATGTCAACTCTGATGGAATTGATGTAGCTTTCCAGAATCAATAGTACATCCTTCTGACAGGAATTTTGTAATCCATGCTAGAGAATTCCAAATATGGTGTCAAAGAAGAGGTCTGGGGATGAGGTGGGGAGGGAGATCCTTGAGATCTTAGTGAAGTTCAATCAAACTAGAAACCTTACAAAAGCCTCAGAACAACACCCTGGGCATTTACTGAACACTCACATATGCTGTCAGCACCCAAATGATGCCTTTCATAACTGCCCTTACCTGGTTAAACACTCTCTACATGTACAGTAGAGAAATAAAGGAACAAATATGATTCAACCAAGGTTACACAACCAATGAAGACAAGGCGAGTGATGTAAATTTGGTTTCCCTGGTTCCTATGTACACCCAAAATCTGCACCTACAGCCCTGCAATCAGATGTTAGGAACATGTATTTTTGAAAAGGCTTTTTTTCTCCTTCAAAATTATTATGAAACCTCAGCTCTGTCTTTGGTTTTGCATTCCTTTGACAATTTGTAGTTAAACTTCACACACACACACACACACACACACACACACACACACACACACACACACACCTGCCCCCATCCCTACTCTTCATCCCACCCTGAAAGAAAATCCTTGAAATTGTATTCTAGGGCTTTTGCATGTTACTTTGTAAATAAAATGTAATAGAAACAGAGGGGTATCAGACTCAAGCCAGCATGAAATTCCCCCTCTTAGAGAGCCAAACCTCGCAGACAGCCCTCCAGGGGCTTGTTGAAGTAGGGAATGTGCACAGCACCACTTCTCCACACCAAGCCCCACCTTCATGACTGCTAGCATCCTGCTTTAATTGTGGCTGCATCTTGTTATAGGGACTGAGGACTAGCTTTCCAGCACATAGTCTTCTACAAACTGGAAATAACTGTGGTTAGAGATGTAGACATTTTATTTAAAGTAAAAAAAAACCAACAGTGTAATCCCTATCCAGTTCTCATCTCTCAAATATTTATCCATCTCTGATCTTTTGTCTCAGAAAGGACACACTGTTTTGTGCTCTGAATTTGACCACATCTGATTTCACAAGTAATGATTTCTATGTAACAGAAGAGATGATAAGCAGCTGCTCTGCTGCTGCCCTCTCTCTCAAACTGGCACGAATCTGATGCCCCAATGCAGTGTAGAGAATGCTGGTGCCATTTCTTCCACCCACAGTTGTCAGCTCTCTCTTTACCAAGCATTTTGTTCTGCTTATGTTGGGACATGCCAAGTGGCAGCTAAATTTTAGTTCTGCTCAAACTTTTCACTGAAAACTTTAAATGGATGCCAATCTCACAAAATGTTCACATTTGTGATGATTTTATCTGGCCCTGCAATTGTTCTATGTTCTGTGGCATTCTCAAGCAGTAACATCCTGTTGAGCAGGGATGTGTGAGCAAGACAACTTTCTAGTTAATTCAGTTTCCCAGCTAATTGTGATGTAATGTGGCAGTCCTTTTTGGTTCAGACTTGGGACAATATCTTCCTTCCTTCCTTCCTTCTTTCCTTCCTTCCTTCCTTCCTTCCTTCCTTCCTTCCTTCCTTCCTTCCTTATCTTTATTCAGTATTTCCTTTCTTTCTTTCTTTCTTTCTTTCTTTCTTTCTTTCTTTCTTTCTTTCTTTCTTTCTTTCTTTCTTTCTTTCTTTCTTTCCTTATGGAAATTGATTCTTCTCTAATCTAATACTTCTGGACCACAGCTCCCCTCCCTCCACTCCTCCTATGCCTCCCACCCACTTCCCCTCTCCCCCAGATCCACTCCCCTTCTATTTCCCTTCAGAAAAGAGCAGGCTTCTAAGAGAGAACAACCAAACATAGCATAACAAGATACAATAAGACAAGGCAAAAGTCCTTGTAGTGAGGTTGGACAATAACCCAATAGGAGGAAAGGAGTCTCAAGAGCACGCAAAAGAATCAGAGACATACCTGCTCCCATTGTTAGGAGTTCTACAAAAACATTAAATTAACAGCCATAATATATACAAAGAGAACCTCGTACAGACTCTTATAGGCCCTTGCTTGCAGTGAGGAAGTACAATGTAGCTGGCTGAGGAACTCTGGGTTATCTTTTTATTTCTTTGCAGTTCCTGGAGAGAGCTCTGCCTGTAGGATTGCCACTGGTTGTCTCTGAGCTCATTCTTGCTATCTTTTGTGAGCTCAAATTCTGGATTTTTTAGGTACAATTTGATATGGGCAACTTCTTTTTCTTCTATAAGCCTCAGTTCCATCACCTGTAAAAAAATAAAATATAACTACCTCAAAGGAATGTTGTCAAGGGCAATTACATCAAATCATACCAATGCCTTAGCGAATTTGTCACCCATTTGAAAGTGAATCATAACATCATAACATCATTAATACTCTTTCAATTTTTAGTCATTGATGGTCCTCAACACATACTTTGACAATAGCCTTTCTTTGTGTAACTGCAACGTAAGTAAGATTCTTTTCATGCTATTTGCCTTTCTTTTGTGGAGACAGTTTACTTGTCTCTACAAGTAGGATTATAGAGGAAAAACTCCCATAGCAGGTTAGCTTTGGATTGTAGTACTTGATGTCATTTAGCAAACATTGCTATAGAGAGGAAAGATACCTTCATTAGAAAGCTAGTTAGATTCACTAACACATGAACTGGAACTTCAAATGCTTCCTTTAGATTTTAAAAAGTTCTCACTAATCTGTGTTGTTATTTCAAACTTTACACAGTGAAGTGACTGATGACTGATGCTGGGGAAAGGGGAGCAGATTATCTAACTACCTGAGTAGAATATCTACCTGCTTCTCCCTCTTTTCTTCCTCCCCCCTCTTTCTTCCCAAAAATGAGCATGGCAAAGGGGAGGAAGACAAGCTCATTTGCTACTGGTTATCAGCGTCCCGTATAGCCCCCCATCCACTCCATCATGTAAGGGTGGTGTACAAAGGTCATCTTCTAAGGCCTCCAGGGTGAACACTTTGACCTCACTGCTGAATCACTTTTCCAGAAAGTGCCAAGAGATCAAATGTCACTTTTATGAACTTCTGGACTTCAAGCTGATGTAATATGTTATTCTCTTTTAGGTTAAAATACATGCTCTCTAAAAGCAAACACTATTTCCAGTCTGTTTGAGAGATTTTATTTCTTTCCTAAAAAAATTAACATGTGTTTGTAGTAATGGATCACAGGAGAAATATAGAATTTATTAGTTATCTCCTTATTAGCACATTGTTTAAACAGCATATTAAAACAAGGTTATAATTTATTGCAGTGAACTTATTTATGATCCATATTTGAGTTACATTAGAGGTCTGCAATTTGATTAGAAAATTGGTTCAGATGAAAGTTAAGTTTGTTTTATACATCTGAAAACCAAGTTTTATTGCTTTAAGAGTGGGCACTTTAATCTTACTAAATATACTATGACAGATTTCTTACTACTTTGGTCTTATGATAAATATTTTAATATTAATTTCTTAATCACTTAAGGATTTAAAATGTTTAAGCCTGTAAAGGTAACTCACTAAAAAGAAGACAAACCACCTTAAAGATAAAATTGTGTGTTAAACTATTTTACTATTGTTAATATACAACTTAATTATAGCTTATGCTAAATGATGGAATATTATAAAAATTATAAAAATAATAGGCCCTTGTTTCTGGTTTAAATTCACCAGTGTAGATGGTGAAAATTCAGACAACTAAACTTCGAAGGACCAAATCACAGACTTACAGCACTGGGTCAACAGGGCAGGACAAGCAAGGAGAGAAGGAGGAATACATTTGAGATATTCAAGTATGGTATTTTGCTGTCCTGTGTAAAATGAACCCACAAATAGAATCTTGTTACTTTTTTTTTATAAAACTCCATAGAATGTCATATAATTAACAGTTTGTAATTACATGGCTTAAAAGTAAAGTGCTAAGTTAGCGCATGTTAATCCCTTATATATGGGGACTTATAAAGAAAGAGGTGAGCTGGGTGGTGGTGGCCCACACCCTTAATCCCAGCACTAGGGAGGCAGAGACAGGCAGATTTCTGTGAGTTCAAGGCCAGCCCGGTCTACAGAGTGAGATCCAGGACAGGCACCAAAACTACACAGAGAAACCCTGTCTCAAAACAAACAAACAAACAAACAAACAACAAAAAAAGAAAAAAGAAAAGAAAGAAAGAGGTGTTATTGGTTCACAGTTCTGAGAGCTGAAAAGCATGGCAGCATAGATGCTCAGCCCTGCTGAGGTCTTCATGGCAGATGGCATCAGAATGGCAGTACCACATGTGGAAGACATCACAGAACAAGACAGGAAGCTGGAGACCAAATGGATTAGCCTTTCTCTTTAAGAAATATTTAAAAATTACAATGTGTGTGTGTGTGTGTGTGTGTGTGTGTGTGTGTGTGTGTATTTGCATTTGTGAATGCACATATGTGCCATGGCATGTGTGTGGAAATCAGAGGACAACTTTTGGGAGTTGGTTCTCTCCTTGTACCATGTGGGACCCTGGAATTGAACTCAAGTCGTTAAGCTTGTTAGCAAGCACCTTTACCGACTGAGCCATCTTACCAGCACACACTTTCTCTTTTTATAACTCATCCTGCGAGGTACTCAAAACTGATGTCCTGACTATAGTCAGAATTTGTGATAGGATACTGGATATTTGAGACCATCACTATTGCCTCTGGGAAATGTGTTTTGGTTTTGAATCTGTTGTTTTGTTTTTTTTTTTTCCCAATCACCTTTAAAGGGATGACACCCTGAACTTTTTACCAGTCACTCTTTCCTTACTTGCAAAAGCATTTATGACTTTTTTGTGTGTGTTCTACTGCTTAATGAAGGTTGAGATTGAGATGAATTATCATATAATTGCCTGCTTGCTTGTGGTTGAGATTCAGGAAGATCTTCCTTAACAAGATCCTGACCTTGACCTCCTGCGAGGTTTGAAGGAACTTCAAGAGGAAGCCATTTTTAGGAAGGCTTTAATGACAAAGATAGCCAGCCTTTCTGGGGTGCTTACCGCTTTCACATGTATTAACTCATTTGATTGTTATAAAAACCTCATGAGGTAGATTGTATAATTATTCATCTTTTATGGATTGTAAAACTGAAGCAATGATAAAAATAACTACAAAGCATGGTCAGCAAGTAAGAATGGGGATCTGAACCCAGACAGTCTGGCTCTATAGCTTAAGCAATACTATCTATTCACTTGTGACCTTTCATAGGAACAACGAAATCTGGTGATGATAAAGTATATCAGGAGAGTGTGGTGCTGCCCCTGACATACCACCCAGTTTAATTTTGCTGCAGATCACTTTTCACAGTCTAGGAAGATCATCTTGACCTCATGTTCTCTCTCAGGAGTAGGAATCTGTTTTCTTTCAGCTCTGCTAAGTCAGGCTAATACAGTTAAGTTTGACCTTTCTCTTTAACTCAGTTCAATTTACAAACAAACAAACAAAAAGTGGTTCAAGGGCTGCAGATATAGCTCCACTGAATAATGCTTGCCTAGCATATGCCAAGGCCCTGTGTTCTGTCCTTAGCATGTGATGGGTAGGCTGTGTCTAGGAAGAGAAACAAAAAACTTCAAACCATAAAGTAACCAATGAGACCAAACCAAAACAACAATAACAGTGATAGCAGCAACAGTAACAACAGAGGCTAACACAACTGGTTCCGCAAACAAGCACAAATCATTTCAAATGTCAAGTGAACACTGGAGATGGAACACACAGTTTAGAATATGTTTTATTTAACACATAAGCAACCAAACCAATCAAAACCTTAAGTAGCCCAAATCAAATTGCTCTAAGTAAAAAGCAGACGAAAAAAGAAAAACTTAAGAAGTCTTTGAAAAACAAATCACTTTGGTTGTATTTAACTCGTGGATCTTACCAACAAAGCAAGAACAGAATTTGGCCAAATGATCTAGGTGAGTCCTAAGAAAAGGTCACTTGTGTCCATATTCTCTGACAAATAAGAATGGTTAATCCACTCTGTAAGTTTGATTATTTGAACGATTGATGGCTATTCAGCCATAATCTTGGTGTCCTAAATCCTCAGGAAAATTATTGTTTCTGAAGATTGCTTTTCTTTTTAAATTGGTATTTAGTGAATTCTTTATTCACAAAAGGGTGAAGGGGAGTTCAGACATGCACATCCTAGGTTTGACTTCAGCTCCCCCCTTCCCTTTGCCAGCAGAGGCATGACTATGCTACCTCAGCCCAAAGTATGTTTTGTAAGTTTTAAATTGTCCTTAGTCTACAGCAAAGCCATCTCACCAGATTTCCTGTATAAACCAGTAAGCAAGTCTGTAAACACTCAGGCCCTTGGCACATATCTGTCAGGACAAGCACTAGCCAATCCATTGTAAATATTGCTTTCATTTTGAAGTTTAAGACAATGAGTGGTCAGGCTATTTTAATACCTCTTGAAACTTCTTACCTAACCCAGGTTTTACCGGAGGGATGGGACTTCTGTATGATGACATGGATGATAATCAATTTAATAGCAGCAAGACAGAAAGCAGGAAACTGGAGTTGCGCCATTCAGGGAGTAAACATGGAAGCAACTGCACATGAGGAAGGAAACGTTAAAGAACATTTGGAAAGAACCACCAATGCCAAGGTTTCCTTGCATGAAATACAGCACAAGTTCAGACTTCTAAACTCTATGTACCTCTAACCTTTGCCTCTTTTATGTCTCTATTTTTTCTCATCTGACAGACCACATGCCAACGTGCAACTGAGAATCCCTCACCCTGGTGATTTATAGCTTACAGCTGCTTCACTGTCTCACTGTGGCAGCTGCTTTTCAGATGTCTTCAAAACTAGTGGGAGAATGTTAATGTGAACTTGAGTGGCTGCAGGAGAGGAAAAAGTTGACGAAAAAATATCATCTGTGTTCAACTCCAGAGCTTTCCATTGATCTTTACTTTCAGGGCCAAGCAAAATGTTTGGTTTATTTCATAAGCTAATTGGTTGTGTGAAAGGCTACTTGGCATTTGCTATTGATTGAACCTAGCAAAAGTGATCACCAAGCTGGGTAATCAATAAGGTATCGATTACAAGCTTGTGATTGGATTAGCTATTTGATCAATGCTGTATGCTAATATGTTAACAAACAAATTACCAAGCAACGTGTAGAAGCAGAGTACTGACTCTGATTTCATTACAAACCCGTGAGATCTAATGACCCACCAAGTGCAAGGGGTTAGTTATACAAATCAACACCTGAAAGTATTTTGTCCCATGAAAATTTCTTCTTGCCAAAGAACATATTTTCTTAAGTGAGATTCAAATTTAATTACAATTAGCAAGCAGTTTCATTGGGATAACTAATTTCCAATAAGATTTCATTCACTAGGAGGAGGGCTTCAGAATCTCAGATAAAAAAACCTGTAAAAGGTTTAGGAAAACTTAGCAAATATCAAACAAGGTAGGCACAAAGAGGTCTTAGAATAGCCACTTTCATGTCTTAAAGTTTGGTCCATGGACTCCCAGATTGGTTATTCTGAGATCCTTCACGACAGAATCTACTATCTCTTGATACTTCTTATAGACCACAGATATCTCCCCAGCTCCTATTTTTAAATTGATATATTGTCTAACTACTGTAATTGAAAAATGGAAAAAAACAATGAGGTGCACCCATGTGTGAGCATGTATATGTGCACATGTTGAGTGTGAGCTCATTTGTGTGTATTTGCATATGAAGGATGAAGGATTGTAGCTATTAACAAAAATACCCCAAGACAGAATATGCAATAAAGAAAATGCTTATTGCTGCTTTATTCACTATGTCAAAAAATTGGAATTAACCTCATTGTTCATCAACAGATAAATGGATAATGAAAATTTGGTGTGCATATGCATATACAAGAAATGAAATACTACTGATCTCTAAAGAAAAATGAAGTTAAAAATCTTGCAGAAAAGTATACTCACTAAGGACTTAGGATGTATTATTACACAAGGCCACACAATCTCAGAAAGAAATAAACCACATATTTTCTCATATATGGAATATAGCCATTAATATATACATATATGTAAATAAGTGTACATGTGGGAACAGTATAGCAAGAAGAAAAGAGAACAAGAAATGGTAAACATAAAGGTATGAGGAAGGACTGCATGCAGGCAATGTACCTGAGTTTATATACATAAAGCTAAATGCTTTCTAGTTCCAATTCTGTTAGATTTTTGGGAGGAGGGGGACTGATGGTTGATAAGGGCATAAATTTAGTGTGAAGTTTCATAGTTTCCATTTTGAATGCCAGTTCTAACTCTATATAAGTTTATTATGTTGTATTGGTCTGGCAAATTTTGTTCTGTATTTAGGTCTGGTGAATTTTGGTATGTGGTATTTTTATTTTCAGGGATTTGTTTTATAATAAAGTAAAAAAAAAAAGAAAGAAAGAAAAAGAAAGTATCTTCCACTTTTAAAAAACTACTTCCTCAGGATGTGTTATGGGTAGATGATTCTGTAAATGATTGTACTAAGGTAAAAAGCCACAAAACGAGCTTTTCCCACCCTGCTTTTTCATGATTGGATGAACCATTTATTCAATTGATGGTACTCTCTCAGATTCCCTAAGTGGAAACCACTTTGCTCACTTTCCTTCTTAATCCTTTCGCTTGTAAGAAACCTTTTTTCCCCTTTGCCTCAGGGAAGCTGAACCGATTAGTCTGAATTCTCCAGTGTTATTTGTGGACTGGAAAGGTCTCCCTAGGCCCAGAGGTAGCATGTCAGCCAGAGCAGCGGTTAGGCCAGGCAAGGCAGGCTCCCGCAGAGTGGAGCAACAGGCTTCAGCCTTACCAGGCGCAAGCAGGCAGGTTACAGCTGAAAAAACAGCCAGCTGAGCTGGCCTGGACTGGAGGGAGGAGGAGAGAAGCTGTCAATCACCATCAAAGAAGCACAGGCAAGAAATACAATATCTGAAGATTTGTCAGTTCCAAGACTTTAAGGTGAACCAAGGTTGAGTTTGCCTGAGGATACAGCACCTAGCACCAGAAGGGCCACAGCCAGACCACTCCACCCCCAATCCATTTGGTGGTTTCAATTTTGTATCTAAGTAGCAGATTCAGAGTCACCAGGAATACCTAGTGAAATTTTTATAAGAAGTGCTTTTCTCTTTGACTTAAAATTGATGGAATCACTTAAAAATGATCACAGATGACAGTCCTCTCAGACCCATTTCTTCGTGGCATTGCTTTGTGTGAAAAGCACTGTTGTGTTTCTAAATGTTGCTAGCATGAATATAGAACAACAAAGCCCAATATACATAAAATTAGTGATTGACAGTCAAATACTGTGGTGGTCCCTGAAACTATGACGTCATCACATTTAGGGATGATAGATTCTCCCAGGCACCTTACCACAAGATGAGGTTTCATAGGTCAAGGATGACAACCCCTAGGCTGGAACGTGAGCCTGACAACAAGCCAGAGAGCACAAATTCTTCTGTGGTTTCTGCTTTGGTTCATGCCTTTAGGTTCCAGCCTTGAGTTACTTGGTTTCCTTAATAATGGACTATAGTGTATAAGCCAAATAAACCCTCCACCCAACCCTACCCCTGCCCAAGTTACTTTTGGTTGGTGTTTTATCACAGCCACAGGGAAGCAAACCAGAAGAGAATCTATTGGGATGGCTAGTATATAAAAATATAAGTAACTTGCTGGTGAGGATGTGCTGGTGGGAATGCAAAAAAGGCACAGCTCCTCAGGAAAACAGTACAGTGAATCCTTGGAATATTAAACAGAATTTTCATGTGATCCAGCCATTCTGCTCCTGGGCATATACTCAAAGGATTGAAAACATGGGCTAGAGCAGATGTTTTATACATTGTATTCAGACTGTTAATGTTTCCAATTGAAAAGTAGAAACAACTCAGTGTCATTGGTAAATGAATGGATAAGAAATGTAGTGTGTATGTACATTTGACTATTATTTAGCCTTAAAAGGAAAGTAAATTCTGGCACACACTACAGCATTTATGAACATTGAAGATATTATGTTGAGTGAAAGGGATGAACTTCAGCATAGTATGCTGAGCACAAAGAACAAACATAGGATTCTACTTGCATACGATGCCTAGGATAAGCAAATTCACAGAAGTATAAAGTAGGTGGTTGTTGGGGTGGAAGGAGAGGAAATGAGTACTTGTTTCATCATTATGGAGTTTTAGTTTGGAAAGATGAAGTAGTTCTAGAGACAGATAATAGAGTTAGAGGAACAATGTGAATTTCCTTAATGTCAATGAATAGTACAATTGAAGGGGTTAATAATACATTCTATGTTATATATATGTCATTATAACCTATAAAAATATCTGTGACCTTTACACCATCTCCTACCTGGATTTTGAGAAGGAGAAGCAATCACCTGCCCAAGTGTTTGTACCATTTTCTTCCTTTCCCAGGGGCGGGGGGGTAACTTCAACTAGAGGAGATATTCTTCATTCCCTTAATGACCTTGGCTGTCTGAAAGTGCATTTTGAACTGAAAGCTGAACAAAGCCTTGTATTATTAATATTCTCTTGACTGCTTTCCCAGAGTAATTTGACTATTCACACAGTCATCTGCCTACTAGATGCTTCCTCCACTGAATTGGGGGCCACAATGAATCTTATACTTTTAACTTTTATACAGTAAATATTTAGTAAGTGATTACATCCCAGATTCTAGTATAAACCTCATTTTACTCAAGACCCAGTCTTGAGTAGTAGTCACTGTTACTCTAGCCCACACCAGCAGTTTACAACAGTGACCATCTAAATCTATAACCATAGAACGGTTAATGTCTTTCCTACGGCAACAGATGGAACCTCAACACACCAAAAACACACCAAAAAACATGCCATTCATAGTTTGCTCTGAAATTTTTGTATTTTAAATTCATGTATTTTTTTCCTCATGCCTTGCAGAGGGGAAACAGTTTTATGAATTTATATATAACAGAGAGATAAACATTGTTTCTCAATTAATATAACTCCTGTCATTTACTCAGCAGTTTTTTCTCTCTCTTTCTCTCAAGCTGGAAATTCTATATTTAGAAGTTTGCTTTTCTTGTTCATCCATTTTATAGTAGAGTCATTAATTTTTAGATTTATTTACTCGAGTTAATTTTGTCATAATTTTAAAAGTTTACTTTATTTTTTATTTCTAATGGGATGTATGCAATGTATGCATAAAAATTATGAAGCCACCATGAGTCCTGTTGAAGAAAGAAAGGAAGGATTGTACAAGCCAGGGAGGTCAAGGTCATGACAGGTGGATGCTATGAGTCATAGAATGTAGTAAGAATTCAGCTGAATATGGTAAAGCTATACCTGGAAGAATCAAGGAATTCCTCCAGAGGAAAAGCCAAATCTCAAGGAGTGATGTTATTCAGCTTTTAATATATCAGCTCTTTCCGGCTATGAACTTCATGTATACTCTCATAATTTCTCCAAGAACTTATAACAGTGTGCATGGATCATTTCTTAGGCATAGACATTTAAAGTACTTGGATAAGGTCATGAAAACAAGGTCTTTTGCCTCCAGGTTTCCTGCTCCCTTTTTAGTATTTGAATTGGATATCTGCCTTCTGCAAATATCCCCTTTAGCATCCAAGGACAAGTGGCAGACAGAATAGCTGGCCAGACTACCTGCTAGGCATCTGAGGCCCCTAAACTAAGGTAAACACCCTTATGGAGATATAGCCTATCTCCTTGGCTAAGCACCTGTCTCCTAGGTGCATGGCTTTGTTTCTTTACAAATGAAGCTCAAACCCTCCTTTCTTCTTACAGCCCAAGTGGCATTCCAGAGCAATTGACTCAGAACAAAAGGGCTTTTTTGCATACCAGGTGCAGTGAAGCTATGAGACAGGTTCCCTAGCCCTGAACAGAGTTACCCTGAGGACCAGAAGGCAGCAGGGCAGAGTTTGCAGACTGTAGGAGTATTGAGACTATGTCACAGGAAGAGGAACAGAAAGGAATGAGGACAGAGAAGAATGAAGATGAAGATGAGGATGAAGATGGAAAATAACTTAGAGTTATGAGAGGACATGAGAAAAAAAGGGCAGAGAGGAGCTAAGTATGAGTACAGAATTGAAGCTGTGCAGATAGATTCTTGTCTCAGAGCAATAAAGTAAACGGACTGTAGAGCTCGGGTGTACTTAGATTCATTCCCTTAGATTATTCTCGATGTTGGTAGCATTTCTTCTGGACCCCTGGGAAGGAGACTAGAGGGGCTGGACCCCAATAGTTTCCAATAGGTAAACCCACACAGACATCTGACCTGAACTAATGGGAGCTCACCAACTCTGGATCAACAGATAGGGAGCCTGTATGGGACTGACCTAGGTCCTCTATATAGCTTGGTCTGTTTGTGGGGCTCCTAGTAGTGGGATCAGGACCTGTCCCTGGTGCTTGAGCTGGCTTTTGGAAACCCATTCCACATGTTGGGTTGCCTCGCCAAACCTTGATGCAAGGGGAGGAGCTTGGTCCTGCCTCAACTTGATGTGCCATGTTTTGTTGACTCCCATGGGAGGCTTGCCCCTTTCTGAATGGAGATGGAAGAAGAGTGGATATGGGGGAAGGGTAGAAGGGAGGTGCAAGGAGGGAACAGGAGGAGAGGAGGGAGGGGAAACTGTGGTCAATACATAAAATAAATGAAAAAATGAATTAATATTAAAAAAAAAAACAAATTATGAAGCCAAGTGATGAAATGATGTCTTTGTAGGGAATAGAGCAGCAATGTCAACGTTGCTGAAACGTCTCTCTTGCTTCTTCTGGATCTGACATTTTCATTCAAACATGTCACTAATTTTATTTTTAAGCCATTCTTTCTATTTTCCACCATGTTTAAATTCTTGTCATGACGAATTTTATGTGTTAACTTGACTGAGTACCCACTCCAAGCTTCCTCATGTGTATTTTGTGTATATATTGTTGATTCTGTTTATCTGGAGAACTATGACTAATACAAGATAACAATACAATACAGAACCTAAGCAATGTATTGATATTCATTTTTGAATGTTCAAGATGGCATTGCACCATGAATGTTCACAATTTGCCTTTTTCATTGAGCATTTTTCTGAAAGTTGTTCTTCTTGACATGGGGATCTGTGGTTTCACTCATTTTTCTTTAATGTGTAATATCTCATTGTATAAATAAACCACAATAGCAACATTTTTATCGCCCTCTGTGTGTGTGTGTGTGTGTGTGTGTGTGTGTGTGTGTGCGCAGCACTCAGTGTGCCTTATTCTCCCTCTAATGGATATATGGTTGGTTTGTTTCCATTAGTTTCTTTTTTTCTGACTGAACACCAATTCTATGAACATCCCTTCAGAATACTGTGTGATACTGTAAGTTGCAGCCTGGGAGAAAAATGCTGAAATGTAAATGATACTAGCAACTTAATTTTTTTTAAAAAAGATGACTAGAAACTGATTTCACATCCTTACCATTACCACCACTAATCAAATTTTTCTAGATTTTAATTTCCATTTACTTTGATTGTAAATAACTATGCCTCCCAACAATGCCTTTTCATCATGGTTTTTGAAAATTTCTTTCCTAAACTAGTTTTCCTTCAAGTTCAAATGAAAGAAATCCCCATTCTCTTCTCCTAATATTCAACTATCTCAAAGACTGTCAACTAAATATTTTCCCTCCACAGGAATTAATTAATTCCAGACACTGAACTCTATTTCAGTACTTATGTTGAAGATGATTAATTTCTGGAGAAAAGAATAATTTATAAATGTACAACTATATTTAATGCACTAGCAAATATATTTTAGCTAATAGTTTAAAGAAGTCATATTTAAATTAGATTTTTATTTATTTAATAAAAACATATTTATTAAATACTAGATTCTCAATCTGGATTGGGCATTGTGCTAACCACTGGAGACAAGGCAATACACAAAACAGGGGTGACCTAAATATGGGAGGAACTAAATGTAGTTAGCTTCAAGAAGAAAAAAAAACCTATAATGTACTGACAAAGAGTGATGAAAGCTAACCAAGGCTCTAGGAATGGGGCCAAGAACATCCCCTCAAAGAAAAGACACTATGATGAGCCCTACAGAATTCAGGACAATGGCTGAGATCATGGGGAGTGGGGAATAGGGTCAGAGGAAACAGATGATAAAACATCTGAGATTACCATCAGATTACCATAAGAGAGGGGTAAGATCTTGTAAGGCTTCAAGGATCATAAAACAGTTTGAATTTTCTCATGAAGGAAGTGTTATGAAAAATGATAGTATTACTACTTAAAATCTATTATTCAGGCAATTACTTGGAGAATATTTTTAAAGCATGTAACTGTAAGATGAAGTGATGCCTGGAAAGAGTTATGTTACAGTGACAGGGGATAGGTTATAGACTGGGACAGAATATGAAAGAGTGAAAATAGTTGGATATATTTGAAAGATATTAAATTGGGAATGAAGGGATTTCATGATTAATCTTGTTTGGAAATAAGGTGAAGATTAGGAAAGAGTTATAGGAACTTTCAAATTTCTGTTGTGAGAGTTAATTTCTTGTCCTATAATTAAACATACACACACACACACACACACACACATACACACACACACACACACACACACAATCAAAGCAGCATTTCTGAAAGTAGTAGAAAAGAAATAGTCAACAAGAGAAGTCAGGAGAAGCCAGCTCTGCTGGTACAAAGAGGGGGGACTGCTGATACAGGGTAATATGGAAATGATGCTGGCCCAGGCTTGCAAGAGGCTTCACCTTTTGCTCCTTCCCTGTCCTTGGTCCTCTCAATATTTTTGACATTCTTGACACTTTTTGTCTAAATTCTTCTCAAAGTACAACATATATGTACATGAAAACATCACAATGAAACCCACTTTTTTTAATGATAAAACCTATTGTTTTGTATAATAAATATATTATGATTAAAAACACAAAAATGGAGAAACTCCTTTCTCTATTAGGACTTGCTTCCAGCACCATCTCCCCAACAAGGCAGGCTAACTCCTTCCACAAACAGGTCCTTTCTCTTTCTCCTGAGCCATTTGCGGCCTATTCTTGTTGACACAACTCATCACCACTCACCTGTCTTGCTGATCCATCCAGATTGTAAGCATTTTGAGGCAGGAATCTGATCTACAGCCATTTCACAGTTTTACTATATTCTATTTCCTCCCCTCTCTGCATCCTGGGGCAGTAGAAGGTCTTGGCTCTAACAAGTACAGTGTTACTTCAGAAGTCTATAATGTTAGTTAAGAATGGTTGTGATTCCTCACAAAGGCATAAATATTAATTAATAATTAGTATTAATTAATTGTTATTAACTAGAAATTATTAACACACTTTACCAGGTTATTTTTATCTTATTATCACGTCTAAATAAAATAATAAACAATCTTTAAAGTGTCTTAATGGAATTTTCCCAAGGGCCTGCCCTGAGAAGATTCCTTCCAGAGTCTATGTCTGGTGGGGGGTTATCTGAGGGAAAAAGAGTCTATGTACACCGTGCTCTACATCCGTTTACTTTATTTTTCTAGGTCAAAATTCTATCTATATAGCTTCAGTTCTGTCCTGACACTCAGTTCCTCTTTGTCCCTTCATTTTCTGTCCCCTCATAGCCCTAGTAATAATTAAGCTCCTGTGCTTT
The DNA here is from genome assembly GCF_949786415.1 of Peromyscus eremicus. Classification (NCBI taxonomy): domain Eukaryota; kingdom Metazoa; phylum Chordata; class Mammalia; order Rodentia; family Cricetidae; genus Peromyscus; species Peromyscus eremicus. The sequence goes on along the minus strand of NC_081424.1, from coordinate 783,156 downwards.
TGATCTCATCTTAGTCCCCTGTTCCTTCATCCTCCATCTTTCTTTCCTTGCTCCTTACTCCTGGCTCTGAGAAAACTCTACAAGAGATCTGCCTTACCATCTACAGAATCTCTGACTTTCTCTCTTCTCTCCTGCCATGTGGCTCTGTCTGTCATCTACAGAAAACTGCCTTGTTCTTTCTCTCCCAGCCAGGTGACTCTACTCTGGCCAGAAATCCTGCCCCACCCTTCACTCCACCTGAATATTCAAAACTTCCTTTGTTCTGAGTCAATTGCTCTGGAATGCCATTTTCCTGTGTGGGGAAGGGAGGTCTGAGCTTCGTTTGCACCAGAAACAAAGCTATGCATGTACAGCTTGCCTGTCTTCCAGGCTTTGCAGGGGAGTTAGTTACCTAGTAGAGCAGCAGCAGGTCTGAGAAGCTGAACTGTTTACCAATATGGCCTAGTAGTATATGGGCCCACAAGAATTTCAAAGCAGAAGACAGCTGAAATATTAAAAACTGAATTATACCAAATATTCCTTGATAAATGGCTTCCTCTAGAAAAATACCTTGAATTTTCTAGGTATAACTTTAATATACAGCTGAGTCTCTATAATATATTCTTGCAGCCTGTTAGAGTATCTGGATAACCAAACACCAATGTGTCTTATTGGTGTTGATTTTTTTGTTAAGACCAGAATATAGAAAATATTCATTTTTCTAAGGTTTGAATATAAGTTTCTGGAAAAATTTAAACACCTTACATTTAAAAATAGTACACATAAACTACATATTTTTAAAATTTATTCTAATTAATTAATTAATTAATTAATTAAAATTTTCCATCCTGATCACAGTTTCTCCTCCTTCTCTCCTCTCCTCGCAGTCCCTCTCCACAACCTCCCCTCTTCTCCCATCCATTTCTCCTCCTTTCTCTTCAGGAAAGGGCAGGTCTCCCATATATATCAGCCAGCCATGGTATATCAAGTTTCAGTAGACTACGCACCTTCTCTCTATTGAAATTGGACAAGGCAACCCAGTAGGAGGAAAGCTTCCCCAAAGTAAGTAACAGAATCAGAGACAGCCTCTGCTTTCTCTGTTAGAAGTCCCTCAAGAAGACCAAGCTACACAACTGTAATATATGTGCAGAGGACCTAGGTCAGTCCCATGAAAGCTTGCTGGTTGGTGGTTCAGACTCTGTGAGCTTTTGTAAGCCCAGGTTAATTGATTCTGTGGTTTTCTTGTGGTGTCCTCAGCCCCTCTTAAACTATATATTTTTAAAGAAATATTTCAGACATGTGATTCATCGTATGATAGAGGATTAACATCTCAACCTCATAATTAATTTAAAAAGAAATTATATACACACACAAAGACAAAAACATGTATTTTATATGAAGATAGAAGGCAAAGGATAATTTGGAGTAGTGATTTTGTTGTGGTTTTAATGTGAAATGTCCACCATAGGCCCATGTGGTTGAACACTGTTGGTAGCACTATTTGGGGTAGAGAGGTTGTAGAACCTTTAGGAATTGGTCCTCAGTGGACAGGCTTTGAGGTTTCATTATAGCTGAACCCTACTTCCTTTCTACTGTCTGTTTCATGTTCTGTCAAGATGAGAGGAGGTGAGGAAACTAAGTTGTACATTCTTACCATTGGGAGCCTTCCCCATCTTGATGGATTATATGCCTTCTTCCCTTAAGTTGCTTCTTGTTGGGTATTTGGTCACAGAGGTAGGAAAAATAACAAATAGAGGTATTAATACACTTTTAATTAAACTCTACTCAGTAATTTCATTTATAATTCTAGGAATATTTGTGTTGTAACCATAAGTTTAAAGTTCAATTTTATCTTAGGTCTTCATTCTCCATATGGAAGAGAAAGAATACCTACAAACTTAAAATTATATTTGTATTCATATTAACTCATGTATACCCAAAATGGATTTAATGATGTCAAATTGTTGATCATTTGTTTTTTTCATGGGCAGTGAGAAAGTTCTTAAAAGAGAAAATCATTGTATTGTAATGTAGTATTCTGAATTAAATAATGTTATGACTTCATGTGTTACTTTTCTATTTCTGCTATAAAATACTATGGTTTAGGCAACTCATAAAAGGGAAGGTTTATTTGATCTCAGGTTATTATAGAGGAATAAGGGTTTGTCATGGCGGCAAGCAGCAGATATGGCAGCTGGATTAGAAGCTAAGGACTCACATCTTAGATGCAAGCAGGAAGCCAAGAGATCCTTTGGGAATGACAAGGGGTTTTTGAAACACTTGAAGCCTACCCCCAGGGATACTTCCTCTAACAAAGTCACACCTCAAACAGCACTATCAACTAGGGAACAAAGTATTCAAAAGCCCAAGATTGTGGGCTATCACATTCAAACCACCACATCTTGTGAAGAGAAAGCCAACAGTTTTAGCATCATCTTTAGTTATAAAAAGATAATTAATATTCTAAGCATGTGTCTGTCTAAAATCACTTTCTTTTTATTTTTTAAAATAATTTATTTATTTAATTTTATTTGTACAAGTGTTTGCCTGCACATATGTATGTACACCATATTTATGCCTGGCACATGAGGAGGCCCTAAGAGTACATCAGATATCTTGGAAGTGGAGTTACAGATAGTTCTGAGCTGCTATATGGGGCCTGGGAACTGAACCCCGGACTTTGGGAAGAGCATCAAGTGTTCTTAATCACTAAGCCATCTCTAGAATCACTTTCTTAAGTAAACTTAGAGAAAGATCACGGTGCCTTCCCTTCCTTGTGAGTAGTGTGTTTCCTTATTGTGCTTCAATCCTGTATCCCTATTCTGGACCTATCATTACAGAGTCACACAGAAAATAGGGCTGATTTTACATTTTGAAGCTTTTGGAATTTATCTGTTCCCAGACTTGACTAGATAAATGCGGACCTCTTCATCTTGGCTTTTAGAGATGGAAAAACATTAAAGATGTTAATTTTTTAAAATATGACATGAAGTCTAGGAGAATTTTGTAGCTTGAAAACTTAGGAAGACATTCAACTTAGAGAAGAACAATATCAAAGATATTTTCAATTCCCAGAAAATGAATATTGTTCTATTACATTTAAATAAATAATTTCTAATGTTATTCACATTAATTCATTGTTGGTAATTAGAGTTTCTTGATGGGTGCAAACTTTTATGAATCCCTTTGTTTCAGAAATGTAGACTAATAACAGCTATTAAGGTGTTTTTTTAGAAGGTGATACTCTAAGAAACAAAATATACTTATATTTTAATTCAATCAATTCAGATAAAGTAGAAAGAGCTCAGACTTCAGTTTCTACTTTTTATAGAGAATCAAGACTATTTTTGTGACAGGAATAAACACATTTAATAAATACACAGTATGTAAAACCTCATGGCATCTTAGCAAAGTTATAGAATTTTATATTTTAAACTTTATTCGTATTATTAAATTTGTAGAATTAATTCTAATTAATAGAATTAGAAGGAAGATGTGGTTGTTTTAAATATGTGCTTATAAATATAAGCATTTAGTGACAATAGCAAGAAATGTGCCTTGGATGAGTTTTCAAGCAATCTAAACATTTTTTTAACCAAGTTAGGGGTACCTGGCACCCTCTCTAGAGTGCAATCTACATGTCATCGTGCATGTTGACCATGACATTCCAAACCAACAGTAGCCAACGAAAAACAGTGTGAACCTGGCACAGCACAGGGAGCAGAGATCCAGTGGCATCTGGTGGTATGATCATCCTCTCTGGCAGGAATCTATTCTCCTACCAAAGAACTACTAGGGAAATCTGGATACTGATTGCTGTTTCTAAGTAGAAATATTATAAAATTGTTCATAAGGATATCTGGTAACCTTTCAGAAACAAATAATATAAATGATACATAAAATGTACAATTAACAATAGATAAAATCTACTAATACCAGAAACCATATTTTTCTCAAATGTATCCACAAATATAATTAAATCCAATTTCTGTAGATCAGCTTAATATATACTCTGGTCAATATGAAAAATAGAGTACTACACCAATAACCCGTTTTTCTTTGACTTAGTTTTTATTTATCTTCCCTTTTACTATATAAAATATATACATTTTAACATTTATATAATGCCATCAATAAGATGCCAGTTTTATCTTCACTCCTGGTTATGAATACTCTGTGACTCATTTAAGGATATGAATTATACAAGCCACAACTATTCCTTCCTTATTACATAGGATTCTGGCTTGAGTTTTGTATTTGTAATTTGCATGCTGAATAAATTGGTGTTTCTTCTTTGAAGAGCTACATATTTCATGCATATGTGGCAGTTATAGGTACATATGTCTGCTGTAGGTACAACTCACATTCATTGCAAGTAATTACATAGAAAGGGTTCTAGTGAGCAAACTGAGTTGATAAAAATGACAATGCAAGACTCCATATTTATTCATTTCCAATGATTTCCACATCAACTTCAATAAGTTTATAAATCTAAACATTAGTCCTCTTCCTGTCAGCACTTCAGACTCCACCTGGGATCAGTCAGGCAAGCTGTGCTTTCTGCCTCCTAGAATCATCATGCAAAATAAAGATTCTACATAGCGAATGTGGCTGACAGGTTGGTTGATGATGCACCAGGCAAAAAGGAATGTGCTTTCCCTTCTCAACAGTATAAGCTCTTCTGTTCCACAGGCTTATTTCTTTAGTAAGAAAAGCAGATGTGACTTAAGGAGCAGGGACATGAGGTGCATGCTGGGGAAGAACCATGACTTTTAAAGCACATTTTGAATTTCAGCATTTTCCAGCCTTTCTTAAAAAAAACAAAAGTATAATTTCTTGCAGACCTGATATTTTTATTCCTGAAATAAAAACACATACTGTAAATTTCATTTAATTTATATATTTAGGTGAAGTTTGTGCTTTTACACTGGAGATTATCTCCAAATGGCCAAATTTACATAATTTATAGTTATTTCCCCTTGAAAGAAATTTCTTAAACTTTCAAAGGCTATTTTTCTTTAGTACTGAATATAGTAGAGTAGTTCAGATTGTTTGTCTTAAACACACTAGGCATTTGTTACCCATCTGTAGAGTCTAAAAAAAAAAAAAAGATTTTACTGATTTAATAATATTTTAGACTCTAGAGATGGGTAGCAAATGCCTAGTGTGTTTAAGATAAATAGTTTGATTTGAGGTCCTTACTACCATTCATTCATAAATTTCTTTTCCATTAGATGTTTACACATTACAAATAATGTTACCTTTGAAGCATGATATAAGTTTTCCACTAATCAAAACTAATGATTTTTAAATACTAAGGACTTCAAAACTAAAGAAATAATGAAGAATTAGTTTTCTGGCTGCTTTTATGCCAGAGGGAGATTTTGTTGCACAGAAATCCAACCAACAATAGGTCTGCTGGATATGTGTAACTATTAGAAATTAACGTATCAGTAAACTGATTGTACACACACACACACACACGCACACACACACACACACACACACACAACAGCTAGATACTTATACTGAAATTTTAGGATCTCTGCACATGGGCTTTAGCAAAACTAGGAATGAACATGTTTTATAGAATAATTATCCTATTTGTATATTTAAAATTGACTTTTGAATAATTCCCTCTGCTGTTTCTGCATACAAGTTTCCCAGATACAAGTTAATCTATTTATTTAGATTAGACAATGGGCTAAATAAAGTACCAAGTAAGCATGTGAATAGCCAAGGAGCATTCAAAGCTACCGTACTGTAGATGATGGGAAAAAAGATAGATATAAATGCCACTCTATGATGTTTACTTGTATTCCATTTAGTGATTTAGTTCTACACCAAACATAAAAAACATCTGGATACTGCATATTATTTTAAATTGGTACTTATCTATGTTATTGCCACCCTATTAATGAGACTATTTTAATACAATTTTATTATATCTTGAGAATATCTTTCTACCCAAGAAAAACATTTGCATTATAAAAATGAAATTAGTATCATCTCTGTATGTCTTTTTTTGCCATTTGCTTTCAGACAAGGTTTTACTATGTAGCCCAGGTTGGCCTTGAACTCATTATGTATCCTATGCTAGTCTTGAATTTGCATCAGTTCTCCTGCCTTGGCCTCTAGAATGTTGGAATTACAGACATGTGCCACTATGCCTGGTATCTGAATGTAACATACGGGGCTGATTACTCTTGTACTGACTACTTCAAAAGCCAGTTTGCTAAACTGTTGCTCTGGGCTGTGCTCAAGGCTTCTGAATAGAGCAAATTTAAAGACTCTAAAACAAAGACAAGGCTGTAGTATAGTCAGCAAGCCACAGCGCTGATTGACTATGAATAATTATGAGTTGTCCACGTACCTCATTTTCCATGCCACCTATGATTCTTATGATAGCATTTCAAGCAGCCATATTTTTGTCCTTTTTTTCTTTTTTTGAATAGCCAAAATCAGGGTTGCATTTGTGGCTATAACCAGCAAATGCACATTGACAAAAATTATAAACTGATCTCATTGAAATCATGGTATTAAAAAAGTAAATAAAACAAAAAAATCAATCTTGACTGCTTTTACAAAACAAAAGAAAACAAACAAAAAAAAACAAACAAAAAAACCAGTATGAATGATGAGTGGGATATACTAGTACAAACTAATACAATAAATGCACATTGAAAGAATGGAGGAATAATCGCTTAGCTACCTATAACAAGCAATATTCAAGAACTGCTCTGTGACCAATCCATATATCATACCCCAAAGGATTAATTAATGAGGCACTGATTCCATGTAAAGCTGTGATGACTGCTCTAGGGGATATTAACATGCACAGAACATGAAATATATTAATAAATAAACTCATAATACTTTTATAACAGTAGCTTAAAGTAGAATGAAAATGCCATTAAACATATGCAGGCAAAGTAAATGTTAAGCTAATGGATTGTTACAGAGATACCTTTACATCCATGTTTATTGCTACACTATCTGAATAACTAAGTTTTGGAATCAGCCAAAGTGTTCATCACTGATGAGCAAATAAAGGAAATATACAAACACAAAAATTTCAGTGTGCCGTTTTCTGGAACATGAACTGGAGATCATTATATTAAATGAATCAAGACACTATAGAAAGACAAATATCACATTTCTTTTATATGTATAGTTTAGTTTTTTTTTTTTATTTATAAATTTGAAAGCAAAAGAGGGACTGTCTGGGAAGAGGAAGTGGCCTGGCATTGGAGGGGAGACAAGAGAAAAAACTATGAGAAGTAGACAGGAACAAAGTTTATAATGCATGTAAAAAAAAAAAAAAAAACGCCATAATGAAACTTGTCATTTTGTACAATGAATATACATGGATTTTTTTTAAACAAAAGAATTCCCTGTTTCATGTGATGAATATCTCTCAAAGAGTAGTTAACATATCCTCTTGCTAACAGCTATGTCTTATTTGATACCACTATGGAGTGCCTGGTAGATGCTGACACATTTCTTCTATCACTTCTAATTCATGCAACAATATAGTAAAGAAAATATCATTATTCCAAATTTATAAAGGAGTACATGGAGAGTCAAAGAGGATGAAAAGGTAATTTTCTTAAAGTTACATGTCAAATCTCCAGACCCAGGATTCTGTGTATCATGCAGAGGCAGAAAAATTCCCCTCCTCTGCTTCTCCTTCACCTGGTTGTCAAATGCTCACCAGGCACTTCCTGATAACCTCAATACCTTTCTCCAGAAGGGGAAGATGTAAGGATGTCTAGCTCAGCTCTTGGAAGCTCATCTCCACATTAGCTATGGTTAGCAGCAAGGGCATTCTGGTCTTCTTCTTTTCCCTGAAGCCTAATGCTGACATAGTGATCTTCACTTCCTTATTCTGATTACTCAAGTTTCTGTCTAAACAGTCTATCAATCATTGTGTCCTTCAAGACTGCTCTGTTGTAGTTGGAAGTTTTTCCTGTGTCTTGCTCAGTCCTCAACCACTCACACCCCAATAAACACACAGCATACAGAATGACATTCCACAGCACTTCTCCTTTTCTGTCTAATCAAAAAGGAAGGTTTTACCTTCAACATAGTAAAATTACATATAATAGAACAGTTATCAAGCAAGAATTACAGTTACAATATCTAGTCTATTTGTATTTGGCAAAATTAAAGAAAATATTCTATCTATCCTGTATTTGTGAGTCTAAAGTTTTATATCTAATTCATCTTTTATCATAACCAAGGAAAATTATAACTATCTAGTCTTCAACTACATCAAAGACCGCAGAAGGATATAACATTACCTAAGTAAACAGGAAATGTGTTGTAAGCAACCTCTAAAATTCTGAAAATGACAGAGATAGCTGCCTGCCTAGACAGTCATCCAAAGTTCCTCTGCAATGTTGGGACATCCATCTTCAGCCCATAGGCTTAGAGTCTCTCAGTTGCTTCTCTCTGTGTCCTGTAGAATATCTGGCGGTCTCCTCTGCGAAGCAGGAACCTGAAGGACCATTTCACCTTCTTTTGGCAAATTCAGTGGTCACCTTCCTATGAGTCCTGCATGTCCAGTTTATATAACATTTTGTCAAGCAGTCCAGGCAAGAAGAGTTTCTTGTCCAAATGGCTATTTTTGTCAAGAAGATAAACTCCACATAGAGTGTCTTTGACGCCCATCTTTCTTTTTGAAGTAAATCAGTGCTGACAGGAGCAGATGTGTCTTACTGTCCAGAAAGTCTAAGTTTTTAAAACTTTTAAATGCCATATTCTGTAGGTCTTTGAAGTGTTTGAAGATTACCTACCTAATTGAATTATATCTATGTATACCTAGAAAACTTAACTAATATGACTATAAGTTTGACTATCATAGAAGACTAATTATTAATCTGTAATTTTTAATTATCCACTATAACTTTAAATGAGTTGCACACACAATACTTTAAACAAGAGTATAAATATACATACAGTATAACAAAATTAACTTTAAATTAATTGTAATTACTAAATTACAATTTGTAATAAACTAAAATCTATAGCAATTTAAAACATTTTATACAAATTGTTGCTCTTTAAAAGTAGATTCAATAATCTACCCTTTCATCCTATATTCTACCCCCTTTTTTCTTTAGAAAGATATTGACCATGGTGCACTAAAGCCTACACACCACAAACCCACCATACTGTAGCTCAAGCCTGTAGTCCTCGGCATCTCTGTATCACAGATTGCCTGAGAGACACAACTAGGAAGCTGGTCTTGACTCCATTTTAGAACACTTTTTAAAGCTTTCTCAAGTTTTGGGTAGAAATTCTTGCTCCATGTCTGGATGCCATTTGTAGTAGGAAGTTTTCCCTGGGTGTTGCCCGGTCTGTAGCCACTCTGACCCCAATAAGCACACAGAGGCTTATATTAATTACAAACTGTATGGCCATTAGCTCAGGCTTATTACTGAATAGCTCTTACGCTTAAATTAAACTATAATTCTTATTTATGTTTAGCCATGTGGTTTGGTACCTTTTCTCAGTTCTGCCTTGTCATCTTGCTTCCTCTGTGTGTGGCTGGTGACTCCTGACTCAGCCTTCCTCTGCCCAGAATTCTCCTTGTCTGCTTATCCTGCCTATACTTCCTGCCTGGCTACTAGCCAATCAGCATTTTATTTATCAACCAGTCAGAGCAACACACATTTACAGCATATAGAATGACATTCCACAGCACTTCTCCTACAGTACCAAAGGACCAAATCAGCAGCTGTAACTTGGAAGACTTTTAGAACTCCATGAGAAGTCAGGCAATGGCTACCTTGTGGACAGTCCAGAATTGCCCAGTTTGGTCTCTTGATACTGCAGAATTCCTAAGGGGAGCATAAAGTATATGCAGATAGGATTTCCACTTACCCTTTTTTCGTCTCAACACCCCAAAATCCAAGTCATGCTGAGCAATTTTCAAATCTCAAATGCAGCCTACATTTTCCTGAAAGGCAGGGTGTAAATAGTTTCCTCTGCCTACAGCTTTTTCTTTGTTTTCTGGGCCTGCTTCTATTTAGGGCTCAACTTTTATATCACTTCTTCCACAAAGTTGGCCTGTGTTTATTCCAGGCATGTTGGTTTGGTTCTTGTTCTTCTATCCAGGTTAATACCTACATGGGGGCCATCACCGTATTTACAGAAACTAAGGGCCTTTCCCTCCCAAATACATACACATACACTCCACAACACTGTTTTTGTGGACATAAATCTATGTACAAGGCAATTCCAAGGACAATAAAATCAACAAACAGTGCTAGTACGATACTGGTCTTCACTTCTGTGTTCTTTGATACAGTAATTTCCCCATCGATGAATATTCTAATATACTAGCTGGCTCTCATGAATCTTTTCAGACAACACTGAGGATCTGATTTCTGAACATATGCAAGTATTTGAAAATAGCTCCTCAAGAACAGTGCAAGGGGCTGGCAAGAAGGCTCAATGGGTAAAGGCACTTGCTGCTAAACCCAGCAACTTGAGTTTTGTCCCTGAATCTCATGTGGTTGAAAGGTAACCCACTCCTACAAGTTGTCCTCTGACTTCCACATGTGTGCTCTGTACATGTACACACACACACACACACACACACACACACACACACACACAAACACACACTAAACAAACAAACAAACAAACAAATAAATAAATGAAATAAAAAAAACAGTACAAGGAGTAAAATCCTTTCTTTTACTTAAAGCCTCCAGTTTTCTTAAATAATCTAGTGATTCAGTTATAATCTGACCATTAATTAAGAGCACTTAGTATATCAATCACTACCTTGCCTAGGAAGCTTGAGCATGAGAGTACTTTTCACTCTGTTTGCATTTCCTATGAGACTCCTGAGACTGTGCGAATTCATGTACAGAGCAATGAGACCTTTCATTCTTATATGAAATCAGGAGGTGTGGGTTAGTCACAACATTTTAGACATTTGAATTATTCCTTAGCCCTTTAAACTCTGAAGAGAAATATATTTCATCCCATGCAAACACATATTCAACTTTTTTTGTTTAATTGATTTTATGAATCAGTATCCTATTTTTATTTATTTGTTTGGTAGTTTTGTAAGAAATGTCTTCATGTTGTAGCCACCTTAATTTCCTTCTTCAGATTGAGATCACATCTGAGGCTAGAATTTAAACCCCAGAAAATATGGCAAGTAAAGAATCTTTAATTTATGAAACTGAACAAGTTGGCTTATCCAAACATCTCTAGGGCTTTAATAGGAGATGTCTATAATTCTCTGAATTGTATTCCTTTCACAGTGATATTTTGTAATTCCATTCTATTACCCTTGCTTAACATTAATGAGATAAAAAGATCACATTATGGCGATTGATGTTCTTCAAATTGAATGCACGTTTCCATGTACAAAGCTGTCTGCTAATTTAAAAAACATAGCATGTAACATAGAATCATGACCATGGTCATCACTCAGCTGGGACCAGATAGCATTTTTTATCTATTCATTGGATTTAACAAGGCGTGAGATGGAAGCAGAATACAAAGTGTGAGTAGATTATTCTGTAGCCCTCCTTTTGGCCAATTCTTGGCAAGCAAGCAAGGAAACTGAGGCTTCATGTTTCCATGGAAATAAACCTCAAGGTCAAAGGGGCATATGGAAGGTCAGACAATGACAAAGGAACATCTGAGAGGCCATCTGGATGAGTGACCTGACATAATTAGTCATTAATCCCACTCTGGGGAACAATAGCGCTGGCAGAGAGTGTTTGGGCTTTGATGTGGTCAGGGTGATCTCATGGGGGAGAGGGGAAAAAAGCCCCACTTGGTAACTAAGCAGATTACCCTGGCATGCTGTTAACTAAAGACAAGGTGGCCAAGGAGGCCAATGGGACAGCATTTTACATATTAGACTACACTTCCCTTTACTTATCACAGGCTTCTCTAGGGCCATGTGGCTTTCGGATTAGCTTCTGGGTAGCATTTTTTACAGTTTACAATGGAAAGCGAGCAAGAGTCCCAAAATACATTGCTTAAAATTCTCAGGCAGCAGATGGGAAGATTGCTCGAGAGCCAACAGCATTAGCCAGCTTGGTTTACAGGTGTCAATATTTACTAAGCAAAGTTTGCCAGGGTGCCTTTTGGGAAAAAGCACAGAGAATAGTTAATCAGTAAAACAATAGCAATCACTTTGTTGTCTGATTTGAGCAGAATGGTTAGAATTATAAGTTGTCTCAAATGGTAAAATGTACTCATCAGCATCTGTCTTTCTCTTTGGCTCTTCTTTTTCATGTTTATTATTCTTAGCTGACTTTGATCAGCCACCTCTTGCATATAGCAACAATCTTTCTATTTGAAGGGCTAATGATGTTTGGGGATTGATCTTGTGCGTTTCTGTAAAATGTGAACATGGTAGCAGTGTTCAGAAGTGTGTGTATTTCAACAACTACTGCAACTCCCCCTATCTCCCTAGAGATAACTGACTATATTTACTGGGAGTAAAGAATGGTAACCAGATGAGGGAGTGTATATACTTAACCAAAGTCTCTTTATTAGAACAGCTTTCCAAATAATGAAATTTGAAAGTCATTGGGAGCTTTTGCATTTTCAGATCAGAATCTGATCAATCATTTGGCTGTTATGAGTCAGTAGAAAAAGCATGAGGCTGAGAATCAGGAAGTAAGACCTGTTCTAGTCCTATTCTACAACTAATGTAATGTGTAATCATTTTGGGAGTGTTTCTTTAGCTATGAAGTGATGGGTTGTACGGTATCAGATATTGAAAATACATTTTTCCTTATAATGCTGACTCTAACAGTTGGATAGTGGGTGTCTAGACATAGCTCACAGTTGAAAAAGATTTAGTTTAGAGGGAGAGTGATTAATAATGTCTGCCATTAATATGGCAAAAGAAATAGCAGCGCCGGTGTTAAATACATATTTCTTTGAATTTTAAGAACTTTGGGATAAGATAATTTATATTAAAACTTTAAAACCCTTTAAAATTATGATAAATTGTCAATACTGCTACTAGCAGCAGAATAACAGCAACATGGGATTCACATTACAGTACTGCACACATCAAATAAAATACTTTGCTTGCCAATATTTAATTACAGTTTCTTAAGTAGATTATGGTTACCTAAACCATAGGAACCACTAACAAAATTAAGATTCTGATTGTAATCAGTGGTGTGAAGTATTCCCTGAACAGTGCTACTCAGTCATTCTTCTTTCCACTAGACAGTCAATTCTGAAAGTACATCTCAAAACTAGATGTTTAGGAGTGTTTTGAGCTTCTCAGAAGGCTAGAAATAGGTAGCATGTATGAGAACATGTCCATTTAGATCTTAAAGAGAAGTATGGCACTTATCTTTTATATTGCTTCCCTGACTGCTTTTACTGAGGATAAAATGAAACTAGCTATGTAGGACTCAGTCTGTCCTCTTGCCTTCCATCTGTTAAGACTCTATTGCTCTGCTGCAACAGGTTAATTCACACCAATTATTTGATCAATCATTTGCATCAATGCAACAATTTCAGATTTTTCTTCTGTGATTAAAATGTTCCTCAAAGCAGCATGAAATGTAACTTGAGTGAAATTATCTAGAGATGGTGCAGGTAATAATCTAACATCTTTTATTTATATATAAAATGTCTGTCTGTATGAATTTTAGAGCTTAAAATGTTCTGAACAATTTTATACACAGTTTCCCAGAAAATCTTGCTTATTTTCATGAATTATCCCAATCACATGAAGTTTAATGCAATAAGTCCATGGAACCACATTTGAAGAAATGCTAAGTTTTGCTTCCTTGGCTTATAAAGTTCCTTGAATCCAGACATTTGAGCTCATTACCAGAGGAGTTTGTGAGCAGACAATAATTCTTGAGGCCCAGAGGAGCCACTTGTGAATAATTAAAATGATCTTCAATAGTAACTTGAAAATAGTGATCAGAAAACTAACACAAAGAATAAAGAAAAAGTCTTCTTCAAAAGTTGATTCTCCTTTTATGACATGTTGCATATTTTTCTGTGAGTCAATCAAGGAAGGATTTTTCAAGGTTTGTTCATTGTTAAGACTCATGCTATCTCTTTTCAAAACATTTTGTGTGACAAATTAACCATATTTGATATTTTACAACTAAAAGTTTAAAATAAAAATTCCATGTAGCCATTGCTGTTTATTTCACACTGCTGTTTAAATTGGAAGACTTTTTAGGTTCTTAGGTGTTGCAGAAACTGTATAACCTCAAAGAATCCCACACTGTTATGATTTTTTTCAACTGTATATTTGAGTCTTTGTGTGGTGTAGAATATTTGTAAAACTAAGAACTCTCTGTTAACTCTCATGTCAAACACAATATATTAAAGGAGGAGAACAAAAATGTTCACATTTGAACTATAACAGAATGCAAAGGCTACCACAGTAGTCAGAATTCAGACCAGTGATTTTGGGGAAAATGTTTTATTATTAATATTGTTGTTGACTTAAAGTGGATAGGGGAAAGCTCAGAAGGCCTCAACCCTACACAAAGATATATGGGCAGCTATTGTATGCTGAGAATGGGAGAAGTAGTCTTCCACAAGGACAAGCACACCAATTGGTTGTCCAGTGCCAAAAAGCCAGCCCTGAAAACACAAATACAGGTAGCATTATACATACTGAATAGGTTATATTAGGAATATATGTATATACATATATGCATTAAAGACAATGAAATCTGAAAAAGCAAGGAGGGGTATATGGGAGGATTTGGAACAAGGAAAAGGAAGGGGGAAATAATGTAATTATAATCTCAAAAAAAGGAAAGAAAGAATTATTAGTTTGTGGTACTAATGAAAAATGGGATCAATTTTGGCCAGCTTTACTGTTATTTTTAATTTAATTTTTCACAATTTCATAAATGTGAATGATGTACTGCAAATTGATGATATTTACCACCAGTTACCCTCTTCTTATACCTTTCCCACTCCTTCAGACCCCCTTTCTCTTCCCAACATGTCCGTCCTTCTTTCATGTCTTTCTTTGTCTTCATGCCTTGTTCAGATAGCCATAGCAGCTGTGTGCTTATGATTACACCAGCCACGTCCTATCTAGAAGAAAACATTTCATAGGGCTCCTTTATATCCTCCAGCCCTTAAAATCTTTTCACCTTCTTTCCTGTGATATTCCCTTCCACTAGGAGGGGGTGATATAGCTGTCTCACTTAGGGTGAAACAGTAAACCTTATTCTCAGCATTTTGACCTATTATGCACCCCTGTATTAACTGCAAAAAGAGGGTTCTCTTGTCATGATGAATGCAGTGCTAGCGGCCTTTGTATTGTTTTTAATTCCCTACAATACACCCCCTTCTTGCGTGTGCCCAAAGTTGGTTGTTTCTCCTCCCTCCCTTGGTAATACATGAAGTCTCAGAAAAGGCATAGCTGACTGCATCACAGGGCAATTTTATTCATCTTCCCACTTCTACAACAGTACAAGATCCTGTGGGTTCTGGACACAGTTTGTGAGGATTGTGTAGATTTTTAATGTGGAAAGAAACAGATTGTTTCCTTGAGCACTTGACATAATTTGTATCAAGTATCTCCACATATTATCTTTCAATTAGTTTTGTTCACCCATAGATAGGCTTGATGTGTTTGTAAGGAAAAATCAGATACATGGCTGTGGAGAAGTTCCTGCTCTCAGAACTTTTTCTCCCTCCCTATAGCACAGCACAAGTTTTTTTTCTCACGTTATAAAACCTCTTCACAAGACCATCCATCAGTTCTTCATTTTGGCAGGCATCTTGAAAATATTTTCTACTATTCAATTGAACTATGCTATTCTGAACTATTAATTCTTGATAGTTTTCTAATTTTCAGCATTAATCCCTTCTGTCACTAAGATCCAGAATATTTTGCTCATATCACTCTTCTATCATAAGTGCCACAATTACTTTAAAAATATTTTATTTTTTTATGTGTGTGTGTGTGTGTGTGTGTGTGTGTGTGTGTGTG
The DNA here is from genome assembly GCF_949786415.1 of Peromyscus eremicus. NCBI lineage: Eukaryota > Metazoa > Chordata > Mammalia > Rodentia > Cricetidae > Peromyscus > Peromyscus eremicus. The sequence goes on along the minus strand of NC_081424.1, from coordinate 767,195 downwards.
TGTATGCATAAGTGTGTAGGTGTCCCTGGAAGCCTGAAGAGGGCATTGAATCACCTGGGACTGAATGTGGGTGCTAGGACCTGAGCTCTAGTCCTGTGAAAGAGCAGTAATTAACCACTATCCATCTCTCCAGTTCCAACTTTTTAAATATAAATTTGGTTAATTTTTTTCCTCTCTCCATCATCTGATGCAAGTTGTTATACATCATTATGAAAATAATGAATAATTTAATGGAGGTTTATTTGGTCTTTCATTTTTCAATTAGTTTTCATTTAAACTTGAATTTTCAAGAAAAGTCATCAACAGAGTTTATAGTTTTCAAAAACCTATTAGTGTATATTCACTGTAAAGGTCAATGGGTTTCAAATGACATTTTAATTCACATATGTCATACATTTTACACATATTGAATGAAGCTTTACATTAGTTTTTTCTAAGACTAACTCACTGTAATCTTCTTATCCTGTAAATTTTCCCAAATGTTCCTTAAAAATCACACCTTGACCTAAATATGATGCATATATGCAGATAGGGATGGAATGTTTGTTTTCTTGTGCTCCCAAGGTGTAATTTTTCTCCTTTTGAAAAACACAAAATTCTCTGTCTTTTTTTGTATGGTGTCAAAATTAAAACTCCCTAATAGTCAGATTTACATAGTCAGGAATGTGGTATACACCTATCACAGTACTCATTAATACAAGTTGTTTTCTGCTTTTAAGACTAAATGATAGTAGTGACTGGCTTAGTTAAGACCCAGAGATGGATCAGTAACATAGGAGACCACAGTTTGGCTGATTTGACTGAGAAAGAATACTTTCTCATAGACATGTAAGGCATAATGCATTTGAATGTATCACATTCTTATGAATTTAGATTCTTAATAGTTTGGCTTATTTATTCATAGAATCCTTGAATTACTCAGGCAATACATTTCAGAAATCTGTTATACTTGAATGATTATTATAATCTTTCCTATGAGAAACAGCTATAGAGATAATGCTGAATGTAGTGCTACTGGATACAGGAAAAATCAAAGATAGTCTTCCCATGACAAGAATGATCTTTTTTAAAAATATAATATTTTTGTTAATTCTTTGAGAATTTTATTCAGTGTATTTTGATCATATTCACTGGCTTGCTCCAATTCCTCCCAGATCCACCCACACATTTTATCTACTCAATTTCATAGTGTCTCTCTCCTTTATAAAGCCCACTGAGTCTAATTTGTGTTTTCCAAGTACACCTCGATTTGGGGCCTGCCCAGGGTCACATCCTTAAAGTAAACTAACTCTTCTTCTGTCAGCAGCTATCAAGTGTCAGTAGCTCATATGATAGGGGCCAGATTTCATACTGGCACCCCCAACCCAATTCCATTCTGGGATTTTTGGGCTTGAGCTTGCATAGGTGTGGTGCATGTTGTCACGACCACTATGATTTCATATGCCCCATTATATCTGGGAAACACTTTTGTTGTAGCCTTCTACCACCTCTGGCTCTCACAATCCTCTACTCTCTTTTTCATGATTATCCCTGAGCCTTGAAGGTGTGTATGATTCCGTTTAGAGATAAGCATTCTGAAGCCTCCTATTCTCTGTATATTTGCCAGTTGCGCATATCTGTGTTAAGTGCACAAGTGTGTTAAGCAAGAAGAAGCTTGAGAGTTGAGAGGTGCACTTATCTATGGGTATAGCAATGTCATTAGGAGACATACATTTTAATTCCACGACTACTTAGCAGAATAGTAGTATATTCTCCCTGGGCCCTGTAACCTATCTACATAGGATTTTTACCCTGACAATGGTGCCAAGTTTGGGTTCCATCTTGTGGATCCAGTTTTAAATCCATTCAGAATGTTCATGGCATTATCATACCAGTGAACATATCTTGCCAGGATAGTTATTATTGTAGCTCACGAGGTTTTCAGTTGGATAAGACTGATGATGATTTTTTCTTCAGTAGCGTGCACAGAACCTTCTAGACTTATAGAAGCTATCAAATAGAAATGAACCTTCCAGGTCAGTGCACACATGATTTCTCCATGTTTTATGACTTGTGTATGGTATCTTCAGCAATGAGTTTGTATCATCAAGTGTCAGGATGATAACCATCTCAGTTAGGGTTTCTATTGCTGTAATAAAACATCATGACCAAAAGCAAATTGGGGAACTAAGGGTTTATTTCAGCTTACAACTCTCAGATAATACTCATCATTGAGAAGGCATGGCAGGAACTCAAGGTAGAGAGGGAGACTGAAGCAGGGGCCATAGAGGAATGCTGCTTTCTTTCTTGCTCCTCTTTGTTTGCTTTCATATACACATCAGGACCATCTTCTCAGGGATGATACCAGCCAGCTACAGTAGGCTACGCCCATCCATCTCAATCACCAATCAAGAAACTTGCCTATGGACAACTTAATGAAGACATTTTCTCAATTGAAGTTTCCTCTTCCCAGATGACTTTGGCTTGGCTAGAACTGACAAAACAAACAAACAATAAAAAATCCCCCAAACTGACCAACACAGTAACAGAGAGCAACAATAGCTTGTAATGTTTTCGATTCTATGAGACCCACACTGACCAACAACTTAAAAAATAACTCACTCCTGGTTCTGGGAGCTTTACTTGCTAGGATGGGGTGTCTGGTTGGAGTATTTTTTCCCAGTTATAGGGTAATCACTTAACTCTTTTTGTATATGCATATCTATGTATCTCAAGAAACATATGTCATGTTATGTTTTCAAATAACTTTTTAAAGATGCTTTTAATGGTAGTTATCCTAACCATATCCGTCCTCTATCCTGCCTTCCCACCCCTCCTCCGTTTAATCCTTCCTCTTTCATTTTCTCCTCTCCTCATTTATATCACTGTATTGTATCTACCATCCCTTTAAAGATCTCTCCTTTCCCCATGGCCCATTGCTAGTTTCCTAGGATGTGTATTTCAAATGAAACACACATTTCTGAAGATTCAAAGACAACATCCACAAATGAGAGAAAACATGATTGTGGTATTTTAGTGTCTAGGCTACGTCAGTCAAAATAACTATTTTCAGTTCTGTCCACTTGCCTGCAAATTTTATAATTTTATTTTTCTTAATACCTGAATAATATTTCATTGTTTAGGTCTACCATATTTTCATTGTCCACTTATTAGTTGGTGGATATCTAGGTGGTTTCTATATTCTGACTACTATGAATAGTGCAACACTGAACATAGGTGAGAAAGTTTCTCTGTAGTAGGATATAGAGTATATACCCAAGAAAGGTATAGATAATGTAGTAGATCTATTTCTAGCTTTTGAAGAACTCCTACACTGATTCCCATAATGACTGAACCAGTTTGCACTCCTACCACCAATGAATAACTGTTCCCATTTCTGCACTTTCACAAAGGCTTGTGATTGTGATTTCAAGATTTCAATCTTGTCATTGAAAAAAAAAAAACCTATTCAGCCGGGCGTTGGTGGCGCACACCTTTAATCCTAGCACTTGGGAGGCAGAGGCAGGTGGATCTCTGTGAGTTTGAGGCCAGCCTGGTCTACCAAGTGAGTTCCAGGAAAGGCGCAAAACTACACAGAGAAACCTTGTCTTGAGAAACCAAAAAAAAAAAAAAAAAAAAAAAAACCAAAAAAAAAAAAAAAACAAACCTATTTTGACTAGGTTAAGATGAGAGCTCAAAGTAGTTTAATTTTCATTTCCTTGGTGATAACTAAGGATGGTGAACATTTTTGAAAATGTTTCTAATTTGTATTTTGTTTTTGAGAACTTTCTGCTAAGTTCTACATGACATTTAAAAATTGAGTTGTTTGCTTTCTTGATACTTACTACCTCATGGTCTGACGTAGTGCTGGTATAGATGATTTTTTTTTCCATTTTGTAGGCTGTCTCTTCACTCTAATGAATGATGTCCTTTGCAACACAGAAGCTTTGCAGTTTCATGTGACCCAACTTGTTGATTATTGATCTTGATATCTGTGCCATTGGGGTACTGTTCAGAAAGTCCTATCCTGTTACTATAGACTCTAAGGAATTCTCTGTTTTCTCCTATATCAGATTCATGGATTAGGTCTTTGTTGAGGCCCTTGATCTATTTGGAGATGAGTTTTGTGCAGAGAAAGAGATAAGGTTCTAGTTTCATCCTATTACATGTAGCTATCTGATTTGAATAGGACTATTTGCTGAAGATACTGTCCTTTCTCCAGTGTATATTTTTTGCCTTCGCTAAAAACCAGGTTTTTGTAATGGTGTAGTCTTATATTTAGATCCCCATCCTTATTACATTGATAAATGTGTCTGTTTTTATGCCACGGTCATGCTGTTTTCATTATTATAGCTTTGCTCTATAACTTAAAATGAGGGATTTTGATACCTCCAGCAGTTTTTTTTTTTATTGTTAAGTATTGTTTTAGTCATTCTGGTTTTATTGTGTTTATATATGGAATTTCGGATATTTTTCAACTTCTGTGAATAACTGTGTTGGAATTTGAGTGGAAATTATCTTGAATCTGTAAATTACTTTTGCTAGGATGGCCATTTTCACTATATTTCACAATCCTACTTATCTATAAGCATGGAAAGACTTTCTATCTTTTGATATCTTCTTCAATTTCTTTCCTCAGGGTTTTAAAGTTGTCATTGTACAAGTCCATCACTTGGTTGATTAGAGTTATTCCAATTTTTTTTGAGGCAATTGTGAACGATATTGTTTCCCTAATTTCTTTCTCAATATGCTTATCATTTGTATATACAGAAGAAGGCTACTGATTTTTGTGTCAATTTTGCTGAAAGTATTTATCAGCTGTAGAAGTTTTATAATAGTGTCTTTAGGGAATTTTATGTATAAAATCATATCATCTTCAAATAAAAATAATTTGACTTGTTTATCTCTTATTTGTATCCCCTTGATCTCCTTCATTTGTCTTATTGCTGTAGATAAGACCTTAAGTATTAAGTATTAAGTATTGTCCTATTACTGTTTTTAGGGCAAATGCTTTGAGTTTCTCTCCAATAGAATGATACTGGACTTAAGCCTGTTGTAAATTACCTTTATCATGTTGAGATACGTTCCTCAATTACTAGTCTCTTCAGACCTTTTTTAATAAAAGAATGTTAGATTTTTTTAAATGACCTTATGGTGATTTGAATAGGAATGGCCCCCATAGGCTCATATATTTATGTGTGTGGTCATTAGGCAGTGATGCTATTTGAGAGGGATTAGGAGGTGCTGCTTTGTTGGAGTAGATGTGACCTTGTTGGAAGAAGTGTATCATTGGGGGTAGGCTTTGGGGATTCAAAAGCTCAAGTCAGATCCAGTGTCTCTCTCTTCCTGCTGCTTGCTGATCTGGATGTAGAACTAACAGCTCCTCCAGCATCATGTCTACCTGCATGCCACTATGCATCCTGCCATGATATCAATGGACTAAAACTCTGAAACTATAAGCAAACCTCCATTAAATGCTTTCCTTATAAGAGTTTCTGTGGTCATGATGTCTCTGCACAGCAATAGAACACTGACCAGGATTGTAACCATAAGTTTTCTCCACTCCCTCCCAGCCCCAAGTTCCCACATTCCTCCAGTCCTGCCTGGCCCTGCAGTCCTGCAGCCACTTATAAAATAATTACTGAGGACTTAATATCATTTACAAACTTATGGACATGGCCTATGGCAGGCCTCTTGCTAGCTAGCTCTTATACTTAAATTAACCCATTTCTATTAATTTATGAATCTACTTTGAAAAACATATAGAAATGATAGAATAAAGGGTAGATTATTGAATCTACTCTGAAAAGAAAAAAAGAGAGAATATGGATATGATAAAATAAAAAAGTAGATTATTGAATCTACTTTTAAAAGACAACTATTAGTTTTAAATATTTTACATTGATTGGATTTTTGTAAATTGTATACAAATTTGAGATTGATTTTGTTAGAAAATACTGTACATATATTTCTAATCTTGTTCAAGGTATTGTACCTATACAGTTCATTTAACAATGTAATGCAAATATCTAATCCTTGAATGTTATTATTACCAAGTAATTAGGATATAAAGAAACATAAGTTAGTAGTTAGTCATTACAATCGAACTTGTAGTCATATTAGGTATGTTTTCAAGGTCAAACAGAGATATATTTTAGATAGACAGGTAATCTTCAAACCCTTCAGAGACCTACAGAATATGACATTTAAGATGTTTTAATAACATAGATTTTTTTTTTTAATGACAATGAGACATGTCTGCTTCTTGCAGCACCAATCTACTTCAGAGAAGATGGTGGGCACTGAAAAAACTCTATATAGAGTTTACTTTCATTGTGGCAAAACTTAGCCACTGTGCTGTGGGATGTTGTTCTGTATACTATGAATATGTGTTGCTCTGATTTAGTTGATAAATAAAATGCTGATTGGCCAGTAGCCAGGCAGGAACTGTAGGTGAGATAAGCAGACAAGAATTCTAGGAAGAGGAAGGGCTGAGTCAGGAGTTGTGAGCCAGACACAGAGGAAGCAAGATGTCAAGACAGAGCTGAGGAAAGGTAACAAGCCATGGGGCTAAACATAGATAAGAATTATGGGTTAATTTAAGTGTAAGAGCTAGTCACTAATAAGCCTGAGCTAATGACCTACTAGTTATAATTAATATATGCCTCTGTGTGTTTACTTAGGGAATGTGAGTGGGAGAGATTTGTCCTGACCGCCAGCCAGCCAGGACACAGGAAAACTTCCAGCTACATCACTGGGCAAGAAAGTACCCTTATATCAACTGCTGACAAATAGGCTGACAAGTAGGCTGTCCAAAATGGACAAGAAGGACACAAAAGAAAGGACTGCTGATCCTTGCCAAGACAAGGTAGGAAAGATCTTTAGAAAATCCTGCTTCACAGATCAGTCTGTCAGATATGCTAGGCCTGTAGGCCAGAGATTGTGTGCCCCAATGTTGCAGAGAAACCTCAGGTGGCTGTCCAAGCAGCCAGCTGTTTCTGTCATTTCTCAATTTTTTTTTGGAAGCTGCTTGTTTGCACTTCCTGTTTAACTAGGTAATATTATTTCCTTCTTGGGTCTCTGAGGGATTTGAAGATTAGATATTATAGTTACAGTTTTCCTTGTTAAGAAATTCAGAAAAGAAATTCACTAAGAAGTGTGAAATGTATGAGTTTGAAAGACATAAAAGATAGTTTTCAGTTGGTAATACAAGTTAGGATAGAAAGTGAATTAGGTACCAAAATAGGATAGACAATGGAATATTTTCACTGAATTTGTCAAATGCAAATGGACTAGACATTGTTAATGTATTTATTGCCTATATATGTTGTATATAGTTATTCTTATATTATTTATAACTTTTTTCTAATTTTAGACAAAAAAGGGGAAATGTGGTGATATTTTCTTTGTGTACCCCAATAAAGCTTATCTGAGGAGCATAGGAAAAAGCCAGCTACTATATCAAACATAGAATTCAGGCAACAGTAGCACACGCCTTTAATCCTAGCATTCAGGAGGCAGAGAGTCATCTGGATCTCTGTGAGTTCAAGGCCACACTGGAAACAGAACCAGGTGTGGTGGCACATGCCTTGAATTCCAACACTAGTTAACCATAAAGAATTGGATGTCTGTACAGATAGACAAGAAGTGATACAGCTGGGCAGAAAGAGGAAGTGATGTAGCTGAGTGGAGAGAGGAAGTGAGATGGCAGGGACAGAAAGGCATATAGATGTGGGTATATAGGAAGTATGTCTCTTTCGAAACTGAGAAGTTGGTAAGGTGAGGTTGGCTGTGGCTTGTCCTATTCCCTGATCTCTCAGCTTTCACCCCAATATCTGGCTCCAGGTTTTTATTAATAAGACATTTTAAGATTTGTCTTACACTGGATAGGCCTTTTCTGCATCCAATATGTGATTACAGTCCTTCAGTTTGTTTATGGAGTGGATTATATTTATTGATTTATGCTGAATCATCTCTGAAATGAAATCTACTTTATCATGATAAATAATCTTTGTGACATGTGCTTGAATTCAGTTGGCAAGTATCTTGAGATCTATGTTTGTAAGGGATATTGGTCTATAATTTTCTTTTTGGTTGAGTCTTTGTGTGGTTTTAGTATAAGGGTGATAGTGACTTTGTAAAAATAATTTAGAAATGTTCTGTTAGTTTTTATCTGAATTCTGTGCACTTTTTAGTTGGGAGATTTTAAATTGTTCTTCTGCTTCATGAATTGTTACATGTCTATTATACTTATTCCATCTTGATTTAATTTATGCAGATCATATATATCTAGAAATCTGCCCATCCATTTCTTTTATATTCTCCTGTGGTGATATTTTATTTATGCTCTAACAAATAAAGCTTGTCTGGGAATCAAAGGAAGAAAACAAGCCACTATATTAAACATAGAAGTCACCAGTAGTAGCATATGCCTTTAGTCCTAGCATTTGGAAGCAGAGATTCATCAAGATCTCTATGAGTTCAAGGCCATACTGGGAACAGAGCCAGGTGTGGTGGCACACGCCTTTAATCCCAGCACTAGTTAACCATCGATGTCTGGAGGTCTATACAGACAGGCAGAAAGTGATAGACATGGGTGGACAGAAGAAGTAAGTAGCTGGATGAAGATAGGAAGTCAGATGGCAGGGCACAGAAAGGTATATAAGGCATGAGTATACAGGAAGTAGCTCTCTCCTCGTATCACTAGGAAATCCTCAGCCCAGGAGGATTTCCTAGTGATACAAACTTGTGGCTGGCTTGTTCTATCCCTCTGATCTTTCAGCTTTCACCCCAATATCTGACTCTGGGTTTTTTTTATTAATAAGACTGTTTAGCAATCTGCATCCTCAAGATTTTTTGGATTTCCTTAGTATGTATTGTAATGTTTCCCTTTTCATCTCTGATTTTACTCATTTATATTATTTCTCTTTTCCTTTTGGTTAATCTGATTAACATTGTCAATCTTGTTAATCTTTTCAACTCTTGACTTTTTGATTCTTTGTATTGTTGATTTTTTTGTTGTTGTTTCATTACTTTCACCCTGTGTTTGTTTCTTTCTTTTCTTTTGGGGAGTTGTTTGTTCTTGTTTTTCAAAGCCTTCAGATGCGTTGTTAAGTTATTAATATGGGATCACACCAGTCTTTTTTCATGTAGGCACTTAGCACTCAAAACTTTGCTCTTAAAAATGCCTTTATTACATCCTATAGATTTTGATATGTTGTATTTTTACTTTCATTCAATGCTAGGAATTTAAAATTTATCTTCTTGATTCTTCCTTATTCCAGTTTTTATTCAGTAGTGTTTTATTTAGTTTCCATATTTTCTACTACTTTTACTCTTCTTTATAACCAACTTTACTTCTTTGTGGTCAAATAGAATCCAGGATTTTATTTCAATTTTTCTAAAATTCTTGAGATTTCTTTGTGTCCAGTATGTGATTCATTTTGTAGTTCCATGGATTGCTGAGAAAAAAAATGTATTTAGTATTTTGGTAGAGTGTTCTATAAATATCTCATAGATATATTTGGTTTATAATATAACTCCATAGTTTCTGTATTTAGATTTTTTTTTTGTGGATGATATTTCTGTTGGAGAGGGTAGGATATTGAAGTTGACCACTAATACCGCATTGGGGTCAATCTGTAGTTTTAGCACTTCTTTTATGAAATTGGGTGAGTTTGTTTAGAATTGTAATCTTTTGGAGGATTTTTATTCTAATGAGTATGAAATATCCCTCCTTCTCTCTTTTGAGTAGTTATGATTTGATGTTATTTTGTCAGATACAAAAATAGCTATGTCTGCTTGTTTTTGAGTTATATTTGCTTGGCAAACCCTTTTCCTTCTTTTACTGAAAAGTGGTATCTACCGTCAATGCTGAGGTGTTTTACTTGGAGGCAGCATAAAGATGGATCCTCTTTTCTAATCAAATATGTTGCTCTTTGTCTTATTAGAGAAGTTAGATCAGTAATTTTGACTATTATTCTCAAACAAGATTTATTAATCTCTGTTATTTTGTTATGTTGGTAGTGTCTTTTTACACCTATTTTGAATAATTTTTCTGGAATTATTTAGTCATATTTTATGCCTTCTTGGGTATGTTCTCTTCTCTTTAGGCTAAAGAATTCCTTCTAGTATCCTCTTTAGATCTGGCTTAGTGATCATACATTCCTCAAATCTGTTTTTTATCTTAGAAATATTTTCTTTCTCCTTTGATTAGGGATGATAGTTTTGCTGGGTATAATAGTCTAGGTTGGAATACATAGCATTTCAGAACTTATATCATACCAGTACAGACCTTTCTGGATTTAAATATATCTAATGAAAAGTCAATTGTTACTTTGAGGGGCTTTATGTGTGACTTAGTCTTTCTTTCTTGCAGCTTTCAATGTCCTTTATTAGTGTTTTGATTATTATTTGACATGAGGAACTTCTTTTCTGGTCCTGTCAATTTTATGTTTTGTATGCTTTTTGCACCTTGATAGGGACTGCTTTACTCAGATTGGTAATTTTATCCTATAGTTTGATGAAAATATTTTCTGTACATGCCTTTGAACCTTTTTTCTTCTTTTTTTTCTTTCATCCATATATATTATTTCTAAGTCTGTTCTTATAGTATCCTAGATTTCCTGTGTGTTCTGTTCCTGAGTTTTCTTAGATTTAAAGTTTTATTTAACTGAATGATTCAATTCTTCTGCCTGGTCTTTGAGACCTCATATTTCTCTTCCATTTGATCCAATATATTGCTGAGACTTTCCTATGAACTTTTTGAGTTTCCTGAGCTTTTCATTTTGAATTGCATTTCAGTTTGACTTTTATTCAGAGAATGTCTGTTATATCTGCTTCTCAGTGCTTATCTTTTCCCAATGAAGCAGAACCTCTGGAAGCACCAGTCTGAATCCAGGGAGTAACAGTATGAGGCTTTTTATGTCAGTTCTACTTGGACAACCCACACTTTCCAGGTGCTACCATTCCCCCAAGCCAAAAATATTTATGTTTGAATGTCTTTTGGAAATTTGCTAGGTATCAGACAATGGAGATTCTGCAATGAAAAATTTAGTGTACAAAACAGAACTAAGAAGGTAAATTTGGCCATCATTTATCTCAAATGCAATTTAAATCTCATGCTAGGGTACTCCAAGAGATAGAGTTCACATAGGAAAAATGAGAAAGGTTTATAACACTGCTAAGTATGGCAAATATTCATTTTATAAATATTCAATTTTTTCCAGTATTATTTCAGAATAATTAAATTATAAATAATAATAACATTTTCTATTTCAAGTATAATTATTTCAAAATAATTAAAACTTTGGACAATAGCCAAACAGCACGAAGAATGCCTATGTACACTGCCCCCAAGACTTATGCATTGTAAATATTTTGCCATTTTTTACTTCTTTTCTTTATTTAGGTACTCTTTCTTTCTGACTGACATTTTAGCACATACATTCCAATAGCAAGGACTTTGCATTTCCTCCTCACATTCAGATAAAATGACATCAACATATCTTAAATATATTTCTCCATTAGCACATAATTTATTAGGGGAGATGTACCATTCAATTGATATTTATTTCATTCAGTTTTTTATAACTTTTGTTTTCTTTAACCTAGAGCAATTTCTTAACCTTTAATGCGATGAATGGTGTGAGAGATTTTAATGTTATTGGTAATTTTCAGAATCTAAGCCAGTGGTTTTTAGGCTGTGCCTTTATTTGAATTTGGTGAATTTTAATACTTCTTTATGATTAATTAGGTTCAAGATTCTTGACAAGATTATGACATAAATAAAGTGGTATACTCATTACATCAATCAAAAGCACATAAAGTCAGCTTATCACAATGTATTGATATTAAATTTAATAAGTCAGTAAGAGATTCTCCCAACTCAATTTCTTTATATAATGGCCTCCAAAATTTTCATATAATAATTCTAGAATCAAATGTCAATTCCTAACTTAACCAATTTTGTTATGGTGTTTGAAATATGATTATTTTCTATCCTTACAATTCCTTTTGTATTTAATAGTGAAATTTTAAAGATTTTAATTCTCTCCTATTCTAAAACAAAACAAAACTTCCTAAAGTAATTCATGTAGCTTCCTAAAATAATTCATGGAATTATTAAAAATATTCAGTGTTCTGTACTTTGTAAGCATGGGGTGTGGTGTACGGTGGCCCCTCATTTTGATGTTCAGAGAAAACTATTTCTTCATAAACTATTTCCATTTTAGACTGCTACTCTTAAGTGAGTCATTGAAGTCATATTTTTATGAATTTTCTTATGATAAATACAATATCACATTTATACATATATTTATATAAATTTGTAAATATATGTGGAGAAATTCAATTACATATACTCTATACCTACAATAATTAATAATTATTATAGTAAGCTGGTAGGAATATACAATTATTCTTCAAATTTATTGACTTCTTCTGATTTTCTATAATCAACAATAACTTTTCAATAATAAATTTCAAAAATGGTATTTTAGGTTTTTAGTGAATTAAAAATATTTTTAGCATGAGCAGTTGAAACTTTAGTCTGTAAACATCTCTTTATATACATTGCTTTCAATGTACTATACTTACTTTCACAACTGTCCAATCCAGTTATAAATGAGTGGGTAAGATGAGATTGCCCAGTAATTCAGATCTAGATCAGAGAACTGACAATGGGAATGGTCCCAGAAAAAGTATATTGTCTTTTTTCCTCTTTTTTTGAGGGGAGTGTTGCAAACAGTGAGAATATTCAAGAATGAAGCACTGTGATCCTGCTTTGGAAGTGTTTGTGTTGTTTTTGTTTTTCATTTGTTTTGTTGTTGTTAAAGTGGATGTATCTTTAATTTTGGTTTACTATTGGTAATAATAGATTTTGTTTCAAAGAAATCAAACTTCTTAAAGTCTTGTAATACAATCTTTCGACATTAAATGGTTCTTACAATTAGTTTAATTATAAGTCAATCATGAACATGTGGATTAAATTTATTTTTCTAAAAACTCATTAGTCTAATATTGTAAGAAAGCTGTTAGAGTGCTGCAGAATATTTATTATTACTTATTGACTTTCTCAATAGTAATGAAGTCATGGAGAAAATAATAATTCAAAATTTAGTCCCCTTTCCCAATTGTTCCAAACAGTTAAAAAATAGTTTATACAGAGACATTCATACATAAGCAGAGTCATAGTTAATGGGACAAATGTGCCCAGTGACATGTTTTATTTTAAAATGTCTTTTCTGCTAGTGCAGTCAGAAATGTGACTTATTCCTTTGTGGAAATATTAACCCATTGTTTTAGTGGTTGGAGAACATCCTGAATTACATATCAGCATGCCTTTTTCAGTAATATTGATGTACATTGCTTAAGTAAATAAAAATTTTCAGTTTGTGTGAAATTTTGTAATTATATTTTCTTATAGTTATTCGCAGACTAATATATACATACATAGAAACACACACATATATATTCTTTGAGTTCCTTATTTATACATTTTCTGAAACATACTGAGATATAACAATTGCAAGGGTAGAAATGTGCCTAGGTGTGGCATTAGCTCCATTCATGCATTGGTATATAAACGTATTAAAGATTCTCTTCTAGATGCTTAATGATGTATTTATTGTTGAGTGCTCATAGTTGAATATATCATTATTTGTATGATAATATAATGCATTCCTTTGTCTCCTGCCTGGCTCCTTTCATTAGAAAATAAACTCGAGAGGAGGGATGTTTCTGTTTAGTCACTGATGTAAGGACCTGGCAAATAGTGGATTCTGAATATAATTTTCTTGTTACAATTTGAATATGACATTGTGTCTAGAGGCTTTTGTGTTGAATGTTTGATTCCCAGTTGGTGACATGATTTTGGGAGATTCTGGAAATTACAGAAGTTGGAGCCTGCCTGAAATATGCTTCTGAAGGTTATAGCTGGTCCCTAGTTTCTCCCTCTCCTGCTCATGAGGTGATAAACCTTTTCTACCACAGATTCACACAGCCATGATGCTCTGCCCAAGTACAGAGAGCCACTGTGATTGAACCCTCTGGCACCATAAGCCCAAATGAATCCTTCCACCCTTAAATTGGTCACTCAGATATTTCAGTGATAGCAAAAATAACAATATAATTGTGCGATAAATTAATAAAAGAATCCTCAATATAAATTTTTACAGAAAATGCATATACTTTCTAGAAAGGATTCACTGCTGCAATATATTGAATGAATTGCTTTTAAAAGAGCATTTACTATTTGAGAGCTATAGAGGATGTCCCATGTTCTCTCCAAATCAGGAGAAAATTGAGAAAAGACCCTGGTCCTTATCAAAGCCCAGTGGAGATGGAGGTGGAGCATCTCTAGGAACTTTACTGGATTAACAAGAAGGACAAAGGGATTAAGTTATAGCATAACCTGGATTCTGTTGAAGACATAGTGACAAGGAAAGCCATACAAGGCCATGGAGCCTCTAAGCAATGAACAGTGGATAACAAGTGATCCTCACCCTGGAACCTAGTCAGAATAAAAGGAGAAGCCAGAACATCTGAGGCTGCAGCAGTTTCTGTCATTGAGTTCACAAACATGGAAATTATTACATTTTAAAGCATCATTAGTATTTTTATACTACCTATTAATTATACTCACCACATTGATATATTCTGGCAAATTTTATTCTATATTTTCCAAATAAAATTACCCTAATGTTGCTTTCAAGCATGTATATCCCTTGAGTGCTTCAGACACCTTCTTCTAATTCCAGTACCCTGTAAACTCTATTCCCTCAGCGTTTCAAAACATTTAAAAATTAACTGACTGTTTTTATGGGAGTGACGTCTCCCTTTTATACTAAAAGAATTAAAATTAGGTATCAAACATAATATTTCTTATGCTTTTCAATTATAAAAGTCATTCTTTGAGTTTATAATTAAAATATTTTCAGAGTTTATGGATTATGGGACTTTCTTTTGTTCTTACCATTTTCTATTTACAGGGTTAAATGTTTTTGTATAACAACACTCAAGTCTTTCATTGTGGAGTAATAAAGTTAATAATAAAGTAATATATTTCTTATCCCTTTAAATAATGGTCAGATTAATACTGAATGTGTGTATTCTTTTTTTGTCTTTGTTTCCTTTCTTTTTCTTTGTCTTTTTTTCTTTTTGGCACACTGGATATGAGATTTATTTCTTTTTGTCTTTGTTTTGGTTACAGACAAAAAAGTTTACAGATGGTGACAATAAGTAAAAGACAAAAATCTCCCATTTCTTCATTCTGTTCAAATTAATACTAATCAGTAAGCATTTATTAAACAGTTACAATTTAAACAAATTAAAATTGGGGCATTTGAGAGCATACCTGGGAAAATAAGTGTGCTGATTTCTACAGAACCTGAAAGGGTTGTGATGTAATGCTAGGCAGAAGGTTTCAATCTAGTATCATCTCAGAAAGAATCCAGTACTAGAGAAAAGACAAATGAGGAAAGCCAAAATTTGAGCAATCCAAATGATTTGTGATTTGAGATCTTCTAGCAAGTAAAAGGACATAGAGTGTAAAGTTGGTGGAAAGTAAACAATTGTGATATTGTTCTGCATGCTGCTTCATTTTCTTTTCAATGGCAAACTAATGAAAACAAGAAATGAAAGGGGCAATTAGTAGCACTGGGGAGTGGTGGCCATGGAAATGTGGGTGAAGCCAGGGAACATTCCAAATCTTCAAAGGTATGTCTGCTGTAAGACTCCTCTTCTTTTTCCAGCCTCCAGTTTACCATCAAAAGCAGTGAGGGCAGGGACTCAAACAGAGTAGGAACATGGAGGTAGAAGCTGATGCAGAGGCCATGGAAGGGTGCTACTTACTGGCTTGCTCAACCTGCTTGCTTTTTCTTTTTTTTTATTTTAAATTTTTTTTATTGATTCTTTGGGAATTTCACATCATGAACCCACTCATTTCCCAGTCCCTCCATATCTGCCCTTCACCCTTGCTATGTCTTTCTCCAAAAGAAAAAAAAAATTAATTTCAAAAAGCCAGAAAACAAAACAAAACAAAAACCTACTTTGCTTCTCCATCTTTCCCGCTTTTTCAACACCTCTTCATTCATCTTAGTGTCATCAGGAGCTGCAATGTGTCATGAAGTATGTTCTTTTCTCCAAACAGCTTTACTTGCAAATGTTCATTGTATTGAGTTGTTGGTCAGGTTCAAGGCCACTGGCTGCTGATACACTCTGAGTACTGGACCCTCACTGAAACTCTTCTTGGATATCCTGCTGATGCCTGAGTCATGGCGATTCTGCAGCTATGGTTCCACAGGACCAGCTGCTTCACCAACTCCAGCAGGTCATAGATGGGGTAGATGTTGGGGTGGGCCAACTAAAAACACTGGATGTGAGCCTGGGTGATATCTGAGTTGGTCAGTCTGGGCCTCTGCTGGGACTGCCCCCCTCAGGTGAAGAGCAGAGGCAACTCTCCTGTGCTCATGCCATGGGGGTGGGGGGCTTAGCTGTCCCATGAAGGGCAGGGCTAGCTATCCCAGGGAGGTGCAGGGCCAGAACACCCAGGGCCAGCCAAGAGCAGGGCCTGCTCAGCACATTCCCGAGATTTCAACAGGCATGGTTTACATGGCCCTCACTGATAACACAGGCTATAGATGTCAACACAGACCCCAGGTGTAGCAGGACCACGTTCCCAGCAGGACTCAGTAGCAGCTTGGCCGATGTCACCATGGTCCCTGGTAGCAGAATAAGCCATTCAGATCAGTATGGCCTGGTGACAGCATGACCCTGAAACTCCAACATGGCCTCTGGTGGTGGTCCAGACCCCAGGCATCCGCACATCAGCCTGCTTTCTTATAGAACCCTGGACCACCATCCCAGGGATAGCACCACCCACAATAAAGGCACAGATTAGACAGGGAGAAGCTGATTTGGTTCTCTTAGGAAGCGACGGCAGTGTGGTGAGCTAAGGTTAGTTGGCGGCTATTGCTCTGATCTCTATGGCTTGCACCCTGTATTTGGCTCTGTGCTTCTTATTTAATAAGACTGCTTAGAAATTTGTCTACAGACAGAAGCAGGTGGGAGTAGCAGAGAAATGATTGATCTGTCATGAAGGGCAAATAAAGTGAAGATATGAGCCATGTAGTTATGACAGTATCTGAGGGAAAGTTTGACTAAGTGGAAATGACAAATGCCCAAGGTAGGACCATAAAGGTGTTTTCAAAGAAGAGCCAAGTCAGAGCAAGGAAAGCAGAATGCAAGATAAACTAAAAAACAGTCCATCTTCAGGGACAGCCTTGTATTTTCCTGTGAAATAAAAATCCATTAAAATGTTTCTGGGTGTTTGGTTATGATGTTTTCTGTGACATTGCTGCTTTGGAGACTGGACTGAAGTTGTCAGTACTTAAACAGACATTAAATAGGCCAGAAAGTTGCTGGTGACATAGACAAAGTTAATGTGAGGACAGTTTGAAAAGTGCTGAAAAATTATGCTGAGATTTGAGGGTAGATACACTAGAAGGATATAATTGTCATTTATTTCAGGAGAAACATATTTGTGGAAGGAAGCTAAGAGTTTCTGAATTTCAGAGCATTGGACCTCTATAAGGATGTCTCAATGTGCTTCCCTTGTTGATCAGATTATGTATATTTAGGGATCATTATCATGATATAGGTCATCATATAGATGGTATTTGAAGTCATAGACTGGATGAGATCATTATAGTATGACTCTAAGGATTAAGCACACAAGAAATTCAGATATAGCTCATGGTGAACTCATGACCCATCATCCTACTGAATAGCAACATGGTAAACATTTAGAAAACCTTTTTGGTTTTAACTCTGACTTGTTCCATTTTGCATGATAAACTGCAAAGTAGATAAATAGTCTCTGACCATGCAAATTCCATTTTCTTCGTCACTCAGAAGTATAAATGGCGATGGGAAAACAGAGACCTAGAGTAAGGTGCACAAAGGAAGATGGGGTGAGAGTGTGTAGAGCAGGCTTTGAACAGAAAAGGGGCTAATTTTGGATGTCAAGACAGTAAGTGTTTGAATGACAAGATATAAAAGACATATTCATTGAGAGGAATGGTTGAATTTGAGAGAGAAGATATAACTGGTAATGATGGTTTTCTGCAGAACTAAAAGAAAGCAAGTTCAAAGTACAAGAAGGACTGTCCTTAGAGAGCAGAACAATTTTTCAATTATTAGGTTTAGTTTATAGAAGAAATTAGTCTTTGGATAAATACAATATCATTTTTCCATGGTTAAACAAACCCTCCTTCCTCCTTTATTGCTAATTCTTGTATGAATACCATTGATTATAAGTAGAAATGAACATTTATTCTATGCCTAATTCTATTTTCTAAATACTAACAGTTTTATAATTATTCATATCATTGCCACTTAACACTAAAACTAACTTACTGTACTTTCAAGTGTACTATATTTGCTTAAAACACTGCCTTTTGGCTTGTGTTATAATAGTATTCTAATCATCAACACAACTCATTTATGATTGGCTCTACTAAAGCACTTTCCACAGCATATGCTGTTACCATCAGGTATTGACTTATTTGTCTGTCTCCTCTATTGAGAACTGAGTTCTTGTCTCTGTCCTATAAATATTATTCTTCAACAACCTTTAAATTTGTGGGAGTTATGATTAAAGTAGTAGGGAAACACAGCATGAAATTGTAAGAAAAACTACTAAATTATCTTGTTAATAAAAAATCCAGAGCCAGATATTGGGTTGAAAACTGAAAGAACAGAGGAATAGGACAAGCCACAGCCAACCTCACTTTACCAACTTCTCAGCCTCCAGAGAGAGGTACTTCCTGTATACTCATGCCTATATCCTTTATGTACCCTGCCATCTCACTTCCTCTCTCCACTCAGCTACATCACTTCCTCTTTCTGCCCAGCTCTATCACTTCCTGTCTGTCTGTATAGACCTCCAGACCTCTATGGTTAACTAGTGCTGGGAATTAAACGTGTGTGCCACCATACCTGGCTCTGTTCCCATTGTGGCCTTGAACTCACAGAGATACAGATGAATCTCTGTCTCCTGAATGCTAGGATTAAAGGTGTGTGCTACCATTGACTGACTTCTGTGTTTAATATAGTAGCTGGCTTTTTACTCTGATCTCCCGATAAGCTTTATTGGGGTACACAAATAAAATATCACCACATTTCCCCCTTTTTTGTCTAAAATTAAAAAAGTTATAACTAATATAAGAAAGATTATATACAATAAGTACAATAACTATATACAATATATACAGGCAATAAATACATCAACATTGTCTAGTTCATTTGTATTTGACAAATTCAGTGAAAATATTCCATTATCTATCCTATTTTGGTGAGTTCAAAATGTACTTAATTCACCTTCTATCCTAATTTGTATTACCAACCAAAAACTATCTTTTGAAGTCTTTTAAACTTACACACTTTACACCTCTTAGTGAATTTCTTTTCTGAATTTCTTAATAAGGAAAACTATTATTATAACTATCTAATCTTCAACTCCCTCAGAGACCCAAGAAGGAAATAATATTAACTGAGTAAGGAGGAAGTTCAAACAGGCGATTTCCAAAAAATGTGAGTTATGGCAGAAACAGCTAGCTTGCTGGAAAGTCACCCGAGGTTCCTCTGAAATGCTGGGGCATCCAGTCTTCAGCTTACAGGCTTAGCATATCTGACAGACTCATCTGTGAAGCAGAATTTTCTAAAGATCTTTCCTACTTTGTCCTGGCAAGGATTGGCAGTCCTTTCTTTTGTGTCCTGCTTGTCCATTTTGGACAGCATACTGTCAGCAGTTGATGCAAAGCCGCTTTCTTGCCTAGTGGCTAACTTTTGCCATAATGAAAGTAAACTCCATATGGAGTTTCTTCAATGCCCATCATCTTCTCTGAAGTAGATTGGTGCTGCCAGGGGTAGACATGCCAGACATGTCTCAGAGTCATAAATAAAGAAAAAAATATTATTAAAACATCTTAAATACCATATTCTACAGATCTCTAAAGTGTTTAAAGATGACCTGAATCTAAAATATATTTATGCTTAACCTTGAAAACATACCTAATATGACTACAAGTTTGATTGTAGTGACTACTAACTTTCATTTCTTTTTTTTAAAGTTTTTTTTTTCATTTTTCTTTATTAAGAAATTTTCTACTCAGTTCACATACCACCGACAGACCCCCCTCATCCCTCCTCCCACCCCCAGCCCTCTCTCCCAAGCCACACTGCATCCCCATGTCCCCCAAATCAAGGTTTCCCATGGGGAGTCAGCAGAGCCCAGCATATTGAGCCTAGACAGTTCCAAGCCCCTTCCCACTGCACCAAGGCACAGGATTCCCAGAAGCCTGCTCATGCACCAGGGACAGATCCCATTCCCCCTGCCTGGGTGCCCCCCAAACAGTTCGAGCCAGACAACCATCATCCATATCCAGAGGGCCTAGTCCAGTCCCATGGGGGCTCCACAGCCACCAGTCCACAGTTCATGGGCTTCCACTAGTGTGGCTGGTCATCTCTGCATGTCCTGTCATCATGATCTTGACATCCCTCACCTGCAGAATCCCTCTTTTCTCTCATCAATTGGATTCCCAAAGCTCAGCCTGGTGCCTGGCTGTGGATCTCTGCATCTGCCTCCATCAGTCACAGGACAAAGGCTCTATAATAACAGCTAGGTTATTTGGTAGACCGATCACCAGAGTAGACCAGTCTAGGCACCTCCTGGATCATTGCCAGCAGACCAAGGTGGGGTCATCCTTGTGGATTCCTGAGAGCCTCCCCAGCGCCCTGCCTCTTCCTATTCCCATGATGTCCTCATTTATCATGGTATCTTTCTCCCTCTCTGTCCCTGTTTCAGGTTGACCCTCCCATTTCCCTATGTTCTCATCCCCCACTCCTCGCCCTCTGCCACTCCCCCCACCCAGTCCGCTCATGTAGATCTCATCCACTTCTCCTTCACTGGGTCATCCATGTGTCCTTCCTAGGGTCTTTCCCTGTTAGCTAGCCTCTCTGGAGTTGTGGGTTGCAGTCTGGCCATCCCTTCCCTCATATCTAGTATCCACTTATGAGTAAGTACATGCTATGTTTGTCCTTCTGAGTCTGGGTTACCTCACTCAAGATAATATTTTCTAGTTCCATTCATTTGCCTGCAAATTTCATGATATCATTGTTTTTTACTGCTGAGTAGTACTCCATTGTGTATATGTGCCACATTTTCTTTATCCATTCTTCCATTGGGGGCACCTAGATTGTTTCCAGGTTCTGGCTATTATGAATAATGCTGATATGAACATAGTTGAGCATGTGTCCTTGTGGTTAAGATTGAACATTTCTTGGGTATATGGCCAAGAGTGGTATAGCTTGGTCTTGAAGAAGACTTATTCCCAATTTTCTGAGAAACCGCCATACTGATTTCCAGAGTGGCTGTACAAGTTTGCATTCCCAACAGTAGAGGAGTGTTCCCCTTGCTCCACATCCTCCTCAACATAAGCTGTCTTCAGTGTTTTTGATCTTAGCCATTCTGACAGGTGTAAGATGGTATCTCAGAGTTGTTTTGATTTGCATTTCCCTGATGACTAAGGATGTTGAGCAATTCCTTAAATGTCTTTCAGCCATTTGAGATTCTTCTGTTGAGAATTCTCTGTTAAGCTCTGTAGCCCATTTTTTAATTGGATTGTTCAATATTTTGAAGTCTAGCTTTATATATTTTGGAGATCAGTCCTCTGTCATATATGGGGTTGGTGAAGATCTTTTCCCATTCTGTAGGCTGTCGTTTTTGACTTATTGACCATGTCTTTGCTCTACAAAAGCTTCTCAGTTTCAGGTGGTCCCATTTATTAATTTTTGCTCTCAGTGTCTGTGCTACTGGTGTTATATTTAGGAAGTGGTCTCCTGTGCCAGTGTGTTCCAGACTACTTCCTACTTTCTCTTCTATCAAGTTCAGTGTAAGTGGACTTATGTTGAGGTCTTTGATCCACTTGGACTTGAATTTTGTGCATGGTGACAGATATAGATCTATTTGCAATCTTCTGCATGTTGACATCCAGTTATGCCAGCACTATTTGTTCAAGATGCTTTCTTTTTTCTATGGTACAGTTTTGGCTTCTTTGTCGAAAATCATGTGTTAATAGGTGTGTGGATTAATGTCAGGGTCTTCAATTCTATTACAATGGTTCATGTGTTGGTTTTTATGCCAATACCAAGCCATTTTTATTACTATAGCTCTATAGTAGAGCTTGAAGTCAGGGATCACAATGCCTCCAGAGGTTGCTTTATTATACAGGATTCGTTTAGCTATCCTAGTTTTTTTTTTTCCATATAAAGTTAAATATTGTTCTTTCCAAGTCTGTGAAGAATTGTGTTGGGATTTTGATGGGGATTTAATTGAATCTGTAGATTGCTTTTGGTAAGATTGCCATTTTTACTATGTTAATTCTACCTATCCATGAGCATGGGAGATCTTTCCATTTTCTGATATCTTCTTCAATTTCTTTCTTCAGAGACTTAAAGTTCTTATCATACAGGTCTTTCACTTGCTTTAACTTTCATTTCTTTATTATCCTAAATAGTTGGTAATAATTTTCAAGGACTAGAAAGTTGCATTACATTGTTAATGAACTGTATAGGTACAATACCTTGAACAAGATTAAAAATATATGTAACATATTTTCTAACAAAATCAATCTCAAATTTGTATCAATATACATAGTTTATATAAAATATACAAAAAATCCAATCCAATGTAAAATATTTAAAACTAGTAGTTGCTTTCTAAGAGTAGGTTTGATAATCTACCCTTTTAATTTTATCATATCTATATAAATCAATCTCAAATTTGTAGCAATATATATAATCCTCTGATCTCCAGATAAGCTTTATTGGGGTACACAAATAAAATATCACCACATAAAATAGTTGATTGGCTAGACTTTTAGATGCACTAAATTGTAATACAGTTAAGAAAATTAAATGATATAAACTGGATGTTATTGATATTCTGTAAACATTTTAAACTATCATCAATGTAAAGTTTTAGGTCTTCTTTGAGTGCCTTATTTGTTTATATTTTTAAAAGAATGACTTTTAATCCATTCAAATATTTTAGTCTTCTTTGAGTTATTGTCCTCAGTGCTAAGGACATGTGAGTGGAAAGTCCTTGACTTAAAAGAGGTCAGACTCAAAGACTGAGAAGGAAACTGAGAAGCTAACAGTAAAACAAATAACTGTAATAAATGCAGTATAGACAGTAATAAAAAATTAAGTAGAAAACATGCATTAGCATGTTGCTATAATGAAGACAAACTATAGCAGCTTAAACAAATAGAAATATGTTTCGTTCCTCAATAGACTAATCAACAGCAGCTTGGGGCTGCTGACAACTTGCTCCAACAGTTGGTGGCCCAGGCTCCTTCTATCCTATTTCTTTGACAATATCATGTATTGCTTCTAGTTTTTTGGTATCAGAAGTCAAACTTCTTGACTTCTAATGACTACATAATGACTACATGCTATTGGTCAAAACTTGTTACACACTAGGGACACTGAGAGATGTAATCTTCAGATACATGGTTAGGTGTACAGTTCGACTCAAGATGGTGTTCTTAAAAGAGAAAAGAGCCTGGCCTGGTGGTGGTGCGTGCCTTTAATCCCAGCACTCATTAGGCAGAGCCAGGTGGATCTCTGTGAGTTCGAGGCCAGCCTGGTCTCCAAAGCGAGTTCCAGGAAAGGCACAAAGCTACACAGAGAAACCCTGTCTTGAAAAACCAAAAGAGAGAGAGAGAGAGAGAGAGAGAGAGAGAGAGAAAAGAGCCTCCGCCACTCTGGGTAAATCAGAGGTCCAACATGGATTTAGAAGAAAGTGAGATTTGAGTTGAGTCTTATTTTAAGAATAGGAGCTTGGATTTAAAAAGCATTTTACTACTGACAAGTAGTTCCACTCACAAATTCAATACAACAGCCTAATTAATAAACCAAGGAAAACCTGATTATTTTTATTCTTTCCTTCCTTCTTTCTTCTTTCCTTCCTTCCTTCCCTACCTCCTCCCTCCCTCCCTACCTATCTATCTATCTCTCTCTTTTTCCATCCTTCCCTCCCGCCTTCCTTCCTTCCTTTCTTTCTTGCACTTTCCCCTCCCTTCATTCCCCTCCCCACCCAGATCCACTCCTCCTCCATTTCTCTTCAGAAAATGACAGGCCTCCCAGGGATATCCAACAAACAGCATAACAAAATAAAATAAGACTAGGCACAAACTCTCATATCAAAGCTGGGCAAAGCAACCCAGTAGGAGGAAAAAGGTCCCAAGAGAAGAGGGAAGAATCTGAGACACGCCACTCCTACTGTTAGGAGTCCTATAAAAACACCAAGCTAAAAACCATAACATATATGCAGAGTACCTAGTACAGATCCATGCAGGCTCCATGATTGTGGCTTTAGTCTCTGTGAACCCCTTTGAGTCCTACTTATTTGATGTCTGTGGATCCTGTTCTCCTGGTGTCCTTGACCCCTATAAGGTCTTCCTCCCTCTTCTATAGGGTTCCCTGAGCTTCAAGAGGAAGGACCTAATGGAGATCTCTATTTGGGCTCTCTCTCCAACTAATAATTGGCTGTGGGTCTCTTCATCTGCTTCTATCAGTTGTCATCCATGGAAGCCTCCCTGATGACGATTGGGCTAGGCATCAATCTGTGAGTATGTAAGAATATTATTAGGAATTATTTTATTGATTTTTTTTCTATCATCATTTTTTTTGGCTATTCAGCTTCTGGTTCCTGGTCATCCAGGCAGTGTCAGGCATGGGCCTCAAATTAGACCAGTCACTGGTTGGCCACTACAAAAAGTTCTGCACATCCATTGCCCCAGCATATCTTGCAGGTGGGATAGATTATAGGTCAAAAGTTTTATGTCTGTGTTGTTGTCCCAGTCCCACCACTGGAAGCCTTGCCTGGTTGCAGAGGATGGCTGGCTCATGCTCTGAATCCTCCAATTTCACCTTCATAGAATTCTGGGAATTTCTACTGCACTATGCTCTCCAATTACAGTCATCTCTCCCTATACTCTCTCCCTCCATGCCTTCCCCAATCTCTCATCATTCCTGTTCCCATTCCCACCCTTTTCCAGTCAAGTGGAAAAATCTATTCTGTTTTCCCTTCCCAAGGAGATATAGTGTCTCCTTTAGAGCAAGAGCCCTCCTTGTTACTCAGTCTTTTTGGGTCTGTGGATTGTAGCATGATTGTCCTTTGCTTAACAGCTAATATCCACTTATAAATGAATATATACCATGTTTGTCTTCTGGATCTGGCTTACTTCACTCAGGATGATTTTTCTTTTCTAGTTCCATTCATTTACTTGAAAAATTCACAATGCGATTTTTTTTAACAGCTAAGTAATACTCCATTGTATAAATGTACCACATTTTCTTTATCCATTCTTTGGTTGAGAGAAATCTAGGTTGTACCCCTTTTTAGGAAATTATGAATAAAGACACTATGAACATTGTTTAGCAAGTGTCTTTGGAGCATCCTTTGAGTATGTGCCAAAGAGTGGTATAGCTTGGTCTTGATGTGGATCAATTCCCAGTTTTCTGAGGGAGTGCTCTATTGATATCCTTAGTAATTATACACATTTGTACTCCCACCAGCAACAGAGAAGTGCTCTCCTTGCTCCACATCTTTAACAGCATGAGCTGTCACTTGTGTTTTTTACCTTAGTCATTGTTACAGGTATAAAATGAAGTCTCAAAGTAGTTTTGATTTTCATTTCTCTGATGCCTAAAGATGTTGCAAATTTCTTTTAAAGTATTTCTCAGCCATTTGAGATTCTTCTGTTGAGAATCCTCTATTTGTATCTGTATCCCATTTTAAAATCAGATTATTTGTTTCATTAATATCTAGTTTCTTGAGTTCTTTATATATTTTTTAAATTAGCCCTCTCTAGAGATGTGGATATAGTGAATATATTTTCCCATTCCCAGGCTGCTGTTTTCTCCTACTGATGGTGTTCTTTGCCTTACAGAAGCTTTTCAGTTTTGTGAGGTCTCATTTATTAATTGTTGATATAAGTGCCTATGTTATCAGTGTTCCGTTCAGGAAGTTTTCTTCTGTGCTAAGGTATTCAAGGATATTCCCCACTTTCTTTTCTATCAGGATCAGTATATCTGGTTTTATGTTGAGGTCTTTGATCTACTTGGACTTGAATTTTGTACACAGTTGTAAATATGAATCTATTTGCTTCTACATGCAGATATTCAGTTAGATCAGTGCCATTTGAAGATGCTTTCTTTTTTCCATTGTGTATTTCTAGCTTCTTTATCAAAAATCAGTTGTTCATTTGCAAATGTACTTATGTCTGCTTCTTCTGTTAGATTCCATTGATCAAAGTGTCTGTTTTTATGCCAAATACCATGTAGTTTTTATTATTATAGCTCTGTAGTATAGCTTGAAGTCAGGGATGGTGATACCTACAGAAGTTCTTTTATTGTTCAGGATTGTTTTTAGCTAATCTGGGTTATTTTGTTTTTTCATATGAAGTTGAGTATTGTCCTTTCAAGGACTGTAAAGAATTGTGTTGATATTTTAATAAGGATTGCACTGAATTTGTAGACTGCTTTTGGAAGCATGGCCATTTTTACTGTTGAGCCTAATGGTCCACGAGCATGGGAGATCTTTCCTTCTTCTGATATCATCTTCAATTTCTTTCTTCAAAGACTGAAGTTTTTTTTTTTTGTTGTTGTTGTTTTTAATCATACAAATCTTTCACTTGCTTGGTGAGAGCTACTCCAAAATATTTCATATTATATGTGGCTGTTGTGAAACTATATCTTCAGGGTGTTGTTTCCCTGATTTCTTTCTCAGCCTGTTTGTCCTTGGTTAATCTTGTATCCAGCCACTTTGCTGAAGGTGTGTATCAGCTGTCGGAGTTCCCTGGTAGAATTTTTTGGGTTGCTTATGTGTACTATCATATCATCTTTAAATAGCAATGCTTTGACTTCTTCCTTTCCAGTCTGCATCCTTTTGATTTCCTTCAGTTTTCGTATTGCTCTTCTACACTGCCTAGATATAAGGAGAGTGGACAGCCTTGTCTTGTTCCTGATTTTATTGAGATTGCTTTGAGTTTCTCTCCATTTAATTTGATGTTGGCTATAGGCTCCATGTAAATTGCCTTTGTTATATTTAGGTATGTCCCTGGTACCCCTACTCTCTCGAAGACTTTTATCATGAAGGGATTTTGGATTTTGTCAAAGGCTTTTCTGACATCTAATAAGATGATCATGTGTTTCTTTTTTTCTTTCAGATTGCTTATATGGTAGATTACATTGACTGATTTTCATATGTTGAACTATCTTTGCATCTTTGGAATGAAGCCTATTTGATCATGGTGGATGGTCTTTTTGGTATGTTCTTGGATTTGGCTTGCAAGTATTTTACATTTATGTTCACAAAGGAAATTGGTCTGTAATTTTCTTTCTTTGTTGAATCTTTGTGTATTTGGGTATTGCTGTGACTATGCCCTCATAAAATATATTTGACAGTTTTCTTTCTCTTTTTATTTTGTTGAATAATTTGAAGAATATTATTGGCATTAGCTCTTCTTTGAAAGTCTAGTAGAACTCTGAGCTGAAACTATCTGGCCATGGGCTATTTTTGGTTGGGAGACTTTTCATGAATGCTTCTATTTTCTTATGGGTTACAGGTCTATTTGAATTATCTATCTGATCTTGATTAACTTCTTAATTTTGGTAAGTGGTCTATCTATTGAGAAAATTTCCAATTCTTTTAGATTTTCCAATTTTATGGAGGACAGTTTTTAAAACATGACCTAATGATTCTTTGGATTTCCTCAATGTCTGTTGTTATGTCCCCATTTAGTTTTGGATTTTGTTAATTTAGATATTTTCTCTGTGTCTTTTAGTTATTTTAGATAAGGATTTGTCTGTCCTGTTTGATTTTCTCAAAGAACCAACTCTTTGTTTCATTGATTCTTTGTATTGTTCTCTTTATTTCTGTTTTATTGATTTCAACCCTCAGTTTGATTATTTCATCCTGGGTATGTTACTTCTTTTTGTTCTAGAGCTTTCAAGTGTGCTGCTAAGTTGGTAGTATGAGATCTCTCCAATTTTTTTATGTAAGTGATTAGTGCTATGAACTTTTTTTTTAACACTACTTTCATTGTGTCCCATAAGTTTGGGTATATTGTGAAGATCTGATTACTTCAATATCATTATTTTATAAGTTAAAAAATAGACAGTTTGAAATGTCTTTTTCAGATAATGTGTCTAATATGTGATCCTAGAATAAAACTCAGATTTTTGAGTTCTCCAATCCAATACTTTTGCAAGGAACAAAACATAGTTTGACTAATAGTGAAATGAATTGATACTTAAACAGAATTATGCTCTTTCAAAAGCATTTTTTTTTAATCTGGGGGACTCATTTGCTTTATCAATATGACATCCAAAAATAACAGCCTGTCTGAGTAAATGGAATGGTGCTATGAGAAATAGCAATTGTCTATTTTGTGTGTGTGTGTGATTTCAATCCATTTTTATAGAACATCTGGACCTTTTTAAATGGTTTACATTGGGAGGGGAAAGAGAGACCATAATTTCTCAGAGATAACCAATGATAAATCAGATCAAATCATGGCACCTTCTATCCTGGCTAACTGTTTCTACTCAGTATGAGTCACTTCATTTGCAAAAATGACTCACATGCAGTGATGGCATATGCCTTTAATCCCAGCACTCAGGAGGCAGAGGCAGGTAAATCTCTCTGAATTCGAGGCCAGCCTGGTCTACAAAGTGAGTTCCAGGACAGGAACCAAAACTACACAGAGAAACCCTGTCTCAAACAAACAAAAAATGATTCTCATTGCCAACTGCCTCACTTCAGGGAGGCTGTGCTGATGAAAGCAATGTAGAGGCTTTACACTTTCACCTCCTGTACACACATATTCAGCAACAGCTGTTATGAGCAATTTCATACAGGCTGTGATAGCTTCCCTTAAACTTTTCATCAGTGCATCTTGGGTCCTAAAAGCCTCACAGATGGTTTAGCAGCCATCATGTATGCTCTTATATATGAAGCAGTTTCAATGTGTAGGGCCCTTCCTGTGGAGTCCTTATCATATCAGTGTATGATGGCTTTCTATTACCCACACATAGCATTTTTATATGTCTTATTATTTCCTGAATAAGAGAATTATAACCTAATCTCACAATTATATTTTTATCTTACTATCCCAAAAGAATGAAGCTCTAACCCAAGATATAGGAGCTGTTTTCTATGTGTAATCTAGCTCCTTTTGGAAGAATACATGTTTACCCTTTAACCCAACATTCAACATACCCTTTTTTGTCTCATATTTAAGGTTTTACACTTGTAGGGCTCTCTGAGATGGTATGTATCAGAAAATATTTATTTACATTGCTACATGTGCCCATGAAAATATATGCAAAATGAAATATAATACAGTCATAATTTATTTATGATTGAAATGTATCAAAGAAGGTGAAAACAAAAGAGAATATAAGAATATAAGTTGTATCTTGACCTTGCCAGCAGTCTGTTGTGGGGGTATCTTTGTGGATTTCTGTGGGCCTCTCTAGCACTTTGCTTCTTCCTATTCTCATGTGGTCTTCATTTACCATGGTCTCCTATTCCTTGTTCTCCCTCTCTGTTGTTGATCCAGCTGGGATCTCCCACTCACCCAAGCTCTCTTTCCCTCGACCCTCACCCTTCACTACCCCCACTCATGTCCAGGCTGTTCATGTCGATCTCATTCCATTTCTCTGTCATTGGGCGATCCCCGTGTCTTTCTTGGGGTCCTGTTTTCCAGGTAGCCTCCCTGGTGATGTGAGTAGCAGTCCAGTCATCCTTGTTCCACATCTAGTATCCTCCTATGAGTGAGTACATACCATGTTTGTCTTTCTGAGTCTGGGTTACCTCACTCAGGATGATTTTTTCTAGATCCATCCATTTGTCTGCAAACTTCATGATGTCATTGTTTTTCTCTGCTGAGTAGTATTCCATTGTGTATATGTACCACATTTTGTTTATCCATTCTTCAGTTGAAGGGCATCTAGGTTATTTCCATGTTCTGGCTATTACAAACAATGCTGATATGAATATAGCTGAACAAGTGCTCTTGTGGTGTGGTTGAGCATTCCTTGGGTATATGCCCAAGAGTGGTATAGCTGGATCTTGGGGGAGATGGATTCCCAATTTTCTAAGAAATCGCCATATTGATTTCCAAAGTGGTTGTACAAGCTTGCATTACCACCAGCAGTGGAGGAGAGTTCCCGTAGCTCCACATTCTCTCCAGCATAAGGTGTCTTCAGTGTTTTTGATCTCTGGTGATGGGATGGCCAAACACCCTAATTGTCGTGCTAGAAACCTCATCCAACTACTGAGGGATCTTGATGCAGAGATCCATGGCTAGGCCCCGGGTGGATCTCTGGGAGTCCAATTAGCAAGAATGAGGAAGGTTTATATGAGTGAGAATTGTTGAGACCATGGTTAGATAAAGCACAGGGACAAATAGCCAAACGAATGGAAACACATGAACTATGAACCAATGGCTGAGGGGTCACCAACTGGATCAGGCCCTCTGAATGGGTGAGACAGTTGATTGGCTTGATCTGTTTGGGAGGCATCCAGGCAGTGGGACCAGGTCCTGTGCTCATTGCATGAGTTGGCTCTTTGAAACCTGGGGCCTATGCAAGGTTGCTTGGCTCGGCCTGGGAGGAGGGCGGGGAAGGGGGGCTTTGCCCTGGAGGAGGTGGGAATGGGGGGTGGGCTGGGGGGAAGGTGAGGGGAGCGGGAGGGGGGAGAACAAGGGAATCTGTGGCTGATATGTAGAACTGAATTGCATTGCAAAATAAAAATAAATTTTTAAAAAAAGAATATAAATTGATCTAGGTGGTGGTGGAGGTGGTGATTGACTTTAATCCCAGCACTAGGGAGGCAGAAGGAGGCAGATCTGAAGACCAGCCTGGTCTACAGACTAAGTTTGAGGACAGCCAGGGATAAACAGAGAAACCCAGTCTTGAAAAATAAAACAAAGAAGAAGAACAATATAAAATTGAGGAATATCTAAAATGCCCTTTCCTGATATTTGAAGAAGAGACAATAAACTTCTGGAGGAGGTTTATCTTCAGAAAAAAAATGTGTTTTATGACAATAATCTCTGCATAAACCCCATCCTCTCCCTTGCATTTTTAATACAGTGAGATATACATATTTCTGAATATACAAAGGTACTTTCCAACCTCAATACAAAGACACTTGAGAAAAACCACATGGACAGTTCCTAATTTTTTGCACTGTCCTGTTGTCAGGGCTCTAAAATAAGGCCCCCAAGACCTTAGCACAACTGACTCCGTAATGGAAGTGCCATTCAGGCTATAAAATTTAGTAACACCACCTGCCAAAACTAAAGCAAAGGCTTGATCCATCAAAGTCCATAGTTATGGGAAAGTCTCTACATGTACTAACCTTGATTTTTGGCTTCTGTAGTTCTGTTTCTGGTACCTGTTTTTGTTAACCGAAGTATGTCAACCTAAAACATGGTTTTTCTGATTAAAAGCTCATCCTTAGAAAAGCTCGGGACTGCACTGAGATTCTGAAGACCCAGTGTAGTTGCCGGCCAGCTAATAAAGACATTCTATTGTCTTAAACTCATGTCTGAGGTGTCTTCTCTGGTGATTACCCCACAATAGTCCAAGGGATATGATGGGAAGGCATTCCTAGTCGGGACAAGCATGGGTTCCACTCAAAAAGCTGGAAATCAAATGAAGGCTTTCTCTCTGCTGCCAAATGTGCCTCGTTTCTGTGTGAGTGTGCCTTCCCTCTTTCATTTTGGTGTCTTACTCCAGGGACTGCTGTGGTTATCACAGGACATGCAAGACTTAGTAGACACCTTTGCTGTGGGATGGTCTGTCTGTCAAGTGTGTTGCTGATTGGTCAGTAAATAAATCACTGATTGGCCAGTGGCCAGGCAGAAAGTATAGGCAGGACAAGGAGGAGAATAAAGCTGGGAAGTGGAAGGCTGAGAGAGAGAGACACTGCCAGCCGCCATGATGAGAAACAGCATGTGAAGATGCCAGTAAGCCACGAGCCATGTGGCAGGGTGTAGATTAATGGAAATGGATTAATTTAAGCTGTAAGAACAGTTAACAAGAAGCCTGCCATGGCCATACAGTTTGTAAGCAATATAAGTCTCTGTGTTTACTTGGTTGGGTCTGAGTGGCTGTGGGACTGGCAGGTGATAGAGATTTGTCCTGACTGTGGGCCAGGCAGAAAAACTCTAGCTACAAATGGCACCCAATGTGTTGGCAAGAGTTTCCACCTAAAACCTGAGAAAAAAAGATTCTAAAATGGAGCTAAAAACAGTTCCTAGTTGTTTCTCTCAAGTTAGTGGCAGCCTGCATGTTTGAGCTACTATGGCGGGTTCCTGGCATGTGCGCTCGACCTGCAGTATGGCGGTAATGAGGCCTCTGCAAGTGCCACATTAAGCTGTGTGGTGGATTTAGCCTTTGCTAGTACAAAACAAAAAAAAAGAGGTTTCTGGGCTACACACTGCTTTGATAGAAGCATAGACCCACTATTTCTGAGAGTTGATGGCTCCCAGAGCTGGCGGAAAATGTACCACCGCCATGTTGGGAAGCCGAAGTGGGCGGAGCCAACAGCCATAGTGCCAGCACCATTTCAGGCTTAGAAGGCTGCAGTTTAAAGCAATAGGCTCAAGCTAATATAAAAAAAATAAGCCACGTAAAGATGGCTACCACACAGAGAATCTGGATTATGTTCTCTTTGATATTTGTAACTGAAGGAAAACATTTGATTACAAAAGCTGTTGAGTTATGCCAAAATGTATATTTTAAAGGTACCTTGAGTTCAAAATTTGGATATAAGGATATGTTGCTTTGGAAAAGAGTCTCTGCTTGTGTTCTCACAGAAAGCTAGAGGCTATGGATTTGTTCCAGATTAAGATACATCAGGTTTGACCAGCCAAGACCCCCTGAAAGGTCTCTGATGACACCATGGCCCAGATGATCCAACATCCAGAACCGTTTCAAGGCGACTGGCTCAGATGATACACCCTCATGGA
Source organism: Peromyscus eremicus (assembly GCF_949786415.1). Lineage (NCBI taxonomy): Eukaryota > Metazoa > Chordata > Mammalia > Rodentia > Cricetidae > Peromyscus > Peromyscus eremicus. The sequence goes on along the minus strand of NC_081424.1, from coordinate 734,103 downwards.
CTACTCCATAATCCTAAAATTTTCTTTGTGTCCCCATAAGATACAGCGCCCCCCTCCAGCAGGAAGTAGTAAGAGAAGCTACTCCCAAATTCCCAAATTATATGTTATTTTACTTTGTTAAGGTTAAAACCTTCCTTTTTGAAAAAAAAAAGGGGGGGAAGTGCTGTGGAATGGTCTGTATGTCAAGTGTGTTGCTGATTGATCAGTAAATAAATCACTGATTGGCCAGTGGCCAGGCAGAAAGTATAGGCAGGACAAGGAGGAGAATAAAGCTGGGAAGTGGAAGGCTGAGAGAGAGACACTGCCAGCCGCCATGATGAGAAACAGCATGTGAAGATGCCGGTAAGCCACGAGCCATGTGGCAGGGTGTAGATTAATGGAAATGGATTAATTTAAGCTGTAAGAACAGTTAACAAGAAGCCTGCCATGGCCATACAGTTTGTAAGCAATATAAGTCTCTGTGTTTACTTGGTTGGGTCTGAGTGGCTGTGGGACTGGCAGGTGATAGAGATTTGTCCTGACTGTGGGCCAGGCAGGAAAACTCTAGCTACACACCTTGATTTTTATACCTTGTCCCCGAGGAAGGATATGGTTTTCCTCTGATCCAGGCACTGGCCAGCTCTCCTCTTCATGGAGTAAACAAAGTCAAGAGGTTGGCTAGCAGCGGCCCTCCCTGTTGGTTCTTTCTTCTGCCCCATTTGGCTTGAGACTATCAGTTGCTTTTCACTTCCTTTCTCATCCTATTTCACTATTTTTAAGGAAATTCCCTTAAAAATATAGTTTTGCTGTTTTTCCTAATCCAACGTTTAGGGGAAATATGTAAATTCAAAATAAATCTAATTTTCTAAAGCTAGTGAATTTATATAAGTACTTTTACATGAAATATATGAAATTCTTAGAACTTTCATCATGTAGCCATGTTCTAGTGGCAAAAACAAACCAGAATAAAGAGTAAGACCTAAATTTTGAAGGTAATTTAGCAATTAATTATGTTTTTATCTGGAAATATTAAAATTTAGTTTAATTATAAGATACTCCCCAGGTAAGTTATAATGACAAATTAAAAAAATTACTAATCCACGAATTTATACTTTTAGCCAAATACAGTTCTCAAAAGTTCTTTTTAGTTGTAATAACATTGATGGCTTAGCACTTTTCTCTATCTCTAATATTGCTAATTTCATTTACATGTACTTACTGAGGAAAATCCTGTGTTTTAAAAATGTGAGTTGATCTTGACATACTATTGCTCTGAAATGCTCTTGTGACTTTGCTTTCATGGAGAAAAATCCAGATCCCCACCAGTCTTACCAAGAAAAGATTTCAGCTTATGCCCTTTTATGTATTTCTGTAACTGCTCTTTAAAATCATAAATGGAAGCAACTTTAAAGTAAGAAGAGTGTGTGAATCAGACATAGTTACTTTAATTCTGTATGGACTCATGATATTCTCCTCTTATTTATCTTAAATTTGATATAATTGTTTAATTGTTGACCCTTCAAGAATGTTTTCACACACACACACACACACACACACACAGAAAGAGAGAGAGAGAGAGAGACAGAGAGAGAGAGAGAGAGCTGAAGATAGGGAGAAAAAGAAAGAGAATGTGGAAAGAGAAACAGAGCAAGAAGAGGGGAAAAGAAAGGAGAAGATGAAATATGTAAAATTTTCTACTTGGAAATAGTCAACAAAAGCACACACTCCAGGATCTCCATTGTGGGGACATAGTGTACAAAGGCAGGCACTTGATGCTCTCTGCACCCCGGTTTTTCTGCCCTTTTTGAGACCAATTCTCTCACCATTTTCTTCACCATTCCATACACAGCTCAAATGTTACATGGTCCAAGAGTCCTCCTTTTACACACATAAAAACCATCTTTGGTTCCTTGTCCCAAATGCTCTTTGGAATCACTCTGACTGATTTTCTTCATCACCTCAATTTCTTTGTGATAACATCCTGCCTATTGTTCAAGTATTGACTATGATTATGGATTGCCCAGAGTCCAGGGAAGATGCTATGTCCAGTGTGGGATATGTGAGGGGAAAAAAAATCTACGTACACGATGCTTTTATGTTTATTAATTTTATTCCTCTAAGACAAAATTCTATCTTTACAGCTACAGCTCCATCAGGCATTCAGGGCAGGAATAAATCTAGATACACAGAGCTCTTTATCAGTCTACTTTATATCTCTGGGATGAAATTCTGTCTACATAGCTTCAGTTCTGTCCTGACACTCAGTTCCTCTTTGTCCTCTTTTACTGCCCTCTCATAGTCCTGCTAACAACTAAGCCAGCCTCATCTTTGTCCTCTGTTTTTTCTGCCTTCCATCTGTACTTGCTCTCTACTCCTGGCTTGATGAACTCTACAAGAGTTCTGCCTTACCATCTACAAAACCTCTGTGTTCTTCCCTTCTCCCTGGTCATGGTTCAGTGTGCCTCCCCAGGAATGTTGCTTCACCCTACCTTCCACCTAATATGTAAAAATGTCTTTTGTTCTCAGTCAATTGCTGTGGAGAGCCACTAGGCCTCAAGGCAAGGGTATGGTCTGAGCTTCATTTGCACAAGAAACAGAGCTATGTGTCTCCTAGGCTCAGCATGGGAGTTAGTTATCTAGAGGTTCAGCAGGTCTGAGGAGCTGAACAGTTTGTCAAGGTCTGGGAATATTTGGGCATGCAAGAATTTCATAGCAGAAGACAGCTGAAATACTAAAAGCTGGATAACACCAAACATTCATAATAAATGACTTGCCTTTTGACAGATCCTTGGTCGGTCAAGTATAGCTTTAATGCACAGCTGGACTCCTTATAACATATTCTTGTGGCTCACCACATTTGATAATTTCTCCCATTTATGTTGTAGGCTGCTTTTATTATTTCTTTTGATACCACTGTGTCCTTGGGGCTTTAATGCTGCCTAAAATTTAGAGGTGCTCAGAGAAAAAGTATTGAATGACTACAGGGATAATGCTAAACTGCTATTGCTGTCAAAGTCTCAGGAAGAAGATGCAGAGCTTGTACAAAATTTAGAGATAAAGGTATCTTCTAAGCAAGTAATATTGGAGGTTCTTCACAAACCATACTGTTTTGTACCTCATTCCATCATCTGAGAATGAAAGGACTTTTAAAATTGTGATGTCTGACTAAAAAAAAAAACAACCCATCTTTTTATTATTAATTTTTAAATTATTTTTCATACCAACCACAGTTTATCCTCTCTCCTCTCCTTCCATTCCCTCCCCCTCCACCTCTCTTCTACCCACTCCCATCCACTCCTCAGAAAGAGTAAGGCCTCCCATGGGAGTCAACAAAGCACGGCATATCAAGTAGAGGCAGGACCAAGCTCTTCCCCCCTGCATCAAGGCTGAGTGAGGCATTCCACCATAGAGAATAGGTTCCAAAAGGCAAGCTCATGCACCAGGGATAGATCCTGGTTCCACTGCTAGGGGCCCCACAAACAGACCAAGCTACACAATTGTCACCCAAATGCAGAGGGCCTAGGTTGGTCTCACGCAGGCTCCCTAGCTGTTGGTCTAGAGTCCATGAGCTCCCACAAGCTCAGGTGAGCTATCTCTGTGGGTTTCCTCATCATGATCAAATAATCCAATTAAAAAATGGGGAACAGATCTAAACAGAGAATCTCAATGGCCAAAAGACATTTAATGAATTACTCAACATCCTTAGTCATTGGGGAAATCCAAATCAAAACTACTCTGAGGTATTATCTTACACCTGTCAGAATGGCTAAGATAAACACTGATGACAGCTTATGTTGGAGAGGATATAAAGTAAGGGGAACACTCCCTCGCCAATGGTGGGAGTGCAAACCTGGACAGCCACTTTGAAAACCAGTATGGCAGTTTCTCAGGAAATTGGGAATCAATCTACCTCAAGATCCAGCAACACCACTCTTGGGCATATATCCAAAGGATGCTCAATCATACCATAAGGAAACTTGCTCAACTATGTTCATATCAACATTATTCATAATATCCAAAACCTAGAAACAATGTAGATGTCCCTCAGCCGAAGAATGGATAAAGAAAATGTGGTATATTTATACAATAGAATATTACTCAGTGGTAAAAAGAATGACATTATGAAATTTGCAGGTAAATGAATGAAACTAGAAAAAAAAATCATACTGAGTGAGTTAACCCAGACCCAAAAAGACAAACAGGAGTGCATAAGTGGGTAGTAGATGTAAAGTGAAGGATAACCAGGCTACAATCCACAGCCCTAGAGAAACTAGGTAAGAAAGAAGACACTAAGAGGAACATATGGATCACCCTGGGAAGGGGAAACAGATGAGATATCCTGAGTAAACTAGGTGGTGGGAGGAATAGAGTATGGGAACATGAGGGATCAGGATGGTTGACTTGGGAGAGGGAGAACAACGAAAGAGATATCTTGATAGAGGGGACCATTATAGGGTTAGGGAGAAACCTGGTGCCAGGGAAACTCATAGGAATCCACAATGATGACCCCAGATAAGACTCCTAGCAATAGTGGAGAGAGTGCTTGAATTAGTCTTCTCTTGAATTAGATTGGTGAATACCCTAATTGTCATCATAGAACTTTCACCCAGTAACTGATGGAAGCAGATGCAGAGATCCACAGCTAAGCACTGGGCTGAGCTCCAGGAGTCCAGTTGGAAAAAAAAATCTTTAAAATAAAGTTAAATGGAAAGAAAAGAACATTAAAGAGAAGTAAGATGATATCACTGAAATGGTTATATGGTTGAAAGGTACAATTTAAGGAGACTAAAGAATAACAAATATAATGTGTATGCAACCAAGATGGAAAACATGATGGTTTTATGTAAATATACACTGTGTAATTATCCTAACCAAATTCATTACTATACCAATCACCACCACACATTATAGGTTAAATTCATTTAAGAAAACAAGCAAAAATGCAGAATAATACAGCTGAACTACCAGGGTTGTCCAAGGAATTATATGGTATTTCATTTCTGGTTCTAAAAGATACTCAGTCGGGAGGCTTTATTTATTTATTTATTTATTTATTTATTTATTTATTTATTTATTTATTCATTCATTCATTCATTCATTCATTCATTTATTTATTTATTTATACAGGTAGACCACCTCAAAAAGGACAAATCCAATAGTTTATTCATTTTGAAAATCACTCTGGAAAAGGAAAAACTATAGAGACAGTACAAGCATTGGTGGTTGATAAGAATTGCTGCATTGTGAAAAGGGATGAACAACAATAACAACAAAAAAAACACAGGAGGATGTGGGGAGCAGTGAAATCATGTCACATAAACCAGACTCATATATTGTTGTGTAACATACATGCTGCTACACATTTGTGCATCCTAACAGCATGCTCAACACTAAGATTGAATCCTTCTGAGAATCATGAGTACAGGATGATTATGCTGTGTCCATTAGGCTCACTAAGTATAATTACTATGTCACTCTGGTGGGAGATGTTGGCAAGGAATGTAAGCAAAGGAGTGTACTGGAAATCTATGCTCTCATCTCTAATTTTGCATGATCCTCAAAGTGCTCTAAAACTGACTTTTAAACAAATATCCAATAAAGAATTACACATATGTAGAGTTTTTCAATGGAAGAAGCTGAGTACAGCATACACAGGACTTCTCTGTATAATCTTAGCAGCTTTTGTGAGCCTGTATTTCAAAATAAAAGTTACAAAATCCTTAGTACCTATTTTAAAAAACAGATTCTACATAATAAGTTTTGTTACATTCCAAACAGATATAATAAGTGTGTACTATTTTGACAGTACTTTCATGCTTTCATTTAAGCCAAACACTGTAAAGAAATCCCTGCCTGAAGTGCCTAGGTAAATATGTCTGCATTACTTGGAAGTACTGGTCGTGGTACTACAGAATAGTCCCAAATATTCTGATTCAATTGTGGATACAAGACAGTGGTTTCTGCTGCTTTATTTCTCCAACATGAAATTGCCACTTAGCCTTCATAAAGATTTTAATGAAAAAAATTAAGAACATAATCAAATAGTCTGCAAACAAACCAGCAAACTAGTTGAATGTAATGGTCTGTGGTAGATCAACTATGTTAGCCTCACATAAGACAAATAAATCGAATTATTTCTACACTCCCATGAGAGGTTGATTGAATGGGAAAATGCGACAAAATTATTCATCTACCCCATTGACTTCTAACTTGTTTCCAGTCTTAGCTCCTGAGATACAACCAAACAGACTTTTTTTAAAATGTGAAAATGGAAAGCAAGTACGTAACACTTTTACTTGCTTCAATTAAAATTGAGAATGGAATGATATAGATTATGCAATTAGGTTGCAATATATAAGAAGTTTCTGAAGTAAGAAATAGAGAAAACTTGTAGGAAATTAATTAGTTTTGTTTATTTTGACTAGGTTTCCCTTTGGAAATATCTGGTACAATTTTCTCGATAGAACTCACCTCCAAGCCCACATTCTCGTTCATGTTTCTTCCCATTACAATTTTGTCTTCAATGAAGAAAGTCCGAAAGGAAAGAAACAAAATCAAGTGGTTAAGCATATGCCCCGCTCTAGTTATTCACCTCATTAAAATGATAAATATACCAGATACCAGAATAGTTGAATGGATAATGCCACACATACTATGAAACATATGTAGCTTTATCTATACGGAAAACAGAAAGATGAAGCTAAATATTCCCACCAGGTAAATAATGCATGGGAAGTTAGCACATGCAGACATCCTAAGTATGCGTGAAACATACCCAACTAAATACATATTTACTTAAGAGGCCCCACATAAATCTATGCTAGAAGATTCACTAACATTCATGTAATATTGGTATGGAAAACGTTAAAGTGCATTTGGTCACACATACCAAACATGCAAAGACTGTGAATGAGTACTGTATATCAGCTAATGTTGGCTTTTCACAATGGAATGTGTGACCCTCAAGAGAGGCAATTGCATTAGAGTAGAAAGAGGTAAGCAAAGGACTTGATATCTGTAGTAAGACAACAAAATTAGGAACATCTTTGTCCTTGGAGCCAATAAATAATAGCAATCTTGAAGCTGTTGTTAAAATCAAAGACAAAAAAAGGAAAATAAATATAATGTTTCCCTCATTAAAAGAAACTTGGTTTTCTTTCTTTCTAGTGCTACATTTACATTTGTAATTAAATTAAAAATTCATTCATTCATTCATTCATTAATTCAGAAACAGAAACAACAGAAAAAAATGACAGAAATTCCTGGACTAGTGAGGAAAATAAACAGTCTGATATACATAAAATAGGAGGTCAGGTGGAGAAAAATAGACAGGAATGTGGAAAGGGAGTAACTTAAGATCAAAATAAAACTTCAAGATATTAAGGCTGGGGAGGCAGAAGTTTAAACTGTCTAAAAAGGGAGGACAGCAAGATCAGTGTGAAATTATTTCCTGATGAGTGACAGGAAAGGTGAGCAGCCCAGTGGAATGGTAGAAAGAGGAGGTCATCAGGTGAAGGAGTCAGGCTGAGAGGCTTCTGGGAGCCTTTGGCTCCTCCATTGTCTTAGTGCCACAGTGTACTGGGTGTGTATAGGCTTCAACCCTTTTCTCTTGTGGTTTTACATCTTAAAATAATTTTTACTTAACAGAAACACAATGTATCATGCACAATGTGTTTTAAAATACATATACATCATGGGATAAATAGATGCACATCTCACATAACATTTTTTTTTTTATGGTGTGGATAGCTAAAGTATGCACAATGATCTAAAACAAACTGCCACTGACTTTCCACAGTTTTGTAGTTTTGACCTTGCCTAGACAAGTGTTAACAGGAAGCACACACATATTCTGTGAATGGCACACTTCTTCACCCAGACACATGCAGCAGACTTATTGTGATGAGCTGGAATCCTCAAAGATATTCTATACTTCATTAAAATTGTCTTTCTCTGCACTTCCACTCCCTCTGCTGGTTATGAAGATTGAAAACTCTGTGCTGGGTGAATTTGCTGTGGCTTCAGCTGGAACAGGAGGCCATGGGCCTGAAAAGGAGCACCAGTCTCTGACCTGACCATGATGGAGATGTGCATGCTGCTAGCTACAGGGCCAAAGATGTTTGTTCTGTCATTTTGTCTTTTCCTTGCTTCACAGCTATCTGTAAACTTTCTCCCTGATTTTTTCAAGGAGCTCCAGCAGATGAGCAGGCTGAGATCCAAAGGTTCTGGGCCTGCCTCAGCTTCAGATCCATATATACTTTAGGACAGCAACAGGACCAGAAGTTTCATGTGTGACTGGAAGAAATGCTGCCACTGCATGCCATAAAGAGGAATCTGCCCTGAATAGAGAACTTGAGCTATCAATGACAGTAAAGCCCCCAGCACTCTTTTGTAAGCCTATTGCAAGTTTAAGGATAGAACTGTCAAGAAAATTTCATTTCAAGATTTTAGAAGTTAGAAAATGTCTATTTTTTAATAGGGTAGCACAGAGTAAATTCTTGTGCTCCTTTCACTCTTTTGAAAATTTGTTTGTTCCTATTCTGTTTTTTATTTATTTATTTAATTAATAAATAATAATAATAATAATAATAATAATTATTATTATTATTGTGTCTGTTTCTATCCTAAAGGGAGGAAAGAAAGAAAGTGTGGATCTGGGTGGATGGGGAGTAGACAGGATAAGGGAGGAGTTGGCGGAGGAGAAATTATCGGAATATATCATATGAAAAAAACTGTTTTCAATAAAAAAAGACTAAATTCTAGCTAATGGTTGTTATGATTCAAGCTCAGAAGTGATTAAGTTATTACACTAAAATAATTTTAAAAACTACTTCTTTAAAAGTGTAGCTCATTTTTAACAGAACCATATTTACTGAATCCCAAGGTTTCTAGTGCCTTTCCTCTGTCAGGCCGTGGAATGCCATTACCACAGAGCATTTGCTTCATGTTTTAGATGTGTTGGTCACTTAGGGTCCTATGCCAAGTCACACAAAAGAAACTTGGCAATAGCTTGAGGAAAAAAATCCAGCAGCACATTTACTGTTTACTTAGGTCCACACATTAGGTCTCACGTTTAGTGACTAACACCCTAAAACCAAATTCCTTTGATACACAACACCTTTCCCAGAAAAGCAGCGGAGGCAAGACATCCATCTGTTAGGTGTGTGTATATTTGTGGCTCTGTTCACTTTTGCAGAAGGATACAGAAAGGACTGGAGGAGCTTCTGCTGCTGTGGGAGAAGCACAGGTGCAGTATGTGTCCAAGAGGAGAAAACACTGGTCCTTGTCTCTAGGGATGCTGCTGGCTACAGGACCAAAGTTTATTCTGTTGTCTTTTCCTTGTGTGGCAGTTATCCATACACTCTTCTCCCTGCTCTTTCCAAGAAAAGTTCATTGAGAGGCTAAGACTGTGTCTTATTGTATGTGGAATCTAGTTCTATCTTTTCAGTGGCCAAAGTTTTAAGTATGGGGTTCTGAATAAATACTTTTTGAAAATATTGAAGAAGATATTCATTTAAGCTGTTCCCAAAGCATACAAAAAGTCTGGAATTCTTTTTTAAATAATGATATTAATAATTACAACTGGGTATTTACTAAGTGTTTATAATGTCTTGGGTCTTTGTTAAACTTTACAAATATTATCTTATTCTATACAAGCCAATGAAATAGGATCTTATCCTAATTTCACACATGAGAAAAATACATCTTGAGCAATTAAATTATTTCCCTCAATTGCCCAAGAACTCTGCCTTAAACAATTTATATTATCTTTAATTATTGTTTTATAAAATTCTTTGTCTATATGGAACACTAATACTGGGAAATTAGGGTCTCATTTTATTACCCTAAAATTCTAAGCCTCCTTTCCAAAGAAGATCAAGGCCCCAAACACCAAAGATTTAGGACCTTGCTCTGCTCCATGTCTATGTGTAACTTAGGGTCAGAACTCTCATGGAAACCAGGAAAAGTGTTAAGTACAACCATTGCTGTTGGGGATGGGGCATGTACCTGTGGTGCATATTCCTGTTTGTATGCATGTTTGCATGTTTGTGGGTGTGTGAGTGCATGCACACATACATGTGCTTATGGTGACCAGTGTATGAAGCTAGAAGTTGAAGTTAGGTGTCTTTTCTGATTGTGTCTACTTTATTTATTGAAGCAGAACTCACCAAATCTGTATTATCTTGCACTAGGGATCCTCTCTGCTTTTGCTTTCCCATGCACAACTTTCACATGGGTTTTACAAAATAAAACTGTGGTCCTGATGTTTCAAGGTAAGCACTTTATTCGCTGAGTCATTTCCACAGTTTCCACTGTCAAATTTTCACAACCATAATAGTGATTAGGGAAAGGATAGTTTTTTTTTTACCAGGGTTCAAATATCGGGGTAGCTGTTGCAGAGATGATCAGGACTCACAACTCTAATGACTGAATCATTACAAGCCAGGATGGCAAGTGATTCATTAATTATGTATGAAATACACCAGTTTAGAACAGGGAACACTAAATATTATCTGAGATTAGCCCCAAATGTCTTCACACAGAAGGGATTTTAGCATGTATTTGAAAGGAAATTTGAGAAGGAAGTAAGGAGCAGAACGATCACATTACAGGGATACCATGAGGAAGAGTTAGCCTGTGCCTATAGAATAAAAATTGGCTCCACCAAATTCCTAGTAATTCTGCTTAGCATCCTCAGCGCCCGGGATTTATTAGCATTTTAGAAGAGTTCCAGGGTAGAGTTATAAAGTGCTGTAACAGACAACTAGATATTTTGTATCTAGAAAGTCATACAACTAAAGACGTGGTAGGAAACTTAGGAATTTTGGTTGCCTGGTTGTGATTAGTTAATAAAATTAGCCAGAATACTGTGCCGAGGACTACTGTGGGTTACTCCTTCACAATCGTTTGGTTCAAAAAGTCCTTTGGAAGGGCATGTGAAAACATCAGAGTAATCTCCACCTTAGCCCTGACTCCCCAACAGAAAAACAGCAAACACACATGTATCTTCTGAATGACAGAATTACTGAGTTGTCACTAGGAAATCATGGAACTTAAGCATTTATTTTCTGCTCTCAGGAACCCCAGATTGTGAACTATGAAGTTAGAAAACAAAATTGCGAAAGCTTCTCTTAGTTGCTTAACCTTTCTATTCATTTGGCCTTCATAGGTAGCAGGATACAAAAATTGCAGATTTTTATACATTTTATTTTTATTTGCTGAGAATTTCATGGAGTGCTATATTTACATCATTTCTTTTTCCCACAGCTTCCTCTTGTGTATTCTCCATACCCACTCTTTCTCAAATTCATGGCCTCAAAAATGTAGTTTTAAAAGTGATTTTAGTCCAGCAATTGAAGTGCATTGAAGTCATAATGTTCTAGAAAAAAAACTATTCTTAAATATTTAACTCAAATATTAGTTTCCAAGTTGTCCATTCCTATAAAAATACTACATATCCATGAGCTTGTAAACGATTCCAAATATATTTCCAGGTATTTCCTGCAAAGCTCTTGGTGTAAGCTTGGTATGTGATGATTATAAGTTTTAAAAAGAAAAAGACTATTTGCTATATATTTAGTATTAAATAGCTAACATAAATAATGTAAAGATTGCTGTATGAATTTTTCTTAGTACATGCAAAGTTCAGTTTTCCTTAATAATTCCAGTTAAAAGATGCACATCTATTTGACAGAGGAAAACACCACTTTCACGGCTCTTGAGCAAGTCAAAGGGCTTGTCCATTTTCTTGACATTGTGTTTACTTAAATGAGTTATCCAAAAGGAAAGAGCAAGGTTGCAGGCAGCTTAGAACAATGTTGTAATTGTTGCTAATTAAGTGCTCTCAGCTGTGTCTATACTGGGGCAACTATTTACTTGTCTTGTACATACGCAGCTGTAGGGATATACACTAAACATTACTGTGTATGAATCTCCTGAACATCTTATTAATTTCAATTTGGAAGCTAGAGGTTTGCAGTGATCATGAAGTCTTCCCAGGAGTATATTCAAATCTGTATATTAAATCCCAAGGGGATATCTAGTTTCTGGTGAGTCCACAACTCTGATGCTGTCTCTCCCTTAAGACCTTTGCTTATGAAATAGGCTTTACAATAGGTTGTGTCCTAAGATCAGTCCAGGGTTATTTTTGTTATCACAGTATAATGTTATTTATACCAGTGAACAAGGTAATGGGTGAGAGTATAAATTCAGCTGTTGAGCTATTTTATAACATTTGAAAGCTCACATATTTACAATAAATATAACTGTAGGAATTAGTTGCCTAGATTGTATGTTTATGATGTTATGAAATACTAAATAGCAAGAGGGAAAAAAAAACATTTTTACTGTCACTACCAGTTCAGAACTTTGAGGGATTATGTGAAAGGCTATTAGTGTCTTTTTCTTTTATTTATATAAATCTATTTTGGGAAATAGAATGAGCATTCAAAATTTATTTGCAAATTGCTCTTGGGTTTTGTTTTGATGGCTTGACTTTCTTCAATATTTTCTAAAATTCTAGATACCCACTTCAAAAACTCTAATTTTGCCTTTTGGGTACAACCCATTTCCAATTCCCAAGGGTCAAATTAAATCAAATCTACAGTAAAAATCTTGCTTCTGGAGTATTTTTATTTAGTTCAGTTATACAGTAAGTTTTGTGAACAGCCAGAAATAAACAGAATTCTGAGGAAGGTTTCTGTAGTATCTACATTCAAGCTCAAAATTAGTTTGACTGTTTCATATTGTTAGCATTTGTATACCTTAAATGGCACACCTGCTCATCTTTTGTTTCATTGTACCAGCTGCTAAAGCAATAACACAAAAGATTTTAAGAAAAAACAATTTATTTCCAATTTTCCTTTTAGGGAGTAAATACAGCAGGAACAAATATTAAAAAAAACATGGATTTTTAATGTTGTTCAAAGAATAACATGGAGGATTGAAGAAAAGATTTATGTAGCTAATGCATTCATGACTGAACTGTTTGTATATTAAATATGATGTTAGGATATAAATTAACTTAAGCTCTTGAAATTTATAGATGAATTCAAAAATGTAAATCTACTCAGAAAAGGCTATTTATCTCATTCGTTTGTATGGTAATTGATGGCTCATAATGAAATAATCTGATGCACAGACTCCAGCTAAATTAGCCTGCCAGTAATGTACTGTCTTGAAGTGACTTCACATTCTCATTAGAGCCTCTCTAATTTCTAAAACAAAATTAATGCAATTAGTGATCAAATCAATACATATTGATCACGAGTTTCTTCAATATGGCATGAAAATATCAGGTTAAAAAAAAAAGGCTTTTTAAGATCCTAGGATTAATATAAAAAAAAATCAAAGTAGTGAAAAGAAAACTAGCTTTGTGCAGTGTTCCAGTTAGCTATTATTCATATGTGGAAGTAATAGTTTCATTGTTGTTCGGGTGCTATTCATAATGATTTGCTAAAACCCCACCTCTTTCCTCCAGCTCATCAGTATGGCATTCGTTTTTCATATAGATTTTTCTCTCTGTAAGTATCCAAAAGCACCTTTTCTCCTCCCTCATGGTGCAGAATTTCAGATGACTAATCACTCAAAAACAGTTCTCTCTTTTCACATGCAAATGTAAGCAAGATTTTGAAGAAGAGTAAGTATTTCCAGCCTTTGGACACAGTACCTACCTTGGGAGGAGGGGGGTGGTCTCTGGTTAAATATATGCAGGAAGGGCTTGAAGCCCAGAATGAAAATCAAAACACATTTGTGGAAGTCAAGGGACTGCTGCTTTTCTACATACTAATCAGCTTATTTCTGTGTAAAATAAAATGATACTTCCAAGAGACATGGGGGGGGGGAGGTGGCAGGGGGCACCTTGCCCCCAACCAAACCAACTGCAAGGTGTGGTTCAGCTGCCTTCTGCTGATGTTCATGTACACAAGGACACTTAGGATGCTTTGCCTGTACTGCTCAAATCCTTGCTGTAAGAGTCAGCAAACCATGTGTATCTTGGAGACTTTTCTATGTAAACTCAGAAGGAATGTGTCATTGCATCACAGGCGAAGTCTGCCTGAGCCTAAGGAGAGAGAGGATCCAAGACAAGACTGTGAGGGGTGGGGGTGGGGCAGTTTGCTGTCACAGCCAGCCAATTTGCCTCAGCATCTCAAGGACATGTTAGGGTGGGGGCTGTGTTTCCTAACTCACTCAGGTCTGCATTTCAAGAAGCTTTGATACATGTGAATAGATTCCCTATCTGTCTGATAAATTGCAATTGCTTTCTTTAAAAAGAAAAAAGAGTAATGAAGATTTTCTTGCAGTTTCCACAACATGTGAACATAAATAAACATTTTCATGATGTGTAAATCTATGAACTGTTATTACACAAAAGAATGACAGTGGCAAGGGTAGGCTTTACTCTTTTGTGGTTGTGTCCTATTTAGTTGTGAGTGTTCACAGGTCTGCTTGAAAAGCAGACACTGTCCACCATTGCTGTTCTTGGTACTTCTGGTAAGCCAGCTTGGTATGAAATAGCACCACAAATTTTAAAATTAAAGTGTGTTGTTCGTGAAACAATAAATTTATATTTTCTGTATGATTTTTAAATTATCTGAAGGGTTCAGTACATCTATTTAGAGGTCTTTTTCTAATAAGACATTGCCTTAATGTGTTTCAGCTATCACTGACCCACAGGATGGTTTGAAAAAAGAATTCCATGAGTAAATTTGAAGAAAGGCTTCAACTCCTTCAGTTTGTGGGAAACTCACTGTGCACCTTAGAGAAATCCTATAGTAAAAAAGCCGACAACATTATTCTTTCAACTTTTATTACCTGTTTTTCCCCTTTATTTTCAAGAATTTTGTCTACTGTTCGTCTCCCCCTCATTCCCCTTCTTGAGATGAAGAAATCAAGGGACACACAGAAGCTGAGGATTCTGCCTGGATCTGAATTTTACTTCCTCCTTTCCCATCTCCCAATTCACCTTCTCCAAATGTGTTCTCTCACTGCGTTGCTTCTCTGGAGAGTGGGATATTTCTGTTTGTTGGCAGCATTGATTTGTAGATGATGTGTTTCCTGAGAGATGGTCTCTATCAGAAGGCTCAGTCACCCAGGGCATTGTAGACAGTGCTTCTGCTTATCAGGGCCTCAGCAACCTTCAGCCAGCTGAAGCTGCGCTGGGATCCCCAGTAGCTAATGTCATTCAAGAGACATCTGAATCTCTGGATTCCCTCCCCTCGCCCTTTCTGTAAAGCCCTAGAAGCCCAGGCTTTGATATTATGGACCAAGACCTTGGAGTCACCTTTTCAGAAGCTGAGAGTGGTGCTAACTGTGTCTTATCTGTGTTTGAAATGATTCCCTGTGGGCATGCTATACATCTTGATTCAAAGAGTGATAAGGGTAACTGCAATAAAACTGGGACACATAGGCCTACACAAGGAAATGGAAACCACGAAGCATGATTGTTTTCTAGAGGCTTCTCTGAAGGTCCTATCTGAATGAAATGCTGCCTTATTTACATTTCGCAGCTGTTTTGCACATTCTTGTGACTCCTATTACCTAGAGTTGTTTGCCTGTCTGTCAGGACGCCAGCAAGTGGTAGAGGACAGACTGATCTGATTTGTCTTAACTTATTTACTTTCTAACATCAGGTAAATACCCTAGATGATAAGTATATGGAGTTTGGGCTCTTTTTCCAGAATGAAATGTAAATAAGGGTGTCTGGACTCCAACTGGCAAAGTTCAAGTCTCTGTTCTCTGCAGACTTGAGTCACTCACTTAACTTCTCTGTACTTGAATTTCCTCAATCTCACAATATAAATAATTGTACCTTACTTATGGGATTAGTCTGAACATTAATGAGTTGCTATTTATAATATGATTAGAATAATGCCTGGCACATAGTATGTATGGCTATTAGTCTTACTTTGGTAATATTCAATAATTTCCCAAACCTCTGTTTCACAGGCGCAAGTGAAAACTGTGGCAAGTCCAGTGCCTGGAACATACTACAGACTCAATGGCAGCTCCTACTTTGCATTAGCAGTTTATTGGTATTTGTAAAAGTCTTAAATACTCTTGAGAGGAGCCACTTGGGTCTCTCATTACGATCTATCTTTATTGCATATCCCTAGTAGGTATGCAATTGTTGTTTTTCTACTCCTACTTCTTGTTTTGCATGAAGGGGGTTGGAGCTTGTGCTTGTTGTGAGTACTCATGTAAAATAGCAGGGGATGCTCAACTCAGTGTCCCCGCAACCCCGCTCCCCACAACCCCTCTACTCAGAAGCAACACACACTGAAATGTACATAAGAAAAGAAATCATAGCTGGATCTTTGAGTTGAAGATGAGAAAGAGGTTCATTTCTAATGGTACTGAAATACCAAGTGGATCCAAATTAGCCAGTGTTTATTTATTTTTCTTGGTACACCCCTGAGAGTTACTTTTTGCTGTTAATTGGAACTTCTAAGCCATTTTTATTTACAAAGTGTTTTGTAGTCATTGGCATTGATGACTTATAAATCCCTCCTGAGTTAGTCGGCAGGGTGAAGCTATGACATGGGCTCAGCTCTCAGCAGGCTGGGACACAAGAGTGGATAAATTTGCTTACTCCATCTTATATGGCAGCCTGGGTCCCTGTTTGCCTTGTTTTGACTTGTCAGATCACCTTCTATGTGTACTCAGGTGGTAGTTACACTGGATACCTGGACAAAGGATTTGGGGGTAGGGCCTAAAAGAAAGTGACAGAATCCACTTAGCACTTCTTTTCTTAGGTCTGCTTCCCATTTAAAAAAAAATTGTCCTTGCAGCAGTAGGATTTTTGACACACTTATTTTATTTTTTAAAGAGGTAAGACAAATAAGGTTGCCTGTTTATTGTTAAATTTGTAGTGCCAGTCATAACAAGCACAAGGAGAGTAACACTTTTGTCAGCAGGGTGCTTATCTGTTTTACTAGTTCAGAAGGACTTGATTGATGTGAAAGATCAAGGTCTCAGTAAGGATAATTTAGTCATTTCCATACAGTTTATGCTTGTGTTACTTGTATCCTGCAGGGGAGTCCCAGGGGGTGGCTTCCTTGACCTTCCCTATAAAAGGTAACACAGAGAGATTCCTCTAGGAACCGGCCCCTAACAAGACTAATGACGCCTTCCATGCCTATTACCATTCTGAGTCCAGGAAGGAGGCTTTAGAGATGCAGAACCACATTCCTCCCTTGATGTTTCCATGATCTATTAAGTGTTATGTGGCAGATAAATTAATCATTAAAAACTTACTGTTAAGTCTTTACAAATAATAACCAGGTGTACATTGATTATCTTTGATCTCAATGTGTCTTTTCTCCATCGCAAAACAGATGATATACAGCAGCTTGTTTTACTAACAACTGATCTGAGAGACTCAAGAAAAGAAAAAGAGGCTCCTTTCTTTCCTCCAGCATTTTCCCACTTTTTGTTTTTAAAAAGTTGTTGTAATTAAAAAAAAAAAAAAACACACTCAGGGTAGCCAGGGATTTTTTTTTTTTTTAAAAGCTGGCTAGCTAGAGGGTAAGCATAAAGGTTTTCACTATTATCACATTTGATTTATTTCACCCATTCAAATTGCTGCTTAGTATTCAAAAGTCCTGTTCCAGACACCTGGTCTACATCTCGTGTGTGTTCAGTAGACTCACTGTGATGCACTGAATTCCATTACTTTGAATTGTGGTGGGTTATCTTCCTAGTGCACTTTCATCATATTAACAATCTCTAGAACTAGTATTTTCTACAGTCCAAAAGAAAAGAAAAGAAAAAAGATAGCAAAAAAAAAATAATGTGAATACAACAACAAATGAGAACACACTGTAGCAGAGCTGGGTTACTGCGTTTGTCTCACTAGTTCCTGTAAGAACAGCTCTCACATATTTCAATACTTCTGGGCAAACTTTGGATAATAGAAAATATTTAAATTACTGCTAAACTCAGGAACTATAGTAGGAATATGGTAACAGAGTGACATTCCAAGAAAAAAGAAATCAGACATGTAGGAAGGAGGGAGGGAGGGAAGGAGGAATTTATGGACTGAACGAAAGATAAAGAAGATTGGTTGAAATACTCCAGATTACAGACTGCTACAATCCACTTTGATAATAATTGCATGCTTTGTTTTAACCAAAAGTCAATTTAAGAAGACAATAATTTTAATGCAACAATTAAAATACTGATTTTAAAAATAATTTCTTTGAAGACAGGTTATTTGCTTAATATTTTAAAGAACTATTTTGTGGCTGGGATTGAAAACACAGGCATCATTTAGAAGGAGAATCAAGTCAAAACTTTTTCTGGTTTGTTAAATTCATTATGTGTAAAGGAAGTCTTTATTCATTTTGAACTGAGAATTTGGTGGTGATAATATCTATGTTTTATTTTTATGTTTATACAGAATAGTCTTAATTGGAAATAAGCAGAACTCATAACTATGGCATCATGAAATACCAACTATAACTAACTCTGGAGTTGTACTACACATTCCTGAGAACGTGAATAGAAATATATTTTTCATTATAAAAGTATATGATTTATAGAGGGAATAATAGTTGTTATGATAATATCTAAAATGTATCAAATATTTATTGTGTGTCAAACATCCTTCTAAGTACTTCTATGATAAATACCTTATGTGTGTTGATTCACTTGATTATCACATCATATTCCAGTAAGTTGTTTTATTTATATTTTATGGGAAAATAAAGACAAGAGATGTAGTTGCCCAAGTGTAGCACAAATCACAATTGGTCTTAATAGTAAAAACCCAGAGTCAGATATCAGAGTGTAAGCTGAAAGATCAGACAAAAAAGGGGAAATGTGGTGATATTTTGTTTATGTTCTCACAAATAAAGCTTGCCTAGACATCAGAGTATGGAGCTAGCCACTAGAGGCCAGGCAGTGGTGGCACACATGTTTAATCCCAGCACTTGGGAGGAGGAAACAGGAAGTGATAAGGTAAGGTAGAGACAGGAGCTTATCCCTTTCAGGCTGAGGATTTGGTAGAGGTAAGAAGTCTCTCTAGTGGTTGACTCCTTTACTGATATTCAGACAAGCTTTATTTGTTAAAGCACAAACAAAATATCACAATACTCAAGAACATATGGTTATTAAGTGACAAAGTAATGATGAGGAAACAATATATGTTCTCATGTAATAAGTGACAAGACATCAATGGTGCAGGTTCTTCTCACCTTTCTTGGTAAAACTGATAAGCTAAAGGCACTCTGACATTTTATAATTCTGAAACTGTGGTCCAGAGAAGTTAAACGATTTGTTCAAGGTTACCCAGAAAATCAATGACAAATAAGGAAAGTTCTTGAAACCTATCATCCTACTCGAAATGGACTAGTTTGGCAGTTTACCTTGGGCCACAGTACTGCCAGGAGTGAATGGATCCTACTAGGCAAGAACAAGAGAAGGGGAATGATTAAATAAAACTAAACAACTTAGCATGGGACACATTTGAAAGTAAGAAGTATAGCATGAGTCAGGGACACACTGGGCATGCAACATTTTCTCTTGGGTGTGATTTTTTAAAAATATTTATTTTTATTATTTTTAATTATATATGAAGGAGGGTATATGCACATGAGTACAGGTGCCCTCAGAGGCTAGAGGTGTCAGATCTCTCTGGAGCTTGAGTTACAAGTGGGGATGAGCTACATGAACTTAGGTCATCTAGAAGAACAGTACTCACTCCTAACTTCTGAGCTATGTTTCTAGCCCCCTTGGGTATAGCTTTTATTTCCTACCAATATTTTATTCTTTTTTGCTACCATATCCAGTGTTCAGACTGTTAAAATGAACACTGTATGCCTCTTCTTCCTCTCCCTCTCCTTCCCTCATCTCTGTCTGTCTGTCTCTGTCTGTGTGTGTGTGTGTGTGTGTGTGTGTGTGTGTGTGTGTGTGTGCATGTTATTGTCTACACTTGCATGTGAAGGCTAAGAACAACCTTAGTTGTTCCTCAGATACTCAGATGTTGTCCACATTGTTATTCCAAGACAGAGTCTCTCACTGGCCAGGAACTTGCCAACTAGGCAGGCTGGTTGACCAGCAAGCCTGAGGAATTCACTTGCCTACATATCCTCAGTGCTGGGATTTCAGGTGTGGACCACCACAGATGGATTACTTATCACGTGGTTCCTGAGGATCAGACTTTGGTCATTCATGCTTGCAAGACAAACACTTTACTAACTGAGCCATTTCCCCAGCCTAAGTGGAGGTCTTTTAAATACTGCAGCATTTTGAGAGGAAATGCTTCCATGTAAAAGAAATTTCAAACATTTTTCAACTCAAATAATGCAAACATCTGACTTCTATGCCAATTTATGAATATGCTAGACCCTAAAAGGTAATAAATAT
Organism: Peromyscus eremicus; assembly: GCF_949786415.1. Lineage (NCBI taxonomy): Eukaryota > Metazoa > Chordata > Mammalia > Rodentia > Cricetidae > Peromyscus > Peromyscus eremicus. Next base: position 713,757 of record NC_081424.1, on the reverse strand, counting down.
TCTAATTATAACGTTTACAATATGACGTTTACTTAAAGAGCATCTATATTTGACAGGATCAACAACAGACTTAAAATAATAAGCTGTTTGATGTGTTTTCCTGTTTGAATCTCTGGAGTTGAGATAAAAACATCAGAAAGTTATTGTCTAATATGAACAAATCTTTCTTAATTTTTTTTTACACTGACTACTGTGCCAATTTATTTAAAACTGGTTATATGAATGGGAGTAGAAGCTCAGAGTAAATAACCCTGGTTAACATGGGATCCACACTCACGGATCAGTGTGGCTACTTGTCTTTATTTTTCTTTTGTGTTATTTTTCCTGTAGAAAATGGGGTTTCAAATTGCAGATACAGACACATGAGCAGAGCAAAAGAGAAAATGGAGGGTTTTGTATCCACGGTAAGAAATTATACTTTTCTTTTACAGGAATAAGAGTGTCAGAATTGCTGGGCAGCGGTGGCACATGCCTTTAATCCTAGCACTCGGGAGGCAGAGCCAGGTAGATCTCTGTGAGTTCGAGGCCAGCCTGGTCTACAGAGCAAGATCCAGGACAGGCATCAAAACTACACAGAGAAACCCTGCCTCAGGAAAAAAAAAAAAAAAAAAAAGAGTGTCAGAATTAGCAAAGGAAAATATGGGACACATAGTTACACTTAGATTTCAGATAAGGAATAAATAAATTTTTAGTATAAAATTGCTCCCCAAAATATTGTGATGGCTTATACTTTATCTGGCAACTCCCCTTGGAAATGTTCTCAGTTCAACCATAGTTCTTTTCCAGCACACCTGTGGAAAAAGCCAACTAGGCAGGATGATGGGAAATCAGCAGTCTACTGGGGATCTCTATATTTGCAATAGTGGCATTGTCTCACTGATTGGTCTGTTGTCTCAGGCTTCACTGGAGACACAGCCCTCAGGTTTCTCAATCTGTAGGGCCAAATTTATATATGGGAGAAAGAGAGGTATTTAGGAACTTGGCTTGTAAGGCAAAAGTATCTATCAATCCCTTTTATGTTCTGTTTATGAGAGTCACTCATATTTAAGCATAGTGCTAATGTGAATATTCAAATTGGGTCTGCATTGTAATCCAGCAGCATTAGTTGGATTATATGTCTGTAAGCTTTATCTAATTTAGGACCACACTACTAAATTTATTACACAGAGGCATTTGTTAACACATCCCCTGCACAATTCCCCAAATAGGATTTATAACAATTTCAAATGTATAATGTAGAAAAAAAGAACTCTAAAAATTTTGCTTAGCTGTTTATTGCCCACTAAAAGAAATTAACTCAAGCAATAAACATTCTTAATCTGTATATTGACTAATAAAAATGATAAAACTGAAAAATCAATACAGTGAAAGGTATGTTAGGAGCCTTAAACAAAGGAGAAGATCCAAAGAACTATACAATAAGGCATGATTCTTGGCATGTTTCCTTGATAAATATCCTTCTCTTGAAGCATAGGAAGGGTGCCTAGTGACCCCTAGCTGAGAAATCTATATAGCTCTACTCCCAACCCCCACTGTGCAGGCAGCTGGTATCATGAGCACGTCTGCCTTTAATGTTTCTCTGTGCAGCAAAGCACACAGCTGAGGTACACTATCTGAGAGCAGTACATGTCTTTTGTGGTTTAGCATCAAACCTTATATCTGCTTTGACTTCCCCTCTGAGACTACTCAGCTCCTAAAGGAAGACGCCTAAAGTTGTGCTCAAAAAGTGGTCCAGAGCCTCCTAAGAGTGATACTGTGTGAGGAACATCATTGTGTTCTGAAATCAAGTGTGCTACAAAACACTTGGAAAAGCAGCCCAACTATGTCCCACCAGGTTACTTTTCTACTAACCTTTTAGCAATTAAGGAAAGTATGTGAGAAAAGTTTTGTTTTAAATCTTACAGAAAAATATATCAGTATGGTTATTTGGGCATGAAGAACTTTGGGTATATTTTTAAAATTAGTATTTGCTAGAATTTAAACATGTTAAAATACAAATATAGCTTGTACATAAAAATAAGTGATTAAATTTTATAAAAGAAAATAAATTTTGAGATTCTTATATTTAGGAGTTCAATGTACACTAAGAATTTATGTCTTAAATTTTTATTATGCTATAATCCAAGTTTGAGGAAAACAGCACCTGGGCACAGCATTTTTCAAATAGCTTGCTCCCAGGTCCATTTGAAAAGCTGAAGTTCAGCTGTCTTGCTACCTGTGTGAGTTCTGTATCAGAGCTGCACGGCTCCATCTCTACCTCATTGGGGAGATTTCACAGTATTCAAGAAATAAATGAAGATGGGTGAATTTGGCCAACCCTTGACAATGAATCACTTTACATTTCATTTATGAAGATTGTTTCTCTTTGTTTTAAAAGTACAGTTTTGATACAGCAGGTTGTGCTTCAGAGACCTAAGCAGAAGAAGCCAGATTAAGGTGCAGAGGTGCCCTCCCATCTGCAGCTCTGGACATCAATATATAAAGTGATACTCTTTTAAAGTTTTTTCCTTTTATTTTTATTCTATATGTATTGTGTATATAGGTATATTGCCTACATGTATGCCTGTGTGTACAGCAGATGAGTGTGAGCCATCATATGAATACTGGACATTGAACCTGGATTCTCTAAAAGAACAGCTAGTGCTTTTATTCACTAAGCCTTCCCTCCATGAAGGTGCACTCTTGAATTAAGAGAATGGGGCTTGGCTTTAATATATTATAGGTGAGCTGAGTTACCACTCATATGGCAGCTGAAAAGCCAGTATAAAGACTACTTGCAAACAAAGAGAAGAAACAGGCTTCATAAAAGATATGCAAAGTGATTTGAGGCAAGGGGTTGGCTAAGTTTACCCAATTTTCTTTACTTCTTGAGTACAGTGAAATCATCCCCACTGAGATCAGGGAGGGGCCATACAGATTTATTATATTTTCTACCAGAAGTATCTGGCAGACATTCATTGAATTCTTAAATGAATATGTGTGAGGCATAGAATCCAAGTAAATTGTAAACCATCCAGCAAATGCCCAAGATCAGAGCAATCGCTCACTAAGAACTAGAAAAATGTCTTCTCTATAGACCTTGCTACATTTTGTATTCTCAGTATTATGCATTTAATGTAAAATAGACAGTTACAAGTGGCAACACTTTGTCCTTTGTAAATGCTGATAACTCATTCTTTAAAAAAGTTCAAATTTAGGAAGATGTTGAGGGTTCTGTGGAGATGGCTCAGGGGTAAAGGACTTGCCATACAAGAATGAGCGCCAAGGTTTGGATGCTGAGCACCCATGTAGGGGCCAGCTGGGCTTGGCAGCACATTTTAATCCTAGCATGTGGGAAGCAGAGACAGGGAATCCTCATACAATCTAGTTTGTTAGACTAGCCAAAGGTCAGCTCAGAGTTCAGCCATAGACTCTGTATTAATATACAAGGTGGAGAGCAGTCAAGGAAAACACACAACAGTCACACACATATGCATCCCTGACATGTGCATGTACAACACACATATTTACACATACACATGTATGTACAACATACATACATGCACACAAATATATTCAACCAACACATACACAGTGTGTGTGTGTGTGTGTTTATTTATTCACAAAGAAAATGCTATAGCCAAGTTTAATAAATGCTGTGTACATTGTTCCATCTTTAGAAATTTTCTACTTCTTGGTCTGCACCAGGTCATCTGTGTATGTATTATAGCTTCCATGTTAGTGTTTTTTTTAATGAGATTTCTAAATATGCGAACAAGTGGGTCTTTGATTGATTCTGGGGTAGGGTAGTGCTGGTGCCAGTTGGTTCATTTCTAGATTCACTAACGGCCAGTCTTACTTTGTTTGCCCTTTACTTGTCAGCCCTCAATATAATGCTAGAATTTTTCATGCTTTTTATTAGATCAGCATTCAATTGTTCATTTATTATGACAATCTGAAATGTTTTCCTTGTTGAACTTTCATTAATTTCTTAGTCTGTACATTTAGAAACTTTATACCTTATTGATGTTTGCAAAGTTCTCTAAGTACCTATCACTAGTTCATCTCTGAACTCCAATTTATATAGACCTCCTGTCAATCTTTTAAAACACATTAAGCATTTCTTGGGTTTATCTTCTTGAAGATTCCTCACCAATATAATGGTTACTATTGGTGTCCTTCCCAGACACCCTCATAAGACTAGAGCACTCATTCTGGCTACTGTGAATGCTAATGCCTCACAATTATTATCTTCTTCAGAGCATAATCTTCAGTCAAATGGGAACCACCACAACCAGAAGGATACAACTTTCCCGTGGAAACTTCTCCTCAGTCAGTTTGGATTGACACACAATATAGAAGGCTAATCTTCTTCTCTACATGAGACCATCTTTTAGGAAGTTTATGCCCTAGAATATAACACTGTGATACTGCTGAAAACCCAACATGCTTTTCAGTACCTTTCCCTTTTCTACATGTTTCTCACTCTACATTGAGAACTCATTTAATAATTAAGAAAATCTTGGAATCTTGCTTTAGGTTCTGATCCTAAGGAACCTGATCTAGGATACCTATTCTTCTAAGGATTCTGTTCTCATCTCTCTTGAGATGACTACGCTTCTCCATCATGGTCTATTTTCTTTAATAAGAGATATTTCTATAATTTCTGTGGGAGATAATTTTTTAGTTCTTAAATAGTTAAATTTTTTATCTATTTTAGATGTGGTTAATAGTTCACTTTGGCATATAATCCTACATTGAAAATATTTTTGCATGAAAATTTTAGAGACAGGACTGTATTACCTCTGCTTTTCAGTGATGTTATTCTGAAACTGATCTATCATTTCTGTCCCCTCACTGGGTTTGATAATATTGTTCTCTTCTCTGATGTTCTGCAACTTCTCAGTGGTATCCATATTGTTTGATTTGAATACTTCTGTTGAACATACAATGCTCTATTTCAATCTAGCAATTTATGTACCAACTCTAGAGATTTTTTTTCAGTGATTTTTGAGGTTTCACTCACTCAGTTGTGCCCATTCCCTTTCTGTAACTTGTGTCATTTGTATGTTGGAATTTTTAAAATAAAAATCTTTTGCTTTACTTTCTATGAGTTATTTTTCAATTTTACTTTCTGGTCCTCCCTGAAATTTTATTAAAACTTGTAATTACAGTTTTAGCTTTAAAAATCTATAGTTGTTTTTGTTTCACTCTTTTTAAAAATTATTTATTTTTATTTATATGTATTGGTATTTTTGCCTTCATATACATACACACACACACACACACACACACACACACACACACACACACACATATAGTGCATGTGAAGATGTTAGATCCCCTGGAAGTAGAGTCACAGACAGTTGTGAGCTGCCATGTAGGTGCTGGGAATTGAACCTCAGTGCTCTTAACCACAGAGCCATCTCTCCAGTCCCAGTCTTTCTTCCATTTTATGGACTTCTTTTAATATTCTATAGGCAATTTTTTATTATTAAATTTTTAAAATTTATTTTACATACCAACCACAGTTTCCCCTCCCTCCTCTCCTCTCATTCCCTCCCCCCACCTCCCTTGTACCCCCTCCCTATCCACTCCTCCATCTCCATTCAGAAAGGGTAAGGATTCCCATGGGAGTCAACAAAACATGGCATATCAAGCTGAGGCAGGACCAAGTTCCTTCCCACTGCATCAAGGCTGAGTGAGCCATGCCACAATAGGGATTAGGTTCCAAAAGGCCAGCTCATATGCCAGGGACAGGTCCTGGTCCCACTGCTAGAGGTCCCACTAACAGACCATGCTACACAACTGTCACCCACATGCAGAGGGTATAGGTTGGACCCATGTAGGCTCCCTAGCTATTGATCTAGAGTCTGTGAGTTCCCATCAGCTTCAGTCAGCTGTCTCTGTTGGTTTCCCCATTATGATCTTGACCCCCCCCCCCCTTACTCACATAATCCCTCTTCCCTATCTTCAATTGGACTTCCAGAGCTCAGCCCAGTGCTTGGCTATGGATCTCTGCATCTGCTTCCATCAGTTACTGGCTGAAGGTTCTATGATGGCAATTAGGGTAGTCACCAATCTGATTCAGAAGGCCAGTTCAAGCACACTCTCCACTATTGCAAGGAGTCTTATCTGGGGTCATCATTGTGGATTCCTGTGAGTTTCCCCAGCACCAGGTTTCTCCCTAACCCCATAATGGCCACCTCTATCAAGATATCTCTTTTGTTGCTCTTCCTCTCCATCTGTCTCTCAACCCAACCATTTTGATCCCTCATATTCTCATCTCCCATCCCCTCCCCTTTACCCCTCCTGACCCCAGTTTACTCAGGAGATCTTGTCTATTTCTCATTCCCAGGGCAATCCATATTTCCCTCTTAGGATCCTCTGTTGCTGGAGAATTTCTCTCCAGCTCCCACCACCAAGTCCCGCCAGTCTCAGAGCCCACTTATAAAATAAACACACAGACTCTTACGTTATTTAAACTGCTTGGCCATTAGCTCAGGCCTGTTATTGTCTAGCTCTTACTCTTATATTTAGCCCATTTCTATTAATCTTTACTTTGCCACATGGCTCATGGCTTACTGGTACCTTACATCTTCCTTGTCCTCATGGCGGCTGGCAGTGTCCCTCTCTCAGCCTTCCACTTCCCAGAATTCTTTTCCTTGTCCCACCTATACTTCCTGCCTAGCCAATGGCCAATCAGTGATTTATTTACTGACCAATCAGCAACACACTTGACATACAGACCATCCCACAGCACTTCCCCTTTTCTTTTTTTAAAAAGGAAGGTTTTAACTTTAACATAGTAAAATTACATATAACAAAACAATTATCAAGCAAGAATTACAGTTACAATATTAAAGAAGAGATCCTATCTATCTTATATTTGTAAGTTTAAGGTTTTATATCTAACTTATCTTTTATTATAACTAAGGAAAATTTTAAGTATCTAGTCTTTAACCACATCAAAGACCTCAGAAGGATATATTACTACCTGAGAAATGGAGAAGGATATAAGCAACTCTTAGGAGTCTTGTAGGGTAGACAGAGACAGCTGGCAGCCTGGACAGTCATTCAAAGTTCTCTTGTAAAGTTGGGGCATCTGTCTTCAGCCCACAGGCCTAGAGTCTCTTATTCATTTTTCTCTGTGTCTTGTAGAATGTCTGGCAGTTTTCTCTGCAAAGCAGGAACCTGAAGGACCATTTTGTCAAGCAAAGTTCAGTGGTCACCTTTGTATGGGTCCTGCATGTCCAGTTGATCAGGCAGTCCAGGCAAGAACAGTTTCTTGCCCAAATGGCTATTTTTGTCAAGGTGAAGATAAACTCCGTATGGAGTGTCTTCGATGCCCATCCTCCTCTCTGAAGTAAGTCGGTGCTGTCAGGACCAGACATGTCTCAATGTCCAGAAAGTCTAAACTTTTAAAACATTTTAAATGCCATATTCTGTAGGTCTTTGAAGTGTTTGAAGACTACCTATCTATCTGAAATATATCTATGTATACCTAGAAGACTTAACTAACATGGCTACAAATATTATCATAGATGACTAACTATTAATCTATTTTTTAATTATCCATTACAATTTTAAATGAGTTACATAAACATAATACCTCAAACAAGAATAGAAATATATATACAGTATAACAAAATTAAGTTTAAATTTGTATCAATAAACTAAAATCTATAGCAATGTAAAACATTTTAAACAAGTTGTTACTCTTTCAAAGTAGGTTCATTAATCTACCCTTTCATCCTATCATATCTAAACTATCCCCCTTTTTGTTCTTTAGAAAGAGATTGTATTTATAATCAACCTGCTTTAAATAAAAATATTGGTTTTTCTCTGTCCCACACCAGAGGGCTCTTCTGATTTGGGACACAAGAATCTCTTAACCATTTTTTTTTTTTTTTGAGCAATATGTCTGGGTTTAGAGGGGGAGTGAGCCAATTCCATCTCTAAAGCCAGCTTGGTATATTTGGGAATTTGGGCGTAGCTTCTCTTACTACTTCCTGCTGGAAGGGGGCGCTGTATCTTATGGGGAAACAAAGAAAATTTTAGAATTATGGAATAGTCCATGAGGCTGTATCGTCTGAGCCAGATGCCTTCAAACCATTCTGGATGTTGGATCATCTGGGCCATGGTGTCATTGGAGACCTTCAGGGGGTCTTGGCTGGTCAAACCTGATGTATCTTAATCTGGAACAAATCCATAGCCTTTGGCTTTCTGTGGGAACAAAAGCAGAGACTCTTTTCCAAAGCAACATATCCTTATATCCAAATTTTGAAGTCAAGGTACCTTTAAAATATACATTTTGGCATAACTCAACAGCTTTTACAATCAAATGTTTTTCTGCAGTTACGAATATCAAAGAGAACATAATCCAGATTCTCTGTGTGGTAGCCATCTTTACGTGGCTTATTTTTTTATATTAGCTTGAGCCTATTTTTTTTTAAACTGTAGCCTTCTAAGCCTGAAATGGCGCAGTGGCTGCTGGCTCCGCCCACTTCAGCTTCCCAACATGGCGGCGGTCCGCTTTCCGCCAGCTCTGGGAGCCATAACTCTCAGAAATAGTGGGTCTACACTTTTACCAAAGTAGCGTGTAGCCCAGAAACCTCTTTTTTTGTACTAGCAAAGGCTAAATTCACCACATAGTTTAATGTGCTACTTGCAGAGGCCTCATTCCCACCATACTATAGGTCGAGCATGCACGCCAGGAACCCGCCATAGTAGCTCAAACACGCAGGCTGCCGCTAGCTTGAAAGAGACAACTAGGAGCTGTTTTTAGCTCCGTTTTAGAATCTTTTTACTCAGGTTTTAGGTGGAAACTCTTGCCAACACGTTGGACGCCATTTGTTGCTGGAGAATTTCTCTCCAGCTCCCACCACCAAGTCCCGCCAGTCTCAGAGCCCACTTATAAAATAAACACACAGACTCTTACGTTATTTAAACTGCTTGGCCATTAGCTCAGGCCTGTTATTGTCTAGCTCTTACTCTTATATTTAGCCCATTTCTATTAATCTTTACTTTGCCACATGGCTCATGGCTTACTGGTACCTTACCAGTAAGCCATGAGCTTACTTGTTACCTAGTTTTTCTAGGGCTGTGGATCGTAGCCTGGTTATCCTTTGATTTACATCTACTATCCACTTATGAGTGAGTACATACCATGTTTGACTTCCTGGGTCTGGGTTATCTCACTCAGGATGAATTTTTTCCTAGTTCCATTTTTTTTTAAACTACAGAGAAATACTCCATTGTGTAAATGTACCATATTTTCTTTGTCTATTTTTCAGTTGAGGGACACCTAGGTTGTTTCTATGTTCTAGCTATTATCAATATTGCTGCTATGAACATAGTTGAACAAGTGTTTTTATGGTATGATTGAGCATCCTTTGGGTATATGTCCAAGAGTGGTGTCACTGGGTCCTGAGGTAGTTTGATTCCCAATTATCTGAGAAATCACCATACTGATTTCTAAAGTGGCTGTACAAGTTTGCACTTCCACAAGTGGTGGAGGAGTGTTCCTCTTACTCCATATCCTCTCCAACATAAGCTGTCATCAGTGTTTTTGATCTTAGCTGTTCTGACAGGTGTAAGATAGTTTCTCAGAGTTGTTTTGATTTGGATTTCCCTGATGACTAAGGATGTTGAGCAATTCCTTAAATGTCTTTTGGCCATTTGAGATTCTTCTGCTGAGAATTTGTTTAGATCTATATCCCATTTTTTTTAAAAAAACTGGATTATTTGGCATTTTGATGTCTAGTTTCTTGAGTTCTTTATATGTTTTAGAGATCGGCCCTCTGCCAGTGAGGGGTTGGTGAAGATCTTTTCCCATTTTGTGGGATGCCATCTTGTCCTATTGACCATGTCCTTTGCCTTATAGAAGCGTTTTAGTTGCAGTTTCAGAAGGTCTCATTTATTGTTGATCTCAGTTTTTTTTTTTTTTTTTTTTTTTTGTTGTTGTTGTTGAACTGAATTGTTGACCTGGTTTTTTGTGCTACTGGTATTATATCCAGGCAGTAGTCTCTTGTGCCAATGTGTAAAAGGTTACTACTCACTTTCTCTTCTATCAGTTCAGCATAACTGGGTTTATGTTGAGGTCTTTGATCCACTTGGACTTGAGTTTTATGTGTGGCAATATATATGGGTGTATTTGCATTCTTCTACATGTCCACATTCAGTTATGCCAGCATCATTTGTTGAAGATGCTTTGTATTTTCCATTGTACATTTTTGTCTTCTTTGTCAAAAAATCAGGTGTTCAACAGTGTGTGGATTTATGCCAAGGTCTTTGATTCAATTCCATTGATCCACATGTATGTTTTTATGCTAATATCAAGCTGTTTTTATTACTATAGTTCTATAGCAGAGCTTGAAGTCAGGGATGATGATGCCTCCAAAAGTTTATTGTATAGGATTGTTTAGGATATCCTGGATTTTGTTATTCCATATGAAGAATTGTGTTGGGATTTTGATGAGGATTTCATCGAATCTGTAGACTGCTTTTGGTCAGATTGTCATTTTTACTATGTTGATCCTACCTATCCAAGAGCATGGGAGACCTTTCCATTTTGTGATATCTTCTTCCATTTCTTTCTTCAGGGACTTAAAGTTCTTGTCTTATAGAACTTTCATTGGTTTGGTTAGAGTTACCCCAATATATTTTATATTTTTTGTGGCTATTGTGAAGTGTATTGCTTCTCTGATTTCTTTATCAGCCCGTTTCTCATTTGTATATAGGAGGCTACTAAGTTTTCTTGAGTTAATCTTATATCCTGCCACCTTACTGAAGGCACTTATCAGGTGTAGGAGTTCCCTGGTAGAAGTTTGAGGGCCACTTATGTATACTATCATATCATGTGCAAGTAGCAAAAGTTTGATTTCTTCCTTTCCAATTTGTATCCTCTTGATCCCCTTTTGTTGTTTTATTGCTCTAGCTGGAACTTCAAGTACTATATTGAATAGATATGGAGACAGTGAATAGTCTTGTCTTTTTCTTGATTTTAGTGGAATTGCTTTGAGTTTCTCTCCATGTAATTTGATTTTGGCTGTCAGCTTACTGTATATTGCTTTTTATTATGTTTAGGTATGTTCCTTGTATCCCTGATCTTTCCAAGACCTTTATCATAAAGAGGTGTTGGATTTTTGTCAAATGTGTTCTCAGCATTTAATGTGATGATCATGTGGTTCTTTTTTTCTTTCAGTTTGTTTATATGGTGGATTACATTGACAGATTGTCATATGTTGAACCACCCCTACATCTCTGAGATGAAGCCTTCTTGATCTTGGTGGATGATTTTTTTGATGTGTTCTTGGATGCAGTTTGCCAGTATTTTATTGAGTATTTTTGCATCATTGTTCATGAGGGGGATTTGTGTGTAATTCTCTTTCTTAGTTGCATCTTCATTTGATTTGGATATCAGGGTAACTGTAGCCTCACAAAAAGAGTTTGGCAATGCTCCTTCTGTTTCTATTGTGTGCAGCAATTTAAGGAGTACTGATATTAGCTCTTCTTTCAAACTCTGGTAGAATTCTGTGCTGAAGCCATTTGGCCCTGGGCATTTTTTGGTTAGCAGACTTTTAATGACTGATTCTATTTCCTTAGATGCTATAGGTTTATTTAAATTGCTTATCTGGTCTTGATCTAATTTTGATATGTGGTACCCATCCAGATAATTGTCCATTTCTTTTAGATTTTTCCAATTTTGTGGAGTATAGGGTTTTGAATGATTGTCTGGTTTTCCTCAGTGTCTATTGTTATATCCCTCTTTTCATTTCTGATTTTGTTAATTTGGATATTCTCTCTCTGCCTTTTGGTTAGTTTGGATAAATGTTTGTCTCATTGATTTTCTCAAAGAACCAAGTCTTTGTTTCAATGATTCTTTGTATTGTTCTCTTTGTTTCTATTTTATTGATTTCAGTCCTCAGTTTGATTATTTCTTGTCATCACTTCCTCCTGGGTGAGTTTACTTCTTTTTTTTTCTAGAGCTTTCAGGTGTGCTGTTAAGTTCTTAGTATGAGATTTCTCAAAATTCTTTATGTAGGCAATTAGTGCTATGAACTTTTTTCTTAGCACTGCTTTCATTTTGTCACTAACTAAAATGAATAAATAATAATTGCATATTTCAAAATAGCTAGAGGAGATGGTTCTCATCCTCAATAATATTCTCATCACAAATAAACCATAATTCTTGTGGTGATAAACATGTCCATTGCTCTCACTTGAAAATTACACATTGTAGACATGCTTCAAAGTATCACATTTTGTTCACAAATCCTTTTGGTTAATTAAAAATGAGATAAAATTATTAAATAGAATATTTATATCCAAAATTAAAATATGATAATAACAATGCATTCTCTCATTACTCTTTTCATAAAATAAACACAGAATTGAACATTAAACTCCCTGATAATGCAATGTCAATTATTCGTTTAGAGTCTCTTTAAAAGCTCAGGAAAATTAAATTGTAAATCAAATCATCCTTTTAAAAGACAGAATCATTATTGCTTAAAATGGATGTGCAAACTCAGTGTAAACCATCTGGCACACATTATCTAACAAAGAAAAAGATCAGAGAAAAATTTGAAAATTGTTTATCATGTGGAACATGTAGGTGTTAAAAAACAATGGCAGATATGGAACAACTGCTCATTATCCATATCAGAAGGGAAAGTCTGTTTTTCTTAAATTTTCTATAACTTGCTTTACAATTAGATTTAATTTCTTTGGGTAAATAAAACTAAGCATTTATGGACATAATTATGAAATGCATGTTGATCTGCCACAACAGCACTCATGAATATCAGATTAAAATACCTCACGCTTTAGTAAAAAAATCGGAGACATTTGTGAAAGTTTTGCTACACATGGTAAATCTCTACCAAGTAATTGCTGTACCCAAGGTACCACACAAGATGCTATAGCCCATTTTATCTTGGCATCTCTCTTAGTATATAATATTCTCATCCTTGTTTTACAAAGCTCTGAGAAGCTATTAATGTATTCATCCACCTTATACAACCAACAAATGGTATTGTCAAGATACAAACAATAGGCTTCTGACAACTTCATAATTGCTTAAAACATCTTACCATATACTACTATTCTTAAAATAAAAGATAGACCTCTTCAGATATGTTACCATGTAGTACAAGAAAATTATTACATAAAAGAGACACTTTATAAACAACCATATCATGAGTTACGATAAGTTTAGCTAAGCTATGGAAATAAAATGGTACAGCGACATTATATGTCCTATGTGTGTGAGTATGGAGCTCTGCTTCTCACAATTCCTTTAGGACATAGACCTCATTTTTCTCTGGCAGCAGAAGAAAGAATGTTACAGTGGAATATGAGTTCTTAAAAAATGCCTCAGCACAGAACTCTTTATATTTCACTTCCATTCACATTTTGTTGAATGGAAATAGTTAATTGCCCTTACCTAACAGCAAGACTACTGAGGAATATTAAGTAAAGGGTAGAGAAAAGAATTAAAAAAGACAGCTGAAACCAAAGAATAAGAATATTATAAGAGAACATTTAACTATTCTAACTGCATGTGCCATAAACTCTTAGGTGGTAGAAATTTAAAAGATATAGTGTCCAAACTGCAGCAAAACATTTGACAGTGGTTTAAGGTAAAACATACAGAAAGAAAGATGCAAATGTCTACACTAAGAACAAGAATGTTCATAGGCTATTGCCAAGGCTACTGGTTGCTCTCCACTACCTGATGGTAAGACCATATTGCTGAAGACACTACATACTTATGTTACTGAACACAGAGAAATCAAGCTGGTTCCCAAGTAGAAGTACACTCCTACTGACTAGCACTCATGGTGCATGACACCAGAGAAAAATAATCATCACTCTCTCGTAGCTACAAACTTTTGACTTACTACAGTGACCTGCTGGTAAGAAAAACTGGTGCAATAATGGCATAAATATTTTGGGAATAATCAACCACTTTCTAAAAATTATATCTAAGGCTAATTCCATGAGATGGAATGCATATCTGACTCTGGTAAAGTTGGCCAAGAACCTAAGACTAAATAGGCCATAGGCCTAGGGAAGACCTGCTACCATTATTCTACTAAAGGACTATAGCAATAAAATGACTCCTTATGTCATATTCCTGTACACATAGATAGCAGAATTACTCAACTTTCATCAGAGAAGCTTCTTCTTACAACAGATGAGAATTAACAGAGATTCCCATCTAGGCAAAATTATAAAATGAGGAACTTTGGAGCCTTAAATTCTAAATGGAATGTCTTCATCAAACCCCTCACCTCAAGTTTCAGAGATCTATGTAGGAGAGGAGGTGAAAAGATTATAAGATCCAGTGGTGATGGATAACACCAAGGAAACACTGTCTTCTAGACACAATAGGACTGATGTACATATTGACTCACAGACTATGACTACACGTATAGGGCCTGCACAAGTTCAAGTCTGATTGGGTCCTATCACTAAGAAGGGGAAGTAGACACTATTTGCAATTGATAATGCTAGAAAAGGGAAAAAGCTGTTTTCTTCAATTGAGTAACACTGCATTTATTAATCATACTCGATGGGAGGTTCATGCCCGGGCATAGTTACTCAACACAAAGTAGACTCTTTTTTTTTTCCCCTTTGGTATGTGTTTGGTGGTGGGACTTTTTTTTTGTTATGGCATTTTTTTTCTTATTGATTTTTGTTTATTTTTTAAATATAGAGAAAGAAAATGAAGTTCTGTGGGTAGGGAGACTGGGAGGAATTGGGGGAAGAAAGAACATGATCAAAATATATTGAATGAAAAATTTTACTAAAAAAGAAATCCTAAGGCCAAAAAAAAAAAAACCCAAAAAACAAAACAAAAAACTCAAAAAACAAATAAACCAAAATACCCAGATAGCAAGGATGATTGATAGATACTTGGCAGCCTCTTCTGTTTTTTGTTCCCAGTTTTTGTTCCCAGCAACAATGGGAAGCTACCATATCTGAAAGTAGTCAGTCTCTCAGAAATAGGCTAAATAACTCACTTACAAGAACAGTGTTAAGATATTTTTACTTTATATGGCAACACCTGTCCTACCTGGATGGTCTTCTGATAACTTATACTTATCACTGATTTATTTAGGAGAGTCCTGAGCTACAGAATTACAAAGACAGGTGTGAGAACTAGAAAAGACAATTTCTTGGGCTCAACTAAGCCTACAGAACATAGTCTGCTATCACTTTATTCAGCATGAAGAACAAAGAACACACTAGAATTAGGGTGGATAAAGGACCAAATGATATGGCATCTCAGCAAATACACACCAGTTGTTCTTAGCATTTAAGGAGTTGAGTGAGGACCCTGCCAGACTGTAGAAAGCCCCAACTCTGAGCTCCCTACCTTCATATCATGTGACTCAATGACTCAGAGGCAAGAAGACATATCAGTATTATCAGTAGGACTTAATGTTTGTGCTTTAGGCTTGTTTCTTTTATGCAGTAATGAAACAAAAATAACATAAACATCATCATTTTAACCACCAGTAGTATATTTCAATGGCATTTAGCACTTCCATGCAACCATCATCATTATCCGTTTTCAGAATCTGTTTGTTATTCTACACTGAAGGTCTAAAACCTTGAAACCATATTTTATTTTTTAATTTAAATACTTTAGCTAACATCTTACACATCTTAAAATTTGAGCTGTTTGGATACATGTATACAATTTGTCATGTTTAAGTTGAGATAAACATGTTTAATTTTAAAAATATTTACCATTTCTTTATGATGAAAACACCCACCAGCCTTTATTCTACATTTTAAAAAATGTACAGTTTAAGCTGTACGTGGTGGCATATATCTATAGTCCTAGCACTGGGAAGATGAAGGCAGGAGTATAGCTAGAGTTTTCCTGCCTGGCCCACGGTCAGGGCAAATCTCTCTCACCCGCCAGTCCCACAGCCACTCAGACCCAACCAAGTAAACACAGAGACTTATACTGGTTACAAACTGTATGGCCGTGGCAGGCTTCTTGTTAACTGTTCTTACAGCTTAAATTAATCCATTTCTATTAATCTATACCTTGCCACATGGCTCATGTGGCTTGTCATGGTGGTGGCTGGTAGTGTCTCCCTCACCCAGCTTCCTGTTCTCTCAATTCTCCTCTCTGTTAGTCCCACCTATACTTCCTGCCTGGCCACTGGCCAATCAGTGATTTATTTATTGACCAATCAGCAACACATTTGACATACAGACCATCCCACAGCACAGGAGGATCAGGATATCAAAGTCATCAGAGGCTACACAAGATGTTTCAGTTCAGCTTAGGCTTTATTACCATGTCATAAACAAGCATACAATAATATATAGTGTCTTCTTGTTACCTATAATTACCCTATTTCAAAAAACATCCTAGAACTTCTCATTCCTCTCTAACTGTTACTGAATACTACGCGTTGATCCATTCCCCCCATTGTCTCTATGGGATACTCTCCCCAGCTTTGGTAACCTTCAGCTGCTATGGTATCAACTTTTCTTTTTAACATGTGGATAAGATAATGCAGGCAACATAATTTCTTGATGTACCACAGCTACAAAGAAAATACTTACATTTTTTTTTGTTGTCTATCTATGTGGGTCAGGGTTATGCTCATCTCTATAATTTTATTTCTACCCAGAGGATGGATGAATGCTTATGTCTCCTGGTTAGAAATGGATACATATAGCAAAATTTATGTTTTTTTCCTTTGTTTCCTTCAAAGTAGTGTCTTTTTTTTCCTATGGCTAGATTATTCTCTAGAGCAATTATTTATAACAAATTGAGATGATTATTGTGTTCTTTCTGTAAAGAGGCATGTTCTCTGATTGTAGTAAGCACAGCTTCACAGTTCATGGTTTCTCCAGGTATTTATTTATAGAAATAGAGATACATCAATATTTATTGGTAGATTACTGCTACAGTCTTAATTCTTTATACATATTTTTCTCACTTTGTTTTAAGAGAAATATTAACTTGAGTTTAGATAAAAATTCTGTTTTTCCTTTAACTTATTTTCTATAGACACCAATACAACTGGGTGATCTTTCTCTGGTTGAACAGTTCCTAAAGATAAGGATACTGATGGTCAGATTGAAGCCAACCTGCAAAACAACATCTGGATGCATGGTCCAGGGCTCTGTTGAATTTAATAGCTTTATTCTTTGTTTAGATAGAACAATAGAACAAATATTGGTCCAGTTGAATAAGAAGCAAATGGGAGACTTTAGAATCAGTGTTCAGAATGCCTTGCTGGTTGGAATGATGAGACCAACTCTACTGTTGTGAGATCTCATACTGTAAATCCAAGTTCCTGTGCCTGGTATCTAAATGTCACCTCCACAAAGGCAGGGCAGGGATATGTGGATATTATAAATGCTAACTGGAATGCATCCTTCTTAATCATTTAGTTTACCATAGCCTGGTTCTAGCAGTTGACTATAAAAAAAATGTTACACATGCTATTCTGTGATGAGGTGCTTAAAGACAAGCAGTATTCTCTTCCTATATTTTTTCATTTCATAGTTTGCCCTTTTTCATTTTATATGCGATCCTCTTTCACATTTTCATAGGCTCAGCATTTACAACAACCACCTTTGGACGTTGCCAGAGTTTGAACTGACCAGATGGCCAGGTCTCTGGCTAAAGGCAAAGCATTGACATGCTCAAAAATAAAATGCAATTTCAGAATTGACTCTTCTTAAACCAATACCTGAGACAATGTCTTATTGAGGAAGAATAGAAACCATTTTTTTGTTTTGTTTTGTTTTTCGAGACAGGGTTTCTTTGTGTAGCTTTGCGCCTTTCCTGGATCTCGCTCTGTAGACAAGGCTGGCCTTGAACTTACAAAGATCTGCCTGGCTCTGCCTCCCACGTGCTGGGATTAAAGGCATGTGCCACAACCGCCTGGCTAGAAACCATTTTTTTATTCATGCCTCAAAATAACATTAAACTTACTTGATAGGATAAACAAGATCTCTTTAATAATTAGTGGTAAGGATACAGAAGATCCTTTATGATCATAATATTTTCCTACACAGACAACAGAAACAAATTTCAAGTTTTAGTTGGTTTTAAGGTTCAGGATAAATAGGAAACAGTGGCCAATGATATGTCCTGGGAAAATATAAATAAAGAAATTTTCTTGCACTTGTTCACCCCTCTGAAGAAGAGACATTGGTAGACTCTGATAAAAAATGAAGACAAAGACTGGTTCTATTGCTGTATGGTGATGGAGCCTGGAAGAGAATGTAGGGAAGGGAGAGGGCATTGTACTTTTGAGAACAGAAGTTTCCACAGCTCAGGTCTCCTTGAATAGGACAAGTACAGAGCCAGTCTAGGGAAAGGGAACAGACATGATGATTCTTAAGTGTCAGAACTTGCTGTGATGATAGTTTGAGAGCAAAACTCACACATACATACATACATACACACACACACACACACACACACACACACACACACACACACACATATACACACACACAAGTGTCGCAATTCACATCATAAAATGGAGGGATGCATTACCCTGGGTTGGGAATTCTAGAGAGAGGCTTGAGGGACCTGAATTGGGTCAGTGTGTTCCAGCATAAGCCAACATCATGTTGAGGCTGCAAATCAAGAGTGTATATAGAAGCATATGGGGCTAAAAGAAGAGGAAGACAGGGCTTCCTTCTGCTACTCAGGCACAGGGCATACCAGTCAGAACAGGTGATTGATCCACCTGTCAGCTGAACTGCCCCAAAGACCAATCTTACAGCCCATACCCTCCCATCTCATCCTCTGTCCCACTGCCAGGCCATACCCCAAACCCCAGCAGGTACAGACCACACCAATCAGAAGAATAGAGATACCCTGCTGCACCAAAGGCCAAGATATCTGCCAGAAGACAGTCCTCAACTTGGATAGAGATTTTCCATTGGATCAGAGGTCATATCAGCTGCCAGAAATCCAAGTTACAAAGACCAGAAAACCAATGAGAAAGCAGAAGCCAAGGAACAAAACACCCACTGAACCAAGATAAACTCAGAAATCAGTACCTAGACTTATAATCATCCCAAACCCAGATGTCTAAAAGTTAGATGAAAAATACATTAACAACAGCCAGGGTGCTTCAAGACATAGGAAAATATAATGGAATCCAACTACTATCACAAAAACTACTACTTGGAAAGGTCAAGGACTTTTCCGAAGGTCAATCCATGGCTTAAGGAGTCTTGGTGATATTTTAGATTTTGTATATATGTTAGCTGGTTCCTGCAATGATTTTCTTGTATGCTATATGCTTCCAAGAACTCCTAACAGTGTATTTATCTGATATACTTCTCAAGCATCCTAGGCATAATGGCAAACAGTCTTCTGACAATGTAAACACCATTCTAGGGACACTGCTTAGGGGACATCTAGGTGCGTAGCTTTATTTCTTATGCAAATGAAGCTCAGACCCTCCTTCCTCTTATAGACCAAATGGCATTCTAGAGCAATTGACTCAGAACAAAAGAGTATTTTGCATACCAGATGCAGTGAAGTATTGAGGCAGAATTCCTAGCTCCAAGCAGGGTTGCCCCACCTGACCAGGAAGCAGCAAGGCAGAGTTTTTGTGACCCCCAGAGAGACCACCAAAGATGAGCATGCTGGAATGCAAAAGCAAGGTTTAATTCTGGATATCCAAAAGCAATACAAGCCTAGGCAGGGACTTTGTCTAATACATCCAACGCAGTGGAAGCTGGTGGAAGTGCCTGCCTATCTGCAAGATCAGTTTTTAAAGGGAAAAATCACAAGGTTACATCATTTAGGGGTGCTAGTATGGGTACAATTCTGATTGGCTCGCTTCTAGGGGCTTTCTAGAAATCATGGCTTAATCATACTTCTAAGGGAGTGGTTGCCCGCCACCATTTCTCATTGGCTGCCCTCAAGTGGGGACATTTTTATGGTCAGTTACCCTGGAAACCAGGGTTGGAACATTCTATAGTCCAGCAGTCATTACCTCGTGACTACCTTGTGACTCTGTACTTTCACACTTCCTGATTTCTGGAATCTGGACTGACTTGTTTCAGTAACTATTGGCCTATTCCTAGAAGGAGAAATCTTAGGCCTTAGTTTTTGGGTGAAAGCATTTTGGTCTTATTTCTAAGATGGCTCATTTTGGTCTCACAAATTGATTCCACCTGAGGAAGGAATGTAATGGACAGAGGATTGAAGGATAAAGATAAAGGCAAGAGCAAAAGAGCTTAGTTAGAACCAGGACAATGAGAGAACAGGAAGAAAAGGGACAGAGAGGAGCTGAATGTGAGAACAGAACTGAAACTGTGTAGATAGAATTTTGTCTTAGAGGAATAAAGTAGATGGACATAAGAGCATGGTGTACTTAGATTCTTTTTCTTGAAAATCATTTGTACCATTTGTAGCTTTTCTTACGGGTCCCTGGGAAGAAGATTATTAAGGCTGGAGCATAATAATTTTTGATACCAGGGCAATATGGTTGCACCAGAGCTGAGCTATCCTATAACATCAAGACCTGAAATTTACAATTCAGCTGAAACCCAAGAAAATTACCTTAAAAACAACTTTATAAAGATGATAGAGATCCTTAAGGAAGAAATGAAAAAATTCCTTAAAGAAATCTAGGAAAAGACAAACAAAAACTTGGAGGATATCAATAAATCCCTTAAAGAATGCCAAGAAAGCTAAGAAAAAAAAAAAAGGTAAACAAAACTATTCAGGACCTGAAAATTGATTTAGAAATAACAAAGAAAACACAAACTGAGGGAATTCTGGAAATAAAAAATTTGGGTAAGAAAACAGAAGCTACAGACATAAGCATCATCAAGAGAATACAAGAGATGGAAGAAAGCATCTCAGACACTGAAGATATGATAGATGAAATATATTCATCAGTCAAAGAAAATTTTAAATCTAAAAAACTCCAACATAAAATATCCAGGACTGATCTAAGAATGATAGGAATAGAAGGAGAAGAATCTTAGCTCAAAACTCAGAAAATATATATAGCAAAATGACAGAAGATAAATTTCCTAAGCTAAAGAATGATATGCCTATAAAGGTACAAGAAACTTACAGAAAAACAAATAGATTGGATCAGAAAAGAAAGTCCCCACACCACATAATGATCAAAACACTAAATATATGAACAAAGGAAGAATATTAAAAGCTGCAAGGGAAAAAGGCTAAGTGACATATAAACACAGACATATCAGAATTACATCCAATTTCTCAATGGGGACTCTAAAGCCAGAGGATCTAGACAGATGTGCTGCAGACTCTAAGAGCTTAAAAATGAAATTAATTAAAAGAAATCAAGAATAACACTTCATACTAATCAAAGAAAAAATCCACCAAGATGATGTTTCCATTCTTAATATGTATGCCCCAAATGCAAGGGCACCCACACTTGTAAAAGAAATATTACTAAAGCTTAAATCACATATTGAACTTCACACATTAATAGTAGGAGACTTCAATATCCTACCCTCACCAATGGACAGATCATTGAAACAGAAACTAAACAGAGAAATAATAGAATTAACAGACATTATGAATCAAACGGGCCTAACAGATATCGATAGTACAATTCATCCAAACACAAAAGAATACACCTTTTTCTCAGCACCTCATGGGACATTCTCCAAAGTCGACCACATACTCAGTTACAATGCAAGCCTCAACAGATACAAGAAAATTGAAATAAGCCCCTGTATCCTATTAGACCACTGTTGATTAAAGCTGGATTTCAACAGTAATAGAAGCAACAGAAAGTCCATAAACACAGAAATTGAACAAAAGCCTACTGAATGACTACTATGTCAAGGTAGAAATAAAGAAATGAAAGAATTCCTAGAATTCTATGGAAATGGATATACAACATAACCAAATATATGGGAAATAAAAAAGTGATGCTAAGAGGAAAGTTCATAGCACTAAGTGCCTTCATGAAGAAAATACAGAGATGTTATACATACAACATAAGAGCCATCTGAAAGCCCTGGAACAAAAAGAAGCAACACAATCAAGAGTAGATTGCAGAAAATAAATTGAGGGCTGAAATTAATAAAATAGAAATAAAGAGAACAAAAATTAATGAAACAAAGATTTGGTTCTTTGAGAAAAATAGACAAGATATTCAAACGCTTGTCCAAATTAACTAAATGACATAGAAATAATTATCCAATTAACAAAATGAGAAAGTAAAGGGGGACATAACAACAGACACTGAGGAAACCCAAAGAATCTTTGGGTAATACACTAAAACCTCTATTTTACCAAATTGGAAAACTAAAATAAACTATTTTCTCAATAAATACCACTTACCAAAGTTAAAGCAAGGTTAGATAAATAATTTAAATAGACCTATAACCCATAAAAAATAGAAGCAGTCATTAAAACTCTGTCAACCAAAAGAGCCCAGAGTCAGAGAGTTTTAGCAGAGAACTTTTTAAGACTTTCAAAGAAGACTTAATACCAATACTCCTCAAATTATGCAGCAAAATAGAAACAGAAGGAACATTGCCAAATTCATTATGTGAGGGCACAGTTACCATGACAGCCAAACCACACAAAAATTTAACAAAGAATTACAGACCAATTTCCCTTATGAACATTGATGCAAAAATACTCAATAAAATACTGACCAACAACATGCTCCAACTGCACCAATTGGAAGAAGAGTTGAGTCTCTGAGCTCTCAGCTGAACAGCCCAGCTTCATAGTCTTTAGATCCTGGGAGCACATACCATGCCCCTCCCCCACACATTACAGCCCCAGACTGGGCAGCAGCATCCCCTCCCCCTATCATCCCTCCAGGCAACAGTGACCTCTGGAGCCACAGGCCCTACCTGCACCACTCGGAGAAAGAGAGACTCCAGGAAGAGCAGGCTCCACTTGCATTGATAGAGGAAGAAATACATAGAAAGCAGTGTAAAAATACATTCAACAACATAAAGAGCAATATGGCAACACCAGAAACTAGTGATTCTACAACAGCAAGACCTGAACATCCCAACACAGATGATGAAGAAAAAAATAACCTTAGAAATAACTTTAAGAAGATGATAGAGAGCCTTATAGCGGAAATGAAAAATTCCCTTAAAGAAATAGAGAAAAAGACAAACCAAAACTTGGGAAAAAAATCAACAAATCCCATGAAGAAAGCCAAGAAAAACCATGTGAAGGAAGAGTTCAAGACCTGAAAATTGAAATAGAGGCAATAAAGAAAACACAAACCAAGGGAATTCTGCAAACGAAAAATCTGAGTAAATAAACTTGAACAATAGATGCAAACATAACCAATGGAATACAAGAGATGGAAAAGAGAATCTCAGATGTTGAAGATATGATAGAGGAAATAGATCCATCAGTCAAAAAAAATGTTAAATCCAACAAATTCTTAACACAAAACATCCAGGAAATCTGGGACACCATGAAAAGACAAAACTTAAGAATAATAGGTGTTGCTGGTTATTAAGGGATCCCTTGGGGGAGGAGATGAGAAGGAATGACATCAATAACACAAACACCAGGTGTCAGTTTTAGGTAAACAGCAGACTCATTTATTCAATAATGGAGAAGGCCTTATTTTTTTATTAGAAATTTTTTTTATTCATTTTGTATACCAATCACAGATTCCCCCTTTTCCCTCTTCCCACCCTTCCAGCCTCCCCCTCCACTCCCCATTCCCTCCTACAAGAAGGTAAGGCCTCCCATGGGCAGTCAGCAGAGCCTGGTATAATCAGTAGAGGCAGGTCCAAGCCACTCCCCCTGCCTCAAGGCTGTTTGAGGTGTCCCACCATAGGTAGTGGGCTCCAAAAAGCCAGTTTATTCATCAGGGATGGATCTTGATTCTATTACCAAGGGGCCTCTTAAGTAGATCAAGCTACACAACTGTCTAGCTTATGCAGAAGGCCTAGTCCAGTACCGAGGAAGCTCCACAGGTGTTAGTCTAAATTTTGTGAGTTCCCACTAGTTTGGTTTGGTTGTCTCTGTAGGTTTCTGTAGCTAGAGTTTTCCTGGTCCTGCCTGGCCCACAGTCAGGACAAATCTCTCTCACCTACCAGTCCCACAGCTGCTCAGACCCAACCAAGTAAACACATAGAGACTTATATTGCTTACAAACTGTATGGCCGTGGCAGGCTTCTTTTTATCTAATTCTTCTATCTTAAATTAACCCATTTCTATTAATCTATACTTTGCCACATGGCTCGTGCCTTACCAGTACCTTACATCTCCCTTGTCATGGCAGCAGCTGGCAGTGTCTCTCTGCCTCAGCCTTCCACTTTCCAGAATTCTCTTCTCTGCTTGTCCCACCTATACTTCCTGCCTAGCTACTGGCCAATCAGTGTTTTATTTATTAACCAATCAGAGCAACACATTTAACATATAGAACATCCCACAGCAGGTTTCCCCATCATGATCTTGATGCCCCTTGCTCATAGAATCTGTCCTCTCTCTTTGACTGAAATTTTGGAGCCTGGTTTGGTGTTTGGCTGTAATCTCTGCATCTGCTTCCATCAGTTATTGGAGAAAGGCTCTATGATAACAGGGTATTCACCAATCTGATTACTAGAGTAAGCCAGTTCAGGTACCCTCTCCTCTATTGCTAGTAGTATAAGCTAGGGTCATCCTTGTGGATTCCTGGGAACTTTCCTAGCACCCAGTTTTTACCTATACCCATGATGTCTCCATCTATCATGGTATCTCTTTCATTGCTCTTCCACTCCATCCCTGTACCAGTTCA
Source organism: Peromyscus eremicus (assembly GCF_949786415.1). NCBI lineage: Eukaryota > Metazoa > Chordata > Mammalia > Rodentia > Cricetidae > Peromyscus > Peromyscus eremicus. The sequence goes on along the minus strand of NC_081424.1, from coordinate 689,002 downwards.
ACCATCCCATTCCTTTATGTTCTCATCCCCCACCCCCTATCCTCCATTATCCCCCCTCATCGTCAGTTTATTCATAGAGTTCTCATCTATTTCCCCTTCCAAGGGTGATCCATGCCTCCCTCTTTGGGTCTCCCTTGCTAGCTAGCTTCTCTGAAGCTGTGGATTGTAGTCTGGATATCCTTTGCATCTAGTATCCACTTATAAGTGATTATATACCATGTTTGTCTTTCTGAGTCTGGGTTACCTCCCTCAGGATGACATTTTCTAGTACCATCCATTTGCCTGCAAATTTTTTGATGTTATTGCTTTTCTCTGCTGAGTAGTACTCCATTGTGCATATGTACCACATTTTCTTAATCCATTGTTCAGTTGAGGGGCAACTAGGTTGCTTCCAGGTTCTAGCTATTATGAATAATACTGATATGAACATAGTTGAGCATGTGTCCTTGTGGTTAAGATTGAGCATTCTTTGGTTATATGCCCAAGAGTGGTATATCTGGGTCTTGAGGAAGATTGATTCCCAATTTTCTGAGAAACCACCATACTGATTTCTAAAGTGGCTGTACAAGTTTGCATTCTCACCAACAGTGGAGGAGTGTTCCCCTTGCTCCACATCCTCTCCAATATAAGTTGTTATCAGTGTTTTTGATCTTAACCATTCTGACAGGTGTAAGATGGTATCTCAGAGTCGTTTTGATTTGCATTTCCCTGATGACTAAAGATGTTGAGCAATTCCTTAAATGTCTTTTAGCCATTTGAAATTCTTCTGTTGAAAATTCTTTGTTTAGCTCTGTAGCCTATTTTTTAATTGGATTGTTCTGTATTTTGATGTCTAGTTTCTTGAAATCTTTATGTATTTTGGAAACCAGCCTTCTGTCAGATGTGGGGTTGGTGAAGAGCTTTTTCCATTCTGGAGGCTGTAGTTTTGTCTTATTTACCATATCCTTTGCCTTACAGAAGCTTCTCAGTTTCAGGAGGTCTAATTTATTAATTGCTGCTCTCAGTGTCTGTGCTACTGCTGTTGTATTCAGGGACTAGTCTCCTGTAGTCTCCAATGCATTCAAGACTACTTCCTACTTTCTCTTCTATCAGGTTCAGTGTAACTGGTTTTATGTTGAGGTTTTTGATCCATTTGGACTGGAGCTTTGTACACTGTGATAGCTATGGATTTATTTGCAGTCTTCTACATGTTGATTTCCATTTATGCTAACACCATTTGCTGAAGATGCTTTCTTTTTTCCATTGTACAGTTTTGGCTTCTTTGTCAAAAATCAGGTGTGTGGGTTAATGTCAAGGACTTCAATTCAATTCCATTGGTCCATTTGTTGATTTGTATGCCAGTACCAAGCTGTTCTTATTACTATAGTTCTATAGGAGAGCTTGAGGTCAGGGGTGATGATGCCTCCAAAGGTGGCTTTATTGTACAGGATAGCTCTCCTGGGTTTTTTGTTTTTCCATATGAAATTGAGTGTTGTTCTTTCCAGGTCTGTGAAGAATTGTGTTGGGATTTTGATGGGGATTGCATTGAATCTGTAGATTGCTTTTGGAAAGATTTCCATTTTTACTATGTTAATCCTACCTGTCTATGAGCATGGGAAGATATTTCCATTTTCTGATATCTTCTTCAATTTCTTTCTTCAGAGACTTAAAGTTCTTGTCATACGGGTCTTTCATTTGCTTAGTTAGAATTACCCAAGGTATTTTATTTTGTTTATGGCTAATATAAAGGGTGATAGTTCTCTGATTTCTTTCTAAGCCCATTTACTATTTGTATATAGGAGAGCTACTGATTTTTTTTTTAGTTAATTTTGTATCCTCCCACATTACTTAGGTGTTTATGTGCTGTAGGACTTCTCTAGTAGAATTTTTGGGGTCACTTAAGTATATTATCCTATCATCTGCAAATAGTGAAAGTTTGACTTCTTCCTTTCCAATTTATATCCTATTGATCTCCTTTTGTTGTCTTATTGCTCTAGCTAGAACTTTGACTACAATATTGAGAGTGGACAGCCTTGTCTTCCTGATTTTAGTGGAATTGCTTTGAGTTTCTCACTATTTAATTTGATGTTAGTTATCAGCTCACTGTTAACTGTCTTTATTATATTTAGGTATGTTCGTTGTATTCTTGTTCTCTCCAAGAGAACATGTAGAGCTGTTGGATTTTGTCAAAGGCTTTTTCAGCATCTAATGGGATGAGCATGTGATTTTTTTTTCAGTTTGTTTATATGGTATATTACATTGACATATTTTTGTATGTTGAGGCATTCCTGCATCTCTGGGATGAAGCCTACTTGATCATAATGGATAATTTCTTTGATGTGTTCTTGGACTCAGTTTGCTAGTATTTTATTGAGTACTTTTGCATGAATGGTCATGAGAGATATTGGTCTGTAACTCCCTTTCTTTGTTGCATCTTTGTGTGGCTTGGGTACCAGGGTAACAGTAGCCTCATAAAAAGAGTTTGATAATGTTCCTTCTGTTTCTATTGTGTGGAACAATTTGAAGAGTATTGGTATTAGCTCTTCTGTGAAATTCTGGTAGAATTGTGTGTTGAAACTATCTTGTCCTGTACTTTTTTGGTTGGGAGATTTTAATGACTGTTTCTATTTCCTTAGGGGTTATTGGTCTATTTAAATAGTTTATCTGTTCTTGATTTAACTTTGGTATGTGGTACTCATCCAGAAAATTGCCCATTTCTTTTACATTTTCCAATTTTGTGGAGTATAGGATTTTGTAGTATAACCTGATGATTCTCTGGATTTCATCGTTCTCAGTTGTTATATCTTCCTTTTCATTTCTGACTTGGTTAATTTGAATGCTCTCCCTCTGCCTTTAGGTTAGTCTAGATAAGAGCTTGTCTATCTTGTTGATTTTCTCAAAAAACCAACTCTTTGTTTCATTGATTCTTTGTATTGTTCTCCTTGTTTCTATTTTTTTTTTATTTTAGCTCTCAATTTGATTATTTCCTGGCATCTATTCCTCCTGGATGACTTTGCTTCTTCTTGTTCTAGAGCTTTCAGGAGTCTCTTAAGCCACTAGTGTGAGATTTCTCTAACTTTTTTATGTGGGCATTTAGTGCTATGAATTCTCCTCTTATTACTGCTTTCATAGTGTCCAATAAGTTTGGTTAGGTTGTACATTCATTTTCATTGAATTTTAGGAAGTCTTTAATTTCTTTCTTCATTTCTTTCCTGACCCATTGGTGATTCAGTTGAGCATTATTCAGTTTCCCTATGTTTATAAGCTTTCCGTAATTTTTGTTGTTGTTGAAATCTAACTTTAAAATTAAGCTGGTCTGATAAAATACAGGAGGTTATTTCAATTTTTTTTTAAAGTAGCATTTTTTATTACCTTTTAGCTTCTTAACTATCATATGATCGCTAATAACCAATAATACATGGAGTAAATATGTCACCATATAGAATTATGCCTTAAATGAAGTCCTAAAGAAGGTTTTCTTATGAAATACAATAATACAGTTTGTGAAATACTTTTAAACTGAAATACATTAAGCATTCCCAGGGGGTTTTCTTTTTTTTTTTGTTTTGTTTTCATTTTTTTTTTAAATTTTTATTTTGCAATACAATTCAGTTCTACTTATCAGCCACAGATTCCCATGTTCTCCCCCCTCCCGCCCCCCTCACCTTCTCCCCAGCCCGCCCCCCATTCCAATCTCCTCCAGGGCAAAGCCTTCCCCACAGACTGAGATCAACCTGGTGGACTCAGTCCAGGTAGGTCCAGTGCCCTCCTCCCAGGCCGAGCCAAGGGACCCTGCATAGGCCCCAGGTTTCAAACATGAAGACCACATGAGAATAGGAAGAAACAAAGTGCTAGAGAGGCCCACAGAAATCCACAAAGATACCCCCACAACAGACTGCTGGCAATGGTCGAGAGACAGTCCGAACTGACCTACTCTGGTGATGGGATGGCCAAACACCCTAATTGTGGTGCTAGAAACCTCATCCAACTACTGAGGGATCTGGATGCAGAGATCCATGACTAGGTCCCGGGTGGATCTCTGGGAGTCCAATTAACGAGAATGAGGAGGGTTTATATGAGCGAGAATTGTTGAGACCAAGGTTGGATAAAGCACAGAGACAAATAGCCAAACGAACCAAAACACATGAAATATGAACCAATGGCTGAGGGGTCACCAACTGGATCAGGCCCTCTGAGTGGGTGAGACAGTTGATTGGCCTGATCTGTTTGGGAGGCATCCAGGCAGTGGGACCGGGTCCTGTGTTCAATTTTTTTGTATCTGTTGAGATTTGCTTTGTGATCAAGCATGTGGTCAATTTTAGCAAAGGTTCCATGGGGTACTGAGAAGAAGGTATATTCTTTTTTATTAGGGTGGAATGTTCTGTAGATATCTATTAAGTCCATTTGAGTCATAACATCTGTTAAATCCCTTATTTCCCTGTTAAGTTTCTGTTTGTCATATCTGTCCATTGGTGAGAGTCGAGTGTTGAAGTCTCCCACTATTAATGTGTGGGGTTTGATGTGTGATTTAAGCTTTAGTAATGTTTCTTTTACATATGTGGGTGCCCTTGTACTTTTGGCATAAATGTTCAGAATTGAGACTTTATCTTGGTGGATTTTTCTTCTGATGAATATGTAATGTCCTTCTTGATTTCTTTTGACTGATTTTAGTTTGGAGTCTATTTTGTTAGATATTAGGATAGCTACACCAGCTTGCTTCCTAAGTCCATTTGATTGGAAAATCTTTTCCCAGCCTTTTACTCTGAGGTAGTGTCTGTCTTTGAAGTTGAAGTGTATTTCTTGTGTGCAGCAGAAGGATGAATTCTCTTTTTATATCCATTCTGTTAGTCTGCATCTTTTCATAGTCAAATTTGAGTCCATTGATATTAATGACCAGTGATTGTTAATTCCTGTTACATTTTTATGGTAGTGTGTGTGTATTTCCCTTCTTTGGGATTTTCTGCTCTGGGTTTATCTATTGTTTGTGTTTTTGTAGGTGCAGCTGACTTTCTTAGGTTGTAGTTTTCCTTCTGTTGCTTTCTGTCAGGTTGAATTTGTGGATAGGTATCATTTATATCTGGCTTTGTCTTGGAATGTCTTGTTCACTCTATCTATCATGATTGAAGGTTTTGCTGGGGATAGTAATCTGGGCTAGCATCCATGGTCTATTTTGGCTGTATTACACTTCTACAGGACCTTCTGGATTTCAGAATCTACATTGAAAATTTGGGTGTTATTCTGATGGGTCTGCATTTGTAAGTCAGTTGGCCTTTTCCCCTTGCTTCTCTTAATATTCTTTCTTTATTCTGTATGTTTAGTGGTTTAAGTATTATGTGATGAGGGGACTTTTTTGGGGGGAAGTCCAGTTTTTTGGTGTTCCATAAGCTTCTTGCGTTTTCATAGGTATCACCTTCTTTAAGTTGAAAAAGTTTTCTTCCATGATTTTGTTGAATACATTTTCTGTGCCTTTGAGTTGGTATTCTTCCCCTTCTTCTATGCATATTATTCTTAGGTTTAGCCTTTTCATGGTGTCCCAGATTTCCTGAACATTTTGTGTTATGGCCTTTTTGACTTTGGTGTTTTCTTTGATGAATCTATTTCCTCTATTGTATCTTCTATGCCAGAGATTCTCTCTTCTATCTCTTGTATTCTGTTGGTTATGCTTGCATCTGTAGTTCCTGTTCATTTACTCAGATTTTCTATTTTCAGCATTCCCTTGGTTTGTGTGTTCTTCATTGTTTCTATTTCAATTTTCAGGTCTTGAGCTATTTTCTTCACCTGTTTAATTGCTTTATTATGGTTTTCTTGGCTTTCTTTAAGGGACGTATTGATTTCTTCCAATTTTTTTGTTTGTCTTTTCCTCGATTTCTTTGAGACAATTTTTAGTTTCCTCTTTAAAGACCTCTATCATCTTCATAAAGTTATTTTTAAGGTTGTTTTCTTCTGTTTCTTCTATATTGTGATATTCGAGTCTGTTGTAGAACCGCTAGGTTTTGGTGATGTCATATTGTTCTTTAAGTTGTTCTATGTATTTTTGCACTGGCATGTACCCATCTCTTCCTCCAATAGGTGGAAGAGGTGCCTGTGTCTGAGTGAACTGCTCTTGGTCCAATCTGTGTTTGCTGTTTCTGTGTCTTGGGGGCAACTCTGGGTCCAATATTAGCTTTTGGTCTAATTGGAGTTGGCAGATTCTGTCTTAGGGAGCTGCTCTTGGTCTAATCTGAGCTTTCTGATTCTGTGTCTCAGGGAGCCACTCTTTGTTCAATGAGACCTGGCAGATTCTATATCTCAGGAAACCACTGGCATCACAGGGGGATGGGTAGGTTTGGGGTAGGGCATGGGTCTTGTAGATTGCAGGGTCCAATGGGAGGTTTTTGGTAGGGGAGCCTGCCTGTAGGATTCTTCCCTGCTGGCTGGCAATTGGGGCTGCTATTGAATGGGACTTCCTGGGCACTGATTGTGTCCCAGGTTCTAGGTTCTAGAGGCAGGACTTTCTGGGTGAGAGAAGAGTCACTCACCTCTTGGTCCAATGAGAGCTGGCAGATTCTGTGTCTCAGGAAGCTACTGGCATTACAGGGGGATGGGTAGGTTTGGTGTAAGGCATGGGTCTTGTAGATTTCAGGGTTCAATGGGAGATTTTGGTGCCGGAGCCTGCCCACAGGAGTCTTCCTTGCTTGATAGCAACTGGGGCAGCTGGGGAAGTCCTTATAAACCTTCCTCCCAGCACCCAACCTGTGTACCAAACTGGTGGCATTGTAGGACACTTCATTGGCTGGGCACAATCAGGACTCTAACAGTGATCAAGAACTCTGACAGAGTCTGCTGATGGACCCTCAGGCAGACTCTGCATGATCAGGAACTCTGACAGTAACCAGGAACTTTGACAGCACTTGTTGGTAGGCAGTCTCCAAATTGGCTCATTAGGAAGTATGTTATGTGAATGCCTTAGCAACTGTTTTAGCCAATTTCCTCAACCCTATGGGCCTATTCTACTACAAATATGGATAGAAAATTCCAGCTCAAGGGCACAGAAAATATATTTAAAAATTAGTAGAAGAAAACTTTCCCAACCTAAAGAAGGACATGCCTATGAAGATACAGGAAGCTTACAGAACACCAAATAGACAAGACCAAAAAAGTCCCCTTGCCACATATTAATCAAAACACTAAATATACATAATATAAGGAAGAATATTAAGAGCTGCAAAGGAAAAAACCAAGTAACATACAAAGGCAAACCTCTCAGAATTACACCTGACTTCTTGATGGAGACTATGAAAGCCAGAAGGTCCCACACAGATGTTTTGCAGACACTAAGAGACCAGGGATGCCAGCCCAGATTTCTTTGTATGGCAAAACTTTATATCACCATAGACAGAGAAAACAAGATATTTCATAATAAAACCAGATTTAAACAATACTTATCCACAAACCCAGCCCTACAAAAAGTACTAGAAAGAAAACTCCAACCCAAGGAAGTTATCTGCACCCACAAAAAAATAGTGAATAGATAAACTTACACAGCAAATTCCAAAGAAGGGAATCATACACACAGACACAGACACAGACACAGACACAGACACAGACACAGACACAGACACACAGACACACACACACACACACACACACACACACACACACACTACCACCACCACCACCATAACCGAAAATAGCAGGAATTAACAATCACTGGCCATTTATTTCTTTTAATATCAATGGACTCAATTTGCCTATAAAAATATACAGGGTAGCAAAATGGGTACAAAAACAAGATCCATCTTTCTGCTGCATACAAGAAACACACCTCAACATCAAAGACAGACATTACCTCAGAGTAAAGGGTTGGAAAAAAAATTTCCAATGAAATGAACCTAAGAATCCAGCTGATGTAGCTATCCTAATATCTAACAAAATAGACTTCAAAATAAAATTAATCAAAAGAGGTAGAGAAGGACATTTCATATTCATCATCTTCAAGATGAAGTCTCAATTCTGAACATTTATTCCCCAAATACAAGGGCACCTGTGTTTGTAAAAGAAACATTACTAAAATGTAAATCACACACCAAACCCCACACATTAATAGTTGGAGACTTCAACACCTTACCCTCACCAATGGACAGGTCATCCAGACAGACACTTAACAGAGAAATAAGGGAACTAACAGATGTTGTGACTCTAATGGGCCTAACAACATCCATAGAACCTTTCATCCAAACACAAAAGAATATGCCTTCTTCTAAGCACCTCATAGAACCGTTGATAAAATTGACTACATACTTGTTAATAAAGCAAATCTCAACAGATACAAAGAAATCAAAATAACCATCATGGCTTAAGGTTAGAATTCAACAAAAACACAAATTACAGAAAGCCTATAAACACATGGAAACTGAACAATGTTCAACTGAATCATCACTGGGTCATGAAAGAAATCAAGAAAAAAATTAAAGACTACCTAGAATTCAATGAAAATGAACATACAACATACCCAAACTTATGGGACACAATGAAAGCAGTGATAAGAGCAAAGTTCATAGCACTAAGAGCCTACACAAAGAAAACAGAGAATTCTCACACTAGTGACTTAACAGCACACCTGAATGCTCTAGAACAAAAAAGCAAAGTCACCCAGGAGGAGCAGACAACAGGAAATAATCAAATTGTGGGCTGAAATCAATAAAATAGAAATAAAGAGAACAATACAAAGAATCAATGAAACAAAGAGTTGGTTCTTTAAGAAAATCAACAAGATAGGCAAACCCTTATCCAAACTAACCAAAAGGCAGAGAGAGAACACCCAAATTAACAAATCATAAATGAAAAGGGGGATGTAACAACAGACACTAAGGAAATCCAGACAATCATCAGGTCATATGTCAAAAACCTGTACTCCATAAAATTGGAAAATGTAAAAGAAATGGACAATTTTCTGGATAAGCAGCACATACCAAAATTAAATCAAGATCAGATGAACAATTTAAATAGAACCATAAACCTTAGGGAAATAGAAACACTCATTTAAAGTCTCCCAACCAAAAAAAGCCCAGGGCCAAATGGTTTCATAGCAGAAATCTACCAGAACTTCAAAGAAGAGCTAATACCCATACTTCTCAAATTGTTCCACACAATAGAAACAGAAGCAACCTTGCCAAACTCTTTTTATGTAGCTGCAGTTACCCTTATACCCAAACCACACAGACACAACTAAGAAAGAGAATTATAGACCAATCTCCCTCCTGAACATTGATGCAAAAATATTCAATAAAATACTGGCAAATCAAATCCAAGAACACACCAAAAAATCATTTTTCATGATCAAGTAGGCTTCATCCCAGAGATGCAGAGATGGTTCAATATACAAAAATCTGTCAAAGTAATTCACCATATAAAGAAACTGAAAGAAAATTATCAGCTGATAATCCTCTTGGACTATGTAAGTCCTTGTCACCATTTAAGGTTTTGAACAAATTAATCAGTTCTTGATTTTCTACTCCAATAGTGCATGTAGATGGGAAATATCTCCTAGCAAGCTTTGAAAATCATCGCATTTGCAATCAATTTCTCCTAATTTGCACCCTTTGATGTGTAATTTTTGTAACCCTATTTTATATCCTAAATAGTTAATAGAATCTTCTCTTTGTATTTTTTCAGGAACAATTTGGAATCTCAAACAATGCAAAATTTTCATTACTTCTTCAGTCTTTCTAAAGTATCTACATTTGAATCAACTAGTAAGATGTCATCCATGTAATGGTAAACTGTAGATTGAGAAAATTGCTTGCATATCATTTCCAATGGATGTGTTAAAAATATTGTTACAGAGTGGGGCTATTTAATATTCTCTGTTGGAGAACCTTCCATTGATCTCGCTTAAAAGGCTGAGAATTATTATAAGTAGTCACTATGAAGGCAAATTGTTCTCTGTCTATTTCTCATATAGTGAAGAAACAATCTTTTAAATCAATAACTGTAAAAGGCCATCCTTCAGGTAACAAAGAAGGCAAAGGAATTCCAGACTGTACAGAGGCCATTGGCTGAATCACCTTATTAACAGCTCTTAGCGGTACCATTCTCCATTTTCCAGATTTCTTTTTGATAAGAAATATAGGAGAATTCCAAGGGCTGGTTGATTCTTCAATATACTGAGCATTTTGCTGTGCTCTTGTACCAGCTGTTCTAAGACCTGCAGTTTCTCCAATGTTAAAAGCCATTGATGAACCCATACAAGTTTATCTGTCAACCATTTTAAAAGTAGGGCTGTTGGTGCCTTTGAAAGATCAACAGGTGCTATGCCCTGTTCTTGTACAACCTGAATGGTTGGTGACTGTTCTTCATAATACCTTCTAATATTTTCCCCAGAACCATACATTAATTTATGGTTTGTTTCTGAGACTGGAGGAATGTTAATCTGGATATTACATTGTTGTAACAAATCATGTCCCCATAAATTCATTGCTATATTAAAAACACATAGCTTTAATTTTTATCTCTGTCCTTCTGTCCCTATATATTTCACATACATCATGCTCTGTTTTACCTGAGATAATGTTTTAATCCCTAAAAGCTGAACATTTACCTCCTGAAGAAGCCAGTTTGAATGCCACGATCTGGCACAATTGTTAAATGCAGACCTGTGGCTTCAAGATTTCAATGACAAGATTATTTATTTGTATTTTTAGTTTTGGTCTTTGTTCATTTATAGAAGTTTGCCAAAATATTCGCTTTATTGTTTCTCCTATATTTTTTGTTCTTTCTTCTATAGCTGTTCTATCATCCAGAGTGGTATGGTTTCTTACAATAGGTATTAGGTTCTTTAATTGTTCTGAGAAGGTGTTTCCTCTATGATGACAGGAATCAATTGAGCTGAATTTGATGTGGGGGCCTGCGACAGTCTTCTCAAGGTGATTCCTAATGGCAAAGGGTTACCTTGATTGTCCCTTGTTGATCTACATTCATTAGTACAATATCTGCCTTTGCCACACCTTCTGTGTACTCCAGAAGAGAGGGGCATTCTGTTGTGTGCTGATATTTTATTTGTGCTCTAAGAAATAAAGCTTGCCTGGGGATCTGAGGAAAAAGTCAGCCACTATATTAAACTTAGAGGGCAGGCAATGGTAACACACACCTTTAATCTTAGCCTTCAGAAAGCAGAGATCTACCTGGATCTCTGTGAGTTCAAGGCCACACTGGGAACAGGGGCACAGAATGGCATATTGGCATGAGTATACAGAAGTAGATCTCTCTTTGGCTGAGGATTTCCTAGCAATAAGAACTTGTGGCTGTGACTTGTTCTATTCCTCTGATCTCTCAGCTTTTACCTCCAATATCTGGCTCTGGATTTTTTGTTTAATAAGACCATTTAGCAAATTTGTGTTACACTGTTGGGTTTATTCTTTTAAAAAATTGTTTCTAGTAACACCCTGTTTACAATCTCTTTTTAGGTGACCTTGTTTACCAAAAATTGAAACACTTGACATTACAATTTTCCTTTAAGCTTCTGGAAATCATTTCTCCTATCCAGGCATCATCATGGTTCAATATTGATTATATCTCAGATCCATTCCTCTAAGGGTGCGGATCTTGGCTTTAACATCCTAGTTACCCTTTTGCATTGTTCATTAGCATTTCAAAAGCCTTAGATTCAATTATTATTTATATAGCTTCTGAATTTGGTATCTTTTTTTTTTTTTTTTTTTTTTTTTGGTTTTTCGAGACAAGGTTTCTCTGTGTAGCTTTGCGCCTTTTCCTGGAACTCACTTGGTAGCCCAGGCCAGCCTCGAACTCACAGATATCCACCTGGCTCTGCTTCCCAAGTGCTGGGATTAAAGGCGTGCGCCACCACCGCCCGGCAGTACCATTTTATTTACTGCCAAAGTCAATCTTTGTAAGAAATCAGTGAAGGTTTCTTTTGGGCCCTGCATAACTTTAGCAAATGACTCAAATTTTGTTTCTATTTCTTCAATATTGTCACAAGCATTCAAGGCTGTAGCATGGCATAAAGCCAGGCCATGGTCATTATATAGAGATTGCCTTTCTACATTAGCATAATCTCCCTCTCCAAGAAGTTGGTCTTGAGAGATTTCCATACTTCTAGCCCTATTTTGTTGTTCAATGGTCTTAGCCTCATCTTTGCATCAATTCCTCCATTATAATTGAGGACCAACCTCCAAGACTGCTGTAACAAATCTTTCCAGTTTTGAGGGATAATTCCATTACAAGTTGACCATGAGTTTAACATCTGCTCCACCAAAGGTGAATCCATGCCATATGACACTATCACTCCTTGAATCTCCCTAACATTTGCAGAGGAGTCCATTCAGCTCTTTCATAGCCTTAAGGATATCTATCATTTGGCAGTTCCTGTAAGGTTACTGGATAAATTAAGGTTGGCTGTTTGAAAACCTTAGTCTGTTCCTCTGTAACTTTATAGTGCAATGTGAAATAGGTTCTCCTTTAAATTTCTCTGTCTGGGTCTGAATATATCTCTGATCTGTTTTAATAAGTTTTTCTAAAACTTGTATTTTAGCACTCATATTAACCAACTTTTTTAGTGATAAAACAAAAAATAATCAAACAGATAATATTTATAATTGACACTACGTAAATCTCATCTAAATTAATTATCCTCTTATTTAATTGTTCTATTTTCAAATCATCCAGTGTATTATCATACAGAGACTTAACTGCCTCCATTGTATAGTGTCTCCCATTTTTTAATGTGGGAAAAAGCCCTCTCTTTTAACTAATTCCTCCATTTAAGAATTCCCAATTGTCTCATCAAATTTTCCAACAATGACAATGTGAGGCTGATTGATTCTGTGTAGAACAGTAGAAGCCTAAGTAAATTTCAAGGCAGATACCTAGTGTTGTAGCAGCCTGAGGAGGGGGTTCCAAGGAAAGTGAAAAAAATCCACCAGAAGAGGGAACCAGGTGTCTGAAAGGGCAGACAGGGTAGTGATTCCAGCCGCATGTAGCTCTGGCATGTGCTGGAGGCTGCAAAGCCACAGACGACTGACTTTTTCATGAATATATGCCCCAAAGTTGGACTCTGGATGTAGTACAAATTCTAATTGGCCTCAATAATAAAAACCTGTAGCAGATATCAGGGTAAAGGCTGAAAGATCAGAGAAGAAGAGTAGCCAGCCACTAGATAGTTCTTACCAATATGACTTCTCAGACTGAAAAGACCAAGCTTCTTGCCTTATCACTTCTTCTCTCTGCCCAGCCATATAACTTCCTGTTTTCTCCTCTGCTGTGGGAAGTCTTTCTACATGCTGTGAATATGTGTGGTTCTCATTGGATAACAAATAAAGCTGTTTTAGCCTATGGCAAAAAAGCTTACCACCAGGTCAAAAATCTAAGCAGAAATACAGAGAGAAGGCCAGAGTCAGGGGAGATGCCAGCCCACTGCTGAAGGAGCAACAAGCTGCCAGCAGACTGGTAATGCCATGGCCATGTGGCAACATATAGATTAAATAGGAATGGGTTGAATTAAGTTGAAAGAGTTGGCTAATATAAGCTGACCCATAGGCCATACAGTTTGTAAGTGATATAAGCCTCTGTGTGTTTACTTGGGTCTGAAAGGCTTCAGTCCTTGGGTGGGAGAGATTTGTCCTGACCAAGGGGCTGGGCAGTAGTGGAGAAATTTTTGGCTACACTCCTTGCAAGTTCTGGGATTAAAGGTGTGTGCCATCACTGCCTGGCATCTAGTGGCTAGTTTCCACTCTGATCTCCAAGCAAGATTCATTTGTTAAAGCACAAACAAAGTATCACCACACATCTGAAAGGAGATTCCATAAGGGTCTAGCATTGATGGTGCACCAGAAGCTAGAGGCCTTGAATAACATACTACACCATAAACATTTGCAAGTAAAGCTATTTGGTCAAAAGAATATACTGCATGATGCATCACAGCTCCCAGTGCCACTAAGATGAATGAAGAGGTAATGGAGAGGCAGAAAAGATGGAAAAGTGAAGTGTCTGCTTTTTTTTAAATTAGTGTTTGGTTTTTTGTCTTATTTTTTGCTTATTTATCTGTGTTTTAATTAATATTCTTATTTGTATTTTTTAAAATTTCTTTTTAAGTTTTCCTTGGGGGGGACAGTACAATTAAGAAGGGACTGGGAGATGGGTGGAATTGGAATGCTTGATGAGAAATTCCCAAAGAATAAATTAAAAATTTATGTAATAAAAATTTCATATTGGCTATCATTAAAAAAACAAAAAAAATACAGTGATAAGTTTTGAGCAACTTTCAGAGGACAGTTAATGTCCCAGTTAAGATTCCTTAAATAAAAAGTTGTCTCTTGACACACACACACACACACACACACACACACATACACACACACAATTCAGGACAGTAAAGAAGAAATTAGAAGATGGATAGCTCTCCCATGCTTATGGATTGATAGGGTTACTTTAGTAAAAACAGTCATCTTACTAAAAGCAATCTATATATTTAATACAATTCCCAACATAATTCCAACACAATTCTTTAAAGAGGTTGAAAAAAAAACATTTTCAGCTTCATATGAAAACACAAAAAATCCAGGATAGTTAAAACATTCCTGAATAATAAAAGAAATGTGGGAGGTATGGCTATCTCCAATTTGAAGTTCTACTACAGAGCTATAGTAATAAAAACAGCATGTATTGTCTCCAAAACAGACATGTTAATCAATGGAATTGAATTGAAGAACAGGACATAAATCCACATACCTATCGATCTGATTTTTGATAATGAAGCCAAAAATACACACTGGAAAAAGGACACTATCTTCAACAAATGATGCTGGTCAAACTGGGTGGTCTTATAAAGAAGAATCCAAACAGATCCATATTTATCACCCTACATAAAACTCAAATCCAAATGGATCAAAGACCTCATCATAAAACCAGATACACTGAACTTGATAGAAGAGAAAGTGGGGAATAGTCTTGAACTCATTGGCATAGGAAAAGACATTCTGAACATAGCACTGTGGTGGTATTGTGTTCCCCAAAATACTTTATTTTATTAATAAGAACTTTTAAGATACTTGCTAGATCTGGCGCCCAACGTTTGTGGTGTGAATTTTCGAAAAAGCTGCTTACCTGTGGCCTTGCCGGCCCCTGCTCAGACCCGAGCTACCCTCAGCCAGTTGTGGTGAAGCACACTGGTTGGATTTGCTGAAGGAGGCAGAAGCAGGAGGATCCTGAGTTTGAGGCCAGCTTAGGAGGCTTGCTAAGGAGAAGCTTTGGCCAGCCACAAACAGTGGTGGGACTATGGAGGCAGCGACTGCTGCTCTGAGTTGCTGGCTGCTTCTCCTCATGTTGGTGATGCTGCTACCTGGGATGAAGGGTTTACTGCTGCTTGTTCATAGAAGAATTATCAGGACCATTGTGTTACCAGAAAGCATCTGCAAAGGTCAGTTTGGAAAAGTTTGGCAAGACAAATGGTGGGGAGAAATGCTGTGAAGATTTTCTCTTCTAGGGAAGAACATTTGTGGTTCTGAGAGACAGACATTTATCAGACTATGATTGCTCCAAACTACAGAGGAGGCACAAAAAAAAAATCTGCAGGGAACCATGACTATGTCTAACAGCGACTTTGAAATCTTCAAAAGGAAGACGGGACTCCACACAGATGATTCCACATGGACTACGATAAAGCCATTAACCTGATTAACACCATGGAAAGATTGACTTTGGACTACAAACTGCTCAGGAAAATTTCAAGATGACTAGCTGAGATGATCCAGCCTGACAGACTACTCGAACAAGGACTTGTGACAAGCCCTGAACTTTCCTATTATGCACAGACTGGACAAATGATACAGGACTTGACAATTAACCCAAAAATTTTCTTTTCAAGTATTCCCTAAAGATGCCTTCACCCCCAGAAAGCAGGAAGTAATTTTAAGAAAATGATGCCCACATTCCCAAGAGGTGGGACGGGAGGTTTTTGGTCGTTTAGTGAGTTTTGGATATTGTCATTGTTTATGATGGTTGATTACAAGTTGTTAATTGTTAATGGTCAAGAAAAAAGCTGAACAAGGAGATTAGATTCAGAGTTTTTGTTTTAAAGAAAAGGAAAAAAAGGAAGAGAACATAGATATGAGGTAGATCATTGACTCTACTCTGAAAAAAAAAGATAAAGAAATAATAGGATAAATGGGTAGATCACTGAATTTACACTGAAAAGAAAAAGGGGAAGATATAAAAATGACAAATGGTAGATTATTCAAACTTTTATGAAAAGAAAAAAGAGAGACATTGTTAATATATGTATAATGGAGTTTTTTGTCAGAATTTGTCAAATGTTAGTGGACTAGACATTATTAATGTAATTTTTGACTGTATATATTGTATAAACTTATTGGATATATTTTTTCTTGTATTAGTTATAAGCTTTTTTAAATTTTAGACAAAAAAAGGGGAAATGTGGTGGTATTGTGTCCCCCAAAATATTGTACACCCTAATAAACTTATCTGGGGTCAGAGAACAGGACAGCCACAATATTAAACATAGAGGATAGGCAGTGGTAGCACACACCTTTAATCCCAGCATTCCAGAGGCAGAAATCCCTCTGGATCTCTGTGAGTTCAAGGCCACATTGGAAACAGCCAGGCATGTGACACATGCCTTTAATCCCAGAAAGTGTGCCTTTAATCCCAGGGAGCGATGGCAGAAAGAAAATATATATAAGGCGTGAAGACCAGAAACTAGAAGCATTTGGCTGGTTAAGCTTTCAGGCTTCTGGCAGCAATTCAGCTGAGATTCATTCTGGATGAGGACTCAGAGGCTTCCAGTCTGAGGAAACAGGACCAGCTGAGGAACTGGTGAGGTGAGGTAGCTGTGGCTTCTTCTGCTTCTCTGATCTTCCAGCGTTCACCCCAATAACTGGCCTGAGGTTTGTTTTTATTGTTAAGTACCTTTAAGATTCTTGCTACATTGCACTGTTAACATGGGTAAGAAGATCAACAATAAATGAAACTTATGAAACTGAGAAGCTGCATGGCAAAGGTCAAATCATTTGGACAGAACAACAGCATACAGAATGGGAAAAGATTTTTACCAACTCCACATCTGACAGTGGGCTAATATCTAAAATATATGAAGAACTCAAAAAACTAGTTATAAAAATTTAGAAACCCCAATTAAAAATGGTATATAGATCTAAACAGAGAATTTTCAAAAGAGGAATCTTAAATGACTAAAAAACACTTAAAGAAATGTTCAACATTCTTATCCACTGGGAAATGCAAACCAAAAAAATTGAGATTTTTCTCTGGCACCCATCAGAATGGAAGACCAATATAACACATGGCAGCTTATGTTGGTGAGAATGTGGAGTAAAGGGAGTACTCATCTATTGCTGGTGGGAGTGTAAACTTGTACAGACACTATTGAAATCAGTGTGGCTCAACATTCAGCTATACCACTGTTGGGCATACACCTGAAAGATCTTGCCATGGAGACATTTGCTCAATCATGTTCATTGCTGGTCTATTTATAATAGCCAGAAACTGAAAACAACCCAGATGTCCTTAAACATAAGAGTGGATAAACAAATTGTGGTACATTTACATAATGGAGTATTATTACTTAGCTATTAAAAAGAAATTAAATGAAATTTGAATATAAATAGATAGAACTAGAAAAAAAATCATCCCAAGTGAGGTAACCCAGACCCAGAAAGACAAATATCATGTGTATTTGATAATGTAGTTTTTTTTTGTTTTTACTCTTCTGCTTTTTGGGAGGCCCATTACCCAGCTCCCAAATCACACATATCTTATTCTTACTTTTGAATGCCTGGCCTTAGCGTGGCTTGTGTCTTGCCAGCTTTTCTTGACTTAAATTATCTCATCTACCTTTTGCTTCTGGGCTTTTTTTTTTCTTACTTCTATAATCTTACCTTCACTCTTACTCTGTGGCTGGCCTCTTCCTTTCTCCCTCCTCGATCTCTCCTCCTTCCAGATTTCTCCTTCTACTTATTCTCTCTGCCTGACAGCTCCACCTATTCTTTCTCCTGCCTTGCTATTGGCCATTCAGCTCTTTATTAGACTATCAGGTATTTTAGACAGGTGAAGCAGCACAGCTTCACAGGGTTAAATAAATGTAACATAAAAGAATGCAACACATCTTTGCATCATTAAAACAAATGTTCCACAGCATAAACAAATGTAACACATCTTAAAATAATATTTTACAACATGTTTATATGTGGATATTTGATAGTAGGTAAATGATAACCAAACTACAATCCATAGGGTTAGGTGTAGAGTAAGATACTAGTTGGGGCAAATAGACCTTGCTAGTAAAGGGAAAGAGTGTAGGTAGTTATGAATGGATAAGGGTAGGTGCAGGAACAAGAGGGTCAAATGGGGAGGAGAAGGGACTGGGGGGGGAATACAAAGCTAAATATAGCTAAAATTAAGGGCTGGTTGAGGATCAGTATTGAAAGGTAATACAGTAGAAAATTCCTAAAATATATACATATATGAAGGTGGTCCTAATAAAATCAAGGAGTGGTACAGAGCTGGTGGGAGTAACCCAGCAATATCTGATTTGACTTAAGGTCTACTCCATGAGATGAAACTCATATCTGTCACTGCTTGAGTATCCAAGAACCTGAGACCAGGTAGCATAGGGCTCTAGGGTAAAACCAAATACTACTGGTCTAAAAAAAATGACAACAGCAACAAAAAAATCAACGTGACAATAAAATATCTCCTAATGACATTCTGCTATACTCATAGATCATTACTTTGTTCAGCCATTATCAGAGAAGTTTCTTCCTGATGTAGATAAGAACAAATACAGAGGACCACAGTCAGACATTATGCGTAGAATCAGAGACCTTGGAACACTCAGCCCTAAATGGGATGTCTCTATTATATCCTTCATCTTAGGTGTCATGGAACTCCAAGGAAGAGGAGGCAGTAAGAGTATAAGGTCCAGAGAGGGTGGAAGAGACCAAGAAAACAAGGTCCTCTAAATATAAACTCACAGAGACTGAAGCAGCACACACTGGGCCTGAATGGGTCTGCACCAGGTCCTCTACCTATATAGTATGGCTTCCAGTTTAGTTTTTTAATGGGATTTGTGAGTGTGCTCTATTGGACTCTTTTCCATTTGTTTGTTTTATCCAATTCTAATGTGTTTGTTTTTGTTTATCTTATTTTATTATTATCATCCCCTAGAAGCCTTTTGTTTTGTTTTTCTAATAAGAGGAAAAAAAGGGAGTGTTTTTGGATGGGAGGGAAGTGGGGGAGGAACTGGGAAGAGTAGAGGGAGGGGAAACCATGATCAAGATATATTATGTATATATAATAGAGAAAAGATATCTATTTTCAATAAATGGAAAAAAGTTTCATTGTGGGATCAAATAAGATTAGGAATTGAACCAGGGTTTCACGCGTGCAAGCCAATATGCTACCTTCAGACAGTTTCAGACCTAAAGATGTAACTTGAATGAAATATGTGTAGCTAAAGTTTTCCTGCCTGGCCCACAGTCAGGACAAATCTCTCTCACCTGCCAGTCTCACAGCCGCTCAGACCCGACCAAGTAAACACAGAGACTTATATTGGTTACAAACTGTATGGCCGTGGCAGGCTTCTTGCTAACTGTTCTTACAACTTAAATTAATCCATTTCCGTTAATCTATACCTTGCCACGTGGCTCGTGGCTTACCGGCATCTTCACATGCTGTTTGTCATCATGGCGGCTGGCAGTGTCTCTCTGACTCAGCCTTCCACTTCCCAGCTTTATTCTCCTCCTTGTCCCACCTACACTTCCTGCCTAGCCTATGGCCAATCAGTGTTTTATTTATTGACTAATTAGCAACACATTTGCCATACAGAACATCCCACAGCAAATATGTGATGTAATATTTCATAATATGAAATCATTTCTCTCACAAATTAAAATACTTGAAAGAAAATTGCTTACAGGTTTGTAAATAACCATGGAAATTTTTGCTAAACAAATTCATGAAAAAATTCTCCCATGTTCCTGAGCACATGTGTTGATTGACTTGTGTAGGTATGTTAGGCCACCTTTCCCTATTTTTCTACTAACATAATGAAATTAACTTCTGAGAGTATGTTTAGTGGGCCACTGTCCATTAATATACATGCCTTAATTAAAGAAAAATGTCTTGTAATAATTGTCAAATTACTTGTTTTCAGAATTCATGAAGTAATACATATGCAATATATATTATATAAAATTATGCCCAGATTAGCTAAAGACTGTGAACAATGATAGAAGTAACTATCCAACTATAAATCTATCTGTTGAAACCATTTATTAGGAACTATAAAGTTTCTAAAATTATTTTTTATTATATGTTACTAAAACAATGTAGAATTCCACAATTTGCTTCCTTTGTGCTTACTTATTAATTACATTTTTAATTAAAATATAATTACTTCTTCCCTTCAGTTTTTTTCCTTCTAGCTCCTATGTCCCTTTCCTCCAACCCCTCCCACATCCCCAACTGCCAAATTCATAGCCTCTTTTGCTTTATTGTGTAAAAATATATAAATACAACCAACAAAGTCTATTATTGTGTTTCAGAGGTGACCACTTTGTTCTGGATAACCAATCAGGGGCTCATCCCTAGAGAAGCTAATCCCTCTCTCTATAGTCACTAGTTGCCTGTAGTTCTTTGTCTAGGAGTGGGACATGCCCCCTCCCCAACAAAATCCTCTGCTGAGGGATGTCTTTCTGTATGCTGTGAATATGTGATGCTATGATTAGTTAATAAAGAAGCTGCTCTGACCTATGGCAAATCAGGTTATATCCAGGCAGGAAAGCTACAAGAGAGAAAGGAAGGAGAAAGGTGGAGTCAAGGCAGATGCCAGCACTGCCAGGAGAAGCAAGATGTGAAAATACCAGTAAGCCATAGCTACATGGCAACTTATAGATAAACAGAAATGGGTTAAGTTATAAGAGCTATCTAGCAAGAAGCCTGACATAGGCCATACAGTTTATAAATAATATAAGCCTCTGTGTGTTTACTTGGGACCAAGTGGTTGCAGGACACAGGTAGGAGAGATTTGTCTGGACCTCAGGACTAGGTGGGACCAGAGAAATCTTCCAGCTACATTCCTCCTTTCACATTAGCATGTTTGTTGGTACTATAATTGTTCTAGTCTTGTTTCCATAGCCACTTCTAAGAAAGGCAGTCACACAGCAGAGTTTCTGGTATTCTGACTCTTATAATCTTTCTGCTCTTTCTTAGTGTTCCCTGAGCTTTTGATACAAAAGCTGAGTTGCAGTGTGCACTGGAGCTAGGTTCCCTACAATCCATTTCTCTTTGTATTATGTCTAGTTGTGGTTTTCTGTAATGGTCTCCATGTGTTATGGAGGAAAGCTTTTCTGATGAGTGTTGATAGCTACACTTGTTGTGGGTATAAGGATAGATAAGATTTAGAATGTAGTTAAGGAATTATGTTGGTTTAGGAAACTGGTGGTAGTAGAGCCTCTTCTAAGACTCATGACCTCACTAGCCTTGCGTGGTTAGCTAGGTTTCTAGCACTAGATATTAATTCCCTCCTGTTAAGTGGGCCTTTAGTCCAATTAGACAGCTGTTGGTTACAGCTAACATGTGAGTGACATGACTCACCTTTATAAATATTTTGCCATGCTGGTCATTGTTATGGTTCAGAGGTGTCACACTTGGGTAGAAATATTAATTGCTTCCTTCCCTTAAGAGCTTGCAGAGTACTTTCTAGTATTATGGAAGATAGATTGAAAGAAGGAAACTTTAAGGTTAGAATCAGTTCAAATAATCCAACTCTTCAGCAAGAGGGGCTTACGTTTAATCTCTGAGAGGCATCTAATGACAATAGCAATAGCCCTTATTGTTTAGGAAGTCATTTGGACTTCCTTGAGCAACCACTTGGAAGGATGTTTACTTAAGTGATAAGAGATTAAGGTTTTGTTACTCTGTTGTAGTTCTGGGAAGTGTTGTTGGTTCAAGTGACTTAACTTTATTTAAGATATATAATAATTTTATGCAAATATAAAATAATAAGATTTTTTGAGTCTTTATCAAACCATTTGGTGTTATTTGTCCTTCTTTCCTCCTACTCATTCTGCAATGACTTATCTTCCCACTTAGGTCCCCACTCACTCTTTTTCTGTTTCACTCTTCATACCACTTGTATCTTGTTATTTCCCTGAAACCCCCCCCCAAAAGTCTCTTTATACTTCTTTGGTTTCTATTGTCACTCAGTGTTATCTATTCATATCTGAAGACTTGGAGCTGGGTCTAGTTTACTCCAACCGATATAATCTTTTGTTGTTCCATCCATTTACCTGCAAAGTTTATTTCATTTTTCTTTATAGTTGAATAGCATTTCATAGTGCATATGAACCACATCTTCAGAGCCCATGCATCTGTTGAAGGACATTTTGGGTTGTTTCCATTTTCTAGTTATTACGAATATGGGATATAAATATTTCTGAGCAAGTATCTATGGAATATATGCTTCTTGTATTTGTATTGGTGTATCTTTCATTAGTCTCAGAAACTTTTCTTCTATGATCTTGTTAAAGGTCTGGTCTATGCCACTGTCCTGGGATACTTCTATACATAAAAGATTAATCTATATCTATAATTTAAAGATTTGAACTTTTGATGGCACCCCACACTTCCTCCATGTCCCTTTCCTGTGCTTTAATTTTTTTTTATATTCCTTGATTATTTGGTATAAACATTCTGCTTTATCTTAGAGTCCTAATATTCTACCTCCAGCTTGATTCTTTCTTCTTGAAAGCCTTTCCCTGAGTTTTCTAATTGGGACATTGATCTTTTCAATTTCATTTTCATTCCAGCTTGTGTTTTCTTCAATGTTTCTATCTTTTCATTGAATTTGGTTTTCAAATTCTAAATTGTCTTCATATTTTCATTAGCTGTACATTTACATTTTCTTGGACATCACTCAGGAATTTATTGTTATCTGAGTTCAATAAAGTGTTTGTTCATGTATTCTTTGAACTCTGTGAATTCTTTGATAATATTTATGGTTTTTTTTCTTTTAAATTCTTTGTTCTGGAGACTCATCTAGCTAGTTTTTATTAGAGAATACTTCTATAGGACTATTCAGTTTTTATCAGAGACATTCTGTCTTGACCATTCATATTAGTTTTGGTTTTACAATTTTTTCTGGGCATATGGACTTTCTTTGTGTGTCTGATGTGAGAATCTGTCCTACAATAGGCTGGGGCAGTGAAGGAGCTTTTGTGTGGCTAAAGCTAGGACAGATAAAGCTGTTGGATGGGCCATTTTTAAGGCAAGCAGAGATGTCTCCCATCCCATTGGTCTATAGTTTGCTCTGTGGAATTGAGATGGCAGCAAGCAAGCAAGAAGCAACTTACAGGCAAAGGCAGCTCATGAAGAAACCTAGCTCTTGGGCTGCAAATCTAAAACTAGGCCTATTGATATGGAGATGGCCACAGGTAGGTGTCTGTGTGTATTTTCAGGAGAGCTTTACCCTGCAAAGTTACCTGAAGAACAAAGAATGTTTTCAGGCTATGGAGAACCTGGGCCTAGCCTTATGGGTATGCAGATCCAATCTCATCTTTTTATTCACAAATGTTTTCTAAACTTTCTTCCAATAATGGCAAAATCATTCTGTGCTGGAGAAGGAATAGATGTCATTTGCTACATAAAAAAAAAAAAATTAGAAAGACATAAATCTCTTGATTTACCTAAGGGAAATTGTAGCTGGCTTATCCTTTTGTTTCTTCAATATATCAATCACTTATATTTCAGAACTTCATACTGTGTCATAGTTACACGCACACACACACACACACACACACACACACACACACACACACACACATACACACACACACATTTAACCACTTGAATCTTTGAATTGCACCCAAGAATTGCTTTGACTTGTTTGGTTCAACAAAAACTAAAGAATTTGGAAGAGTGAAATGCTAATCTTGATTTGCCTCAACTGGTTACCCAGTGCTCAGTCAGTTCCACGTTAATGGAATAGGAATAACACTCAGTCTTTAAAGTAGGAGCCACTTGAGTCTTGTGGTTATGGTGCTCATAAGAGAGGAAGGCACCCACTATGTTTGAGAAGGAGGTAGCTAGCATCACAAGATCAAGAAAAAAATTGCTGCAATGGTCCTTAAGTAAATAGAAAACTACAGAATCATTAAACTGTATATAGAGAATCTGAAAAATTAAATCAACTGCAGTGACAGCACATGTATATGCATTTATAAAATGAATGACTTTTTAAAGAAATACTTTATCCTCAGTTACACTAATGCATCCTATGAATATATCCTTGAGAAAAGAATAAATTTATCCTAAGAATGTAGCCAGGTTTGGTGATATATGCCTTTAATTCAGCACTAAAAAGGCAGAGGCAGACAGATTGCTATGAGTTTGAGCCCAGCCTAGTTCTAGGTCACCATAGGTATACCTTCAAACTTCAACAAAACAATAAGCACTTGTTTGGACAACTCTTTTGGACCTTCTCTTTACTATTTTTGCAAAAATCCAGCATTTAATCATGACAAGGAATGAAGATTTCAGATTGCTAAATTATTTCTAGCCTCTGATCTGAGAAAAAATTAATATATTATGGCCATCTTCTTTGAATAAATAAACTTATAAATACTGTTGAAAAGTAGCAAGAGGTGATCCCTCCCAATGGTCGCAAGAAGACCCTGTCTTGAAAAACAAACAAACAAACAACCCCCCTAAACTT
Source organism: Peromyscus eremicus (assembly GCF_949786415.1). Lineage (NCBI taxonomy): Eukaryota > Metazoa > Chordata > Mammalia > Rodentia > Cricetidae > Peromyscus > Peromyscus eremicus. The sequence continues at coordinate 664,281 of NC_081424.1, read as the reverse complement.
TCCCAAACCTAAAAACAAAATATAGTAAAATATTGATTTGAATCATTGAAGCAGGTCTATTACATAAAAAATCATTTCATATTTCAACTATTTTGTATTTCAAATTGAAATTATTCCCAAAGGTTCTATATGATCATATAATCTTGATGATAAAAATACCACCAATGGAAAATGAATCCCTATAGTGTATAGAAAAATCCCTTGGTTTTTAATTCTTAGAATTAAAAAAAAAAGGTGTCTGTGAACTTTTTGAAGTTTTAGATAATTTCCTTATCAGAACATTACTTTTTTTATGTTTAGAGTGAGAAAGATCTTGCTTTGCCCAGTAGGTCGTATTGCCCTGAAATAAAACTTAAAGGGACATCAAATGTTTGTGTTCCCAATGTTTATGTCCTGCCTCCAACTCTGCAGTAGTTGAATTTTCTTGAGCTAATTCGGATTCATTTTAAGAATTAAAAAAATAATCTCCACCAAAACATTATTGAGATAGAGGTTATTGAAAACTTTAAGGGGAGCAAAGCTTGCTTTTCTCACCTCATGGAAAACAACTTAAACACACACACACACATATTTACATGTATATATACACATATATACAATTATATATGTAATTTATATTCTCCAGAACTCCCTTTTAGAAACACCTTCCACTCTTTCTTGTCATTACAAATAGATTTTCTTTTTTATTTTAACTGTGGAGACATCTTATTGCCAGTCCATTTCTTGCTTAGATCCATTCAATTTTGCTCATATTCCATGCCAAACATGTCATACTCAAACCCAGCATGTTGTTCAGGCAAAGGGCCCTCAAAGAGACAAGACCTGTATGCTTTGTTTGACAATCTACAGACCCATAGGGATCTCATCTTCTTTAGTAGTAAGTTTGCCCAATTGTTCTTTCCTAAAACAAGTATAATATCCTCCCTAAGAGAAACTCTGTTGAATAAAAATGTCTCATTTTCTTTAAATGAAGCAGTCACTTTCTTTACTGAACAATTCCAATAGCCTTATAACTACACAGCAAGAATTGCTATGGACTATAACAATCCACAAACATAACCATCAACTCTCTGAAGATTTCTCTCCTAAAATAAACTCCAGGAAATTCTAGTATTAAAATATACATTACCATATGTATTATGGTCAATCTAGAACTTATGTTTGCATAGATATTCTTGTGATATAATGAATGATCTTTGATCAACCATCATTACTCTTCTACTCCATACCAGAGATTACTTTACAGACTTGTTTTAGGCAGGAAGCTTCAGAAAATTCTATACCTCATAAGCTCTTATCAATGGCATTTAAGCCATTTAATGAAGTGATTCAACCAATGAGAGCATATATCAGAGAAATATTCTTTTCTTACAATAGACCACATTAAATAAAATTTATATTTGCCAGTGTAGGTGTTAAAATGTATCTTTAGGTCTTAATAATAACACTTAAAATGTAATATTCATTGACCTGTGCTTTGGTTTCCTGGGTGGAACTGATGCCTATTTGATTTCCTAGTTGTGTGCTCTGATATTCATTAACTCAGTAAGAGAGAGACTTGGTGTTCACAATCATAGACATAGGTTTGATTATATATCCATTAGGAAGTTGCCTCATCTGTCTGAGTACTAACTCTTTTTATTTGTAAAAGAGAGATAACAAACCTGCCTCAAAAGTTATGATAAAATGCTACATTACTTATAAGAGAGTTTACATATAGTAAATATGCAACTTTGCCTGAGGAGACATAAACAAGCTTCTTTTCAGTCCAGATAGGGCACTGACAACAAACCAAAGAAACAGTTCCACCCAAGTCTAACTAAGTGAATCAATGAGTTTTTTAAAATCATTGACATAGGCATGGGTAACTCGAAAGGGAAACGCATCATAAAATAACTCTCTCATCATGAGTGGAAATTCATGAAAGCTACATCTCTGCAGTTCCCTGTCCAAATTACAGGAAGCTCTTTCCAGAGCTGTGTTTTGTTATTTTGACTTTGAGTAGGGCCTTGTGCTCTTGAAGCTTTCTGAGCTTCCCAGAGCCTTTATGTTTCATTAGCTCCCTTGGGGACAATTGCTTCAACTCAGAAGAAATAGCTGCAGGGCAGAAAGCCTCATCACAGTGCTGTGGAATATAGTGGCCAGGAAATTCCTGTTTGTTTTCACACTGTTTACTTAAAATATTTGTTTTATTTTATTTAATATTTCTGGTATGACACATCTCCCTTTTATTATCAAATTAAGGTTTCTCCCTACCAGCCACACAAATCATCAAAACTCAATAGTTTTTCATGGATATTACTTTGATCTAAAAATTGCAGTTAGCTCTAGGGTGACATTCTGTCAGAGACTAGGCCAGAGGTGCCCAACCCCCTATAACTAAAGTTATAAGTGATTGTGAGTCAACCAGGGACACAGGTGTCAAAATAGGACTTGAATCCTTTTGAAGAACAGTATGTGACCTTAGCTATAGAGCCATCTCTGTCAGTCGTTTAGTTTTATTTTTAAAATAACTCAATACTTTTTTTGTAGGCCCCTAAACTAAGCAGGGTACCTCTGTACTTAATGGTATCAGTCCTAGTTGATTTAATCTTTTTTCAGAAGCTCCAACTTCTCATATGTGGTACTTTTTCTCAAGTACTTATAGGAAAATTTGCCATCCTGTCCTTCCTTTCTCTTAGTTGCACACATTCATCATCTCTAATCTCGTCACAGTTACAGTTCTTTTGTTCCTTTATCATTTGGTTTCACTCTATGGATGCTCTTGGATTCTAGCCAAGGTATTGATGTTTCCTTTTGATTCACGGGAAAATATTTATCATAACGACACCTCCCCCCATGGAGGCCATATTACACAAAATGATTTATGTCCTCTTCAGATGTATGAAACTTCACTTTCTAGGCCTAAGTGCAGTGTGCTGTTTAATTTTTATTCCTCTTAGTAACTGTTGGAGCATATATAATTTCTTCTGAACTCTTGCCCCTGGGTTTTATTGCTTTCTAAATGCCATTGTTTCTTTTTTTTTTTTTCTTCATAGACTGTTCCCAAATCAACAATTAATCAAACCCTTTGCCATGGAGATTGAATACACCATTACCTGCCTTAGAAGTGCAGTTGTTAAAAGAGGGCAATACTCTGGTCTTCCACTGTTAAGAGAACTCACAACAGAGTAGACTGGGAAATCTGGCCCTACATACACACCCTTTACTGGTGATCACCTAACCTTAAACATACAACTTACATTCATCTAGGAGTCATTTATATTCATTTTTATTTCATTTACTGGTTTACATTTTAAATTTATTAGTGATTATTTAAGTCAGGGTTACTAAAACATAAAGTAGTTTCTTTTTTCTCTGCCATTTTACTAATGAGAATTGGATTGAAGTTTTAAAAAGTTAACATAGCTTCTTATCTATACTGACCCCTATTTTGCAGCATTTATAGTGGCCTACAAAGATTTATGCTATCATTCAACATTACAATATAAAATAAATTAAGAAGAAAGTCAAAGAGAAAATATGATAGTAAATTGGATAAAAAGACTTCATGATAATGTACGCCATGCCTTCATACACTTTTGCCAGAAGCAGGCTATGAATTTTATTTTAGATCAGTTTTTGAGTTCTTGGCAAGGGAAACAATATATACTTAATTTTTCTACTTAAAAATCAGATACTTGCTGGGTAATGATGTCACATACCTTTAATTCCAGCACTTGGAAGGCAAAGTGAGGTGGATCTCTGAGTTTGAGTCCAGCTTGGTCTATAGAGTGAGTTCCAGGACAACCAGGATTATACAAAGAAACCCTGCCTTGAAAAACCAAAAGAAAAAAAAATCAGATACTTGCACAAAATATGTAGAAATAATACCAAATAATTTTTAAATGACAGGTTTCTTTAAAGGGAAGAAACATAGTTATATTAATTATTTTGTGTACCACATTTCCACCAGTCATGTCTGATTTCTCAGAGTGATAACGAAAATGGTCAATTTCTACATTTATAAATTGTCATCTGTACTTTCCAAAATCAATGGAGTCATTTAGTTGTGTCCTACTGAACTCTAGAAGTACTGTTCATATAGATTGCCAGCTATAAAAAAAGTACAGTGTGAAACTTGGCAGCAGAGAAAAGTGTAAAGAACATTATGAAAAGAATAATCACATTACAGTTATATTGAGATCTCACTTCTTACAACATTCTTTATAGGTATGTTGTTATCATTTTTAAGGAAAAAGTCCTAAAAGTAGAATTCATGGGTCAAAACATATTATTATTTTTAAAAAATCATTGAGGCTTTTCTGCCATTACCTACCAATCTGTAGTATATATAAATTGTCATTGCCACACATTCTGCTAATTTGAGGACATAGTTTCTTTGTTTACATGAACAGGTTACTTCAGATTCTTCATTCACATGGTGAGGTTCTCATGATAACTCTATCATCTAGCAGTGTTAGAGTCACAGTAATAAGGATTTACCAGCAAATAAAGTACTTAAGTCAATACCAAATATATGTTTTTGTTGCAATTTGCTAAGAAAAACAGTTCACTTTATTTTATAATTAGTTAACAATGTTATGGAGTACATTTTATATGCTCATTGAACATTTTCACACTTCTTTCATAGTTTTTTAATTTATAACTTTAACATAACTTTCTAATTATTTTTCTTCCAGGAAAATTTATTGTGTTCACTGCAAGGACCAACTGGATGGATACTGACAACAGTACCACCTGCAGCTCTCACAACTTTTTAGTTTTTCATAGTTTGTGTAAAGAACATACAGAGCATTTCAGTCTAGATTGAGGTATACTTTCCTGTAGTGTAGAGTAAGAGTTCTACCATTTAGAGCCTTGGAAGATGGGTCAATGGATTGCTTCATGAGCAAGAAAATCAGAGTTTGATTCTCCACCCATGTTAAAAGGTATTCGTGTCCATGCCTGTCCATAACCTCAACAATGGGTGATGGAGACAAACAGATCCCAAGAGCTCAATTGCCTGCTAGCCTAACCAAAACAGCAGCTTCTGGTTTAGTGAGAGATCCTTTCTCAAGCTATAAGGTGAAGAGTGATCTCTTTTGCCTACTGAAAAATAAGCTTGGAGATTTTTTTCAATGATTTATTTATTTTTTATTTCATATGCAATGGTGTTTTGTCTCCATGAATGTCTATATAAGGGTGTCAGATACCTTGGAACTGGAGCTACAGACAGTTGTGAGCTGCCATGTGCGTTCTGGGAATTGAACTCAGGTCCTTTGGAAGAACAGCCAGTGCTTAACCACTGAACCATCTCTCCATCTCCCAAGCTTGGAGATTTTAGTATTCACTGGTGTAGCTAGAGTTTTTCTCTCCAGGTTCCGCCAAGCCCTGGCTTTCCCGTAGCCCACTTATATAATAAACATACAGACGCTTATATTATGTAAACTGTATGGCCGTGGCAGGCTTCTTGCTATCTAGTTCTTCTACCTTAAATTAACTCATTTCTATTAATCTATAAGTTGCCACATGGCTCGTGGCTTACTGGTATCTTAACATCTTCTCATGGTAGCTGGCAGCATCTCTCTGACTCAGCCTTCCACTTTTCAGAATTCTCTTCTCTCCTTGTCCTGCCTATACTTCCTGCCTGGCTACTGGTCAATCAGCATTTTATTTATACAGAGCAATATTCACAGCATACTGGAGCATCCTTATCTCTCCATCATGACTAAGGTCATCATTATAGGATAAAACTGTACCATGGTTAGCTAGGTGATGCTCCCCTGAACAAAAAAGATCTGTGGACAACACAACTTGTAGCATCACTTTTGGTACTCAGTTATCTCACCCACTCACTTTCATTATACATACTCCCTCAGATCTAGCTTTCAAATGTATGGTCATCCTCAGTGCTCTGGTTTTATTTATTTTCATGTCACCCCTCCTCACTCTGGGGCAGCTATTGACAGGGTCCAGCTTGTTCCTCAAATACTTTCCTAGTATTTGCATTTAACACCTTATTGGTCTATGATTCATTACACTAGCTTTCAACAAACTTATTTTCGGAGTTGCCATGCTAGTTACATTACATTTCTCAATGCCTTGTGCCTTGATTCTCCACCATTGTTTGCCTCTAAGATTATGATCTTCTATATTCTCCCTCAAATGTTTGTGCATACACAGGCATACTAATTTATTGCACAGAGGCTTTTTCTTTTTTACTGAAGATCTATGTGCTTCTACTAAACATTCAAAAGGTTACATGTCCCAGTAAAACTATTGTGTCAAGGATATATTGTTCACTGCAATATTTTCTTGTTAGTATGCATGCCTTTTAATGTTAATTCTTTTGGTTAAAGAGCACATCCGCATTAATAAATCCAAAAGTAAGATGGCAATAAGTATTTTCAATCAGTTGTTAAACATGTACTGATACAAATATTTGTTTTTGATTTGAACTCCTGGGTAATATAAACAAATATATTAAATTAAGCAGGTTTTGGTATAATATAAAAATAACTGAACCAACAGTTTTGATTTCATATATTAGCTCAGTTTAGAATTTAAATAGCTAACATTAAGACTCAGGAGCATTAGATTTCTGTGTATGTCACTTGCATATGCCTGTGTCTAAGCTTTCTCATATTTAATGTAGAATATTCACATATGTGACAGGTCCTATTCTCTAAACAGTGATAGTCTTAAGACCATAATAAAATTCTCTCTAGCCACAAATGTTATCACAAACTTTGAGTACTTTTTGATTTTTCTACCAGTTAGCATTAACAAGTAGATATTGAGATCTGTGCTCCCCCCCTCTGTGTGTGTGTGTGTGTGTGTGTGTGTGTGTGTGTGTATGTGTATTCATATGTATATTTTGTATGTGTGCATATGTTGGGGTGGGGCATGAGAGTGCCGCGAATGCATGTACATGTAGAAGCCAGAGGACAACCATAGATCTATCAGTCCTCGATTTCTAACTTTGTCTGGTTCCTTAATGAACTGTGAATACCCAGATAGTTTTCAAGGATTCTCCTGTCTCTGCCTCTTAGCTCTTTGTAGGCTTGGAATATAGATGCTTGCTATGTTGTCCAGCCTTATGTGTGTTATGAGGATTTGAACTCAGGTTCTAACACTTATATAACATGCATTTTACCTCCTCAACCATCTCTTCAGACTCCATGGTGGTTTTTTTTTTTTTTTTTTTTTTAATGCAGGCTATTACTAAACCACAACTAGAGATGTTGACAGACAGATTTGATTTAGAGATATTCATAGGTTTCCAAAGTTTTTGTAATCATCAATCACATTACAATTAGTCCTGCTTACCATCATGACTGATATTCATTTATTTATTTATTTTATACCCTGACTGCTATTTCCTCTCTTTTCTCTCCTCCCAATTCCTCCTCCTCCCTTCTTCCTTGTCCCCCATCTACTTTTCCCCTATTTCTATTCAGAAAAGGGCAGACCTACTATGGGTATTGATAAAACATGGCATATCCAGTTGTAGTAAGACTAGGCATCTTGCTTTGTATTAAGGCTGGGCAAGACAATCCAGTTTGAATAATAGGGTCCCAAAATCCAGCAGAAGAGTCAGAAACAGCCCCTCCTCCCAGTTTTAGGAGTCCTACAAGAAGTACAAGCTACAAACTGTCACATATATGCAGAGGGCCTAGGTCAATGACTGATCTTTTTTTATTTCCAACAAATTATTGAGTATCTACAGTATATCAGATCTAGTACCAGACATCACTGGCAAAACAGAAAATTATTAATTTCTTGCTCATAGGAATTTACTAAACAGTGTATTCTCTTCAACACAGTCTATAAATTCTACATTATCCTCTGAGAACTATTCCAAAAAATGTTAAAAATAGCAAAAATAAACTTAGTTTTTATAAGAGTGGCATTTCTTGTTGAATTGGAGAAATATGCATTCCTAATCAAGAAATGGAATGGGGCCTATATCAACATTTTACTTATAGTAGAAAAACCTATTATATGTATGTATATGATTGTCATTCAGATTTATGGGAATGAATGAATAGCTTGTGTTAAAGGATATCTTGGCTGTTGGGCCCTTCTTAGAAGCTGACTGAGTCAGATTCTTTAATCGATTTGGCTAAAAGCAGCAGAGCATAGCACAAATTAAGTAGCTTCGATTGCACTTTCAGTGAAATTCTAGATTCTGAGTAAGAACAGCTCCAGACCAAAGGGAAAAAATACTGTAGTCATTTGGTTCTTTAATCTTTAAATCCAATAGTGGAATACTAAATGACATGAGAAGCATCTTTGTAAACAATAATGATTTATGTCTGATATCAGCTGCATGACCATTTAGAGCATGGAAAAATTAATTAATAATAAAAAGAAAAATTATATAACCACATAGTATTTGTTCTTTTGTGGTGGCTTTACTTTACATGATATCCTCCATGTTTAATCACATTGTAGCATATGTCAGACTTTCTTTTAAAGGCTCAATAGTCTTTTGTTGTTGTGATATACCTCATTTTCCTTCATACAGAGAAACTTAGTTTAGTTTTACTTTTAGCTATGGTTAAATGTTGTTGTGAATATTCATTTAAAAATCTCTTTGAGGGCTAGTGAGATAGATCAACAAGTAAAATCACTTGCTGCACAAGCCTAATGATATGAGTTGGATCCCAGTAAGAATAGCAAAAAGAGATAACAGAGTTCTGAAATTTGTCCTCTGATCTCCCACTGGTAGCTCCTCTCTCACTGTCTCTGCTCCCTCCTTCTCTCCCTCTCATACTCATTGATAATAATACATATTTTTTAATATATAAAGACATTCTTTCAGTATATACCCAACATGGAATTTATAGTAACTACAGCTTTAATTGCTTTTTAGGAAACAACATACTGTTATTTTGTCATCATACTTTCAATCATTTAATCCTTTAAAAAATATTTCAGAAAGCTGACATGCAACATAACATCTGAATTGGGAATGCAAACGCCAGCCCTGGAGTCCAACTTTCTTTGATAAGAGGAATCTTAGCTGGTATTCAAGAGCCAAGTCAGTGTGAAGACTCAAGCACAGAGTCCTGTGGTTCAGGAGCCTGACTGTGCATCAGATTCTACACATTGAATACCTAGAGCTAGAACTTGCAATTACACAGAGCTTTGGGAGTATATGAGTAATCTTTGTCCTCAAATCATTACAGTGCTTATGGTATTTTGTACAGTTAGTATGTATTTAAAGTTGTATTGTTGTTTAAATAGGTTCACATTCATGGAAACACCTGGAGACAAAATCCTGCAGAGCTTCAGGGAAGTCTAGATTGACTGTGCAGTGAGATGGACAGTAGGGCAGTCCACGGAGAGGAAATGTACAGATCAATGGAAGTGTGTTGAAGAAAGAAGAGACTGTGGATTTGATCAGCCTTTCATGTGGTAGCAGAATGAAAGATAGAACACAACGGAGGAGTCAAGCATAAGCAGAACTTGGAAAACAGGTAGTTGGGAAGACAGCATCAGGAATTCTGTTGGAGAGCAGAGGCAAAGGAGAGCAGAGGCAAAGGCAAATAGCAAATGGAAGAAGGATCCTAGAGGGATGACAATACTTGATGGTTCACAAATTTGAGAAATTAAAGAGAAACCAAGGCATAAAATAAGCACTCGGTGACATCTAAAGTGAGTTGTTCTCCTGTGTCTTTATTTTGACCTCCTTTTATCCAGCATGACAACTGCTGTGGATGTACTTGGAGTTTGGCACTGTTGATTTGGAGTGGTCTTCTAGAGTCTTCCTCCTTTTTCTAAGCTCTGGCTTAAAGAAAAGAATAGTTCAGAGGTTTCACTACAGGAACATCATCACCCAAATGTTTGTTTGTTTGTTTATTTATTTATTTATACTTTGTATAATGTACATGTGTGTTCTCCAAACAACCTGAGTATGTTTGTGCTAGACACTTTGTTGAAATATATATTTCAACAAACAATCCCATTAAAAGGGCCTTTCAGTCTTTCAGTATTACACTGAATTCTAATTTTACCAGTTCTCCCTTGATTAATTCAAGGAATGATTCTGTAGCTGACGAGTAGGCATTTTTCATCTTGATGTTCTTGTTACTCCTTTTCATGCTCTGTTTTATGGATTTTCATTGCTCATTAAATGTGTAACCAGGAGTAAGGAAAACAACCAAACTAAAATTAGTTACTTTTCCTACTTGCTAAGAGTAGTTATAGGATTCACTAAAGCAGAAAATTGGAACTGGGAACAAAAATTAAGCTTTTAAACTATCAGAAGATTCCAATCATCCTTGTTTCTAACTCCAGGGTCTGTACCACAAAGTCAGAGAAAGTTTCCAGCAATAATGCAGTCTAGTTCCCAAGTCTTTCTTGTTAAATCTGAGCAAGCATAATTTGTGTTTATTCCTTGAACATTTAGGTTAGAAGTCTTAATTTAAAATATGATTTCTATAATTTCATAATTTATATATTTGCCAGTTAAACTGGTAATGTTTCAATTTAGCTTTGCAAATATATTTTTCATCAATTAAAACACTTACAGAGCTCACATACAGAGCATTCTTCGAATAGAAAATCACCATTACACAAATTAGGCAAGTGTTTAAATATCCCTCCAACAATGATTATTCCTAACTATTGCAACTTTCTGACTTGCCTGTTCCTCAACCAGAGACCTATAATTAATGTATCCATACAATTCTATGTATTCAGTTTTACTTTCTGAAGCTCTGTTCCTACAAAGGACATTTATGAGAAGGTTAAAATCTAGCTTTTAAAAGTTCAGTAAACAAAAAAGCATAAAACAAATAGTATCACATTGAAATGGGCAAGATGAACAATTTTATTTAATCAGCATTACTTCCTCACTCAAAAAGACATAGACAACATCAAAAGTGATTGCCTTGGCCTATAACTTCTTCCTTGAAAGAAAAGAGAATTAAGTGAGTATCCAACACTTAAGGCCTGATGGAGTCCTTCCTGTTCCACTTTATATAGAGTAGTGATGAGACTAGCATAACAACATTTGAGAACAGCTAGGAACAAAAAGAGTGAGCAGGTGACTTAATATAGACAAAATAAAGAGAATAGCAAGATTGAGAGAAGTTGCATAAGTATGAGGAAGCTGAGTGGTACGTGCATCTCATAGTCTGTTCTGTCATTGCACTATACCGGCATGACTCTGAAAGATTGAAATAGGGTGTGCAATCCTCAAATTTCTGTCCTAGGAAAGAGAGAGAGGAATAGATAATTTACATCAAATACTTGTATATTTTGAAGTCTAAGAGAAGCAGCTATTTCTTTGGGTGTGGAGTCACATTTGAAGATACAAGGAACATAAAATATAGAGAAAATATGACAGAAATAATATAAATCTCTAGTAACTAACCCTAAATAGGGACCTGGTTGTTGTGTGAAAAAGAAATAAAAACAGCCACCTTAATGATGCTAAGTGAGTTATAAAAGCACAAATACATGAAAAAATAAATGGAGTTACAAAAGTTATACACGAACACAACAGAAGCACCCGCACACACAAACAAACAAACAAACACACCCCCATGATCAAAAAGTCAGGAATAGAGGTGTGTCCCCCAAATCCTAGTACATAAGAGAATAAACAATGAAGGTAGCAAAGTTGAGGCCAGCCTGCACTGCACAGCAAGTTCAAGACTAGCCTCAGCTACGTAATGAGACCCTGTCTAAAAAAACAAACCACAACTAACAAGATAAAGCATAAAAAGAAGCAAAGAATAATTTTGGAATAATAGAATAGAATAAGCTGAATTGAAAAGTTTAAGAAAGCCGGGCGGTGGTGGTGCACGCCTTTAATCCCAGCACTCGGGAGGCAGAGCCAGGCGGATCTCTGTGAGTTTGAGGCCAGCCTGGACTACCAAGTGAGCCCCAGGAAAGGCACAAAGCTACACAGAGAAACCCTGTCTTGAAAAACCAAAAAAAAAAAAAAGAAAAAAAGAAAAGAAAAGTTTAAGAAATATCAACTTTCAGTCTTGGCTGAGCAGAAGAATCATTTATAAACTCAAAGATCATTTGTTTGAAGTTCACTTGTTAAGTGAACAAAAAATAAAAAGAATTTAGAGTGAAAAAAACCTAAAGAATTATGGAGTGCTTGTGACAGGGTAAGACAGTCCAAAGGTTCCTCCATCTTGGATTCTTACTGAGGCAACTTCAGGTTTAACTAGAATTTGATCACCTTGATGGAGAATTCTATGGAAAATTACCCAACTCTGTTCTAGGAATCCAAGGTCAGAATGTCCTTAGCTTCTCATGCAAACTTCCCTTTCAGCTAACTGCTTATCTTAGTTTCTATCAAATTGCTTGCTTATCTGCCCCCACGCTGCTAAGTAAGATACAAGTACATGGTTTCTGCCTTCAAAAATCTCATGCTCTGAACACTTGAGACTACACTGAGGTTTCCAAATACTTGGGTGTAGTCACAGACAGCTAGAATAAACATATTCAATTGGCTATAAGTGGTGTCTGAGTAGTCATTTCTGCTGAACTCCCCCTTGCCTTAATAAGATTCCAGAGACTGGAGCCAGGCACTTAGGGGCCCAGAGACCCTGAAGAATTGGGCAAGAGTGCCCTGGCTAAAGAGGTCACTTCCTTGTTACTGCCTGTCTGTACAGACCCCCAGGTCTCTATGGTTGATACTGGGATTAAAAGCATGTGTCACCATGCTTGACTGTTCCCTAGTGTGTCCTTGAACACACAGAGACCTTGCCTGCCAAGTGATCAGATTAAGGGCATGTGTTACTACTAACTGACTTCTATGTTTACTGAAAAATGGCTGGCCTTTTTCCTCTTGACCTCCAGGCATGCTTTATTTATTGACATACAAATAAAATATCAACACATTTCAGCACAAATAAAATATCACATTTCCCCTTTTTTGTCTAATAAAAATAAAAAATAATAAAAAAGTTATAACTAATAAAAGGAAAACTATCTACCATAAGTACAATATCTCTATACAATATATATAAGCAATAAATATATCAATAATGTCTAGTCCATTTGCATTTGATAAATTCAGAGAAAATATTCCATTATCTATTCTATTTTGGTGAGTCCAAAATGTACCTAATTCACTTTCTCTCCTAACTTGTATTATCAACAGAAAGCTATCCTATGATGTCTTTCAAACTTTTGTATTTTATACCTCCTGAGTTTCTTTTTTGAATTTCTTAACGAGGAAAACCATAATTACAACTATCTAATCTTCAACTCCCTCAGACACCCAAGAAGGAAATAATATTACCTAGTAAAACAGGAAGTGCAATCAAGTGACTTCCAAAAAAATGTGAGTTGACGGAAAGAGCCAGCTGCCTGGATACTTATCCGAGGTTTCTCCAAAACTTTGGGGCATCATCTTCAGCCTATAGGCTTAGTGTATCTGATAGATTCATTTGTGACATAGGATGTACACAAGGTCAATAGCTGGACCTCACATTTGGTGCAAATATTACATGGACCAGATAAACTTGAATTCCACCAGTGTACTGTCATGATTCAGGATTTTAAATTCTGGTAATTGCTGGTGTTTTTGGAATTTGGCTGCCTATTCTTCTCAGCTGTGGGTGGCTTCATCTCAGCGTCCCATTCTCCACATTCTATTCTTCTCAGCTTATGGGTGGCTTCACCTCCTTTATTAAATGCCAGTCTACCATTGAGAGGTTAGACTCCATCAGTCTAGTTATTCTTTCAAGAATAACTTTCAGCTACTGTTCCACTGCACACCAGAAAGCATCGGTCCATTGCCTGTTCAGATGCCTTCAAAGAAAGGGGCACTCTATCTTTTCCAGACTGCAAAGCCACTTCAGTGATGGTGCCATACTGTCCTGGCCTCAGAGGATGCCTGTTGTTAAAGCTGCAACCACACTTGTCTTGACAAGGATCAGTGGTCCTTTGTTTTGTGTCCTGTTGGTCCATTTTAGGTAGCATACTGTCAGCAGTTGATGCGAAGGCACTTTGTTGCCCAGTGGCTAACTTTTGCTACATTGAAAGTTAACTCTATAAGCAGTTTTCTTCAATGCCCATATCTTCTCTGAAGTAGATTAGCACTGCCAGGAGCCGATATGTCACATAGTTAAAAAAAAAAAAAAAAAAAAAAAAGAAAGAAAGAAAGAAAGAAAAATTCTAAGTTATTAAAACATTTTAAATGCCATATTCCGTAGATCTCTGCAGGGTTTGAAGATGATCTCTCTATCTAAAATATATCTCGGCTTAACCTTGAAAGCACCTAATGTGACTACAAGTTCAATTGTAATGACTAACTACTAATTCTCATTTCTCTGTATCCTAATAGTTGATAATAATAACATTCAAGGATTAGCAAATTGCATTACATTGTTAAATGAACTGTATAGATACAATATCCTGAACAAGATTAGAAATATATGTACAGCATTTTCTATCAATATCAATCTCAATATATATATTTTGTACACAACATATAAAAATCCAACCCAATGTAAAGTATTTAAAACTAGTAGTTGTCTTTCAAAAGTAGATTCAATAATCTACCTTTTTATCTATATCATACCTATATCCTCTATTTTTTTCACAGTAGATTCAATAATCTACCTCTTATCTATATCCTCTTTTTTCTTTTTCTTTTCAAACAAGAACCTTAAATCTAATCTCCTTTGTTTAGCCCTTTTCCTGACTATTAGAAACAACAACTTGTAACCAACCGTCCTAAACAATGACAACTATCCCAAACCTGAAACCCACTGAAAGACCAAAAACCACCCACCCCACCCCACCTTGGGGATGTGGGCATCTTGTTCTTAAAATTGCTTCCTGCTATTTGTTGGTGAAGGCATCTTTAGAGGATCCTGAAAAGAAAACTTTTGGGTTAATTGTCAAGTTCTAGGAAAGGTAGCTATATCCTTTGTTGTTGAGTCTCTGCATATTGCCAAAGTGCAGGGCTTATCTCAAGTCCTTGTTCAAGTCATCTGTGAGGCTGGATCATCTGAGCTAGCCATCTCAAAATTGCTCTGAGCAGTTTGTAGTCCAAAGCTGATCTGTGGGTTTGTTAGCTTAGTGGTGTTATTATTGTCCATGTGGAATTGTTGTTGTGGGGCCCCATCATCTTTCTAGAGACTTCAAATTCGCTGTTAGGCCTGGTCATGATTCCCTGCAAAAAACTGATGAGACTCAAACACAAAAACATGTATAGGCAGCTAAATGAGTTAATTAGTACTCTGTATGACCATTAATATCATGACTATATATATATATATATATATATATATATATATATATATATATATATATATATATATCTTATAATTTGATATAAAATTCATACCTTAAGAAAAGTTTAAAAATCAAAATAGAACCAAAGAATTGAGATTAGTGGCAATAGAATAGTCCCTTAATATTTTTGTTTTCTTCTGTCCCATATCAGAAGATGGCTTTTCTGACATGATTCAGATTTTGCATTTTCTTTTTAACAACATGCTTGCGTTTAGAGAAGGAAATTCTTTAACTCCAAAGGCAGCTTTAATTTTTTTAAATTTAATTTAATTTTATTTTACAATACAATTCAGTTCTACATATCAGCCACGGATTCCCTTGTTCTCCCCCCTCCCACCCCCCTCCCCTTCCCCCCAGCCTACCCCCTATTTCCACCTCCTCCAGGGCAAAGCTTCCCTCGCGGACTGAGATCAACCTGGTAGACTCAGTCCAGGCAGGTCCAGTCCCCTCCTCCCAGGCCGAGCCAAGTGACCCTGTATAAGCCCCAGGTTTCAAACAGCCAACTCATGCAATGAGCACAGGACCCAGTCCCACTGCCTGGATGCCTCCCAAACAGATCAAACCAATCGACTATCTCACCCATTGCAGCTTTAATTTTTAATTGAACTGGGACTACAAAAAGACAGTTTATGTTAAGTGTCTATAGAGAACAGCAGAAGGAAACATTTAGGAAGACTTATGAAATTTTATATATGATATACCAATAGGCCAATTTACACTTTTTCTTTTTCTTTTTTTTTTTTTTCCGGAGCTGAGGACTGAACCCAAGGCCTTGTGCTTGCTAGGCAAGCGCTCTACCACTGAGCTAAATCCCCACCCCAAAAAATGACTTCTTCTTTTTTTTTTTTTTTTTTTTGGTTTTTCGAGACAGCGTTTCTCTGTGTAGCTTTGAAGCCTGTCCTGGAACTCACTCTGTAGCCCAGGCTGGCCTTGAACTCACAGAGATCCACCTGCCTCTGCCTCCTGAGTTCTGGGATTAAAGGCGCGCACCACCAACGCCTGGCGGATTTACACTTTCTCTTGGCACATTTTTTTCTAGATGGTTTGTCCTTTTTCTTCAGATGTCTCATTTGTCAAGTGTTCTTCAGATACCTTAGCCTTCATTCTCCTAAAAGACAAAAACAAAATCCCATCCCCAATCTAACTTTTGGGGAGGTTCCCTTTTGACAAGTTATATATGATTAAGTGAAAAGCATTTGTTAGTGGTATAAGTTAGTTTAAATTGCATGGTCATGTTGGTTGATAAACTATCCCCTCTTCTAATTAAGAGGTCCCTCTTGTTCAAATCAAACCTTTATCCATTTTGATAGTATCTACAGCCTATGTTCTCCTGTAGAAACAAAAACAAAACTCATCCCCAATGTAACACATATCCTGGTTTCCATTCTGAGGACAGCACATATTTAAAGTATATAGGCTGATTTAATTCGTAGTTTTTCTTTCTTTTCTTTTTTAATTTTATAATTTAATTTAATTTTACATATCAGCCACAGATTCCCCTGCCCCCCCGCCCCTGCCTTTCCCCCAGCCCACTCCCATTCCTGTCTCCTCCAGGGCAAAGACTCCCCTGGGGATTGAGTTCAACCTGGTAGATTCAGTCCAGACAGGTCCAGTCCCCTCCTCCCAGGCTGAGCCAAGTGTCCCTGTATAAGCCCCAGGTTCCAAACAGCCAGCTCATGCACTGAGCACAGGATCCGGTCCCACTGCCTGGATGCCTCCCAAACAGATCAAGCTAATCAACTGTCTCACTTATCCAGAGGGCCTGATCCAGTTGGGGGCTCCTCAGCTATTGGTTCATAGTTCATGTGTTTCCATTCGTTTGGCTATTTGTCCCTGTGCTTTTTCCAATCTTGGTCTCAACAATTCTCGCTCATACAAACCCTCCTCTTTCTCACCAATTGGGCTCCTGGAGCTCCACCTGGGGCCTGGCTGTGGATCTCTGCATCCGGTTCCCTCAGTCATTGGATGAGGTTTCTAATGTCTCACTGCAGCTGTTGTTCCTGTTTCTCAATTAGCATTGAGAAAATTCAAAGTTCATAGAGCATTTTGTAATTTATTTCTGGGGAATTTGTTACTTCTTTCTGTTTTTTTAGCATATCCTTTAGAGTTCTATTTGATCTTTCTATAACTGCTTGGCCTGTAGGATTATGTGGTATACCTGTAATATGCTTTATATTGTAATAAGCAAAAAACAGTTTCATTTTAACAGAGACATATGTTGGAGCATTGTCAATTTTAATTTGTACAGGTATACCCACGGTGGCCATAACTTCTAGCAAAGGAGTGATTACAGAATCAGCTTTTTCAGAACTCAAAGCAATTGCCCACTGGAATCCTGAATAAGTATCAATGGTATGGTATACATATTTCAAATTTCCAAATTCTGCAATGTGAAACACATCCATCTGCCAAATTTCATTTTTCTGAGTACCCTTTGGGTTACATCCTGCTGGTAATGGCATCTGATCATAAAAGGAACAAGTAGAACATTTCCTTGCAATTTCCTTGGCTTGTTGTCAGGTTATGGAAAAATCCTTTTTTAAACCTTTACTATTGACATGATGTTTTTTATGAAATTCTGAGGCCTCCAGCACATTTCCTATCAATAATTTATCAATCTCATCATTACCTTGTGCTAGAGGGCCTGGTAGACCCATATGGGATTGGATGTGAGTTATACATAAAGGATGACTCCTTTTCCAGATTGTATCTTGTAACTTAATAAATAATGAAGTTAATTCTGACTCATCAGGGACAAATTCTGCAGTGTCAATATGTAATAGCACTCTTTTAGCATACTGAGAGTCAGTAACTATGTTGAGAGGTTCTGAAAAATCCATTAATACCAACAGAATAGCATACAATTTCAATTTTTAAACTGAATTATAAGGACTTTGAACCACTTTACTTAAATTTTCTGATTTGTAACCTGCCTTTTCTTGTCTGTTTGCATCTGTATAAAGTGTATGAGCTCCAGATATGGGTGTTTCCCATACAATGCAAGGCAAAATCCAATCAGTTCTCTTTATAAATTCAATTCTATCACTTTTGGGATATTTGCTGTTAATCTACCCCCAAAAATTACTCCAAGGTGTTTGCCAAGGTTCACTTTCTGCCCATAATTTGTCAATATCCTCCTTAGTTAAAGGTACAACAATTTTTGCTGGGTCTATTCCTGCTAATTGATGAAGTCTCAATTTTCCTTTTAAAATTCAGTCAGAGATCTTTTTCATATAAGTTTTTAATTTTTTATTCTGTTTATTTGGTAGAAATATCCATTCCAATACAATATCTTCCTTTTGCATTAAAATTCCTGTAGGAAAATGCCTAGAGAGTAAAATAACCAAAATGCAATCAAGCTTTGAATCCACATGATCCACATCTCATTCCTATACTTTCTTTTTTACCAAGGCCAATTCTTTCTCAGCTTCAGGTGATAATTCTCTTGGACTATTTAAGTCCTTGTCACCTTCTAAGGTTTTGAACAAATTACTCAGTTCATCATTTTTTTACCCCAACAGTTAATAGATGGAAAATGTCTCCAAATAATCTTTGAAAGTCATTAAGAGTCCATAATTGATTTCCCTTAATTTGCACCATTTGGGGTCTAACTTTTTGTAGACCTATTTTATATCCTAAATAATTAATCCTTGTATAATATTAGAGGGACCAGCCTTAATACCATACATTCCAGGGCTCAGGAGAGAAACTACAAACTGTGAGGACTATTTTCTGGAAAATAGAATCTCAGCACACTGAGCTCTTTAGTCCATTCACTTTAATTCTTCTGGGATAACATCCTCTTTACACAGCTTCAGTTCTCTTCTCATACCTAGCTCCTTTCTTGCCTGATTTCTCTCTATATTTATCTACTACTCCTTCTTTCTATCTTAATTCTCTTCTCTTAATTCTGCTTCACCTAGGTCCTTTTCATCTCATTCTTACCCAGCTAGTACTTCTTCATCTGACTCTTCCTCATCTTCCATCTTGTCCACACATTCTCTCTGGTCAAAATCCTCCTTATCCCTCTCTGTTCTCCATCCCTAAGTTCTCCACATTCCTCCTAAGTCTCCCAGGAACCCAGTTATAAACCCAAGCAACAGCAAACCCCTGGTCAAACAAGGTCACCAGGCTTGAAGTCTACGGGGTCATAAAGGCAGGTAAGAATTTTCCTTAGGCAGTGACCACCAAGCTTTCTTTTACAATCCAAAATGAGAGTGGTAAAAGAGGAAGTCAGCTGAGTGCTAATAACCAGTTAGTATATCAAAAAGGTGATCTATGTGCTCAGTCTACATTCATAGAAGTAATTAGGTAAGAAGTTAGGGGTCTATTAGTAAGCTTGTATAAGAAAGGAGGGTATCACCCTAAATTGCTCAAGAAATAAAGCTATCCACCTGTCGTAGGAGACAGGTATAGTTTCATTCAGCCTTGGATGCTTGATAGGCATTTTAGATAAATATACTGTTTGGAGTTCTTTGGAAGCACACAAGAAAATCATTTATATATATGTATATATATAAAAGCTAAAATATCACCAAGAATTCTTAAGCCATGACTTGACCTTTGGAGAAGTCCTTGACTTTTCCAAGTAGTAGCTTTTGTGATAGTAGCTGAATTCCATTATGTTTTCCTGTGGCTTGCAGCAATTAACAGAATCTCCTCTTTGTATCTTTTCAGGAGCAATTTGTAATTTCCAACAAGGCAAAATTTTCTTTACTTCTTCAAACATTCTTTCTAATGTATCTACATTTGTATCAGCTAGTAATATACCACTCATATAATGATAAATTATAGATTTAGGAAATTGTTTATGTA
The DNA here is from genome assembly GCF_949786415.1 of Peromyscus eremicus. Lineage (NCBI taxonomy): Eukaryota > Metazoa > Chordata > Mammalia > Rodentia > Cricetidae > Peromyscus > Peromyscus eremicus. Next base: position 644,205 of record NC_081424.1, on the reverse strand, counting down.
TTACTTCCAATGGCTATTGTACAAAATATTGGCATAGGGTTGGGCTATTCAACATTCCCTGCATGGAGAACCCTCCATTGATATCTCTTAACTGGTTGAGAATTATTATAAGTAGGCACTGTGAAGACAAATCTTTCTCTGTCTTTCTCTTGTAAGGGTATTGAAAGAAACAGTCTTTTAAATCAATAACTATAAGAGGCCATCCTTTAGGTAACAGAGTAGGCAAAGGAATTCCAGATTGTGGAGAACACATTGGTTGAATTATTTTGTTAGTTACTCTTAGGTCTAATACCATTTTCCATTTACCAGATTTCTTTTTAATAACAAATACAGAAGAATACCAAGGGCTGATTGATTCTTCAATATGCTGAGCATTTAACTGCTCTTCTACCAGCTCTTCTAAAGCCTGCAGTTTCTCTGTTGTTAAATGCCATTCTGACCCCATACAGGCTTGTCTGTTAACCATTTTAAAAGTAGAACTGTTGGTGTCTTTGGAAGATCATCAGTTGTTGTGCCCTGTTCTTTTATAATCTGGATGGCTAGTGACCACTCTTTAGAATAATACCTCCTAATATTTCTCTCAGAAACATGTGTTAGTTTATGATTTGTTTCTTAGGTTGGAGGAATGTTAATCTGAGTATTCCATTGTTGTAACAGGTCTCGACCCCATAAGTTCATGGCTATATTAGCCACATATGGCTTTAATTTTCCTTTCTGTCCTTCTGGACCTATACATTTGAGCCATCTTGCACTCTGTTTCACTTGAGATAATGTTCCAATCCCTAACCGCTGAACATTTACCTCCTGAAGAGACCAATTTTGATGCCAAAATTCTGGTGCAATTATTATCACATCCACACTTGTGTCTATTAAAACTTTCAAGAAAACATCATTTATTTGTATTGTTAATTTTGGTCTTTGTTCATTTATAGAAGTATGCCAAAAAATTCACTTTATGGTTTCTCCTGAATTTCCTGTTCTATCTGCTACAGCTGTTCTATCACCCCGAGTAGCCTGGTTTATTCCAATAGGCATTAGTTTATTTAATTGCTCTTAGAAGGTGTTTCTTCTATGATGGCAGAAAATGTCTGAACTGAGTTTTCTATGGGGGCCTGCATGAGGCCTCTCTGGGATTTTCCTGAGGACAGAGGCAAAGGATTACCTTGTCTGTCCCTTGTTGATCTACATTTATTAGTCTAATGTTTACCCTTACCTCACTTTCTGAATAATCCAGAAGGGAGGGGCATTCTGTTGCCTCTGTTCCTTCAATAAACATTCTTTCTAGGAACACCCTGTTTACACTCCCTTTTCAAATGACCTTGTTTTCCATACTCAAAACATCTGACATTTTTCATCAAAGCTTTTGAAATTACTTCTCCTATCCACATATCATCATGGTCATGAGACTTAATATTAATTGAGTCTCGGATCCAGTCCTCTAAGGGTGCTGATCTGGCCTTTAATGGCCTGATTATTTCTTTTGCATGCTGCATTCGTATTCTCAAAAGCCAAAGATTCAATTACTTTCTGTCTAGCTTCTGAATTTGGTATCATTCTATTTACTGCTGAAGAGAGCCTTTGTAAGAAATCCATGAAGGGTTCTCTGGGGCCCTGTATAACTTTTTGAATTATTCACTTTTTTCTCTGCTTCCTCAATTCTGTCCCATGCATTCATGGCTGCCATGTGGCATAGAATTAAGGTTTGGTTATCATATAAACATTGTCTTTGTGTATCAGAATATTGGCCTTCTCTAAGAAGCTGATCCTGGGAAATTTCCACACCTCTAATTCTACATTGGTGTTCTATTGCCTTAGCCTCCTCCTTAAGTGAGGTTTACCACTGTAATTGTGCTCCAGACTCCAGGACAGCTGTTATCAATTCTTTCTAGTCCTGAGGAATAATCCTATTACAAGTTGACCATGAGTATAGTATTTGCTTTACAAATGTAGAATACATGCCATATGATACTATAGCTTCCTTAAATCTTCTTTAATCCAACATTTCCACTAGTGTGTGCATGCCCTTTAGCAGATAGTTCCTGTAAGGCTACAGATAAATTAAGTTTAATTGTTTGAAAACAGGCTATCTTTCTGTAACCGTATAATTCAATCCTGAAATAGTTTCACATTTAAATTCTTCTGTCTGGGTCTGAATTCCTCTATAATTCATTTAAACAGGTTTTTCTAAAGCTTTTATCTTGGCACTTAAATTGACCAACATTTTTAATACTAAAATAAAGATAATTAAACAAATAATATTCATAAATGATGGTATGTACATCCCGTCAACATTAATTATCCTCTCATGTATTTTTTTTTCATTTTCAGACTGCCTAATGTGTTACCAAACAAAGACCAATTTCCTTCCATTGTAAAAATATTTCCCATTTTTTAATGTGGGAAAAAATTCTCTTTTAACTAGTTTCTCCCTTTAAGATATCTTAATTGACTTACCAAGTATGTGTAGAACAGTAAAAGTCCAAGAGAATTTCAAAGCAGCTACCTAATGTGGTGGATGTCTAAAATGGGGAGAGAGAAAGAGAGAGAGAGAGAGAGAGAGAGAGAGAGAGAGAGAGAGAGAGAGAGAGAGAACCTACTAGCCACCAGGAGCTAAAGAATGTCCAACCACATTTTCTGGCCTGAGTCTCTGTAAACCCACAAGCAGTCCAGCCGCTTCCAGCTCCGGTCCCTTGCTGCCCTAGCCACGTGAGTTGGAGATCTGGCAGCAAGCAGCTCCCCTGTGTGTAGCCAGATTGCTTGTAGCTCTGGCCAAGCTATGGGGTATGTAAGCTCCAGCCAAGCCAGGGGGCCTATAAGGCCACCAATGGTTTTTTAATGCATTCTTGCCACATGGGTGCCAATTGTAGATGAATTTCTAAACAGTCTTATTAAATAAGAGACACAGAGCCAAATATAGGTGCTGTGGGATGGTCTGTATGTCAAGTGTGTTGCTGATTGGTCAGTAAATAAATCACTGATTGGCCATTGGCTAGGCAGGAAGTATAGGCGGGACAAGGAAAAGAATTCTGGGAAGTGGAAGGCTGAGAGAGGGACACTGCCAGCCGCCATCAGGACAAGGAAGATGTAAAGTACCGGTAAGCCACAAGCCATGTGGCAAAGTAAAGATTAATAGAAATGGGCTAAATATAAGAGTAAGAGCTAGACAATGACAGGCCTGAGCTAATGGCCAAGCAGTTTAAATAATATAAGAGTTTGTGTGTTTATTTTATAAGTGGGCTCTGGGACTGGCGGGACTTGGTGGCGGGAGCTGGAGAAAAAATCTCCAGCTACATATAGGGGTGAAAGCCTTAGCAATCAGGGAAATAGTGAGAGCCACCAACCTTACCTCTCCAGCTCTGCAGCTACCAAAAGGTGAACTACTTCCTGTCTTACCCACACTTTTATTGCCTTGCTGTTCTTCCCTCTCATTGGCTCTTAGCCCAGCTATCATACTTCCTTGTTACTACCTGTCTGTACAGACCCCTAGGTCTCTATGGTTAGTACTGGGATTAAAGGTATGTGTCACCATGCTTGGCTGTTCCCTAGTGTGTCCTTGAACACACAGAGACCTTGCCTGCCAAGTGATCAGATTAAGGGCCTGTGCTACCACTGCCTGTCTTTTATGTTTACTTAAAAATGACTGGCCTGTTTCCCCCTTGATCTCCAGGCAAACTTTATTTATTAACATACAAATAAAATACCACACATAATTCTATGTTTAGCCACATGGCTTGGTAACTTTTCTCAGTATGACATTCTTATCTTGCTTTCTCTTTATCTGGCTGGTGACTCCTGACTCTACCCTTTCTCTTCCCAGCATTCTTAGTTTGGTCACCACACTTATACTTTCCACTTGGATATTGGCAATTCAGCATTTTATTTAACAGATTGGAATGACAAATATTTACAGTGCATAAGAGGAGTATTCTACAGCAGTGAAGGAATTCCTGCTGTTTCTTACCTCCAAACCCACCCACGCGTATAGTCAGAGATTTCCTGTGTCCCAGCCAGCCGACAGTCGGAGAAGTTCTCTCCCACTTGCATCTCCCAAGTAAACACACAGAGGCTTATATTTTTTTTTAAACTATGGCCATGGCAGGCTTCTGCTAGCTAGCTCTTATATCTTAAATTAACCCATTTCTATTAATCTATGTTTTGCCACATTTCCTATGACTTTACCTGCGTCCCATTACATGTTGCTCTTTGGGTGATTGGCTGGTATCTCTCTCCACCTTCTTCCTGTCTTTCTCTTTGAATTTCCTGCCTGCTTCTAAGCTGCCTTGCCATAAGAAAGTCCAGCCACGTGCTCTGGCTTGAGCCTTACCAGACCTGAGACAGGGCTCTGTAAACCCACAAGCAGTCTGAGTTGAAGATCTGGCCACAAGCAGCTCCAGCTGCATGTAGCCGGATTGCTTGTAGCTCCAGCTGAACCAGGGAGCCTGTAAGCTCTGCCTGAGCTGGAGGGCCTGTAAACCCTGACCTGTAAGGCCACCAATGGTTTTTTTAATGAATTCTTGCCACATGGGTGCCAATTGTAGACGAATTTCTAAGCGGTCTTATTAAATAAGAAACAAAGAGCCAAATATAGGGGTGAAAGCCTTAGAGATCAGGGAAATAGTGAGAACCACCAACCACCTTACCTCACCAGCTCTGTAGCCTTCCAAACAAGCTAACTTCTTGTCTAACCTGCGCCTTTACTGCCTTGCTGTTCTTCCCTCTCATTGGATCATAGCCCAGCTACCTCACTTCCACAGGTCTCTATGGTTGATACTGGGATTAAAGGCACATGTCACCATGCTTGGCTGTTCCCTAGTGTGTCTTTGAACACACAGAGACCTTGCCTGCCAAGTGATCAGATTAAGGGCATGTGCTACCACTGCCTGACTTTTGTGTTAATGGCTTGCTATTACCTCTGATCTCTAGGCAACCTTTATTTATTAACATACAAATAATATATCACCACATTTCAGCATAAGTAAAATATCACCACACACAAGTTCTAGCTGGGAGAATATATTTGGATTCTACCTGGATTCTGAAACCTGCCTGGGAGGGAACCTACCCAGTTGTCTTTACCAGGCCAACTGCTGTGAAGGTATCTGGTGTCATCTTTTAGATTCACCACCCAGTTAAAGAAGGCTGCTAAGGACAAAAGGCAGATGCATGGTCACTAGGACTTTCAACTCCTTAAAGAAAATAACCAGAGATCATTAACCCAGAACACTATGTTCATTCTTTTCCTTTCTTTCTGTATGGGGATGTGAGTGAACCACCCTCACTCTTCCCCTTTCTGGACTTGGAAATTAAGAACAATAGAAACAGGGAAGATGATAGTTAATCTATCTACAGGTGACTGCAGATGAGCAACTCCAGCTTCATAGAGGACTTCCTTCTTCTATGCCTGCTTTTGTAGCTTAGTTAAATTACAGAAAGAGTAGTTGTGGGTCCTTTGAAAGAGAAATACGGGAATTCCAGGTGTATGCATGGCCCACAAATGGACCCCAAACTATCAGGAGTCAGTTAATGGAGGGAATTTCTATTGTGCCAAGTGGAGTTATAAAAATGCGGCTTCCTGTATTCATGCTGACAACTTTATAGACATATAAATAGGGGTCTCTCCAAACACTGCACAACAGGGAACTATAGTACTATAACCACAAGACTGAGAGATTGGAGAAAACATATGGATGACTATGATCTGTGGGACACTGGAAGAACTTGGGAAGTAAGACTCTATTATGCTACCAAAGGAAAATAGGGGATATGTTTACTATGCAGAGACGGCTACCTACCAGAATCCCAGTCATATGGATCCCAACAGAGACCTCCTACGCAACCCAAGGGAAAAGACCCAATCCTAACTAATGCTCTCTCCCATAAGTTTGGCCCCAACTAATGCCAAAAACATTACCACTCTAATCCTCACCAGCAATGGGGCTGAGAGTCCTTCTACATTCTCTACCCTTGAAGAAGTTCACTATTTGCTTAGTTACTCCCAGATAGGAATTGGTCAAGATTACTGGCTGTGTGTGGATCCCCAACCCCCTCACTCCATAGGATTAGAGACCAACCAGATTATCAGTGCACCAGCAAGTAAAAGTAATTATAACTCAGAACAGCTTAAGCTAACATTGGGGAGACCTATAGGGAGCTGGGACCTGCTTAGTGTTCAGAATTTTTGACCTAAAATCCCACTTTACTCTGATGCTTGCTATTTTTTCTACTCTCCAGGTAAATTTATTTCATCATCAGCAATACTTGGTGGCTTCTGAGACCACTTGGTGGCAATGCACAAATGTTTTAAATGTTCTCCTCTGAGGCATTCCAAAACAGTAAGTGCACATCCTGCCCCAGGTATACTTATATAATTAATGGTGAAGAAGGGAGAGCACACTTTGGCATGAACCTCAGGCTATAATGGGAAGAGCAGGGCTACAACTATCCTTGTCCCACTACCAGTTAGAGCCAGTATTGCTAGGGCATGAGCCATAGGATCACTGGCCCTCACAGTTGGTTATAAAAATTTAAGAGATGTAAACAAGTGGACCAAGTATTAGGAGTATTAGAAAACTCCTTATTCAGACTAGAGAAACAAGTAGACTTCTTAGCAGAAGTGGTACTGCAAAAATCAAAGAGGCTTAGATCTTCTCTTGATGAAACCTGGGGGATTACGTATTTGGGCAAAAACTTCTGTTCCTATATCAACCAATCAGGGGTAATTAGGAAAAACCTTGTTATGGTCAGAGAAAACCTCAAAGAAAGGAAGGAAAGGATATAGAACAGCTAAATGGTATTAGTCTATTTATCTGATCCCCATGACCTTAGTGTACTGTATTGAATCTCTAGATAAAAACATCAGTAATTAGAAGGCAATTTGACAATGTAACTATCTAGCAAAGATTTTAGTCAAAGCAACAGTAAGTTTCCTCCTAGGGCCTATGATCTCCCTAACTATTTTTTTAAAACTATGTTTACAGTACAAAGCATCAAGGTCTGAATGCTCTCCTGTTGAAAAAGATCTCAGATGCAATCAAGAAAGTAGTTGGTTTCTGCCATAAATTGTCTTACCACTTTTATACATTTTGCATGACAGATCTATACTGCAGTATGCAGAGTTCAGCAATGCTACTTCTCACTGTCCACCTTGCTTGATATGGAGTCTTTTGTCATCTCAGCTGCTTATGTCAGGCTAGTTGGCCCATGAGGTCTTACAAAGTCTTTCTGTCTTTGCCTGCCATATTTTACTAAGAACACAGGGATTACAGATCCACACTACATGGGCTCTAGAGATTTGAATTTACAAGATTGATACTTGTGCAGCAAATGCTGTATTGACTGATCTATCTTTGTAACAGTGAAAGTTGATGGTAATGATTCTAATAGTGGAACTGAGTGATCTGGTATAGGTCAATAATAATCAATTAGTGAAGCTGTAGAATATGCATAGGCATGTTTTACATTCATTGATCCCACAATGATTCTCATCAGACAAGGTAATCTTTGAATATCAGAAAGACTGGATGATTTGTAGATGGAAATTTTTCTAGTCCTACCTTTCCCAGTAGTCCAGATGAATCTCTCCCGCCCTTGGTCCCATAACTGCTTAGAAAATAATTACTCAGAGGTTTATATTAATTACAAATGGTATGGCCTATGGCTCAGGCTTCTTGCTAACTAGACCTTCCATTTTAAATTAATCCATTTCTATAAACCTATACGTTGTCATATGACTATGGCATTACTGGTCTGCTGACATCTTGTTGTTCCTTCAGCAGTGGGCTCACGTCTCCCTTGACTTCATTTTTCTTCAGCTTGTCTTCTGTTTGAATGTACTATCTAACCTTATCCTGCCCTGCTATAGGCCAATGCAGCTTTATTTATTATCTAATGGGAGCCACACATATTCACAACATACAGAAAAACATCCCACGGCATGTCTCCTTTCCTGTCTAATCAAAAAGGAAGGTTTTTAATTCTAACATAGTGAAATGATATATAACAAAATAGTTATCAAGCAAGAATTATAGTTACGCTATCTAGTCTACTTGTATTTAGCAAAATTAAAGAAAATATTCTATCATCTATCCTATTTTTGTGAGTCTAAAATTTCATATCTAAATTATTTTTTATCATGACTAAGGAAAATTATAATTTACTTAGTCTTCAACTCTATCAAAGACCCCAGAAGGATATAATATTACCTGAGTGAATAGGAAGTGTATTGCAAACAATTGTAATTCTAGAAATGACAGAGACATCTGGCTGCCTGGACAGTCATCCAAAGTTCCTCTGTAATGGTGGGGCATCTATCTTCAGCCTATAAGCCTAGAGTCTCTGGCATAGCTTCCAATGAAGCAGAAAATTTTAAGGACTGTTCTGCTCATTCTGGCAAAGTTAATTAGTTACTGCTTTTCCTCATGTCCTGTAGAATGTCTGGCAGTTTCTTCTGCACAACAGGAACCTGAAGAACCATCTCATCTTGCAAAGCTTAGTGGTCACCTTCCTATAGGTACTACATGTCCAGTTTATACAACATCTTGTCAAACAATCGAGGCAAGGGCACCTTTTTGCCCAGTGGCTAACTTTTTTTTTTTTTTTTTTTATTTTGCAATACAATTCAGTTCTACATATCAGCCACAGATTCCCTTGTTCTCCCCCCTCCGGCCACCCTCACCTTCCCCCCAGCCCACCCCCCATTCCCACCTCCTCCAGGGCAAAGCCTCCCCCGAGGACTGAGATCAACCTGGTAGACTCAGTCCAGGCAGGTCCAGTCCCCTCCTCCCAGGCCGAGCCAAGCAACCCTGCATAGGCCCCAGGTTACAAACAGCCAACTCATGCAATGAGCACAGGACCCGGTCCCACCGCCTGGATGCCTCCCAAACAGATCAAGCCAATCAACTGTCTCACCCATTCAGAGGGCCTGATCCAGTTGGTGACCCCTCAGCCATTGGTTCATAGTTCATGTGTTTCTATTTGTTTGGCTATTTGTCCCTGTGCTTTATCCAACCTTGGTCTCAACAATTCTCGCTCATATAAACCCTCCTCATTCTCGCTAACTGGACTCCCAGAGATCCTCCCCGGGGCCTAGCCATGGATCTCTGCATCCAGATCCCTCAATAGTTGGATGGAGTTTCTAGCACGACAATTAGGATGTTTGGCCATTCCATTACCAGAGTAGGTCAGTTTGGGCTGTCTCTCGACCATTGCCAGCAGTCTGTTGTGGGGGTATCTTTGTGGATTTCAGTGGCTAACTTTTGCCACAAAGAAAGCACACACTCCACAATGAGTTTCTTCAATGCCCATCATTCTCTTTGAAGTAACTGGTGTTGCCAGGAGCAGATGTGTCTCATTGTACAGAAAAGTCTAAATTCTAAAAATATTTTAAATACCATATTCCATAGGTCTTTGAAATGTTTGAAGACTGCCTATCTATCTGAAATATATCTCTGCATATCCAGAAAACCTAATGAACATGACTATAAGTTTAACTATTATAGATGACTATTAATTTGTATTTTTAAATCATATATTACATTTTTTCAATGAGCTACATATGTGCAAAGTACCTTAAACAAGAATATATATATATATATATATATATATATATATATATATATATATATATACAGTACAGCAAGATTAACTTTAAATTTGAGTCAGTAAACCAGCTCCATATCAATGTAAAGCATTTTGAGATTAACAGTTGTTTTTTGGTTCAAAGTAGATTCAATAATCTACCATTTTGTCCTATCATTTCTATGTTATGCATTTCTATATCACATCCCCCTTTCTTCTTTTAGAAAGAGATTGACTATGACCAATAACAATCTGTAACCAAACCCTCTAAACAAAGACAAATATCCATAGTCTGTTTTTGGGGAATGTGGGGCAGAGTTCTAGGCTACTTCCTGCTGATTGAGGATGCTATTAATCTTATGGGGATCTTGAGAAAACTTAAGGTAATGGTCAAGTCCTGGGAAGACCACCTATAGCCTGTGTTGATAGATACCATCTGTCAAGGTTCAGGAGATCTCATTTGATCAAATCTGATCTGTCTTAACCTGGAACAAATCTATAGTCTCTTCCTTCCTGTTTCCTTAGACCCAAATTTTGAAGCCAAGATATATATATATGTTGGTTTAACTCAGTGGCCTTTAAAATCAAATGTCTCTCCCCACTTAAAAATCCCAAAGATAATATAATAATGTGCAGGATCCAGATTCTTTTTGTAATTTTCATCTTTACATGGTTTACTGTCTCTTTAAAGACTTTATTTTTAAAAACTATTTCTTTTTTTTTTTTTTTCGAGACAGGCTTTCTCTGTGTAGCTTAGCGCCTTTCCTGGAACTCACTTGGTAGCCCAAGCTGGCCTCGAACTCACAGAGATCCGCCTGGCTCTGCTTCCCGAGTGCTGGGATTAAAGGCGTGCGCCACCACCGCCCGGCTAAAAACTATTTCTTTATATGACTGCCTATATTCCTTTTCTTCTCTCTTCCAAGGCTATATATAGATATATATTTACACATGTTGTAAACTATTTAGAAGTTTGTTCTACCTGAATCTGTCTTATTGTGTATCTATGATCCTTTTCTAAATAGGAGAGACTTTAAACTGTTAAGCTGTGTGGCAACTTTGGCTATTGACTCCACCCCATTTGGTTTCCCAACGTGACAGAGATATGTTTACTGCTAGCTCTGGGAGCCATGCTTGCCACCAACTCTGGGAAGCAGTGGGTGGGTCTATGCCTTCATTAAGCAGCATGTTACCCAGAAATGCGCCCCCCTTTTTTGTTCTGTATTAGCAAAAGCTAAATCCACCAAGCAGTGTGCTTCATGGCTTAGAGATGCCTCTGTGCACCTTGGTGGGAATCCACCATGCTGTGCTCAAGCTCAAATGCCATAGCTTCTGTATAACAGCTCACATGAGAGACACAAACTAGGAAGTTGCTCTTAGGTACATTTATAATCTCTTCTTAAGCTCTCTCAGATTTTAGGTGGAAACTCTTGCCACCATGTCTGGGCACGAATTGTAAACAGAAATTTCTCTCATACTGCCTTGCCCAGCAGTCTGGACAAACCTCTCCCACCCTCAGTTCCACAGCTGCTTATTACTCAGAGGCTTATATTAATTACAAACTGTATGACCTATGGCTCAGGCTTCTTGCTAACTAGATCTTTCTTCTTAAATTAATCCATTTCTATAAATCCATGTGTTATCACATGACTGTGGCATTACTGGTCTGCTGACATCTTGTTGCTCCTTTGGTGGTGGGCTCATGTCTCTCTCAACTCCATCCTTCCTCATCTTGTCTTCAGTTTGAATGTACTGTCTAACCTTATCCTGTCCTGCTATAGGCCAATGCAGCTTTATTTATTATCCAATGGGAGCCACACATAGTCACAGCATACAGAAAGACATCCCACAGCAATGACTCACCCAGTCTAGATAAGAAGAGGAAAAGTGAGCAGCCTTATGAAGTAGAAAGTGTGCAGACCTGTTTTCTAATTCAAATGAACAGATCAACTTCATGATGATGGTGACAAGTCCCATAAATGTTTGAGATTCTTCATTCATAAAAGGTGTTTGAGAAAGTCCGTTTTCCTCAGTACCAACTTCTCCTTAGTACCAACCCTCCAGTACCAACAACTGGATTTTATAAAAATTATCCTAAATTATCTATTCCAGATTCTACCACAGAGCTGTGAATCTGAGAATGAGGGGAGGGAAACACTCAGATATCACCACTGATTTGTTTGCCAGAGTGTTTCTATCTTGTAGCCAGTGCTGAGAACCTGTGAATTTGGTTGTTTTTGATGTGGCATCTAGCTTTATATTACAGATTAATTATTTTCCCAGCTTTTTAATTAGACAAGTTATTTTGAAATTCATTTACCTTTAAAAAATATTTATTTTTGTATATGGGAAGGGGGGTGCATGAGAGTGCAGTGCCCATGGAGGCTAGATAATGGCTTAGATATCCTGGAGCCAGGGTTCCAAGAGGTTGTGAACCACCGTATGTGGGTTTCTGGAACTAAACTCTGGTCCTCTGTAAGAACAGCAAGCACTGAAAACCTTTGGCCCTTGCCTTCTCCTATTTACTTCTTATTGCTGATCTCCCACATAGTGGAAACTTAGTAAGAAGCTAAATGAACTTTTTAGTAACAAAAGGAGGGATTGGATCTATATATCTAGATCTGGATGCCTGCCCTATCTATATTCCTATAACATTTTAAAGGCCCATGAAATTGTCAGTCTTATTTAAATAATTCAGGTTTATAAGAGAAAATTTTTTCTTTAAATAATTAAAACAAAATATTAGCTTAAGGAAAAATAAACAGGAAGTAATCGTGTTTTCTAGTTCCAAGGACCAAAAGAATTAGATGATCTTACTATCTAATTATGGTGGGCAACCAAGAGCAATGGTAACATCCTGTATTATTCTTGATGCATGTGGGGTATCCGTGCCCAATAGCTCATTAGGAGGTAAGCTGTGCCTGGCACTGATATTTTCATTTAAAAGCCCATGTATTCTGGGAGTTCCTGTTCACTCATACAGAGTGCCTCTGTTCAAACTCCTTTTTTTAAAATTATGTCTTAAAGTAGCTGCAAACTAGTATATTTTCCCAAGGCTTCTTCATATAGCTTTAGATAATCTACCCCCTACTCTTTCCTTTGCTACATCCCTTGTTCTAATCCCTGCTTAGACCTTTAGTCCCCAGTATTTCTCCCTTGGTTCTTTCATATAATATGTATTTTATAATTCTCTTTTACTGTATTTTTTAACTTGGGTTGTAGCCTCTTCATGCACATTTCATTTTTTTAGCCCATCTCCTTGCCCCTGGTTTCTCCATCCCCAACACTCCACTACTTGATGAACCTTTCTGCCCCTAGTATTCACGTTTTCTACTTTCATTTCACCTGTATTATATTCTCCCTCATTCTTAAAAGTATTTTCCCTGACAATGACCAATTTATAGTTTCCCAGCTTGCACATGCACTCCAGTTTAAATGCACAAAACAAAATATTTAAAGCTAGGGCTCACTAGTGAGAAAGAACATGTGGTATTTGTCTTTTGAGACCTAGATGACCTCACTCAGTATAATTTCTTTCCAGTTCCATTCATTTACCTGAAAATCCCATGATTTAATTTTTCTTTACAGTTGACTAATAGTATATTGTATATAGGAACCATATTTTCACTTTTACTACTTGTCCATCTGTTGGTGAACATCTAGATTTATTCCATTTCATTGCTATTTGAATAGAACAACAGTAGACATGGAAATGCCAGTATCTCTGTAGTAAGACAGAAAGTACTTTGAGTATATGCCCAGGATATAACTAGATTATATAGTAGTTCTATTTCTAGGTTTTTGTAAAACTCCAGAATAATTTCCAAAGTGGCTTAACTAGTTTACTAACTGTGAATAATAGCTCCTATTCTCTCATACCCACACCAGCATTTGCTGTCATCTGTGTTCCTTTTTGGATACCACATACTTTTGTAGTCGCCTAACTTTCAGAAGTGCATGTGGCCCATGTATACCTTCAAATACACATATATACACAAAATATAAATAAATAAATAAATAACCATGCTGCCCTTAGTTTTCATGCAGGTCCAGGACTTTCTTGGCTTCATATTTACTCCCAGATTCTGTCACTATGCTGCATCTGTTGAGTAGTTTTAATTAACGTCCAACCCACTGTGGGACAAAATCCCTTTTTAGAGGCTTTATAGAAAAAAATAAAAGTAACATTCCTTAAATATATACTAATTCCTTGCCGGGGCCACATGTTATGTTGGCTTACCAAATGAAGCAGCTTGTCTCCACCATTTTTTTAAATAAATTTGTTCACTTATTTATTTTACATCTCCACAGTTTACCCTCCCTCCTTTCCTCCCAGTCTCTCCTCCTCACCCACTCTCTGTTCCCACTGCCCAATCCACTTCTTCTCTGTTTCTGTTTAGGAAAGGGCAAGTCTCCCATGAATATCAACAAAACACGACATATCAAGCTACAGGAAGACTAAGCACCTCCCCATCTATTAAGGCTGGGCAAGGCAAGCCAGTATGAGGATTAGGTTCCCAAAAGCCAGTAAAAAGTCAAAGACAGTCCCTCTTCCCACTGTTAGGAGTCCAACAAGAGGACCAAGCTACACAACTGTAACATATATGCAGGATGCCAAGATCAGTCCCATGTAGCTTCCCTGTGTAACATGAATTGCTAAACTGTTTTATTGATAGAAAACCCAGAGCCAGATATTGGGGTGAAAGCTGAAAGATCAGAGAAACAGAACAAGCCACAGCCAACCTCACCTTATCAACTCCTCAGCCTCCAGAACATGGGTACCTGTTTCCTCATGCCTTATATACCTTTCTGTGTCCTACCATATTATTTCCTGGGATTAAAAGTATGTGTCCTTCCCAAGCAAAGACATGAGATCTCAAGTGCTGGGATTAAAGGTGTTTGTCACCATGCCTGGCTCTGTTCCCAGTGTGGCCTTGAACTCTCAGACAGATTTCTGTCTCCTGAGTGATAGGATTAAAGGTGTATGGCCTCTATGTCTAATCTGGTGGCTGGCTCTGTCCTCTGATACCCAGATAAGTGTTATTGAGGTGCAAAATATGTCACCATAAATGTTTTTCTTTGTAAGAGTTGCTGTGGTCATAGTGTCTCTTCACATCAATAAAAACCTTAACTAAGATACCATGGTAATACAGCTATGGCTTATTTTTACAAAACGTTCATATGGCTTGCCAACAGCCACCATACCTACATGAATGAAAATTGCCCAATTTTTGTCTCTTTTTTTTATAAGCTCCCTGCTTTATGGACTCAGGGCTGCCTCTTTAGCCTTATAGTCACAATAGTGTATGCTTCCTGCCGGTTCTGTGTCGCTCAATAAAAACTTTAAATTTCTAATAAGCTTGTACTTGTTTCCGTCTCTTCAGTGAAAACAGCCAGACTATAACATCTTCACTAACAATAAAATAGATACTATAATTTAACATATTGATTGATATAACTAAATGTATCAATCAATATCAATTATAAATCAAGGTAAAGAGGGAGGAAGGAAGGAAGCAGGAAGAAAGAAAGAAAAAGGAGGAAAAAGGAACGAAGGAAGAGAAGGGGTGGGTAGGGATGGAAGGAGGGAGAGAAAAATAATGCTTATATATTCTCTCTCTGAATGGTATGGCTCTGAATTTAGGTTATAGTAAGTCAAGGGAACTCTTCTGTAGAGTATCAAATCTATAGTAAATGATCAGAAGTTGTGTCATTTGTCCTCAGGAACTTCAAGTAGGGTTAAGCAAAAATAGCAGTTCATTGATGCTCATCTGTGTATTTTGCTAATATTCAGTAACTTGATGTCAAGTTTACTACACATGTAGGATGAAAAAAGTATCCCATTCTTACTGTGCATATTGCCATATAATATTTAATAAATTGATCCAAATAAAATCTCCCATCAATTTCCATGTACATTATCAGTTTACATAATGATATTTTTCCAAGTATTTCTTGTTTAAGTAAACCCTTAGAATTTGCTAGATAAGTTGTCTAGACTCAACACTGTAATAACTCATGATTTGATTCTCTGGATTCCTTTGGATTGTTCACAGGAACCAAGACTTTGAATGTACTGAGACTTTTCCATTAATACTATAAGGGGATTCCTTTACTCAGTAGTTGCCTGATTCACCACTGAGTTGCAGCATCAAATCCAATCTGGCTGAGAAGGTCTACTCTGCAGGCCTGGGGGAAGCTAAGCAGCTCCTTACTCTCCATCTGAAAGGTCCAGACCCATTTGCTTATAAACCTCCTGCTAGGTAATTTGCACAGCAGCATGAAGTCCTAGTTATGGGGGAGGGGGGCTTCTGACTGGCCCAAGAACTGGTGTTGAAGTTTCCACTTCCTGGGATATAAGTCTGAGACATTAGAAATAAAAATGTTCAGAAGAATGGCTGAATAATATGAAATCTAATATTGTCCAAGAAATAGTATAGATGGAATTGCTAAACTGTTAAGCAGGGACTATAATTCCAATAAAGGAGGGATGGTTTCTTCATTGCTCATGGACTCAGTGAGGATTTATAGTTAAAGAACTTTCCTTAATTTCTTTTGTTATACAATGCCACTATCTTTCTGTTTAGCCAACATACCAACTGATCACCTGCATTTTTGGTGTTGAAGAAGACACAAAGGAAGGTATAGAATTGACATGTGCTTAATACCAGTGTTGTGCCATGCAGCCCCTTTTAGAGATGTGGCTCAGGCAAGTTAGATAATTACCATGTAATCTTCAGAGCCATGTATCTAAGCAGCAGTGTCTTTCTAAAAATGTTAGAAAATAATAATTTAAAAAAGGCACAAAGAAAAAGAAGTATGATGTATTCACCTATGGTGAGAAGACTGGACTGGAACAGAATTGTAACTGGATCAGAGAAAGAGAGGTGAGAACTGTAATGAGAGATACCAGACCAGGGTCCAAGATCAATATACTGACCATGAGAAAGTGGCTGGATTAGGTTGACTTCATAAGAGATGGATGTTAGAGAACTTGATCTGATTTCAGAGGTCCTGTTTTGATAGCAGTGGTCATAGGAGTGTAGAGGAAGTGTTTCACAAGAGACTCTGTTTTGGACAACCACCACATGATTATCATATTGCATATGTTAGATTAAAAAGCATGAAATGAAGGCACTATTGTGAAGGATGCAATGCTGTAAGAATTCAAAATTACTCTAGTCCTAGAGAACTGGGGAAAATCTGACTCACTCTCAATTGTCATAAAAGAACTTCAAATGCAAACCACTTCTCACCACAGTTAGAATGCCTCTTATCAAAAGAAAGGTGCTGGTGAGAATGTGGAGAAATGGGGTGCTATGGGATGGTCTATATGTCAAATGTGTTGCTGATTGGTCAGTAAATAAATCACTGATTGGCCATTGGCTAAGCAGGAAGTATAGGCGGGACAAGGAGAAGAATTCTGGGACGTGGAAGGCTGAGGGAGAGACACTGCCAGCTGCCACCATGACAAGCCGCATGTGAAGATCCCGGTAAGCCACGAGCCATGTGGCAAAATATAGATTTATGGAAATGGATTAATTTAAGCTGTAAGAACAGTTAGCAAGAAGCCTGCCATGGCCATACAGTTTGTAACCAATATAAGTCTCTGTGCTTACTTGGTTGGGTCTGAGCAGCTGCGGGACTGGCGGGTGACAAAGATTTGTCCTGACTCTGGGCTAGGCAGGAAAACTCTAGCTACAATGGGGCTTGTATACTGTTGGTGCAAATGTTAATAACTGCAGTCCTTGTGAAAAACAGCATAGAGATACCATCTGACATAGCAGTTCTTCTACAGGAAGTATGAAAGCAAATGAAATAAGTTTCTCAAAGAGACATCTGCACTACTCTCTTTATTGAAGCTCTACTCACAGCACTAACATATGAATGAAAAAAAAAGTAAGGTGTACAGATACAATGGAGTATCATTCTGCCACCAAAAGAACAAAATACTCTCACTTGCATCAGTGTGGTAGAACCAGAAAGCATTATGCTAAATAATGTGATTGAGAGAAACACAAATGCCTCAGGATGTTGGGTTTGAAAGAGTTATTTTCATAGAGTTGGGAAGTAGATCAGAAGTCACTAGGGTAGAAAGGATGGAGGATGGATGGACAGTGGGGATCAGCATACAGATATTTAGGATTTACAAATTCCAATGTTCTACAGCCTAGTGGGATGATGGTATTTCACAACAATTTATTTATTTTATAATGGACTAACACTTTGAGGCTTCCCAGTTTGAAGATATAGAAATGCTAAGTACCGTAACTTGATCATGTAAACTGTGTGCATTATAGAATATCACACTGTACATTATAAGTACGTGCAATTATTGCTTGACAAAATAATGAATAAATGTTATAAAAGACTCTCCAGAGGAAATAAAAGACAAAATCAAAACAGAGTTGGATGAATTGAGAAAGTAGCAACAGAAAAAAAAATAGTGTTAACTTTTAGATAATCCAGATCAAACTGCTTTCATACATACAGCCTCAGCTAGTCATTGTTGCTTGGATTCCAACAGCTCCCTTGGAGGAGTGGGTGAGAAGGCACAGTGTCAATGGCTCAGACACCAGGAGTCCATTGAAGTCAAACAATGAACTCATTTATTCAATAACAGGGAAGACCTTATATACCCTCCTCCCAGCGCCCCTGTCTGCATGGTCATCCCTCATTGGCTAGGCATGACCAGGAACTCTGACATCAATCAGGAACTCTAACAGCAACTGTTGCTAGGTCCTCAGTCAGACTTGGCTCAATCAGGAACTCTGATGGTGACTGGGAACTCTTGACAGTGACCAGGGACTCTGACAGCTCCTGTTGCTAGGCCCTCAGACAGACTCCAGGTTGGCTCTTAAGGAGTATTTTATGTGCATGCCTTGGCTACTGGTCTGAGCCAACATCCTCTACCCTATGGGCCTGTGCTACTACAAGTCATCACAATTTTCTCAAGGCAGACCATATTATTACTCCCATTTCACAAGGAAATTAATGATTAATACCTATGTAAGGTTAGGATGAGAACCAGGCATCTGGCTGCAGTCTCCATGTTAACTTCCACACAGCAGATTTAACACATCAACATGAGTGCAGAGATCAATTTTTTTTTCATTTTTCTTTATTAAGAAATTCTCTACTCACTCCACATACCATCAAAAGATCCCCCCTCCTCCCTCCTCTCACCCCCAGCCCTCTTTCCCAAGCCATCCTGCATCCCCACATCCCCCAAATCGAGGTCTCCCATGGGGAGTCAGCAGAGTCCAGCACACTGAGCCTAGGCAGGTCCAAGCTCCTTCCCACTGCACCAAGGCTGTGCAAGGCATCACACCACAGGCACTGGATTCCCAGAAGCCTTCCCATAAACCAGGGACAGATCCCGATCCCCCTGCCTGGGTGCCCCCCAAACAGTTCAAGCCAAACAACTGTCTTCTGTATCCAGAGGGCCTAGTCCAGTCCATGGGGGCTCCACAGCTACCAGTCCACAGTTCATGGGCTTCCACTAGTGTGGCTGGTCATCTCTGCATGTCCTACCATCATGATCTTGACATCCCTCACCCACAGAATCCCTCCTCTTATCAATTGAATTCCCAGAGCTCAGCCTGATGCCTGGTCATGGATCTCTGCATCTGCCTCCATCAGTCACAGGACAAAGGCTCTGTGATGACAGCTAGGTTATTTGGTAGACCGATCACCAGAGTAGACCAGTCTAGGCACCCTCTGGACCACTGCCAGCAGACAAGATGGGGTCATGCTTGTGGATTCCTGAGAGTCTCCCCAGCATGCTGCCTCTTCCTATTCCCATGATGTCCTCATCTATCATCTATCTATCCATCCTCCCTGCCCTCCCACTCTGTCCCTGTTTCAGGTTGACCCTCCCATTTCCCTATGTTCTCATCCCCCACTCCTCGCCCTCTGCCATCCTCCCAACCCAGTCCGCTCATGTAGATCTCATCCACTTCTCCTTTGCAGGATCATCCATGTGTCCCTCCTAGGGTCTTTCCCTGTTAGATAGCCTCTCTGGAGTTGTGGGTTGCAGTCTGGCCATCCCTTCCCTCACATCTAGTATCAGAGATCACTTCTTATATGTTGGGCTCCCAGTATAGAAATCTGAAGAGGTATAGATTTTTATTGAGAGGAATAAGGTATAGAATTGCATTGTGTGTATAGTATGGGTGTGCAACATCTGCAATAAAGGTGAAACACTCAAATCATATAAATTTGGCTAATTTCCAGGCCAGTGCCTTGGTGAAAAGCAGCAGCAGGCACACCAGCTTATGACACACAAATAATGTCACTCCATTCTTCTACTGACTGGAATGCTTAGAGCCCATAGATACATGGCCCATAGTGTACTGTACAGCCTGCACTTAAAGTTGTGCTTTGAATCCATTGCTAGTTTTGTTTATTATCTCCAAGTGATTTGTAAGAGCTTTGAAGAGAGAACTTTCACTTTGTTTTCTGGCATCCTCAATGCCCCGGGCCCTCTTGGCACAGAGTAAGTGTTAAATAAATACTTTTCTTATCATTAGAAATGGAAGAAATTTTGTAACTTAGAAATGTGTAAGAGGAAAGTATCAAAGCTTCTATGATGCTTCCTTGAAATGGTGAGAAGCTTAGGCAGAAACTTGGAAAATTGATGCTAAAATGTTTTTTTTTCTTGCATTGGCATTTCTCTTTCTTGTACCCTATATATTGTCACCAGCATCATTTATTCTTCCATGGCAGATACATATTGTTTATCCAGCAGTAGCCTTTTCTTAGTAACTTAACTTCTTGTCTCAGATGGTTCAACTGGGGCTATCAATGTCATCTCTTCCCTGTTGGGATCTGCTATAGGCCATTATTGTCCATCATGCTCTTCTCTCCATAAGCACAGTTAAGTTATGGTCCCAAAGATGGCTGACCTTCAATAATATTTCTGCAAGGGCATGAAACAGAGGGTGTTATAGACACAAAAATGATTCCTATAAAATGATTCCATCATACAAAGAAGGCAAGATTGAGATATGGGAAGAGATTTTGATCATCTGATATCTGAGTCTCAGCAATATAGTGTTCTCATGGTCTCCTTCCATTGTAGAATTTTTGTCTCTTAGGTTTAAACTTTAAAAGTTATTTTTCTTTTTTTATTTATAAAATTCTTATTTTAAAGTTATTCTTAAGCTCTTGGATGGTACCCTAGTATTCTCATTTTTTTAAAACTTTCAATCACACTTAGTTCTTCTTTCTGGCAGCTTTATACCAAATCTTTTACTGAAATTTAATTCTGCAATCATAATTATTAATTACTAATAACTGTGTATTTATACTTTGAATTTTCTTTTACAAGCTTTATGAATATTTTGCTATTCTGGAGATGTTATGGTGGCCTTTGAGACAAAGTTTTATTTTTCCTTGAATGTTTCTCCTCTGTATTTTATTTTCACTAAAGTCATCCTATCGATATATGATTATCTGAGTTTCTATCATTTGCATTGGGTGGTTTTCTTGGGCTCTGAGAATCCTGGTTAGTATCTTACTTGTAAAACGAGGATTAGGGTACCAGGGCAAAGATTATCAAGGGCCATTGGTAGTACAAGGTAGACTTCAGAGCATTCATCAGAGATTCATTGGTCTGTTCCCATGTGCTTTTATATCTCCAGAGATCATTTTCCAAACACCAATAAAAAGGTGTATACAGTAAGTGTATATACCTTAGTACTTTGTGTGCTGAGTGAAGGAAAAGATTACAGATGGAGATGACCAGTTTATTTCTGTTTTAGGTACAGTAGCCATATTACAGCTCCATTATTTCTTTAGAAGAAACTTCCAGGCTTATACTTGTGTGGAAAGAGGCCAAGAGCCAAGTTGTGTAGTGAAGGAGAAAAGTTGGAGGACCTAGCTACTTCTTTAACTGACTATAAGTCAACCTCCCTCTTTTCATTCACTGCTGGGTTAGATTTTTACTGTCTGTCAGCTCTTGATTTTCTAGTACTTGTTTCCACCACTTTCAGTCTTGTTGAGGTTTTATAACAAACTTTTTACTACTGGTTTAGTCATGAGAGAAGAAGGTTATATGCAAATTCTATATAGCACTTTTACCTGGATATTTGCCTTCATTATTTCTGTGATTTGAAGATCTTGCATATAATAGCACTTGAAAGTAATTTAAAAAATTTTTTTTTTGTAAATCTGTATAATATAAATTAGAGCATACCCCAACATGCAGTTTTTCTTTATGCCTCATATCAACTTAAAGCAAGACCCAGATATAATTCATGCCTCCACAAGGCAAAGTAACTCCACCAACCCTTAGTAAGCAATATCTTTGCTTTTACACTTTAAACTGTAGATATAGTAAGCAATTGGATAAAACTATACATTTTGTAGCATGTATTATAAAGAAAAAGGCATGGCCCTAAGTAAGGATGATATAGAAATTTCCAAATGGGGTTGTAAGAACAGGTAAGTTTCATGATGAATTAAATGAAAGTCTTTGATCTCCCACAGGTCAAGGAATATCTGAGGCAGGTCACACTGGAAAGCTGGAATATGGTGGTTGAGACATGGTCAAAGACAGTTTACAAATTCATCTTGCTGGAATCCCATGATTATTACTGCCTGCCTCATGTTAGCCCAGGTTTATTTACTTTATACTCTAAATAGGTGATAAAGCTATGGTTGTTTTTTGTTGTATCCACATACTTTGCTAAATTCACTTAATAAGTAGTATAAAATTGTGTCTAGCTTTATAAATATACCAGTCTAAGCTTTGGACGATAAAAGTGGGTAAAAGTGCATGCTGTATAAGCCAGAGTTCATATCCACAGAACCCAAACGAAGTTTAATGGAGAAGCATGAGCATCTACAATCCCAGCATACCCCTATTAGGAGATGAGAGAGAGAGACAAGAGAACCTCCCATGCAATGACAGGGACCCTTCATCTGACAGGTAGAGAGTCAAGAAACAACATTTGAAGTTTGACACTCTTATGTCTGCATTCAAATTCATGACATATACTCAGACATACACAGTCACAGAAGTTCCAACTTGTCTTTTGTTTAAAATATTTGAATCTTATTTTGTATCTTATTTAATTTTGTATCTTGTTTAATTACCAACTTGAGTAGGATTATATCTACGATCTTGAGATCCATTTCCTTTTTGATTACTTGTTCTACCCTTTTGATATTCTATTGGGTTAATAGAATATCAAATTATTATTAAAATCAATTAATTGATTATTCTCTGCTTGTTTCTTTGGAGTTTACAATCAACGTACATAACTTACTAATATCCAGTAACATTGAGAATTATTTTAACTCTTCAAACAGTGCCAGGGCCTTAGGAACACTTAATTCCACTGAATCTCTCTCTCTGTTTACCTCTGTGTTTCTGTCTCTGTCTCTCTGTCTCTGTCTCTGTCTATCTGTCTGTCTCGGTCTCTCTCTCTCTATATATATATGTGTGTGTGTTTGTGTGTGTGTGTGTGTGTGTGTGTGTATGTGTATACTAATTCTAGTAAAACTAAAAAAAAGTGGGGGGGAGCTTTACTAGAATGACTTTCAGGCTGTGGTCCAGCTAATCCAACAATGGCTGGCTATGAACAGAAAGTCCATGAATCCAGAAGATTCTTAGTTCAGGAGGCTGGAAATTTCAGCTGGTCTTCAGTAAACACTAGAATCAGAAAATAAGTAGGCTTTAATGTCAGTAAAGGAATGGACTTGCTAGCATGCCAAGAGCAAGCAAGCATGAGCAAAACTTTCCTTTTTCTGTGACCTTATATAGGCTTCTAGTAGAAGGTGTGACCAAGATTAAAGGTGTGTCTTCCCAACTCAAGGTCTGGATTAGAAGTGGGTCTTCCTGCTTAATTAAGCAACAATACCTCACTGGTGTGTCCTCCATTTTTGGATTTTAGTTAATTTTAGATGTAGTTAAATTGACAACCAAGAAATAGCCATCACATCCACAATGCTCTTCTGTGTATTAGGATAGAACACTGGATTTCTACATGTTGTAACTCCTCCAAAGCATCATTATTATTATTATTCCAGTAAATATTAGTTTTAAAAATTGTTTGTTCAAATTTATAATTTCTATTTAAAGTTTTTGTTTTCTGGGATAATGTTCTCTATGCCTGAGGAATTCTACAATATTTCTTTGATTTTGATCTACTGTTTTACTCTTTCTTTCTCTCTCTTTCTCCTTCTCTGTCTCTTAGAAGTATGCATAGAATTATAAATATTCTTAAATAAAAGTATTTTGTATATATACATCTGTAGTGTGTGTGTGTGTGTGTGTGTGTGTGTGTGTGTGTGTGTGTGCATGTGTCTGTGGGGGCAAGAGGTCAACATCAGGTATCTTCTTTGGTCACTTCTCACCTTATTTTTTAGAGGGGCTCTCATTGAACTTAGGGATCATTGATGGACTAAATTGGTTGGACAAGTTCTATGGATCTCTGCTTATTCTGTTCATTTTTATTTTTTCCAACATTTTGAAAATGAACCCATATTACTTTTTTCCCTGGCCTGTGAGGTTTCTACTGAGAAACTGCTAGTGGTTTAGTTAGCACTTCTGTTGCTTTCACATTCTTTTGACAGTTTTATTGGTGGATATCTCTGGGTCAAACTTATTTGGGAACTATTGAGCTATGTGGATCTTGGTGTGTTCATGGATCCGAGATTTGAAAAGCTTGCCTGTATTAATTACATATACAAGCATTCTGCCTGTTTTTTCTATCCTATTGTGGGCACTACATAAACAGAATTTTTCACCTTATAAGTTCAATAGAATGTCTTTCTTTACTTTTATTCTTTCATCCCCCTTTGAGTAAACAATCCCAAAGACCTACCTCCAAGTTTATATTCTTCCTTCTGCTCGGTTGCACTGGCTATTATAGCACTGCTGCATTTTTCCTTTCTTTCATTCTATTTGCCAAATCTAGGATTTATGTCTGCTTCATAATTTTAACTTTTTTGAATTTTTTGATATCTTATTTTCATGATTTTAATAAATTTTTCTCTTCTATCTTACCAGGATTCTTTAAATAATTATTTTAAATTCTACTTCAGGGAGTTTGTAGAACTTAAATGGTTTCCAGTAACTGGAATTTTTTCACTTTCTGTAACATGTTCCCTCACTTTTCCACATTTATTGAAACCCTGTATTGTTGCCTGCATGGTTGATGGAGATGTCCTGTCTTTTAGATTTTATAATCTTGCTTTAGTAAGGAAAGATTTTCTTTTATGTGTGGGCACAGGGTACAATGCAACAGAAGAGGAGGCATCAGTGGTATAGTTACAGATGCAGCAGCTGAGTTGGCATTAGTGAAGTGGGGGATGCTTGACAGGAGGCATTTGGAGCAGCAGTAATGCCCATAAGAACTAATAAGTTGTAGGTGTCTTTGGTTGCAAAGGATTTTAGACTCTTCCTTTTCATTTTTACTGAGAGGAAAACTTTCATGCAGAGAGGATTCCTATTGTCACTGAATCTAGTGCAGACCATGTGAGCATATGCTCCGATCATTTGCCAAGCTGGGGTCCTGTACTCTGTAACTTTCAGAACTACTGTGGCACCTGGATTATGAGTCATGAGTAGTCTTGCTGAGGCATTATCAATATTATCAATATTGGTTATTCTCCATGAATGATTATTCAAATTAGATTGTGTTCATTTAGTTCCCCAGCTTCACCCTTCATAAAACTTTTTATTGACATATAGCAATGATAGAAAAATAGGATTAACAATAGAGTCAAAGTACTCTAAGTCACTGGATTCTAAATACCTGTGATGGCTATTTCTTGGTTATCAATTTATATTATATATATTAACTACAATCCAAAATGGAGGGGACACTAGCACTCAGGAGGCAGAGGCAGGTAGATCTCTGTGAGTTTGATGCCAGCCTGGTCTACAGAGCGAGTTCCAGGACAGCCAAGGCTACACAGAGAAACCCTGTTTTGAAAATAAAAAAGTGTGGGATAATGGTGAAAGGAACATAAAACTAGATCAGGCTGAGCTATGGCCCTCTGAGTGGATATTCTAGTTTTAATATGGAAATTCACACAGTTAAAAAAAAAAGAAGGAGTCAAAAGTTTGTTTGAGTGGTTGATGGAAGCATTTGTCTACTGAAAATTAATTGGAGATGCTTGTTATCCCTTGGCTGAATATTGATAAAGAAATTTTAAGGCTCAGGGAAATTTCAATGCTAGAGCAGGCACACTGTATAAAACCTAGTCCTCCACAATAGGAAGGCCCAGAAGACAGGCCCTTCACTAATCCTATAAGACACAAAATGGGGAGAGGGGCACCAACACATTTGAAGAGTTTTGTTGTTGCCCTTTTCCTTGTGCCAGACCTTAGGGTTGGAGATGCTGTTGCTCTGTTGGATGAATTAAAAGCAGATGGTTTAATTGGACCCTAAGATAGCAGGGAACAGGTGGCATCACTGAATCACCAAAGGCAAAGTGATTGTAGTTTTTGTAATGCGCAGCACAGACAAAACAAAGTTCATAATAGTCTAACCTATCTGTCTCTTCCACAAAATATCACAGGTAAAGAGAATTTTATGGTGGCATGAGTCACATGGACTTTGGTATATGATGTATCTAGGAATGAAATAGATAAGAAGCCTACTGAATTTTTGTTTGATCTGTATAAGCAGAAAGAAAATTCTCAAATGATTGAAAGTAAGGCTACATTGGATCATGGTGGCAAAAGAGAATCTCAGCCTGTGAGTCAATATCCAGACTTGGAGGTCAGATGGTTAATGGAGTTTTGACTGAATCTGACTCACAGCAAGGACAGTGGGTCCCTGAACTCATGGTGTGGTTATTTCCCCAGTGCCAGAATGTATAATTGGGATAGATATATTGAGAAGTTGGAAGAATTCTCACATTGGTTCCCTGACCGGTGAAGTGAAGGTTATTATGGTTGGAAAGGCTAAATGGAAGACTTCAGAGTTGCCTCTGTCAAAGAAAATAGTGAATGAAAAACAATATCACATCCCTGAAGGAACTGCCACCATCAAGGACTTGAAAGATACAGGAGTGGTGATTCCCACCACAGATCTCTTTAACTTTCTTGTCTGGCCAGAGCAGAAGATAGCTGGATCATGGAGAATGACAGTTGACTATTGAAAACTCAATCAGACAGTGACTCTGATTGCAGCTGCTGTACTAGATGTGGTGTCCTTACTTGAGCAAATTAACACATCTCATAGTACCTGGTGTTTAGCTATTGATATAGCAAAGGTCTTTTTCTCAGAACCTGTCCATAACGACTACTAGAAGCAATTTGCTTTCAGCTGGCAAGGCTAGCAGTATACCTTTACAGTATAGTTTTACCTCAAGGATATATCAAATCTCTAGCCCTGTGTCATAACTTAGTTAGAAGGGATCTCAACTATCTGTCTCTTTCACAAAATATCATATTGGTATACTATGTTGATATCATTGCACTAATTGGATTATGTAAGCATGAGGTAAGCAGGTGTTGTACTCTGTCTTAGGGTTATTATTGCTATGATGAAATATCATGACCAAAAGATAGTTGGAGAAGAAAGGATTTATTTCACTCACATTTTTGTGTCAAAGGCAGAGAGGGCAGGAACTCAAGCAGGGCAGGAACCTAGATACAAGAGCTGATGCAGAGGCTATGGAGGGGTGCTCCTTACTGGCTTGCTCAGCTGATTTTCTTATAGAATCTAGGTCTACCAGCCTAGTGTTGGCTCCACCCACAATGAGATGGGCTTTTTCTACGAATCACTATTTAAGAAATTGCCTCACAGGCTGATCCATGGCATAATTGTTGGAGATATTTTCTCAATTGAGGAACCCTTCTCTTTGATGATTGTAGCCTGTGTTAAGATGACATAAAACTTGTTGATAACCCTTATGCACATTAAAAGGATGTGAAATAAATCCAACCAAAGTTTCAGGACTTTCTAAATCAGTGTGGTAGTTTGAATGTAATTGGCCCCAACAGGCTCATAGGGAGCGGCACTATTAGGAGACGTGGCCTTGTTGAAGTAGGTGTGGACTTTTTGGAGGAAATGTGTCACTATAGGGGTAGGCTTTAAGTTGTCCTGTGCTCAAGCTACATCTAGTTCAGTTCAATTCCTGTTGCCTGTGGGTCAAGATGTGGAACTGTCAGCACCTTCTCCAGCACCATGTCTGCTTTTGCATGCCACCTTGTTTCCTGACATCTTGATAATGGACTAAACTTCTGAAGCTGTAAGCCACTCAAATTAAATGCTTTGCTTTATAAAAGTTGCTGTGGTCATGATGCTCCTTCACAGCAATTGAAACCCTAAGTCAATCAGTGAAATTCTTAAGAGTCCAGTGGTGTGGGGCATGCAGAGATATTCCTTCCAAGGTGAAGTGTAAGTTATTGAGCCTGGTCCCTCCTACAACCAAGAAAGAAGCACAAAATTTAGTGGGCCTTATTTGGATTCTGGAGTCAGCCCATTCCTCACTTTGATACATTACTGTGGCCCATATACTAAGTGATTAATAAGCTGCTAGCTTTGTGTGAGGCCTGGAATAGAAGAAGGCTCTTCAACAACTCCAGGATATTCTACCACTTGGACCATATGATCCAGCTTATCCAATGGTACCTGAGGTGTCACTAGCAGATAGGGCTGCTGTTTGGAGCCTTTGGCAGACCCCTATAGGTGAATCTTAGGAGAGACCTTTGGGATTTTGGAGCAAGCTTCTACCATCACATGCAGACAACTATTCTCCCTTTGAAAGACAGCTCTTGGCTTGCTATTACCCCTAGTGGAAACTGAATGTTTGACAATGGGCTACCAAGTTACTGTGCAACCTGAGCTGCAGACTATGAGTTGGGTGTGATCTGACCCAAGTCATAAAGTAGGACAATCATAGCAGCGATCTATTATCCAATAGAAATGGTATATACAAGATCAGGCCTGAGCAAGTCATGAAGGCCTGTGTAAGTTACATGAAGAGGTTACCCACATGCTTCTGGTTTCTACTACCTTTGCTGTGCCGTCTGCTGCCAAGTATGCACCTATAGCCTCATGGAGGATTCTCTATGATTTATTGACTGAGGAGAATAAGACTAGGGCCTGGTTTGCTGATGGTTCTATATACTACACAGGTACCACCTAGAATTGGATGGTTGCAGCATTATAATCCTTTTCTGGGACAACCCTGAAAGACACCGGTGAAGGAAAATCTTCACAGTGGGCAGAACTTCTGGCAGTACACATGCTCAAACATTTTGTTTGGAAGGAGAAATGGCAAGATATGTGATTTTTTTCACTGATTTATAGGCTGTAGACAATGGATTGACTGGATGCTCAGGGGTTTGGGAAGAGTATGATTGGAAAATTGATGAGAAGGACTTCTGGGGAAGAGATATGTGGATAGATCTCTCTTGGGTGAAGGATGTGAAGATATTTTTGTCCTATGTAAATTCCATCAAAAAATGACTTCAGCTGAGGAGAAGTTCGATCATCAGTGGATAGGATGAGCTGTTCTGTGGACAGTCAGTCTCTTTCCTTAGAAATTCCTCTCATTGCCTAATAAGCTCATGAACAAAGTGGCCCTAGTGGCAGAGATGGTAGTTATGTATGGGCTTAACAACATGGACTTTCACTTATCAAGGCTGACCTGGCTATAGCTGTTGCTGAGTGCTAAATCTGCCAACAGAAAAGACCAATGCTGAGCCCCAGATCTGGTACCTTTCCTTAGGGTGACCAGCCAGTGATCTGGTGGCAGGTTGACTATATTGAACACTTTTTCCATGGAAAAGACAATGCTTTATCCTTTCCTTACTGGAGTAAATACTTATTCTGTTTATAGAGCTGCCTTTCTGTGTATAATACTTCTGCCAAAACCACCAGCCATGGACTTAGAGAATGCCTTATCCACCATCATGATATTACACACATTATTGCTTCTGACCAAAGACCTTACTTCACAGACAGAGAATTACCACAGTGGGCCGACAATCATGGAATCTGCTGATCTTACCATGTTCCCCACAGTCTTGGAGCAGCTGGCCTGATAGAAAGATGGAATGGCCTTTTGAAGACATAGTCGCAGCACAAATTATGTGGCAGCAACCTGCAAGGCTGAGGCAGGATTCTCCAGAATGCGCTATAATCTTTTAATCAGCATCCAATATATGGTACAGTTTCTCCCACAGCCAGAATCCACAGGTCCAGGAATCAAGGGCAGAAAAGGCAAGAGTTCCATTCACTATCACCCCTAATAAGCCACTAGGAAAATTTTTGCTTCCTGTTCCCACAACTTCAAATTCTGCTGGCCTAGATGTTTAGTTCCAGAGTGAGGAGTGCTCCTTCCAGGAGACACAACAAACATCCCAATGAACTGGGAGCTCAAGTTCCCCTTGGACATTTTAGGCTTCTAATGTCCCTAATCCAACAGGCTAAGAAAGTAATAATAGTGTTAGGAAGGGTGATTGATCCAGTTTACCATGGTAAAATTGGACTGCTTCTCCACAATGAAGGTAAAAAGGATTATGTCTGGAGTGCAGGAGATTCCTTAGGGTATTTTTTGGTACTACCATGTCCTGTGATTAAAATCAGTGGGAAACTACAACAGCCTAAAAATCCAGGCAGGATGACAAAGGGCACATACCTGTCAGGACTGAAGGTACGGGTTACTTCTGTAGGAAAAGAGCCAAGACTTGCTTAGGTTGTTGCCAAGGGTGGAGGAAATACATAATGGTTAGCAGAGGAAGGTAGTTATAAATATCAGCTAATATTACATGACCAGTTACAGAAGAGGATTATAGTTGACTTTATAAGATGGTGTTTCTGTTGTGTTTTTATAAAAACAAATCTGTACAAATATTTGTGTTTTCTTTCAATTTCTTTATCATGCGATATAACATCAATTAAAAGAATATCAATGATTATCACATTGAAGTTTAAGACATTAAAAGAATATCCCACAAGAGACGTTGTCACCCATTTTAAATTTACAATGTGTTTGTGTGGTAAAAGGAATAATTGTATCATATTAGGCATAATTACAACCAGGCTAAATATATAATGTGTTTGCAACTGTCTGTGGGATAGTTATATTATGTTTAGGCATTATGATGGCCTGGTTATTGTTTTCATTTGGAAATTAATCATAACATAAGAAGCTATGATTGTGTGTCAAGTTGAAAGTGGGTGGGTTTGAGATGGCTATTTCTTGGTTGTCAACTTGGCTACATCTGGAATCAATTAACTAAAATCCAAATTAGTTAAATCCAAAATCAGGGGCATACCAGTGAGGGATTTTTATTAAGTTGAAATAGGAAGACCCACTTCTAATCCTGATCTTGAGATGAGACGACACATCTTTAAGCTGGAGTTTCAGGCAGGAAGATATAACATTAACCTGGTTCACACCTTCTGCTGGTAGAACATGTAGGACATGGAAAAAACAAGGTTTTACTCTTTCCCTGCTTACTCTTGTCTTGCTAGCAAGTCATTCCTTCACTGGCATAAGAGCTTACTTACTTGCAGTTCCAATGTCTACTAAAGACTAGCTGAGACATCCAGTTTTGTGGACTGAGCAACTTCAGGATTCTTGGACTTTCTGTTCATAGCAAGCTATTGTTGGATTAGCTGGAACACAGTCTGTAAGTTATTCTAATAAATCCCCGTTTTATATTTATATATACAGAGATTCATTCTATAAGTTCTGTTACTCTAGATGCTAAAACAGTGATTTTCAACCTTCCTAATTCTGTGACCTTTTAATATAGTTTCTCATGTTGTGGACTGTCCAACCATAAAATTATTTTTGTTGCTACTTCATAACTGTAATTTTGCTAGTGTTATGAATTGTAATGTATATATCTGTGTTCTCTGATCGTCTTAGGAAACCCAAGGAACAGGTCATTCAACCTCCAAAAAGCTCTTGACCTTGACAGGTTGAGGACTATTGCTCTAAAGTCTAGGGAATCCTGACTCATACAATATATATTTTTTGCAAGGTTTTCTGAAGTATAAAACATCACATGCAAGTACCAGGGAAATCAGTGTTCTGACCTCACTAGAAACTTGGAGCTACTGCTATGACATGAATGTATTCCTTCCAAAATTCAGGAGAACTACTTGCTTCACTCACACAAATGAAACTTAACTTTTGATAACAAAAGATTAATTCAGCAGGCCTTCGAAATAAGAATCTGTAGAAGGCTGTTTCTGGTGTTCCATTTGTATTTTTTCTATTATGTTATTTCTTTATTTGTCTTTGTTTCCAAAATATCCCACAGAGCACAACAGAGACTTAAAAAGTTCCTTCAGTAATTTTTTTTATAACACATGACTTTAAACTCTAAAAAGACTTTGTAAAATGTGTTAGTTTTAAAGGTGCAGAGGAGCATCAGGAAGGGCAGATAAGAGAGAACAAAGAGTGTCCCCTTCTCCAATTCCTTTGTGTCTTAGTTTATAGTCACAGCTATTAAGGAAAAATAACTGTGGCAAGAAGTATTTTTTGCTTAGTGGCACTAGGAAAGGCAGGATCAAGGACTATGAAAGAAATACACCCAAGGGCCTCTGTGGAGAACTATATGTGTTCTGCTTATAGATACTGTCAGCTGATAACCTTCTGCTATAAGAATCCTGTTCCTCTTTTTGTGCTCTTAGTTTCTATAGCTTAATATTTGGGAAGGTTGAGAAGAGGATCATCATAAAGGGAACAATGCTGTCAGATAATCAAACCCATAGCGAGTTCAGAAGATGGAAGAAAAAGATTTTTATTTCCTCTCTACTTTTCTTTCTATATGGATGCCATATTATATCCATGGCAAAGATTCTATTGTTTTCTGACTTATTCCTGTCTGTTTACTTCCCCTGCAAGTCTGTCTCTGTTCTAATCTCTTTCAACACTTTCATTTGGGTTCCCTACCTATTTTTCACAGAGCTGGCAAGGTGTTAGGGGCTTTAAGCCTCACATACTTTGTGGTGCCATATTTACAACATAAACACACTACTGTCCATGATACCACAGTCACGTCTTTAAGAATAATGCCAATGTGTTATTATCATGTGGTCTCTTTTCCCACTGTGTCAAATATTTATTTCTATTGCTTTAGTTTAACATCGGCAGTGCTCAGGGAGGAAGACATCAGCTCTTCTCCCTGACCACCATGAAGAAGGAGGGGGGAAGTCCCTCTGATCTAGCTTAGTTATTCAAATCCAGAACAGGTACATCACTATCAAAGTATAAATGCTCATACACACACACTAAAAAAAAAAAAATGCACTTTGCAAAGTGTTTCCCAATAACTGATTCTGAGAAGATACAGAATACATTGTGCAAAACAGACAATCTGGTCAAGGTGGAAAAGTTGAATTGGGAAGTTGATAAAAGTAGCAGTGGCCAATATCTTTTTAGAAAAGACTGAAATCCAAGTCACAAGGAGTTGCCAGGAGGGCATCTCTTCCTTTCTCAGTTTCAGCCTAATCTGCTCACTGGTATTTATATCTTTTACCACGTATTGCCTTTATAAATCTTTGTACTATCACAAGTATTTAGTATCTGTTAACCTCTTTATCAGCAGACCATCATCTTCGTAAATTTGAAGTCTATTTACAATTAAGGGTAGCTATGTTAAATATGGCATATTAAAAAATAGCATAACAAACATTAAAAGATCAGTTCTATAGCATCCAGTGTGTTTTTTTTTTAAAGTAATATAATTACATTATCTTTTTCTCAGGAGATGGTACCAGAAATAAATGTGTCTCTGAGCCAGGCAATGGTGGCTCATGCCTTTAATCCCAGCACTTGGGAGGCAGAGGCCAGTAGATCTCTATGAATTCAAGGTCGGAATGAGCTTCAGGACAGCCAAGGCTATACATAGAAACCCTGTCTCTGTCTTGAAAAGCCAAAAGAAAATGTCCCTAAAACAACTGTTGTATGTGAAGATAGAAATTAATCAAAACACTTTCTTTTTTCTCCTGCTTTCCAAGGGAAGGAGGCTGAAGCAATGTCAGCAATGGAGACACTGGATATGAGTAAAATACATTCTAAAAAAGTTCTATGAAAAAGAGATTGTTTTCTGTGTCACTATGCTCTCCAAAGTCAATTGGCATTATTGCAAAGGGAAACTGTCATACAAACTCTATTTTAATTCAGTAAAACACCCTCTGTGGTCTGAAATACTCATTTATACAGACAGTCTTCAATATCATTTCTAAATATAATAATTCCCCATTATAGATACTGTGTTATTAGAGAAAATAAGATTATTAAGATAGATTTAAAGGTCAAGCTATCCCAAATTAAACATGTCATAACAACCCAGAGGATGCTCAGTGACCTGACCTTCCTGTTTCAAATGAAAATCAAGTATATACTTTTTCTCTTACATTAGCTGTCTTGTAGTCGTCTATGTTACCTTTTATAATATTGAAGATTCAACATTTTCTAGGATTGCTATAGTCATTCTTAAATTAAACATTACTTTTTTATGCATAGAATGACATTTGGTGCTTCTGAAAGGTGCTCGTTTGGGGACCAGTAAATATAATAGACATGAGTTGGTTGAGTAACTAATACAGAATGAACACTCAATTGGGTGTTTCTTCAGGTTTTGTTTACTTTTATATTGCTTTTGTAAAGCAAAATTAACATGTAGTTATCACATACTTTTCTGAGAATAAAAGCTTATTATTTTTACGAATTTACTTTGATGAAATTATGCATATTTATTGGGCTCTATGTCAGATGTATAGTTTGCAAATATTTTTCTCATTCTGTAGGTTGTCTATTCATTCTCTTGATTAATTGAAATACGATGCTAGAAATCTTTTTAAGCCTAGAAACCTGATTTCAGTATCTGGAACTTATGTAAAGGCAGAAGGAGAGAACCAACTCCACAAAAATACCCTGTGACCTCCATATAGGCAGACATACAGAATAATAATAATAATAATTTTTAATTTAAGAAGTATTGTTCTATTATTAATTGTGCTTATTTATATATTAAGTATTTGTCAAAACTACTCTAAATTTCCAAATCTGCCATACAGAAAAGTTTTAGTTCGATGAAATCCCATTCATCTACTTCTGGGTAAGATTTTCTTTAAGCATTTCTTGAGTGATTATTATGCAGTGAGTGAGATAAAATGAACGAAAAAGTCTAGATTATGCCTTTCAGAAGAACATAAAAAATAACATAAGAAATAACAATGATAAGAGTAGAATAATAAAGAACATAAGAAGAACTCATGAAAAAGCAATAAATATAATGAGAAATATGATTTATATGGACCCTAAGGGATTGAGGTGGGAGAAGAAGAGATGTCAAACGCTAGAGTTGAATAAGACAATGTAGACACTATTCCAAGAAAAATGCTACAGCACAAGAAAACATAGCCTACAGTAGCAGATAGTGAAGAGTTGGAGAGAAAGGGTATTTCCATGGGGAGGAGTTCGGTGATAAGGAGGGTTTTGGTTTGCTAGAAAAAGACTTCTTTTCATAAGCAATGTACCCTTGTAGACTGTCCAGTCCAGTCAGTGAACATGAACGATGGCATATGGGTGGCAGTGGTATGCAAAAGAAAGTAAAAAAAGTATTTGCATGCATGAACATTTCAAGAAGGGTTGTGCTTGGTCAGAGATTAGAGGCCATAATTGATCACTTAATGCATCTTACTAAGTTCCAGGGGTGGTTATGGCATAAGGAAGTCCATAGCTGTGCCAATTGTTTACATGCAGTTACTGTGGTATTAGTTCTAATTAAAAGCCATGTGGGAGAGGATTGGAAGCAATGAAGGTGCTGTCACTATGAGGACTTTCCATTTCTATTTTGAGTTTAGCAGAGACAGGCTAGTGAATGACACTATCTGTTCACTACAAGGAAATGAAATTAAATCCTTGTTCTTCCATATTAGGTATCATAGAACATGAAAACAATAAATCCACTAGCTGGTGGCATTTGACAATTTTCAGTTGTGTATTTTGGTGACAGGTGCTGCTGGCACTGATGTGAGATGACTGTTCCAAGTTCCCCCATTGATATGGCCTGGCCTTAACTGAGTCTTTCAAACAACACTCTTTCTCTCTTCCACCTTCAATATGCCACATAAAATGGCTTAGTAAGCAATAAAGATTTACATTTCATTGAAACCAAAGTGATACAAACAAATAAGATATAGAAATAATCAAGAAGGAGAATTACAATAGCCTACCTTCTCTAATTCTCTTAAAACCCCCGTTCTTTTTCATAAACTCAGTGCACACAACGTTCCATGCTCAGAAAACATAGGACCCCATAACTAAACATGTAACAAGTGCTTTCCAAGTTCATTGTTGAAACTGTTTGTTTGTTTGTTTGTTTGTTTACCAAAGGTGTTCTTCATTGACAGGTTTTTATTTGGTAGAACTTACATACTAACTGTTGATTTGGGAGTTTTAAAAAGCATTTATTATCTTTTGGCTTTTGAGATCCATTTCTATTAACCCTTTATGGTGCTCTCCTATGCCCTGTAACACAGTGTCCAACGGGGAGCTTGTCTCCAGTACACTAAGACTGAGCTTCTAATGAACCTGAGGACTCTGGCCTTCTTGGAAAGCAGAAATGGCTCCATTTCCACATTAAAAAGCTTACATTTGCAAACGCAGATGAAATTTCATCTGCTTTGCATCAGTCTAGTTTATAACTAGAAAACTTGGCACTGCAATTTGAAGCCCATTATCAGTGTTTCCCCTTCTGAGGGGAAAT
Organism: Peromyscus eremicus; assembly: GCF_949786415.1. Taxonomy (NCBI): domain Eukaryota; kingdom Metazoa; phylum Chordata; class Mammalia; order Rodentia; family Cricetidae; genus Peromyscus; species Peromyscus eremicus. Next base: position 607,925 of record NC_081424.1, on the reverse strand, counting down.
AAGACATTAACAGCTTGTTTTTTGTTTATTTTGCTTTTGCTTAAAAAATAAAACTCAGTGGTGCCCTCACATTTTCTGCCCCTAATTCAGAGGTTTATTCTTTGCTGTTTTCAGGGGAGCATCTCTAGAATGATAGCCAGATGGGTCTTTGTGTACATTGCCAAGCAACCTGGAACTCTGTTGATCATTACAAAAGCACTTGTGAAGCACTGAATCCACTTATATCAAAGACACTGTTTTATAAGTAGGAAAATAATGTGACATAGTTTAATTTTTTCCCTTTAGGAAAATGAAATTATGATAAACGTATGCTTTCTCACTGGGTATTCTTTAAATTTCCCTTTAGGAAAGAAATCATGAGAAAAATGTGCTCTCTCATTATACTACAGTGGTAGAGGACAGTGGGTACTTGTTATAAAGTACCTGTAAAAGGTAGTTGAAATTTGATAGGTACAAAATCATTTAGATAGGATATTGACAACCATGTGAAGGAGTCCACCAAGTCCATAGCAGGGCAAATGTAATTAACAATAATCTTTGTAAGGATAGGTATGTACATTAAAGGATACACATTTGTCAATTAATGAGTGTAGATAGAAGATAAAAGAAAGCAAGGTACATGCTAGACAGTGGTTGAAATCTGACCATTATTGATGCCACTTTTTGGAGAACCCAAGGCCACCAAGAGAAGGATAGGCAATGAGTGCCATCAGCACCTGATTTCCCAGGACAGCATTTTCCAGTACCAACCATTTTCATTATATATGCAAAGAACCAAAAACTGATAAATCATATGTCAATACAAAATCAGCTAAAGTTGAAAAGAATTTCCCATCTAACTCTGACAAACATTTCTTTGCTTTCTTTTTTCCACTTGGTTTATTTTTACTAAGCCAAGCACTTAGATTTAGCTATTTTTTTTATTTCAATTTGTTTTATTAGTAAGGAGAAATTATTTGGCTAGAAAGTAGTCTGAATTTTTATATTTTATCATATAATAGAGGCAGGGCAGATCTTCACCAAAGTACATTCTTAAATAAAATTTGAAAGGCACAACATTCATCTTATTCTACAAAGCTAAGAAAAAGAAAAGGGAAAATTCAGCTGTTCAACTTCACAAGAAGCAGTTGTAAGTATCTAATCTCATATTCCAAATTAAGCTCTTATATCTCAATCTTTAATGTGTTTGCATTCCTAGCACTCACATAAAAAGCTGGGCATTTGCAATATTGGGTCAGTGCAGACAGGAATTCCCAAGGGTTTATTGGCCAGTTAGTCTAGCTAAAATTGTGGGCTCTAGGTTCAGTGAGAGATCCTGTTTCAAAACTTAAGGTAGATTGACATTTGGGTGAGTCCTTTGGTGTGAATTTCAATAGCAACTTGTCAAGACAGAATGCTCACTTGTTCAGCAGTGGCATGACTATTAAGGGACCCATGCATGGTACTATAAACCTGGTAAAAACACATGCAAAAACAAAACATATGATTTGGAAAGTCATAGGCCCCAGGGGATACTTACTGGTGCTATTTAGTTAAACTGACATGGCATCATAACTGCCTTATAAATATCAATGTTAATATCCATAGTAAATGGTACTTTAAGCCTTAATGAGAGGAAGCTTTCTTTCTAGTAAAAGTCAGTGAATGTAGTAAAAGTCAGACTCACTGCTGCTAAAGGTATTCAACCTTAATCATGATATATATATATATATCACACCCCTTAGGGCTCATGGAACATTATGGAAGAGGAAGGAGAAAGAATGTAAGAGATGAAAAAATGGGGAGAAGAGCTTCAAAATGCCATATTCTGAGCATGTCACAATCATTGCAATCTTGAATTCATAGCAGTGGGGGTTACTTGCACTAAGCCTGCCAATAGTCAGTCATGGATGGAGGGGAGGGGAGCTCATGGAACCCTAACCTCCCCTGGTGAACTATTGATTATTGGAAGATTCTGGACAAAGGGGGAGTCACTGTCTTCATCTGTGTACCCACTGGTGATTCCACCAATCTCCAAAGGATATCTTCAAGCCCATGGTCACATAGACAGTCCTAGATAAACTTAATAGATCACAAAAAGACATGAGTGTGGGAACACTATTTGTAGGGAAGAGGAGTTTTGAGAAGGTGGGAAGTAAGAGTGATTAGAATTCATTTTATACATGTATGAAGATGTCAAAGAACAAATACAACTAATAAAAAGATGCAGAAGTGATAGAGGAAGACATCTCAACTTCAACCTCTGGTTTCCACATGGACTAGAACACTGCCAAACACAGAGGTGTACACATGCATGCACTGCACAAACAAATAAATATCTCTAGCTCTATCAACCCTAAATAGAAGTCTCTGTTACTGTTTGATCTTACGTAAGTCTTAGAGAGATTAAGCAACCAGCGGAAAGTCACATAACATCAACTGGCATGGCAGAAAACACACTGAGATTCTAACTCATTGAGAAGATGGTCTTACATCTTCCTTTCTGTTGCTGTTTGTTTTTGCTCTTTTGGGGGGCCCACCACCCAACTCCCAAATAAATCACACATGGAGGCTTATTCTTAATTATAAATGCCTGGTCTTAGCTTGGCTTGTTTGTAGTCAGTTTTTCTTTTCTTTTCTTTTTTTGTTCAAGATGTAAATGCCTTTATTAATAATTTAAAGCACATGTATTTATGCTATTTGATATTTCTCAGGTTCAGGGAAGCAATTAAGTTTTGCTCAAGTTGCTGATCAGACGGTGTCTCCAAGTCTAGCCAGCTTTTCTTAACTTTAAATTATCCTATCTATCTTTGGCCTCTGGGCTTTTATCTTTCTCTCTTCCTGTACACCATTCTTTACTTCTTACTCTGTGGCTTGCTCTGTAGTTGGATGGCTAGCCCCTGGAGTCCTCCTCCTTCTCTGGCTCCTTTCCTTTCTCCCAGATTTCCCCTTCTATTTATTCTCTCTGCCGGGCAGCCCTGCCTATCCTTTCTCCTGCCTTTCTATTGGCCATTCAGCTCTTTATTAGACCATCAGGTGTTTAATTTTTATTTTATTTATTTAATTTTTTTGAGACAGGGTTTCTCTGTGTAGCTTTGGTGCCTATCCTGGATCTCACTCTGTAGACTAGGCTGGCCTCAGACTCACAGAGATCCACCTGGCTCTGCCTCCTGAGTGGTGGGATTAAAGGCATGCACCACTGACACCCAGCCATCAGCTGTTTCAGACAGGCAAAGTAACACAGCTTCACAGAGTTAAAATAATGCAACACATCTTTGCATCGTTAAAACAAATGTTCCATAGCATAAACAAATGTAACACATCTTAAAATAATATTCTATAACATCCTTCTGTTTTCAATCAAAGCTCTTCCACACTGAGTGTTATACACATGGTCCTTTGAAGTTGTGATTTTTGCTGTCTACAACGTTGTCTTAGTTAGGGTTTCTATTGCTATGAAGAGACACCATGACTATGGCAACTCTTTTTTTTTTTTTTTTTTTTTTTTGGTTTTTCGAGACAGGGTTTCTCTGTGTAGCTTTGCGCCTTTCTTTCCTGGAACTCGCTTTGGAGACCAGGCTGGCCTCGAACTCACAGAGATCCGCCTGCCTCTGCCTCCCGAGAGCTGGGATTAAAGGCGTGCACCACCACCGCCTGGCTATGGCAACTCTTATAAAGGAAAATATTTAATTGGGTTTATCATACAGTTTCAGACCATTATCATCATGGCAGAACATGGTGGTGTGTAGGCAGACATGGTGCTGGAGAAGGAGCTGAGAGTTCTACATTTTGATTTGCAGGCAGTAGAAGCAACTATGTGTTATTCTGGGCATAGTGTGAGCATAGGAGATCTCAAAACCTGCCATCCACAATGACACCCTTCCTCCAACAAGGCCAACAACCTACTCCAACAAAGTTGTAAGTCCTAATAGTGCCACTCCCTTTGGAAGCCATTTTCTTACAAACTACTCCATAAACCTACATCTCCTTTAGGATAATTCTGGAAGAATCTGTTCAGATTTTAGTCATTTTTTGCTTTCTCAGTGATAATCTATGAGAAAGGAATTTTTTTAAAAGTCCTTAGTCTCTAGAAATCTAGAAAAACTTTATTTTAAATAAATGAAGGTAGCAGTTAGGGATTTAGGTCTAAAGAAGACAACTGAAAGCTGGCAGTTTAATATTGCATTCATTCTGTCACTGTCTTGAGGAATATGAAAATAAATCAGTAAATATGTTTAGAGTATTATAACATAGGCTTCAGAACTGATCCTTGGGCTAGAAAACTGATCCCTTAATGTTGTTTTTGTGGTAGTAGCAGCTTGTCCCTCACAGGAAAAACAAAAAGCTACAAAAACCCAAATATGTCCCTATTGATCCAGATGAATCTAATAGGTTTTCTGTACTTTGATAGTAAGTTTCTCTACTGATGCATTAAGCTAGATCAAGCCAAACTGAAAAAGTAAAAGAACAGGTTGATTTTGAGCAAAGCAAATCCCAGGTGAGTTCTCCAGCCCCCAGAGGTTGAGGCAAGGGAAGAGGCAGGAGAAGTCAAATGCTGGAACTAAAGCAGGAAGCTTAAATACATTGTATATGAGGGCTGATGTCATGCCCTCCATAAGCTGGTTTTGTGCCCAAGTATGGTATGCTTTAGGCAGGGACTTGGGTCACTGGCAATTTTAGGGGAGGAGCTGTCACAGCTGCCAAGCCTGCAGACTGGGCTTTGTGGTGCCTTTTCTTTGCTGGAGATTTTCTGAGAGGGCAGGGTTTGGAGAGAGAGGATTGGGACTTTCCAGATCATGTAGGGGTGAGCTGGAGGTTCCAGCAAAACAAAATAAATGTAACTTTAATGTGCTCACACATTTGCATTATGTGTTCTAACTAACGGGCAGTGCTGTTGTGTGTCCTTTACATGTGTATCATTCACTGTAAATGTTAAGCACCACACAAGTAAAGCGAGGTGTGGCAAGAGTTTCAAAGAATTGTTTCTTCATGGGTTTATATAACAGACAAGCCAGGGTGAGATCCATTTCAGCAAAGGTTGTAGTAAGAGTTGTTCTCTTAATTTTATTTTTAAAAATATGCACAGTGGAATTAGAAAGTCTATTAAAAATGATCTCATTAGAAGCTTGGTGCTAGAGAGTTGGCTCAGTTGTTAAGAATGCTTATTGTTCTTGCAGAGGACATGTGTTCAGTTCTCAGCACTCACATGGCAGTTCACAACCACCTGTAATTTCAGTTCCAGGGCCTCTGACACCCTCTTCTGGCTTCCAAGGGCACTGTACTAATATGGTGCATATACTGACACAGACTTATACAAATACATATTTAAAAAATAGATCTTTAAATAAAAAGCTTATTTGGTAGGCAAATATAGCATATTGTATCTTTTAGTTTTTCTAAAACTAAAATAAATTATAAGTAAAACTTATAGGGAATTTTGTGATGATGCAACAGAAGCCAAGTTTATGCGGCTGTTTTTGAGCCCCCAAATGATCTTACCGTCTAAAGGAACAAAGAGGATGCTTAATATAAATGCCAAAAAATTGCCTTGAAAACTAAAATAATACTAATACTCCTCAAAAGAAAAACTTAAATACAGAATGTTTACAGTGTTTTTCTTCCTCAGGTCTGTGTCTCACTTCCCCTATATAGTGACTCTCAATAAAGCCCTGGGAAATAATTAGCCTTCCCATATCTTCTTAAATATTCATGACTTCAAGTAGCTTACAACCCCTTTTGCTTTCATTTTCCACCCTGGCAGAATTTGGCCACATTTCCATCAACTGGGAATTAAAAAAGTTAAATCCCAAATTTCTGAAAGCCATCATGTTATTTACAGACTATGTATAAGTTAAAGGTTTATGAAATATTTTATCTTCAAAATCAGATGTGTACAGTCTAATTTTAAATTAAGCTTGGTTAAGGATGCTTTTTATCTGGTGGGGATTTATCTCCTAGCATTATGGTCATAGTTGAAGCAAATTTCTTTGCCAGTTGAAGAACTTGGTATGATGAAAGGGATAAATCACCTCTTATCCACGATGCTACATGCAATGTAACATAAGCTACATTTCTGCTTATTCTGGGCACTTCATTATTGCCATTGCTGACAGACTCCCCAGTAATCCTATTTTAGAAGCCTGAGCAAACTTGAAATTACAAAGCATCAAGACACTCCTCTCTGAAGGGTAGTTGGATAAGCCACCTCTTCTATCACAAAAGTGCAACTGGGTCTATTCACACACTTCATTTGGCCATTCTCAGTTAAGCAAACTCACTTTCTATTCTAATAGATTTTAAGTATGCACTTTCCATCATGCATGCTCTGTCTCCTGGATCAATGCATTTTTCCTTTCCAACAAAATGCCAGTTGCTTTTGCCCTGATTGGCTTCTTCATGTCCTGTGTTCTTTTCAGGAAATGACTCCTAAGGCAAATGCCTATCTCACACATACTTATGAAGAGCTTTACCAACTAGAAATCTTCATTCTAAGAGAAATGATTTAAGAATTGAGCCAATAGCAACTTTTATTATCGTATTCAACTAAAATAATTCTTCCAGCCTATATCATAAAAAGAGAAAGAGAGAAAGAAACAAATGCCTCCCCATGAAAGGCATCTCTGAGAGGCATCAGACTATGAAAGAGTAGGAGTACACCCTGAGTGATGTCTAAATTATTTCCTAGATGAGTTGAATTTGAGCCAGTGTGAACTTCTCTAGGCCTCATTTTTATCGTCCTGAACTAAGGAAGTCTGTTAGGAGTTGTGAAAACTGTCCAGTGTAGTATCAACATTATAGCTTTGCAAGCATAGTAGGTAGTATGAGCTTCTATAGTTGACTCTGCCTCTTCTACACCTATCCCTACTTCATGCATTTTGTCTCACAACTCAGAGTATTGATAATTAAATCACACAGGTAAATCCAATTAAGCTCCCCATTCTTTTTTTGTGCATCAGTACTGCAACCAGCTGCTGGTCATTAGAGATTCTCCACATTCAGGTAGTTCTCCATCAAACACTAATTTGAGCTCTTACACAGATTTTTAAGCAAAAAGGAAAAGAAAGAATTCTCTGAGAATAACTCTGAGACAATAGGAACAAAATGATAACCAGCTTTATTAAACAGATAAATAAAATATTGAGCAAATGATAGTACTTGTAAGCAAGGAGTTAGAAACTGAATTATTTTTCTGTATATACTTTCCTATGAAAGAGTTAACCTGTCTTAGCCCATTTCTTTCTATCTTCTTGGGACTCTAGAAAGGTCCATCTGAGCCTTTAGCAATGTTGATATCCCAGCAAACAGATATTTCTCAGTTCCTAGCCTTTGCAATCATCATCAAAGCTATCTGTGGAATACATTTATTACTTCTTTGTTTCTCATTTAGCTTACATTGGGAAGCCTTCTCCTGCTTCTCTTATTTATGTGACTAAATCTGCGTGCTCTAGACTACCCTACATCAAACAATGATAGTTATGTTTCTTCTTGCTTCTTTTCTCCAATATAGGTAGGCAAGTCCATAAAATAAGGGGGCAGTGTATGTGAGTCTTCCAGTCCATTTCTATAGGCAGTCATTTGGGGATAGGCACCTTTGCTTTTTGGGCTTATGAAGAGGAGCTTCTTGCTACTCTAGTGATAATCTAATGAAAAGGGAAAAATTTTAAGTCATATAACCCAGGGAAATCAAACAAAAGTATTTTCAAAATAAGTTTGTCTATAATCACTTGATTATTTGAAAACATCCTCAGACCCTACCAAAGCTCAGTAGCTCTTAACCATTGCTTTGCTAGCATGTTTAGTTAATAAAGATACTAAAATTACTGAATACTTACTCTTGGCCAAGCACTGTCCTAGCTGATTTTATTAATTTTTATAACCACACCATGAGGAAGGCTCTATTTAAATTTCACATATGAAAAAAAATGTGGATGAGAATGGTTAAGTAA